>NC_139567.1:1205000-1836502 GCF_965112155.1 Podarcis liolepis
ATTTATCTACTTGCACTTTGACGTGCTTTCGAACTGCTAGGTTGGCAGGATGCCCCATAGTATTATATGTTTAAACTGATTAATGATTATGGAAGGATTTTTAAACATTATTCTTGTTTATAAAACCCAATTAAAAAACCCCCAACAGCAACCTTGAGTATCCAATTAGGAGAGCACTATTGCTGCTTGTGTATAGTCACTTTTCAACATTGCATAGTGGATTTTGAGATTGTGGGGTGCTTGCCACATTTGTTTAATGTGCTATATATAAGGAAAACAAGATTTAAACAGCAGTTTTTGCTAGAAGTAGAAATGCCAAAACTACACTGGGCGCTTCCAGCTCACACCCTTATTTAAAGCTGTGCACATGTTTGATTTTGTTTTCCAGAAGTGATTATTTTTTTCATGATTATATATATATATTTGTATTGTTTTGCTATGGTGCAACATCATGAGAAATAAACTCTTCTGCATCTAACAATGCACATACTTCAAGGGAAAACTGAAAGGTCTTTCCAGATCTCCAGACACTTTTGTGCTGGGAGAAGTTTCCTTCCGAACCTAAAAACTGAGAGTCAATCAGATCCCCCAAGTATAATCAGTGGACTCTAATAAAAGGATAGTGGGACAGTCCTGCATCACAGGGCAAACCCTGAAGCGCTCTTCTAAATGCTTCTTCTTCTTCCTCCTCCTTCTTCTTTGGCGACCCCTGGTAGCCGAGGAAGATGGTCTTCCATGAACACGGTTTTAACAGTGAGTCTGTAAGTGACTGTGAAGGCCAATTCTGGATCCACATGTCCTTCCACAGTGGGGTTTCCATGCAGGAGTTGATCACGGTGAGGGTTTGCCAAGCATGCCTTCCTCTTAGCACGTTTCTCCCTTTTGTCCTGAGTTCGAGTGTCTTCAACGCCCATGACCAGTGGCGTAGCGTGGGTTCTCAGCACCTGGGGCAAGGCAAGTAATTTGCGCCCCCTAACCCGTGGATTTTAGCACTCGAGTCTCTTCTGCGCCCCCCCCCAGATGTTGCGCCAGGTGCGGCAGGGCCCCCCAGCACCCCCCACGCTACGCCACTGCTCCCACCACAAGTCTTCAGGACAGCCATCCGAAGGCTGGCGCGGGGAGAAGGTCTCTCCGCCCCACCGCCAGGCTTCGGAGCAGCCTTCCGAAGCCTGGCGGTGGGGCGGAGAGCCCTCCTCCCACCGCCAGGCTTCGGAGCAGCCTTCCGAAGCCTGGCAGTAGGGCGGAGAGCCCTCCTCCCGCCGCCAGGCTTCGGAGCAGCCTTCCGAAGCCTGGCGGTGGGGCGGAGAGCCCTCCTCCCGCCGCCAGGCTTCGGAGCATCCTTCCGAAGCCTGGCGGCGGGAGGAGGTCTCTCTGCCCCACCGGCAGGCTTCGGAGGAGGTCCGAGGACAGTGGGGAAGACGGCTGCGCTTCCCCGCTGTCCCAGAGATTTCCCTATGGACTTTTGTCTTGCGAAGGGCCGGCCAAACGCGCCCCCCCCCCCAATGTTGCGCCCGGTGCGGCCGGCACCCCTGGCACCCCCCACGCTACGCCACTGCCCATGACACCTTTGGTAAAGGCTGTTCTCCAGTTGCAACACTCGCAGGCCAGTGTTTCCCAGTTGTACATGTTTATACAACATTTTTTTAGATTTGCCTTGAGAGAATCTTTGAACCTCTTTTGTTGACCACCAGCATTGCGCTTTCCATTTTTAAGTTCAGAATAGAGTAGTTGCTTTGGAAGATCAGGCATCCACACAACATGACCAGTCCAACAAAGTTGAACTGCTAAATTCATAGCAACACAACACCTCCATATTTATTATTTTTTGCATTATTCATGCACACAGACCCTGGCCTTTCTCTCCTTCCCACAGTTTTGGGCTGATGCAGCTGTCTTTCCTATTTCCTAGGGTCGCTTGCCAGTCAAGTGGATGGCCCCTGAGGCTTTATTTGATAGGATCTACACGCACCAGAGTGACGTGTGAGTATCTCTTGGCTACTTTAGACACGAACCTAACCTGAGCCAGTCCATGGAACTATCCAGATTGTCCTGTCTGGCATAACTGGTTGCAGGGCTCAGGCAAAGACCTGTGCGATCTTTTCTCAGACTGGAGATGCCAGGAATTGGAAGAAGGACCTCCTGCCGGGAAGGCAAGGGCTCTGTCCCAGCCCTGAAGCCTCTGCTCCTGCTAGCCATCTGCTCAGACCTCGAGGGTGGAGGGATTGGGGAAAGAGCCCTGGGCTGCTTTGCCTTTAACCTGTTAAATGTCACCGCTATACTTTTGGTTCCACAGTATTCACAGTTGCGCTCCAAGACACCAACTGCTCTGGCAACCCACTCCTGAATGGCTCCCTGTGCTCATGGCTCCCCCAAGGAGTGTGTCTTTGCTTGTGGTCCAATTCACACACAACCGTGGTATGCAGGCAACACCCCCTTAAGCCTCCTGGCATCTCCAACTAAGCCCAGTGTGCTGGATACCATTCCCAAAGATGAAATAGATCCGATGTGGTTCACCTTTGCTTAAGGAAATGCTAATTATTATAAGCAGGAAGAGGGTTTTCAGTCTGGCTCTGAGGTTTGTTTGAATCCTGCTACTGACTCCTGCCTTATTGTCAGCCCAATACCTTTTCACCTCCACAAGAAGTCTTAAAAAAATTAATGAGACCATTTCATGGAGAAGCAGGCCTGTTGACAGCCAAGAGAGCTAGGTGTGCTTGAATAATTTGGTTTTTACAAATTCCAATAGGGACTGGCCTGGACTAATGTGCAGATTGCAATACAGTTGTCTTTTGGATTTTTCCCTTCTCAGAATTTTCCAGTTTTTTCCAGTTCAAAAAACATACCTAAATGCTTATGAAATAACATTTTAAGATAAGCTATCCAGCAGGTTTTTCTTTCTCAGCCAAGCAAGCATAACTAAACTACACAGCTACTGCTGTGATTCCTGATGTGCACACGATGCTCAGTTTAGAATGTAGGAAGTTCCTTTACTCTGAGCCAGCTCTGTACTGGCTACACTGTCTGGCCATGGCTCTCCAATCATTATTCAAACCTTGTAACTTAAAGAATAAAAACCATGAAAGAAATAGCACTGTGAGGAGAGATGTGACCATAGGGGAGAGCTGGAGGGGGGGGGGAATGGTTGGAAAAACACATTTTAAAAATACATACCTTTAAAGAAAAGGAAAAAGCTACAAAAAAAATCCAAACGCTAGCTAGAGACCATTTGGAGAAGGGAGCTCTCCCGTCCTGGTGTCTTCCCACACCTCCCTCCCCCATGTCAGCGCTGGATGAGCGGAGCCAGGCTGCATGTGCCCCATCAGTGTCCCATCAGAAGGGGTGCCCTGCTTCCCTGCCACACAGATGTTGTGAGGAGCCCCGTGAGGACTGGGCAGGTGAGTTGGGTGGGAGACCCCATTTCCACACACTGTGTCTCTGCTCTTTGGCCAGGTGGTCCTTCGGCGTACTGCTGTGGGAGATCTTCACGTTGGGAGGGTCGCCATACCCAGGAGTGCCAGTGGAAGAGCTTTTCAAGCTGCTGAAAGAGGGTCACCGAATGGACAAGCCCAGCAACTGCACCAATGAGCTGTGAGTGTCGCCTCCTGGCTCTTTCCCAGCCTGCCTCTCGCGTCCTTGGCATTGTGCTGGACTCAGACAAGAAGCACAGATGGGGTTCTTCCAGCCCTGGTCTTCAGTTCTCGTTAAAGTGTTGAAAGCACAGCATGAGGCCAATATATTGTACATTTGGTTTCGTGGGCTGTTTATTTTATTTTATTTGCCATTTCTACAGCTCTTAGCCCTTTCCTGGCTCAAAGGCTATTCCTGCTTTGGGCAGAGAGATTCTCAGGTGTTACCAGCTCTGATAGTGGTGCTGTCCAGACAGGACTTTGTTGCAGAATGAGCGGGAGGTGCTCCAAACATACCAGGGCTCGTTCGCCATACCTTGAAGCCAATGAAGTAATACCCATTACCCGCTAAAGAGGAATGCCGTGTAAGACCATTAAATCCAGAGTCTAAAAATACCTCCCTGCAAAATGGTTCAGAAAGCTTCAGCAATAATTCTGCTTTGTCAAGGATCAGCCCCTTATGGTCTCTGTGGAAGCAGGGGAGGTTGCCTTATACTGAGTCATAGAATCACAGAGTTGGAAGGACCCCAACGGTTATCTAGTCCAGCCCCCTGCGGTGCAGGAATCTTCCAACCCAATGTGGGGCTTGACCCTGAGATGAAGAGTCTCAGGCTCTACTGACTGAGCTATACCAGACCATCTGGCTCAGGAATGTCTACACTGACTGGCAGGGGCTCTCCAGGATTTCAGACTGGAGGGGCAGGTTGCCGACCCCACCCTGGAGATACCAGGGATGTCTCATGAGCTATGGCCCTTCCCCAAAAACTTCCTGGAGGAGATTACATGTGATCTAATCTTCAGTGGTTATGTTAGGGGCTATCCCTGTTTCAGCAGTGTTTGTTTGCTGCTTCTCCTTGTGCCCGGGGCAGCTTGGGTTAAATCAAAGACTTCATTAAAATGAATGCAACAGCAACAATACTGCCATTTCAAATCGACACAGCATATATCCAAGTGATCCCTAAACACAACAGATAAAATGTTGGAAACGGCCATCTCGTCTAGCGCCCTGTTTCTCACGGTGTTCTCCCCACTTGCAATTCCCGGCAGTCGGCATTCACAGAAGCCATGCCTTTGACCCTGGCCGTTACAGCCGGGGGCCGGGGGTTCCCTTCTTCTCCGACCCAAATGCCAAGCAAGTTGGGCTCGTGCTTTCCCCTCCCAGAAGTCAGGAGAGCTGTTGATGCCACCAGGCCTCTTGCTGGAGGCCCTTCCGTAGCCTCGGGGCTGCAGCCGTGGAGTCTCTCTTCCTCCAGATATTTGAACTTGCTATGCGAGGGCGTCTGAAGCAGAGTGGCTGGGTACGTGGGAGCGAAAGGAAAGAGGGGTGCTTTGAGCAATTCTGATCCCAAGGTCAGCCTGTTCCTATGACACGAGTTCCCAGAGATGGTTTTCCTTGCCAGGCTTGCAGGGCCGGCCGGCTGGAGAGCCCCATCGAGCGCAGCAGCCTGGCACAGCAGAACAGAACCCCCGCTGACCGGCAGATGCATATTATGAGCGCTGGCAGGAATTCAGCGTTATTTTCCCAGCCCTGCTGAAAGCTGTGCGTGATAATAAACCAAGACTTCATTTCCTTTATATTTTTGTTTTTCTCAGCAGGAGAATATCCCAAATTGGGGGAGGGGGGGTAACTTGGTCTTTTGTCTTGATCGACTCTCAGTCCCTTCCCAGTTTGTTCTAGCCAGCCTGGCCAGTGGCTGCTGTCAACAGATCCACCTCCCTCCTTCGCCACACAATGAGGAGGATTGTGGTGCTCAGACCTAAGAAGGGGCTCACGCCAAGGGTTGCTGCAGGCTCAAGCAAGCACCTTCCGGTGTTGGGGTTCCCTTGGTTGGCCCAGCTGAAAGATCCAGACCCTGCTTCATACTAAATTGCTATTAAACACGCAGTCCTTTTGCATTAGTCTGCATGTTAATGGCAGAAATTAGACTTGCCGTCAGTGCCTTGCAAAATGTTCATCAACAGCCATTGGTTCATTTGACTCTTATTTATAAAAAGCAGCAACCTTTGATTTACAAGTGGTGGGCATTTATTTACAGCAGTTTAAAAACCTATGGGGAAGAGAGGGAGGGGGATTTCCACTGCACAAGCAGTCCTGCTCACTCACACAAGGACTTGATGGGATACAAGCCTGTCACGTGCTTTCAGTGAAAATGAAGTTTACAGTTTGCAGGCCTGTGTCTCCCCCCGGAGCCAAGAGGTCTGCTTTAGGCGCAAGTGTGGAACTAAGCAGGTCTCAGTTGTCTGCACTGGAGACCCCCTGTGAACCCCACATCCAGAAGAAAGGCAGGCGTAGATGTAACAGAGAAATAAACAGTCTATGATAGACTAGGAAAGACTTGTCACATGTCAGAGGTGGTGGACAGAAACCTGGACTTAGATTAGGGTGGAGGACTTTGTTTCAAGGTTCTATGCGATTCGTCATTGTGTCTCAGCTTCCATCTGAAACATTCTTTGTAGGATTGTTGTAAGGATTTATGATCTCAGGAAGATCATGGAGTGTTTGCAAGTTCAGTAAGGTGCAAGTGTCAGGGTAGCCTTGGCCAGCCTGGTGGCCTCCAGATGGTGCTTTGGACCCCCATCCCCGCCACCACAACTTGTAGTCCAAAACATCTGCAGGGCACCAAGTGGGATGGAGAAGGGCGTCAGGAGAAAGTGCTGAGACTGGGTTGGTTCATCTCGTTGAACAACCTCTTTCCAACGGTGGCAAACCAAGTGCCCCAGAGAAGTCTCCAGGAAGGATGGGGAATCATTTTGGAGCCAAAAGCCACATCACCCTGGTAGAAAGCTGTTGGGCATTGCATTCCAGTAGTGGAGGCTGTCAGACCAGCAAACAAAATCTCACACCCTTCACACAGACACACATGTGGGTTATTTCCCATGGAAACAGAGGCATTTATTTAATTCTTACCAACTCTACTCAAGTTTCACCTTCCATTCTCTCCAATTTTCTTTTTTTACAAAATATGTAAAAAATAATGTCAAATAACGTCAACGCACAGCTGAACTGCAGTCTAAAACATCAAAATACAGTTGCATCCCGAAAATTGCATGCATGCAATCACAAAATGCATGGGCCCTTCTTGCATATGTGCTCCTGTGTCATTTCCCACTCTGCTTTGATCTTGCGGATTAATGAGCTACAGTTGCTGGTTTTGCAAAACACCAGAGGTCTGTTCTTCCCTCTCAGTTGCTGCCCTGAGCAGCTGATGGCCTTAGGGGATGTAGAGAGCATTCCCTGGCATCCATACCAGACCTGGGTGTGATTGCCTTCTTATGCTCCCTGCCCACCAAATCTGATACTCAGAAGTCTACTGCCTCCCTTTAGCTTCATAGCTTTGATGGAATCTGTTGCTTTTGTTGAACCTGTTTATAAAATAGCCATTTCATGGGCTTGTCCATGTTCTGTTACGTGTCCTGCAACTCTGTGCTAAACATTTTTCATCCGGTTCTCTTATCCTCTCTGTAAAGGTACATGATGATGCGAGATTGCTGGCATGCTGTTCCCTCCCAGAGACCCACATTTAAGCAACTGGTAGAAGACTTAGACAGGATTGTGGCCATGACCTCTAACCAGGTAAAATACATCTTTTTCCAAAGACTGTATGCTCCTGGGTGTCATTCTGTCTGTCTGCAAGGTTGCAGGGAGCTGCTTCCTGGACTAACCATGGATTCAAAGCTCAGTGCTTTGAGTCCCCTGGGGACTCTGGCTTTTGGGGCCGACCAGGTCTTCTGTCTGGCTTTGGCTCCTGCTGCTGAGTGCTGCAACTAATTCCGGTGTTTCTTGGGGAGAGTCGCTGGAGCACACTCCATTTTGATACCTTTGTTCTGATAGGCCCAATTTTCCCTGGGTGTGGGAAAATTCGGGGTGAAGTGATTCACTGTTGCTTTAATGCCCCTTTCTCTTTCTACTGACATTTGTCTCTTGGGGCTCCCCTCTCCTCTCCGAGGCCTCCAGACCCTGGGTTGGCCAGTGCTTAAGCCCTCATGGCTCTTTCCTTTCCTTCTAGGAATACCTGGACCTTTCCATGCCATTGGACCAGTATTCTCCTAGTTTTCCAGACACCCGCAGCTCCACCTGCTCTTCAGGAGAGGACTCTGTGTTTTCCCACGACCCCCTCCCCGATGAACCTTGCCTCCCCAAGCACCCACCTCAGCTTGCCAATGGAGGACTCAAAAGGCGCTGAGACTGCAACTTCTGTGGGACGTTTGCAAACCCTCCGTGTACACAAGCGTAGCGTGTTTGTGTGCATGTGTTGAGGAGTGTGTGTGTGCATATGTGTGTGTGCACTTCGCTTCCAGCTGGACTGGTGGTGGAGCACCGCATGGGGCAGCCATCAGCCCCCTTCCAGCTGCCATAGTCATGATCTGCAGAGACTCCATTTTGAATAACCAAACCCACACCGCCCCCTTCTTCTCAAAGCTGCCATGATTGCAAGTCCTTGACCTCTGGAAGAGGAGCTCACAGGGAATCTCTGCTTGAATATTTCCCATGAACTTAAGTTGAACTGCGTCCCCTGCCCCCCTTTTGGCCAGTGACAAAACAAAAAGGCAGAGCCAGACACCTGGGCTTCAAGAGCAACCTGCTGCCACTTCTCTGAAAAGGACTCTGGGGAGAACAACATTCCTTTGAAGAGAGGGGGCATTTTCTGCTCTCTACTTCCAAATGCAAGCAACACAACCTCTTCACAGCTCAAGAAGCTGACAGCTAAGCCTGAGGTGCAAAGGCTGTGACCCAAGGACACTCTGGATTCAGCTGTCAACTGGGAAGTCTTAAATTCAGCCAAGCAGCAGCATCTGGGGCTGGAGGGCCTGCTGCTTCTGTGATGCCAGTCGGGATGGCGCAGCGCACTCCTGCGCATGCTTGTGCTGGGACCAAGCCTTCTAGCCCAGCAGGACTTCCTCCCAGGAAAACAGGCATGGGGCACAGCCCTGGTTTGTGCTTTGTGGACCAAACTTGGGAAGTGACCAGGAACCCCAAGGCCTGGAGTATCTTCACAGCACTTGACGCGAAACAGAGAGGATGCAGCCCAACAAAGCCAGTGCTCGGAAGAGTCTTTTTTTTTTTAATTAAACAAGCTTATGTACATAGCTGCAAAATGTATAAATATGAAATATATATTTACATGTCTTTTTTTAAAGAAAATTTGCTGTTTACCAGAGTTAATATCACTTTGGTAGTAAGTTACTAGTGGCTGGTAGGTATCAGTTGCTATAAAAACAAATCATATATTTTGCTACTTTTGCTGGTTTTTTGTTTTGTTTTAAATTATGTTCTAAAACTTATTTCAATTTAGGTACTTCAATAAAATTGCTGCTGCTTCAGTTTTATATGGGGTTATATTAAACAGTGATTTTTGTTGGTTAATGTTGATTTCCCTTTGGAAAGCTGTTATGAAATTATCTCCCTCCTTTCTTAGGCTCCTCCTCCCTTGCCCTGCCATTGATTTCTGTCCCGGCCACCAAGTGCAGCCTTTGAATTTGGTGCCCAGCAGGAGGACAGTCAGTTCACCTTATTGGCGCAAGAAAAGGGTGTCTGTGTGCCAATGGTGCAGTTTCTAGGTTCAGAATCTTGGTCCACAGTGGGGCTGAGGCCCAATGAGGACGAGGAACCCTTTTCCAGCCATGTCTGTGCATTTCTTTGATGTTTTGCAGGTAGAAATGGCTCTTGCCCTTTTGGGGGGTAGAAAGTGATGTTGCCGGAGCAAGCTCTTCCCAGCTGAGTTTTGACATCCTTTTGCTCTGGCAACTTGGAACCCAGAGCAAGACCAGCTCAAGAGCTGCCTCTGGCCCTGCTTTCGACTTCTCATGATGCTTGGGTCAGCCCCAGCTTCTCGTTTTGTCCAAACAAACTTTTCCCCGCCCAGGCAGTGCCAAGGAAGAACTCCACGAGTGCCTTAAAATGAGCTGTGGAAACTTGCATGTCCATACAAGATGAGAGGAAGTGCACTCGTCCCTCCCTCCCTCCCTCCCTATCTTCCATGGGAGCAACCTAGCAAATTAGTCAGAATTCTTCATTTCCTACCAGTTCTTTTCCAATAGCTAGTTTGGCCCTGAAGCCTTATCCGGGTCTCCTCTAAAGCAGCCGGGAACACCTGAACTAGAACTGCACATTTTGAGCCAGGAGGTAGGGCAAGACCATTCCTTGTGCCCAGTGCTATTTTTCAAGAAAAAGAGGCACCAGAACTCACCATGAATGCATCCCGTGTTCTCTTAGAATGGCGATGGTGCCCACCTGAGAGGGGCCAGAACTGAGTTCCGGCTGGAAAAAAAGCCCTGTTTCCACCAATACTTTAAGCTCTTCCAGCACTCACTATATCAGCCATTGCCAACCTGGTGCCCTCCAGATGTGTTGGGTTACAGCTGCCATCAGCTGGGGTTGGTGGCCATTACAGCCAAAAACATCTGGAAGGCACCATGTTGGGAAGACTGCTCTAATTTTCACGTTCCCCAAATAATCGACATGGCCCTTGGCTTCCAGAATGGCATGCAGACTCCCAAGCCCTCTTCCTGCTTTCTCCCCCAGTCTAGACTAAGAAACAAGAGTTTGCTTTTTGTTCCTCAGTGGTATCTTGGAAGCCAGAGCCATGCCAGTCATACTTGAAAGCTTGCCCTGCCTTTGTGTAGTCAGATTACTGTGCTTTTTAAAAATTCTGTAACAAATTTGGTGGCATTGTAATTTATTTTTTATTTTTAAAGATTTTAACAGAGTCCTGCAACCCTCCTTGACATTAGCTGATATTCTTGTTCCCTCTCCCCTTTGTGTGCCTTCTTTTTCTTATGGGGAAAATGAGAATAAACCATGCAAATTTATGCAAATGTTACATATCTTATTTGAAGTCCAGAATCTGTGGGTTTCAGCCTGTGGACTTGAACATCTGGAAGCCAACAGCAGCTAGGCTTCTGGCTTGGGGGGTCCACTCTCCCCCCACCCCCGATCTACCAGTTGGAAGAAGTCATGACATGGTACTGTATAGTCACTGCAGGGCAACACTGCAGGGCAATCTCAGCAGCAGCAGATCAACCTAACACAATCCACACATGACAATAATTCATGTTGGTAAGAAGCTAAAGATTTAGAAGTCTTTCTAGAAAGCATTAACACATTTTACAAAGCAGAAAGAGAGTCAGGTGTAGCAGTTAAGAGTGCTCTATTAGGTCTTGGGGGACCAGGGTTCAAATCTCCATGCAGCTGTGAAAGTGATGTTGGGCCAGTCACTGTCTCCTAGCCTCACCTACTTTACAAAGTTGTTTTGAGCATATACACAACATATTCAGCTCCTTGGAAGAAAGGTAAAGGGACCCCTGACCATTAGATACAGTCGTGGCCGACTCTGGGGTTGCGGCACTCATCTTGCTTTACTGGCCAAGGGAGCCGGCGGCGTACAGCTTCCAGGTCATGTGGCCAGCATGACTAAGCCACTTCTGGCGAACCAGAGCAGCGCACGGAAACGCCGTTTACCTTCCCGCTGGAGTGGTACCTATTTATCTACTTGCACTTTGACGTGCTTTCGAACTGCTAGGTTGGCAGGAGCTGGGACTGAGCAACGGGAGCTCACCCCGTCGCGGGGATTCGAACCACTGACCTTCTGATCAGCAAGTCCTAGGCTTTGTGGTTTAACCCACAGCGCCACCCGCATCCCATGGAGGAAAGGTAGTGTGCCTTAAACATAAGGCTACTATTGGCTGTCCAGCTGGCATAGGCTTCCCGACCATTACCTTTTCCAGTGCCTCTGGCGGGACGACTTTGTCAATCCGTGGGTAGGAAAAATCCATGCCAAACTTCTGAGCATCGGAATCTCCCCAGCGGACTCCTTAAAGATGAACTTACGCTCAGCCAAAAGCCTTATAGAGCAAAGATTAGCAGACATTGAAAATCAACACAACCTCGCCTGGGGTGGGGGTGTCTGCTCCCCCAGGTATCACGGAATAACCCCACCACTTGGCCTTCCATCATACATGTCATCTCTTTCATCTGTTCCACACCGACTTGCATTTATTCGTGCAAGGTTCAATGTCCTTCCATCGAACCTGCTGAGCCACAGATTTTCCAAGGATTTGGTGTCTCTGCTATGCGTGTGTGATGGGAAAACTGTTGAATCTCTTCCACATATAATGTTCAACTGTCCCCTACATAGCATAGCCAGGACTAAATTCCTGGGTCCTGCTTTATTGCGCTTGGTTGGCAGGCCTGTTGAGTCACACGCCGCACTGCTTTTGCAGGATACAGATCCTTCTGTAACTGCAGGTGGCGAGATTCCTGAACGCGGTTATCACACACACAAAAACCACCAAAAAACAACAACAACATCAAAACTAATCGGACAGTTATGATGAGAGTGCATGTCGGATCTCGTTTTCAGTTTTCCTTTTTCTGGGATCCGTCCCCTGGAGCTCTCCGGGCCCCAAGCTGTTATTTGGCTCTGCTCAATGACCCACCCCTGCATCATGGTGTTCACCTTCTGATGTCGAATATATCGGTTTTTATGCCTCTGTGCTTTTATGTTTGTACATATTTTATGGGCTAATAGCCGTAGATAAATAAATATTAAAAAATATTAAAACATAAGGCTAGTCCCAAGGACCATAATTGAATCCATGGCAGAGCAGATAGCTCCAAAAGTAAGCCAAGCAACAAACTGTGATGCTACTTAAACACATGCATTATATGTGCGTAAGGAATTAAGCAGTGAAGCCACAAGACAGATGGGCACGTGTATACCGTATTTTTTGCACCATAACACTCACTTTTTTCCTCCTAGAAAGTAAGGGGAAATATCTGTGCGTGTTATGGAGCGAATGCCTGCGGGTGGCGGGGGGAATCTGCTGCAGTCGTGAGCAGAGGATCCATGGTTCCCCTTCCTTCCCTCCTCCGTGGTTACAAAGCATGGATCCACATGGATCCTCAGGATTTTTGCATTGGGCTACTCCAAACTCACTGTCAGATCACATGTCTGTGGCCACAGCATGAACCACAAAAATCATATATCCACTATTTCATTTAGAATATTTTTTTTGTTTTCCTCCTAAAAAAACTACGTGCGTGTTATGGTCTGGTGCGTGTTATAGAGCGAAAAATACGGTAAATTTGCACATGAGCCAGACATACATACTCGCAACCTGTCCATAGCAAACTCAGCACAGGAGAAGACCTTCAGACCGCACAAAACACATAAGAAAAGGGATTCTCTGTCTACCTGCACCCTGGAAATGTCTTAGCACTCTGCTCGCGCCAAGTTCTTGCAACCTCTCTTGCACCCATGGGCCTCCAGAGCAGTCAGGAAGAGGCATGTGGTGGCAGGTGGAGGTGTCCCCAGCCATCCCAAGTTCAACTGCTGCTCCTGGAACAATGGGTGGCATCTAGTCTAGCCTTATGTTCTCAGAACAGCCGGCCAGCTGCCTCTGGCCAGGTCATATCATAAGCAGGACATGAACACAAAGCCTCCCCCCTTGATTTCACGCCTTTGGGGGCTACAGCACGTAAGAATTGTTATTTCCTTAGAGAGAGAAAAGGGCAGCTGAGAAAGAGGGGGTGGCCTTGCCACCAGGAAGAAGCTCCCAACTGATCACCGCCAATGGAATTCAGCCCTTGGCAGGGGGAAAAATGGCTCTCCACTTCTGTTTGAAGCCTTTACCAATATATATATATTCTTTAATTTGCTTGCTCTATGCAGGGTGTGCGGGGCTGAATGAAAGTTATCACTGGGAGGGGGAGAAGGTTAATAATAATAATAATAATAATATCAGAATTGTAGAGTTGGAAGGGAGGGACCCTGAGGATCATCGCGCCCAATATGCAGCTGTCTCGTGCAGGAATCAAACCTGCGACCTTGGCATTATTAGCACAGTGCTCTGACCAATAATGATACTTTTATTATTGATACCCCACCCATCTGGCTGGGTTTCCCCAGCCACTCTGGATCAGTCTCCCTGTGAATCAATCTCACTGTAGCTATTGGGAGATGTGCATTATTTGGGTAGAGATGGAACAGACTGGGAGTGTCACTATTTTGAATGAAGATTTGAAAACTTAAAACTCTGTCCTCAAGTGGGAAATGCTGAAATTAAATAGAACTGGTTTGTCAGTAGAAGATGTCTGCTTTTAAACTGATAAGGGGTTCTGCGTATGGTGTTACTTACATTTTCTTCGTAGCACACACTTTCCCACTGCATCTTCCAATGCAATTTGGAAGTGTCACATTCATAAAAATCCACTTGTAATGGAAAGGGGAAATATAGCTGAATGGACACTCCAGAGAGTGAACTCCTGCAAATCAAGAAGAGATTGAGCTGTAGTTCTCTGATAAGTAAATTTATTACAAATCTTACTGTCACAGTACATGGGAAGCTGGGTCCATCTAATTCAACAACAGCTCTGTAGGATTTTGGGAAGAAGTCTCTCCCAGACCTACTTTGCAGTGCCAAGGATTGAACCTGGAACCTTTTGTATGCAGTGCCTCTCTCTCCATGAGCTACAGCCCTTCTTTCCTATGTACAAACTGTTCCCTGCTCACATTGTAAGGAAAGAGTTCACAATCCTTGATTTAGCATTATGTCCAAACCAGGGATCGTGGTTTGTTTTGTTCCCTCCAAGGCAAGGTTTATGGTTTGTTCAAGTACTGCAACACTAAGCCAGAAATCATGCTTTGTTTTCTCCCAGCATGAGTGGGAAGGAGCAATTAACTATGGTTTACTGTCATGGACGAATTGGATTACTGTAGATTAAGGAAGAGCACTTAAATTGAAATCCTCTGCAGATTTTATTGGAAATGAAATTAGCTGAACACACTGTTCTCATGCAGACATAACACTATGTTATGGTTTAACATCATGAACTAGCCTTGAACTTGTGATATTTTCTCTTCTGGCATGATTACAAGGAGAAGATTGGAAGAGTCTTTTAAACTAAGCAAATCATAGTTACTTGAGAGATTAGTTTGTACGTAACACTACATGAGTTTCATGCTGTGTGCTGTTGTCCTCACCTCATTTCCTCCCACATGACCAGAAGAAAGAGTTTTGTAACATTTTCATTTCACTTTCCATGAATGCAGTACAGTGGTACCTCGGTTTAAGAACAGCCCTGTTTATGAACAATTTGGTTTATGAACTCCGCAAAACCGGAAGTATTGTTCTGGTTTGCGAACTTTACCTCAGTTTACACACAGAAACCAAATGGTGCAAGGGCACCGACGGCAGAAGGCCTCATTAGGGAAAGCACGCCTCAGTTTAAGAACAGACTGTAGAAACGGATTAAGTTTGTAAACCGAGGTACCACTGTATTGGTTTCAAACAAACTGGCTAGCTTAATAAGTCTGCTTCATAGGCCATGATTTGAGAGAGGCTTGTTTAGAAATTGACCAGAGTTTGTTTAAAATCTCAATCCATACATAACAAGGCAGAATTCATGGAAAATGAAACTGAATTGCTGCAGAATTCCTTCTCCCAGCCATGTAGGGGGAGAATGGAGACGGAAGAAGATGCCTGGAATGTACTAAGCCAAAGTGTAGCAATACATCCAGATCAAATACATGAGTCTTACATCCAGGGAAGCATGCACAGAATTGGTATGGATGACTTGGAACGCCCCCAGGGTCCCAGAGGTAGAGCGTAGCATCCTGGTCCCTGCACTAGAAAATCAAAGCCACATTTCCCATTAAATACAAAATGGGGAGCAATTTTCTGCTTTTTAATTATATCTTCAGATGTGCCCCCCAAGGTGGGTAGCCTGCCCCATTCAGTCTCCTGTGCAATGGAAGCTGCAGCTGAGGTCAAGTACTTGCCCTTTTTCTCAGTATCTTCTGTTTCTGTAATTTTGGGGGGCAGGACATCATCTTCATGTTCCATCTGTTAACTTCTGACTCAAGTTCTGACGTTACAAACAGGTTTCAACTTCAGAGCCGCTGTAGTGGCTTTGCAGTTGCATTCTCACAAACGTTTCCTGATTTATCTCTTCCAAACTTGCTCTGCCGTCACCCCTTGAGAAATTTCCGACAAGTTCTGGGTCTCTTCCAGCTCTGCAACCTGTTTTGTAGGACGGCCTGTGCTCCTCAGATTGATGTCTGTGTCCATGAGGGCCAACTCCACCATCTGTGGTGTTCTTATGGGACAGATCAAAATTTAATTTGTGCAGAGGGAATGCACGCTCCAGTGTTCCTTCCATCAGCCAAACCCTGACCCTCCTGGATGCTTAGAGAAATGTGGAAAATTAGCCATGGCCTGTGAGGGCCAGATGTTTTGGCAGTGCCTTGCCTCTTGCTTCTCTCTCATGGAATAGCTTCATCCCAAGGACAGCTGGCCTCTGTTTGCATCCTGAAATGTGACCAATTGAGCATAGCAGTTTAACTGCATTTCTCCTGGACCAGAAGGCAGAATACCTCCAAGGTTCACGTCCCCTTGGGCACAGAGTGGGCTGCTCCAGTCAAATGTCCTTCTTCTGCCAATCTCTTTTGGTCATATAACTGTGTTGTCTCTTGCTGCTGCTGCTGCTGCTGCTGCACAGATGGACGTGCTTCCTCAGCCTTATGTTCTTGGCCAGGACAAGCTAAATCACTTTCCTGTAAGCTGCTGACTCCTACCCATTAACCTGCCCAGCACTAGGATGTGACGGGACTCTTGCGACACTCAGCTTCGCTGACCCCCCACCCCACCCCACCAGCCCTGCAGCTGAGCAGCGATGTGCATGTGCTTTAAAAGGAGAAAGCCCTGTGTTCTGTGATGTGACATGTGATGTGACACAGGGCTTTTTCTAGCAAGGACAGAACTATACATCCCTGGTCTTGCTGCTCACAATCCTAAATGGAACTGAGGAAAGGAAGGTGTATGCAAATCTTTGTTTTCCAAGGGAATTGCTTGTCGTAGGTGAGATCTTCATTCCCTGATGGTGGGCTCGCCTGTTTATTTGCCAACAAGAGAGCTGCTAAATATGCTAATTTTGATCCTGCATCACTCCACTTAGATACAAAATGTATTTCTAGGAGAAGAATAAATTATCCAATTGAAGGTGCCAAACTCCACACCCCGTCAGTCTGAATATAATAGCAACACCTTGAACTTGGCCTGGTAGCAAATGGACAACCAGTGCAGATCTCTGAGCTCCGGCATTAGATGCTGACAAGACCTCCTGTCAGCCATTGTGCTGCGTCATTCTGCACCAACTGCAGTGTCTGGATCCCATGCGAGGGGAGCCCGACATGGAGTGTATTGCAGGAATTATATCCAATATTCATTCTGATTTGCTTGGGGGTAGGACAGTTATACAATAATGAATACAATATTCATCCTGCATTCAACCCCATTTGCTTGCGAGGTATTTATAAGTCTTCCTGTTCATTCATTCCACACTTTTTCAAGCATTTCCTCAGCACTTTTCCAACTACAAATGTCTGAGCGTGGTTCGTTTTTTATTGTTTTATTTTATTATTTATATCCCACCTAGTCTCCAAGGATCTTTGGCCGATGTACCTGGTTCCCCCCTTCTCAATGAATCCCCTCAGCACCCCTGTGTGAGGCTGAAAGGCAGTGACTGGCCCCAGGTCACCCGGTGAGCTTCGTGGTTGTGGCCTCGCTCGTTCCACGGACTATTGACCCTGCACCACCACGGTTTATCTCTTCCACTGCCACCAACCAGGTTTCGCCGGTAATATATTCAGACTTAGTCAGGTTTTAACGTATTAACAAATATTCCAGTTTATTGTGAATGCAAACAAGTTTTAAATGCTTTGAAACACTGTAATCCGATTCACTCTCTCGTCTCCCCTCTGTCTCTAACTCACTCTGACTCCTGTGCCTCCCACCCACAAGAAACCAACCGAGGGAACTACCCAAAGCATAGCTGTCAACTTACAGATTTGAAAATAAGGGACCAGGAGCCTTGAAAATAAGGGACCTGCAGCCAAAATAAGGGACCTGCAGCCTCACCTCTTCCAGGCACTCCAGACTTCCTGGCCTCCTGCAGTCTGGTCAAACTCATGCTGGTAGCTTCGAGAACACTGTCCACCCAACTTTGTTTTTTGTTGCTTTTTATAAATATTTATTAAAGTTTTACATAACGAAAAAGAAAAAATAAATAAAAAACAGTTAAAAATAATTCCATCTTTACATCACTTATCTTTCATTTACTTGTTTCCCGTACCTCCTCATACCTCCCTTTTTTGTATTCCAGTTTAATTTATTAGTTCAGCAATTCCTTTCCCTCCTTTTTATCCTGATCCTTAATCTTAATATATTATAACATTAAATTTTTACCTATTAAAAATCCATTTTTTCCATATTCTTTTAAACCATTACAGCTAGAAACCACTTAACCTCAATCCAACATCATTCTAATATTTATTAATTTTACAGTATTTCTGCAGATAGTCTTTAAATTTCCTCCAATCTTCTTCCACCGACTCTTCTCCCTGGTCTCAGATTCTGCCAGTCATTTCCGCCAATTCCATGTAGTCCATCACTTTCATCTGCCATTCTTCCAGAGTGGGTAAGTCTTGTGTCTTCCAATACTTTGCAATAAGTATTCTTGCTGCTGTTGTAGCATACATAAAGAAAATTCTGTCCTTCTTTAATTGGCCGACCATGCCCAGGAGAAAGGCCTCTGGTTTCTTCAAGAAGGTATATGTCAGAGCTGCTCCCAGATCCTAGCTCACAGAGGATCACGCTAGCCAGCGATCATTAAGTAAAAGTCTTTATTGAGTTACAGTTTCCATTCTCACGCTGCTGCGTGCAACTCTACGTCTTATGCGTTAGATCGGCGAAGCTCCGTCTGAGTCTCCGCCCCTTGTACACCAACTTAATATCCTAGCCCTGCTCCACCTTTTCCGCCTGACTGTTCTCCTCTGGGTCCCTCTGCCCCCCGGGGTCTCTTCCTTCCGGGATTCTTCTGACGCCGACCCCCCGGACCCTCCTGTCTCCTTGCGCCGGGCTTTAGGACCTGGCTCCCTTTCCGGGCTGCCTACTGCGTCACTTTCCTGTGCATTTGAACTTGGCGCGCGCGCCCAACCTTCCACTTTCCGTCTGACCGTTTCTTCGCTCCCCGATGGAGGTGTGGCCACTCCTGACTCGTGCCCTCCCCCCTGTTGTGAGCTGCCAGCGCTTGATCCCTGGCGCCCTTCCTCTTCCCTGCTCTCTGGCGGTGACGCTGGTCCCGATTTCCAACTGCTCCCCTCTGAGTCCCCTCTGGCTCTATCTTCCTGGGGTGTCCCCCTAGGCTCCCCCCTTGCCCTGGCCACTGGTGCTCCTTTCTGTGAATCTTCTGATTCACTGGAAAGACTCGGAGATCTCGGGTCGTCGTCATCACTCATCTTTTCTTCTGCCTCCTCCCCCTCGCTCTCTGTTTCCTCCCTTGCCCTTGCCTCTGCTCCTGAACCCCTGACAGTATATTTAAATACCTTTTTCAATTCATTATATATCATCTCCCAGAAAGCCTTAATCCTTGGGCACGTCCACCAAAGGTGAAAGAATGTACCTTCATTTTCTTTACATTTCCAACATTTGTTATCGGGCAAATAGTAGATTTTTGCAAGCTTAACTGGGGTTATTTACCACCTGTATATCATTTTCATAATATTCTCTCTTAAGGCATTACATGCCGTAAACTTCATACCTGTGGTCCATAACTGTTCCCAGTCAGCCATCATTATGTTATGTCCAATGTCTTGTGCCCATTTAATCATCGCAGATTTCACCGTTTCATCCTGAGTATTCCATTTCAACAGCAGGTTATACATCTTTGACAAAGTCTTAGTTTTGGGTTCTAACAATTCTGTTTCTAATTTTGATTTTTCCACCTGGAAGCCAATTTTCTTGTCCAATTTATATGCCTCCATTATCTGATAATAATGAAGCCAATCACGCACTTTGTTTTTTAGTTTTTCAAAACTCTGCAATTTCAATCTATCTCCATCTTGTTCCAATATTTCCCAATATTTCGGCCATTTGACCTCCATATTGATCTTTTTCAGGGCTTTCACTTCGATCGGTGACAGCCACCTTGGGGTTTTATTTTCCAATAAGTCCTTGTATCTTATCCAAACATTAAACAATGCTTTCCTGACAATATGGTTTTTAAATGCTTTATGCGCTTTGACCTTATCATTCCACAAATATGCATGCCATCCAAATACGTTGTTAAAACCTTCTAAATCCAAAATGTCTGCGTTTTCAAGAAGCAGCCATTCTTTCAACCAGCAAAAAGCTGCTGATTCATAGTAAAGTTTCAAGTCTGGCAGGGCAAATCCACCTCTTTCCTTTGCATCTGTTAGTATTTTAAATTTTATTCTGGGCTTCTTGCCCTGCCAGACAAATCTAGAAATATCTCTCTGCCACTTCTTGAAACAGTCCATTTTGTCCACAATTTGCAGTGTTTGAAACAAAAACAACATTCTAGGCAATACATTCATTTTTATCGCAGCAATACGACCTAGCAGCGAAAGCTTCAAATTTGACCAAATTTCCAAATCTTTTTTCACTTCAACCCAGCATTTTTCATAGTTGTCTTTAAATAAATTCCCATTTTTAGCTGTCATGTTAATCCCCAAGTATTTGACTTTCTTAACCACTGTTAAACCTGTCTCATTCTGAAACCTCTCTCTCTCAACTGGTGTTAAATTTTTCTCTAAAACCTTGGTTTTTGACTTATTCAGTTTAAACCCTGCAACCTGACCAAATTCTTGAATCAGTTCTAAAACTCTTTTAGTACTAGATTCTGGCTCCTGTGACGTCAATACTAAGTCATCTGCAAATGCTCTCAATTTGTACTGTTTGGCTCCAACCTGTATACCTTTAATCAACTGGTCCCTTCTTATCATATTCAGCAAAACCTCCAGGACCGATATAAAAAGCAATGGGGAGATTGGGCAACCTTGTCGTGTCCCTTTTTCTATCTTAACTTCCTCCGTCACCAGATTATTTACAATCAATTTAGCCTTTTGTTCAGAATATATTGCACTTATACCATTTTCAAAGTCTTGGCCTACCCCCATACCCTGTAAGTTTTTTTTCCATAAAAATCCAAGAAATGTTGTCAAAGGCTTTCTCCGCGTCCACAAAAATTAAAACTGCCTTAGTGTTTATATTCACTTGTAATTTTTCTAAAATATTAATTATGTTTCTCACATTATCAGATAGATGTCTTCCTGGGAGAAAGCCTGCTTGGTCCTTATGTATCTCTTCCACTAAGACTCTTTTTAATCTTTTAGCTAAAATATCTGCAAAAATTTTGTAATCCACATTAAGCAATGATATGGGGCGATAGTTCTTAAGCTACGTCTTTTCAGTCTCTATTTTCGGTACAAGTGTGATATATGCTTCTTTCCACGACTCTGGTGCCCTTTTCCCCTCCATTATTTAATTACAGACCTCTTTCAAAGGTTGTACTAGCCATTCTTTTAAATATCTGTAATATCTAGAAGTCAGTCCATCTGGTCCTGGAGATTTACCCAATTGCATATTCTGAATGGCACCTTCTATCTCCTGGACTTCCAGGGTGGCGCCATCGGTAATGGCGGATTCCCTCTGACTTGGAGGGAACCGGCTCTGCGGAAATCGGGTCTGTACCGCTACGGCGCAGCGGGGACCCTTCAAAAATCACATGCGGGGGAAGCCTGTGACCGTGGGACTCGGCGGGCACTGTTTGCGCGCCCCCCCCCCAATTGGCAAAGGAGCCCGACAACGGGCTCTGGAGCGGAGCGGGGAAGTGGCGCGGTGCTGTGAGTTACCGTATTTTTCTCTCTATAACACGCAGATTTTTTCTCCTAAAAAGGAAGGGGAAATGTCTGTGCGTGTTATTGAGCGAATGTGTGGTCCCTGGAGCCGAAAAATCAGGCAAAAATCAAATCGCTTCACGGAGAAGGGAAACCTGAAAAGAGGAAGTGGCTGCTTTCCTGCATTCTGCCTCAGGGTCTTACTGCCCACCCTCTCTGTTTCGTTGCTGTGTTTGCTCAAACGGAACAAAGAGCAGGGAAAGCCCCTCCCTTCCAGGCAAGCAGAGGGGAAAGCAAAGCGTCCTTCTAATTCCTCTCCATGCTCCGGAGGGAACAATGTTTGTGAAGGGAAGAGAGATTACAGGTTCAGCTTAAAATTCTGATTTGACTTCCTGCTTTTTGTTTTTGGGGACACACAGCATTCAGATATGCTTTCTTCCATTTAAAAGGATGAAATCCTTAAACAGTGTTTTGCCTGTAAATTCATGCGATCTGGAAGATTACAGTGTCTGTACCTCTTAAGGGATGGCAAAGCTTAGGTTTCGCTGCTAAATAGTTCTTAATGCAGTTAAAATGCTTTCTTCTGTCAAGGCAATTAAAAAATATATATATCAGGCAGCCGGAAAACATGCAGGTGGGAGGGAGGGAGAGAGAGGGAGAGAGAGGGAGAGAGAGGGAGAGAGAGAGAGAGAGAGAGATGGCTTGTGTGGGTGGGTGGGAAAAAACTTTTGCCTTCCTTTCCTCACGTTATAGCCCTCTCCTGCATTCTTAGCCTTCTGTGTTTTTCCTTCCCTCCCCACTTAAAATGTGGTTACAAAGCATGGATCCTCAGGATCTTTGCATTGGGTCACCCCAAATTCACCATCAGAGCACATAGCATGTCCATGGCTACAGCCTGCCCCCCAAAAAAATCACACACCCACTGTTGCCTGGGGCTGCAATGGTGCAAAAACGTGGTTACAAAGCATGGGTCCACATGGATCCTCAGGATCTTTGCATTGGGTCAGCCAAAATTCACCATCAGAGCACATAGCATGTCCATGGCTACAGCCTGTCCCCCCCCCCAAAAAAAAATCACGCACCCACTGTTGCCTGGGGCTGCAATGGTGCAAAAACGTGGTTACAAAGCATGGATCCACAGGGATTCTCAGGATTTTTGCATTGGGTCACCCCAAATTCACCATCAGATCACATGTCTGTGGCCACAGCATGAAGCACAAAAATGATACGTCCACTGTTTCATTCAGAATATTTTTTCCCCTTGTTTTCCTCCTCTAAAAACGATGTGCGTGTTATGGTCAGGTGCGTGTTATAGAGCGAAAAATACGGTAATTGCTTCTTCCGTGGAGCAAAGCTGCGTAGCCATTACCAGAGAGCGCTGCCTTTTTCCTGGGACAATTTGGCTGTAAAACAACGATCTGTGAGTAGGCTAACTTCGGAATTAAAGGAACTTTACAAATTGTATGAATAATTTGGAAGCGGAGAGGCATAAACAGGAAGTCTGCCTTCCGTTCTTGTAAATGGAGTAAAGCAATGAACTTGAAAGCGGAAGCTTTAAAAGACGTTGGAAAAGGATTATAATTCGAGCATCAAAACAGTGATTTCCCCCCTTGATTGCAGGAGAGGAGGGGGGTAAAGGTTTGAATGTTATTTCCCTGCTGAAAAAAGAGAGGAAGAGGAGCAAAAATCCACCGCTTAAAACCCTGGAACGGGTTCCCAGTGACAGTAAGAAAGCCGTATTGAGAATCGCGCTTTGGCTGATAGTACTTTTTGACAGTTAACTCTGCAGCTGAGATACAAGTAGGATACAATATTTCTGACTGGCTTCTCCTGGTTTTAAAGTAACAGGCAACAACTGAGATAGAAACTGTTGTCTTTTTTGTGAATTGGGGAACGGAAGGGGAAAGTTAATTACCTAAAGACATTTTTGACTGCTACTGTGTCCCCCTAGAGGAAGTTTGAAATTGTTACAGCACCAGCTGGGCCAAAGGGAATTTTCCATTTCAAAACAACTTTGGCTTTGAGTATGAGATTGACCTTGGGCTACATCTTGAGGGTTATGGCAGATGGGAAAGAGAAGATAGACTTGTCACAAACAACGAGGTCTGGCAGAGTATTTCGTACAGACAGTGGGCTGCAAAGAAGAGCATCGACATCTGGCCCTGCTGGTTTACCAATAGCAACCCCATCTGCACAACCTAAACCTAAAGGTATGGCAACTGACGATGCCCTGGCTCAGGCACTAGCTAAAATTAATGAATCTTTGGAAAGAATAAGTAAACAAGTAGCCGAGGCATCGGGCAAAATTGATCAAAACACTGCAAGTATTAATAATTTGGGACAGAAGGTAAATAATAATACAGAAACTATTCAGAAATTACTGCAGGAATCTACCTCGACACGAAAGATAGCCGAGGAGGCTAAGGAAATTGCAACCGCTACAGCCACTGTTGTAGAAGAGAAGATACCACCGTTGCATAAACAACTTGAAGACCATAAGTCAACACTGTCTATGATTGAGTTGAAAGAGAAAAAGTGAATTTAAGGGTCAGGGCCGTACCTGAATTGGAGAAAGACAATTTGATTGAATTTCTTACGCAGGAATTTGCAGACTTTTGGAACCCAGATTTGGGGAAGGATAGCTTCAAGATAGTGAGAGCTTTCAGGCTTGGAAAAGGAGGGAGGAAGAACAGGGTGAGAGACTGTTTGATCACCCTCCGAACAAAAGAGGAGAGAGACAAAATCTTGAGTCTGCATTTCCAGAAGACTTTGGAAATACATCAGTCAAAAGTGGAAATATATAAGGATATTCCGAAACATCTTTTGGACCTTAGGTCCAATTATAGAGATTTGGTCGCCCTGTTGAGAAGCAATGGAATCATTTTTAGGTGGGAATTCCCCCAAGGCCTATCCTTCAGTTATAAAGGGAAGAAGATAAAAATAAGATCAGAAGACGACAAAGATAAATTTTGGAGAGACCACGGAGAAGACCTGCAGAAGAAAGTTACAGGAGAGCTAAGAGCACTTGTAAGTGAAACTTTAGACATACCAGATTTACCTCCGGAACTAAAAGACCACCTGAAGAAGGTGATACCACCGACAGAACAGCAACAGGCACTGGGTGCAGTTGGAGGAGAAGTAAAGTAACTACATCATGGCTCTGCAACTATTAAGCTGGAATTGTAATGGTTTGAACTCCCCTCAGAAAAGGAGATCTGTGTTTCATTTATGAAAAAAGGAACAATTGGACTTGATTTGTTTACAAGAAACACATATAACAAGGTTACACAGGAAACTATTGATCAATAAAAGACTTGGTCAGGAGTTTATTTCATCAGACAGGGTTAAAAAAAGAGGGATTGTGATATATGCAAAGGACAGATTATTACCGAAATTTATTTTTAAAGATGACCAAGGAAGATTTGTGGCAATTGAAATTCAAATACAAGGAGAAAAATTTTTGATAGTAGGAATTTATGCACCAAATGAGGGGAAATCTGATTTCTTTAAAAAGCTGCATGAGACCTTGATGGACTATCTGGATTATAATGTGATTTTGATGGGAGACATGAATGGAGTGGTATCTACACATATGGATAAGGCACAAAGACAGGTAGTCACTAAGGATGGTAGACTACCAAAAACTTTCTTTGAGGTGACAGACAACTTGGACTTAGTTGATATTTGGAGAACAAAGAACCCCATGGCTAAAGAAGGAACCTTCTTCTCTGAAGCCAATATGACATGGACAAGAATTGACCAAATATGGGTAACTAGAGGAATGGCACCAAAGACAAGAAAAGTGGAAATCTGCCCAAAAACATGCTCCGACCATAATGCTGTTAAGATGGAAATGAAACTAATACCAACTGGCTCCTTTAGATGGAGGATGAATGACACCTTATTTAGAGATGAAGAAGTGCTTAAGAAGGCCCAAAAAACCTTGAAAGACTATTTTGAGATAAATATGAACACCATTGTGGAATAAAGAGTAATCTGGGACGCAAGTAAAGCGGTTATGAGAGGGTTTCTGATACAACAGAATGCATTAAAGAAGAGAATCCAAAATGAGAAGAAGGATAAAATTTTGGAGAAAATAAAGGAAAGTGAAAAAAAATTGAGAGCAAAACCAAAGTCTCAAGAGATTTTGAGAGAAATAAAGCTATATCAAGTGCAATATATGAAAATGATGAATCAGGAGATAGAATGGAAAATTAAACAAATGAGACAAAAGACATTCGAGTCGGCTAATAAATGTGGGAAATTGCTGGCCTGGCAAATGACAAAAAGACAAAAATTAAACACAGTTACAAATTTAGAAGTGGAAGGAAAGAATATACAGAACCCAGCTGAGATTAGAAATTGTTTCCAGAGGTATTTTAAACAACTATATACACAAGGGCCACAGAAAGAAACTGATGTAGATCGATTTTTGAAAACAAATGGATTACAAAAAAATCTCTCAAGAAAATAAATTAATGTTGAATTACAAAATAACTGAACAGGAGATAGAAGCTGTCCACCCAACTTTGTAACCAGAGGTTCAACTGAATATAATCTGAATCACATGTACCACAAGGCCTATGCAGCCTCAACTTAAGATGGCTCCCCGGCCTGGCTTTGCACTGCAAAGTTTGCAGCAGCACGTGCAACAAAATGGTGTCCAGCGTTCAAAAACCCCCTCAGCTTGCATTAACTAACCACACACAAGGCATGCAAGCTCCACCCCCCAGTCGTTCTTAAGACTTCTTATTGGGTGAGCAACACAGTTGGAGCCTTCCTCCTCCCTGGCCGGCAGGGAGGGAGGGAGAGGAGCTGCTTCCTTTGAAATTTAAGGGACATCATTTAAGGGACATTTAAGGGACATCCATCAATAAGGGACAGCAGCGGGACATGGCGCTGGAATAAGGGACTGTCCCTTCAAATAAGGGACACTTGACAGCTATGGCCCAAAGCCCTGTGTTGAGCCTTAAACTCAGTTAGGCTCCGCCCCTGGGCTTTCTTATTGGTCAGCCTATTAACCCTTTCTCTCTCTCCCCCCCCCCAGTACGACATCTCCATACTGAGTGGGCAAACGCCACAATGATTTAGCTCTCGTCTGCAATGGATGGATGGACTCCCTCCTGCAGAATACAGTCTGGAGGGACCCTCAGACTGTGGCCTCTGCTCTGGAAAGTTTGAGAAGGAAGCAGGTTCCCTTCACTGCAACTGAAGGCTGATGGGAGTGGGGAATCTTGCTGAACAGGCCTGCCTCATGCACTCATGTCGTTTCCACATCCAACATTTAAAGCACATCCCCGCTTCCAAGTTTGCTAGTTTCCCCCTCAAATTCTACAATCTCCAACACCCTTAACAAACCATAGTTCCCAGGATTTTTTCGCCCGGGGATAAGGAATGTGCTTTAAATGTGTGGTGTGAACACAGCTGTACAGAGGAAGAGAATAAAAATAACAACTAATCAGTCACGGTTAGTTCAGAATCCATGACTGTATATGTAAAATTAAGATTTGTTTTTTGCCTCAACATGTATCCCTTTACATTTGTTTACATTGAATGGCATTTACCATTTTTAATCACCCATTCACCCAGTTTGAAGAGGGCATTTAGGAGCTCTCCACAATCTCTTTTGTTTCAGTGAATAATTCAGCAAACTTGGCCACCTCCCTGCTCACCCCTAACTCCTAAAGCATTTATGAAGAAGCTGAAAAGATTCATGCGGGGGGCTCCACTTTCCAAATCCTTCTGTTTACAGAACTGTCCATTTAGTCCAACTCTCTGCTTCCTGCTACTGAACCAATTCCTGATCCACAAGGTGATGGGAACCACTTCACCTGTTGAATTTGCATCTGTTATGCACATTTTTAAAAACAGAGATGCTCAGATTGGAAGTGGGCAGCCCTAACCTGTGGTGTACAATGATTTGGAACCCAGGTGAAAGCCATGACTTAGGTAGATACCAGAACCTGCAGGCGCAACGTGGTACATCTGTATGCTCACATCTCTCACACACTCTGTGGACAGAGTACAGATTTCTGATTACACCTGAAAGCTATAACTCAGAGGTGCCATAATGCTGAAGTTTGCACGTCACGTTCACCTCAGCCTGCTGAGTGCTGAGTCTGCTTAAACACATCCCCACAACAACAACTGCAAGATGTTTCCACAGCTGCAACAGCAAGGCCAGTTTTGCTGGCCTGGTCTGAGATTGAGATAAGGGAGGGTCAAGAAGTCACTGCTCTGTAGCCAAGTAGAAGAATGTGTGATTTAAGCTCATTCCTAGCCAAGAGAGATCATGCATTTGTGTGTTTACTACAACTGCATAAATGCTTTGTGCATCCTTTGTTCTATGCTCGGATTTCTGGAACTATCCTGCCATGCCTTCTAATGCTACAGCTAAGATTAAAACTTCTTTTGCCTTCCCACCAGCTGCCTCTTTTTGGCCAGGAGTAGGCTTGTCATATAGCAGGAAAATTCTTGACATGTCTTGGTTTTTGGGTGTAAAAATGGCGTCAGGGGAGAATTTTGCTGCATTGGCAATGCAATGGAAAAAGCAGCGGAAACAGATTCAAAAACAGTCCCTCAAAAAGCTCAACAATTTTGTGGGTGCTGCCTAGAACATTCTGGAAAGTGTCTCTTCTGCAGGGCCGGTCCACCCATGAGGCTAGCTGAGGTGACTGCCTCAGGTGGCAGGAGCCACTAGGACAGCAGATCCCAATGCAGATCCTTCTTCCCTGCTTGTTCCTGAGGTAGATCTTCCCTCACCCCTTCTTCCCTAGCAGGGAGGGGGAAGTCCTTTTGTGGTTTGCCTCAGGGGCAAAAATGTTGGGGCTGGTGCTGCTGCACTCAAAATTATTTTGTGGGCTTTTAAGGTGAGACATGCACAGAAAAGGAGGAATATATCCCGGTCTGTCTCCCCATTTCACTCCAAACACATACAATGACCACAACATGATTTTTAATTGTAGAATGTAAAGTTGTGTGCAGTCTTCCTGGAAGAGGAGCTGGGGGGGGGGGATAAAATGTGAGGAAATCATGCATGTATGAAACAGCTGCTATCATGTGAGCTGAGGAGTCCAAGATTCAATTTTTGCCTTTGCCAGCAGTGCAGGAGGTGATTTGCTCACATTGCACAGAGTGTAGACAACATTTCAGCTCCTTGGCAGCTGTGCGAGTGGAGGACCTGTTAGGCCAGAGGCGGGTAGAGGCTATTGTGCGCCAGAAAACATTGACTGGAGCTGCTCACAGTTGGGAATTCTTCTGCGTATCTGTAGTAAAGCTCCCCCTGCCTGCACTCCACAAATGCAAAATAGAGGTTGATGTAGAAAACCTCAGGGTGAATACAGAAATGCTTAGAGAAGTTAAGCAAGGAGAATTGGTGCGGCTGCTGAGCCTGTCCCCTCTGGCAGCTGGGATGCCATGAAAGGGCAGCAATCTGTTATCTAATTTATGGCGCTTGTACTTTTGCCGCCATTGTGGTTGGTGGAGAGAGTACTGGTAGGGTTTTCTTTCAGGTGCCGAAATAACGTGACTGGCTTTGGATAGTTAGCTATGGAGAAGAAAACGGATTCAGTTCACGTTTGAAAGCAAGTGCTGTGTGGGGCCTAAAGGTGAAGGTGCCAGGAGTGGGCACAGCAAGGTGGTGCTGGGTCTGAAAGAGTTTGGCCACTGAGAGCGAATTGGGATGTTCCTGTAAAGGAATATCCTAATCCCCCCCCCACCAGCTTCCGCCGCCAGAGCTCTGGAATATTGGAGTGGATGAGATGGAGTTGAATTCTTCAACATCAACTTCGTTGGACTGGTCATGTTGTGCAGATGCCTGATTATCGTCTTCCAAAGCAACTACTATACTCCAAACTTTAAAATGGAAAGCTTAATGCTGGTGGTCAACAAAAGAGATTTAAAGACTGTCTCAAGGCAAATCTAAAAAATGTAGTATAGACATGGACAATTGGGAAACTCTGGCCTGCGAGTGCTCCAGTTGGAGAACAGCCTTTGCCAAAGGTGTCATGGACTTTGAAGACACTCGAACTCAGAACACAAGGGAGAAACATGCTAAGAGGAAGGCACATTTTGCAAATCCACACCGTAATCAGCTCCCACCCGGAAACCAATGTCCCCACTGTGGAAGGATGTGAGGGTCCAGAATTGGCCTCCACAGTCACTTACGGACTCATTGTTAAAACCTTGTTTATGGAAGACAATCTTACTCGGCTATGAGTAATCGCCAGTGGCATAGCGTGGGGGGTGCAGGGGGGGGCCGGCCGCACCGGGCGCAACATCTGGGGGTTAGGGTTATGGGGCGCAAATCCACGGATTAGGGGGTGCAAATTCACGAGTTAGGGGGCGCAAATTACTTGCCCCAGGTGCTGACAACCCACGCTACGCCACTGGTAATCGCCAAAGAAGAAAGAAGAGGAATAGGGGGTGGGGAGCAATGTTTTGTTTGGTTTTTGTTCCTGCTTTTATTATGTCTTTTTTGTGTTTTTATCTTGTATGCTTATGTTGTGAACTGCCCTGAGATCTTCCAATGAAGGGCAGAATACAGGTTACCGGTAAGTTAAATGAATGAATGAATGTATGAATGAATGAATGTTGGGGGAGATAAAACAACATGACTTGTTTTAATAGGTGTACACACACACACACACACACAGAGAGAGAGAGAGAGAGAGAGAGAGACTTAATGTTCTAAAACAAAGGGGGGAAATAAGACACTGTGATCTCTATAAAATTTGACTTATGTAGTAATAACTAATGAACACACAAGATAGATTTATAGAGCTGCTGGGAAAGGAGTTACTCAGGTAGTGTGAACATCAATAAAATCAATATCTCCCCTCCCCATGTGGCAGCCAGATCATGTGCGCATGTGACTAACAAGAGTGAGAGCTGTTCCTGGGAAGATTCTGGTACGCCTCCCTCTCCTAGCCTATCCCACTTTTATCCAGGAAAGATGGATGCTCCCTGCAAAGGAGCAAGGTGGCTCCAACTGCCTGATTTATAGAAATGCCATTTAATCTTCTGTTCCAGCTCAACATCAAAGTTGAGCGGATGCAGAGGGGATGCCGTGGATTGTGGTGCCCCCATGCACCAAGTGAGCAGCTCAGTTCTGAAAGCACAGAATGCAGCCTCTGAGATTTGAACATGGCCATGGCGTGGTGAAGATAAAGAGAGAGAGCTGAATCCTATACCTTTCAGGGTTGGGAGGAAGAGGGATTTTTCATGGATGCAGCTTGTACAGGTGTGTGAGAAAAACTGCCCCCCACGCCCAGAAATTACCCTTTTTGAGCAAAACATGAAGCAACAGGAGGCCTGCCCTCCCTTGCCTCTGGCCATTTTAGTGAGACAGAAGGAAAATAAACAAAGAGACTCTGCATTCTGATACCCCCAGTTTGTTAGGGGATTCTTGGTCTGAAATTTAAAAGTGCATGTTTGGTATTAGCATCAGTTCAGACCTTACTGGTAAATAGATGAATTAACATTCTTTATACCTCCAGGAGTTATGGCTGAACAGTAAATCATCTCTCACAGTCTAATAAACAAACACAGCTGCCATCTCTCTACTTCCACTCAGAGACGATGAACTATGTAACCTGATTTTGGAAAGTGAATTGTAATTAAGATGCAGCATAAAATACTTTAATTCAGCTATTTTGAAAGGAAGTCTGAATTAATGTTAATAATCAAATATGCCTCTCTCTTTTTCTTTCTTTTTTGGGGGTTTTACATAACTCAAGCAGAGAAGCTAAGATCTTCCAGGGATTTTTTTTATGTACCGTATTTTTCGCTCTATAGGACACACTTTCCCCCCTCCAAAAATGAAGGGGAAATGTGTGTGCGTCCTATGGAGCGAATGCAGGCTTTCGCTGAAGCCTGGAAAGCGAGAGGGGTCGGTGCGCACTGACCCCTCTCGCTCTCCAGGCTTCAGGAAGCTATCCGCAAGCCTTGGGAGGTCGGCGGGAGTTCCCGCCAGGCTCCCTAGGCTTGCGGATAGCAGCCTCCCAACCCGACCTGGTTTGGAGGCTGGCGGTGGGGAAAGCAGCGCTTTTCCCCACCGCCAGCCCCACAAGCTCGGGGGACAGCGGGGAGGCAGAGCGGCGCCTTCCCGCTGTTCCCCGACCTGGTTTGGAGGCTGGCAGTGGGGAGAAGGGTGTAAATCAGAATGCGTGTAAATTTCCATGTAATTTTTGAAGATTTTGATGCTTTTTCTTGTGGAGAGAGGAAGACTCAAAGGAGGTTTGGATTGCACAATACCCCCAGATATAAACCTGGACTTGGCCTTCCACTGATATTGAAATACAGTATGTTCTTCTTACTGGCATCACACTGTCTCCTATTGTTCATTTAAAGCATTTGTGGAGGAGCAAGCTGAAACAGGGTTTTGAGGGCTGTCAAGGCCAGGCATAGGCAAACTCGGCCCTCCAGATGTTTTAAGATGACAATTCCCATCATCCCTGACCACTGGTCCCGTTAGCTAGGGATGATGGGAGTTGTAGTCCCAAAACATTTGGAGGGCTGAGTTTGCCTATGCCTGGTCAAGGCAGCTGTTGCCACCTGCTCTGTGGTTCTGTCCAAGGGTGAAGTCAAATGGCATTGTTGGCAGTGTGGTGAGGTCTGAAGCAACTGTCCAAAGGCTTGCACAGAAAGCAGATGAGTTTTCAGATAATAAAAGTAAGCCCAGGTACAACTAGGGGTACAGAATAAAATAGGTTTGGTTTGTATTTTAATTGAAGCCTACATAATTCACTTCCATACATGTATGGAAGTGAGAGCTGGGCCATAAAGAAGGCTGATTGCTGAAGAATTGATGCTTTTGAATTACAGTGGTACCTTGGGTTACATATGCTTCAGGTTACATATGCTTCAGGTTACAGACTCCGCTAACCCAGAAATATTGCTTCAGGTTAAGAACTTTGCTTCAGGATGAGAACAGAAATTGTGCCCCAGCGGCACGGCAGCAGCAGGAGGCCACATTAACTAATGTGGTGCTTCAGGTTAAGAACAGTTTCAGGTTAAGAACAGACCTCCGGAACGAATTAAGTACTTAACCCGAGGTACCACTGTATGGTGCTGGAGGAGACTCTTGAGAGTCCCATGGACTGCAAGAAGATCAAACCTATCCATTCTGAAGGAAATCAGCCCTGAGTGCTCACTGGAAGGACAGATCCTGAAGCTGAGGCTCCAAGACTTTGGCCACCTCAGGAGAAGAGAAAAGACTCTGATACTGGGAAAGATGGAGGGCACAAGGAGAAGGGGACGACAGAGGACGAGATGGTGGGACAGTGTTCTCGAAGCTACAAACATGAGTCTGACCAAACTGCAGGAGGCAGTGGAAGACAGAAGTGCCTGGCGTGCTCTGGTCCATGTGGTCATGAAGAGTCAGACACGACTAAATGACTAAACAACAACATAATTCACACTTCCTGAAACAATTTCCATGTAAACACAGCAATTCCTCAAAATTTGCACTTTTGCAATCTTTGGATGATGTTTTCCAGTTGCATATGTGTATATTAGGGGAAACTGTGCATAAGGATGCATATATTAGCAAAAACAGCATGCAAAAATGCATTATGATACAGAAAATTGCTTTTAAAATGTTTTATTGGGCAAAATGGTATTAAAAAATGTTTGTATTAGGAGAAATGTGCGCTATAATTGTGAGATTTCCACAAGGGCTTTTAAAAAAGGAAACTGATTCAGAAATGTGGCAAAATGAGTTTAAGATTGGAAAAATTAGAAACTAAGAGAACCTGAAGCTGACCCATCTGTTCACCCCCAAGTGCAGCTCTTTGCAGGCTGAAATGAAGCCAGGGATGATGGCACGCTGGCCTGCACAAAGTCCCCCAGAATCCTTTGCAGGGCTGCCTCTTGGAGAGGCACTGTCAGCCAGCACACCCAATCCTGGGGGAGACCAGAGGGCCACAGCTTCCTGGAGACACTATGTGTTGTGCAGGCAGGCAGAAGCCTTGACATCTGCTCTGTACCAGCTCAGACCATTTGTCCCTCTAGCTCAGCATTGTCTGCAGCAAAGGGGAGGAATATTTTTCAGCCCAAGGACTTCGTTCCCTTGTGGGTAATCTTCCAGGGGCCACAGGCAAGTGGCTGGTGAGGCCAGAAGCAAAAGTGGGAGAAGCAACAGGTGCACCTCTCTCCTTCACACAGCAGGCTACCTTGCAGCTATGCTAAAGGCAGTGTTCACACTCACACACGTGTCTCCTTTGTGCAAAAAAGAGGCATTATCAGAGTTCACAGGCACACTCCAACCTGGCTAGAGAACTTGAGGGTGCAGAGTAGGCCTGTTAGGAGAGAGGTGTGGCCCTGGGACAGCCCTGAGGGTGAATAGAGAAGCTGAAGGGCCATATCTGACCCGCAGCCTGAGGTTCTGCACCCCCGGATTGGCAGTGGCTCTCCAGGATTCCAGGTGGGGATCATTCCAGGAGTCTGGAGACGCCAGGGCTTGAAGAGCATGCACTGGGCTCCCAAGATATGGCTGTTCCCCTACAGTAGTGCAGCTGGGTAATTTCAACCCTGGATTTCATGGTATTTCAGGCAAGAGCTTTAGATGGCCACATACATTACATCAGGTGAGAAGCAGAAAATTCACATTTCTCTTATGCCTCCCTCTGCTGCCATTTCATGCTTTACAACTGCCTTCACATTCCTGATAGGTTAGAACAAAAAAACCAAATAAAACAGTTCGCCAGCCCTGATTATTATTTTTAAGAACTACTCTGAGCATGTCATGTGCAGTTTTGCATGTAAAACTCACTTTAAATCCTTGCGCCATTCTGGCTACAGGAACAAAATGGAGTTTGCTTCTGTTGCCCAGGTACAAAAAACACTGAATTGGGATTAAGCACCATTTTGTCATAGAAAAGGTTAATATATTTTAAAAGTAAAAATAATACAATGAGCACCTGTAACCAGATGTATACCTGGCCAGCTATATCCTAACTATAAATCGTTTTTTATAAACAAGAAGAAAACACAGCAGCTGCTGCTGCTGCTACGCCCAGCATCAGCCCCAGCGTGGTCTGCCAGGATGGACCTTCAGCCAACAGGAGGCCTAAGGGCTGCTGCCCCCATCACCTGCCACTCTCTGGCTGGTCATTTGGTGGGGAGGCCCTGGGCTGGGTGGGGCCTGAATCTTAGTCCGGAGGTCCAGTCCTAGCTGCACACACAAGGTCCCAGTTTCAATCCTTGGCATCTCTCAGAAGAACCTCAGCCAAACTGGGAAAGACTCTTTTCTATTCTGAGGGCCAGTTCACACAGTCAACCCATAGCTTTCCACTTGTGGTTTTTATTGGAGGGAGGGAGGCAAACCACAAGTCCGGGTTTCAACATAGTGCTAAACCTAACCATGGTTTAGCTCCTGTAAATGCAGCAGCAGGATGTCCAAGGGAGGAGCACAGCAGCTGCGATTTTTACAGAGTAGCCGCACACTCATGAGTTCACACTTATACACTATGTGGCTTAGCTTTATGTGTGAACCGGCTCCTTATAGTTTCCAGCTCTGAGATACCCACTTCTTGGTCTTTGTGCCTCTGTTGAACAAGGCCAATGCTATTTGCACATAAAATTATAATATCTTCAGAATACCAAAGATCTGGGATTTAAGTTTCAGTTTGTTGGTCCATTTTTTCCGGTTTTCCTTCAAGAAACAGAGCAGAAAATTACTGAGATAATATCCTTAATTTCCTGCAAAGGGATAAAGTTTCCTTGAAAGCTGCTCTCTCAGAGAGCCTTTAAATGTATCTTAAGAGGACATCTTATCCCATTTAATACAGGATAATGGAAAAGGACAGAATCTCTTCAACAGCATTCAGGAGTTTGTCTGCTTTGGTCTCTCAAATGAACTTGAGATGCTTTTTCCTAAGCATGTCGGGCAATTGGCCTGCTTTAAGCTGCAGGAAAAAACGACCAAATCATTGCTCTTTCAGCACTTGGCAGATCCAGAATAGCGTGTTTTAATCACAGTCATATCCAAACCAAAAAAATCAAGTCCTAGCTGAAAGCAACGCCTGAGCGCTGTTTCATTTTATATGCAACACACTGGAGTGTGGGGAACTGCCTTGGCTTGTACTTTTTTGCTTTATAGCTTTAAAGTTAGATTCTAGTAATTCACATTGCTAGAGTTAAACAGTGCTTTTTCTGGGGGGACGCATACCCCTAAACATTTTGTGAATCTTTGTACTTTTTCCATTTACTGTATTTATTTTTCCCAATTTGAACTATAAAATTGTGATTTTCTTAAGTCAAAATGAGAGTACCCCTAAACATTTAGAAAAACAGCACTGGAGTTAAACATTGTCCCCATTTATGATAGGCTGGAGCAAAGACTCCACCACTTATCGTGTTCTTGTGGTTCCCTTTATTTTCCTGTGCAGATGTGCGTTAGCCTGTTGATCACTATCAGCCTCACATTCTGTGCCTGCAAAAGTGAGCAACTCTGCCTTACAACTTACAGTTACAGATAGGTAGCCGTGTTGGTCTGCCATAGTCAAAATAAAAAAATTCCTTCCAGTAGCACCTTAAAGACCAACTAAGTTAGTTCTTGGTATGAGCTTTCGTGCGCATGCACACTTCTTCAGATACACTCAGCTCATCTCAGCTATCTGCCAATCACCCATTCCCACCACCCTTCTGAGTAATACCCCTCCCCACCTTCTCACTATATAGAAGGATCTGGCAACTTCTGTTTCAGTGTATCTGAAGAAGTGTGCATGCACACGAAAGCTCATACCAAGAACTAACTTAGTTGGTCTTTAAGGTGCTACTGGAAGAATTTTTTTATTTTTACAACTTACAGCCATCCTTGGAAGAGTACCAGGGGATCCTCAGTGCAGCCCCTGTATCCAGCATTTATCCTGATCTCCTTGTGCAGAAGTTTCAACTGTTTAGAGGGAGGTTATTATGTCTATGGTTTGTTTATCCCACACTTTCCACTGCATTTCACTTTCACTTTAACTGCAAAAAGTCTGTGGTTTTTTAAAGGCGGATTTGTTCTTCCAGGGCAGGGGTCTGCAACCCGCGGCTCCGGAGCTGCATGTGGCTCTTTTACACCTTTGCCGCGGCTCCGGGGCGGATACTAGCGAGGGGAGGAGCTGTATTGTGCGCCCCGACACTCCCCACTGTGGCGGGCGCTGTACTGGCTGTGACGTTGCATGGGGGCGGTGTGTGCGTTAGTCACGCACCGTCCCGACGTCACCTTCCCGCCCGCTGTCAGATCGGAGGGCAGCGGCGCGCATGCTTTAAATGTCGCAAATGTTGCGGCTCCCAGTTGTTGCTTTTTCTTTGGAAACGGGTCCAAGTGGCTCTTTTTGTCTTAAAGGTTGCAGACCCCTGTTCCAGGGCAACAGAGCACCTTCATGTACTTTATTTGTGCATACGTTAATTTCCAGGGCACGTTTTAATTCCTCCTGCAAAACACTGATGGTCTAAAGGTGACCATGCAGACCTGAATCCTCATTTGGAATATCAGCCAAAGGTAGCAAAGCTTTTAGTCAGGAGAGCTTCATTTCTGGCCATTTTCCACAGGTGCATTCACGGTGAGGTGTAACAGGCTTGGGGACGGACATGCAGCTGTTCCTCAACATACAAAAAAGGGCAACCATAATAACCAAGGGGCTAGAGCAAGTCCTTTATGTGCAATAGTTACACGGATTGGGGTTTTAGGGGAACACCAAAACTCCGGGATAGAGCACCTGCTTGGCATGCAGAAGGTCCCCAGCGCAAGCTCCTGTGGATCTCCAGGTTGGGCTGGGAGTCCAGTCAGAGTAGGCTATACTGGGCTGTGTGGCTCAATGGTCAACAAGGTGGCTTCCTGTGTTCCAAGAAAAAAGGTGGGAGGGGCATGATAGAGGTGGCCATAGTTATGTCTGGCACAGAGAAAGTGGATAGAGAGAAGCCCCCCCCCCCCATTCATAATGTTAGAACCTGGGACCATCCAATGACTCTGAATAATGGAAGATTCGGAAAAGGAAGTATTTGTCTTACACTGCATGCTTAAAACTCTGGAATTCATATCACAAGTATTGGTGATGACCACCAACTTGGATCGCTTTAGACAAATGCATGGCAAATAAGACTCTCAGCGGCTGTGCGCCACATACAGAGTTGTGCACCTCTGAATACCAGTTTCTGGGGAGCAGGAATGTGGGGGGGGGTGCTAGTCTGCTGGGACAGAGCAACTGGAGCTCACCCCGTCGCAGGGATTTGAACTGCCAACCTTCCAAGTGGCAAGCCCAAGAGGCTCAGTGGTTTAGACCCCAGCCTGGATGTAGCAGGGCAGCTTAAGGAGGATTCATTGTTGGTGTGCTGCCCACCCTGACATCCACTGCCTGAACTGGCTGCCTCACTCTGCCCAATAGTAGGAGCTGGCCTTGAGGAAGGGCATCTCCTTCAGTTCTGCTTAGCAATCTGGTTCTGGCTCCTCTCCTTACTTAGCTTGTTCCCAAAGGCAGCTGCTGAATCATCTCACTCCAGAGAACACACAGCCAGGCCTCAAAGACTTCCTCCCTCCCTCTGCCCATCCCTCACTTCCTTCCCAGTGCAGCTCTCAAGAGAAAGAGAAGGAAAACACACAGAGACCTCAGTTTGAACTCAGGGAAATCCACAGCGGGAGGGGAAGGAGCAGAGCAGCCCATGGCTGGAGAAGAAGAGCCTTTGGAGAGTTAATCGCCAGACCTGATGTGAAATATACTCAGAGTCGCAAAGTGATTTCATGCTCTTTATTCAGCTCATAGTGGTGAGGAGGAATGAATGAAAGTCCCCTCACAGTATCTGCTTTATATACATTATTTACACAATGGGCTGCACATGATTGGCTAATTCCGGAATTCTACTGTAAGCCAATCAGGTTGTGGATTCACTTCTATCTGGAGCCGGATTGGGTGGTTCCTGCCAACCAATCATACTGCTGCATTGTTCTAGGACCAATCAGACTGCTGCATTCTGAATCCTATTGTTCTAGGACCAATCAGACTGCTGCAATTTGGATCCTATTGTTCTAGGACCAATCAGACTGCTGCAGTTTGGATCCTATTCAACTCAGTACATAACACCCCTCCCCTCTAAGTTCCAGTCCTGCCCGGGAGGTCGCATTCATAGTCCTCAAGGTACGCCGGCGGCCTACGTGTGCGTTGCGGCCTGTGGTGTTCCCTGGTCTGGGCTCCAGGTTCTGGCTCGTGTTCCAAGGATGCTGGCTGTGATGGGCCTGTTTGGTCTGGTGCAACTGGCTCGCTCAGTCGTGGTTCTGGTTCCGGTGTCCTTTCGGCCTCACGGGTCCTCTCTGTATTTACTGATTCTGCCTCTCCTGCTGGCCCCTCCTGCTCTATGGGCCTCACTGCCCCGCTGTTCCCTTGGGACTCCTCTGACCTGTCCTCCTCCTGGGTTTCTCCCGGGAATCGTCGCCGTATCTGGTCGCAGTGGCGGCGCCAGCATTGCCCCCCATCCGTTAGCACCTCGTACGACACGGGGCCAGTGACCCTGGTGACTGTGGCGGGTACCCATGCTGGGCCTGCCCCAAAATTCTTTGCGTACACTGGGTCCTGGGCCTCGAAGGTCCGGGGGTTCCTGCCTTCCCCCACCACTACCTCATCCTGAGCTCTATCGGGGTGAAGGCGGTCCAATCTGATTGCAAGGCGCCGACCCATTAGTAGTTCAGCGGGGCTCCGGCCAGTCGTTGAGCTGGGGGTGCTGTGCTGTGCTAGAAGGAATGTGGCAAGGCGGTACTCCCAGTCCCCTTGCGTCATGCGGCGAAGGGTGTCCTTGGTGGTCCGCACCATGCTTTCTGCTTGGCCATTGGTGGCAGGATGGAACGGCGCCGAACGGATGTGGCAGATGGCGTTCTGCGCTGTGAAGGTTTGGAATTCTCCTGATGTAAATGCAGTCCCGTTGTCTGAGACGAGAGTGTCAGGGAGCCTGTGGGTTGCAAACAGCCTGCGTAGAACCCGGATGGCTGCGGACGTGGAAGTGGACGGTACCAGTGCGACTTCCAGCCATTTGGTGTAGGAGTCCACCACTATGAAGAATGTTTTCCCCTGAAAGGGGCCAGCGAAATCCACATGCAGGCGTGCCCATGCTGCTCGGGCGGACTCCCAGGACTGGACTGGGGCCCTTGGGGGATCTGGGCGGGATTCTTGGCAGGCCTGGCAGTGTTTGACCCAGGCCTCTATCTCTCCATCGATCCCTGGCCACCACACATAACTCCTGGCAAGGGCCTTCATTCTTACTACCCCTGGATGTGTCTCGTGTAGGGCTGTGAGGACCCTTTTGCGGAGGGGCTGGGGAACAACGACTCTGCTTCCCCTTGTGGGCCGACAGTTCATGTTTGCGGGTTGTGTAGCCGGCAAATTCTGGCCCGGGGCTGCTGCTGGGCCATCCCCTCCACACCCAGTCCAGGACCCGGGAGATGACCCTATCTTTCTTGGAATGGTGTGCAACTTCTTGTGCCTGAATGGGGCGGTCGGGAAGCAGCTCCAGGCTCATAACCTCTTGTGCAGGTGCTGGGTCAGGGCCTGTTTCCGGTAGTGGTAGCCTGCTGAGGGCGTCCGCATAGCCCATCACCTTCCCAGGTCGGTGAATCAATGCATACGGGTAGCTGGCAAGGAAAATTGACCACCTGAGGACGCGAGGAGACAGCACTTGGGGGGTCTGCTTTTCGGGGGCAAACAAGCCAAGCAACGGCTTGTGGTCAGTCACCATGGTGAAGGGCCGCCCGTAAAAGAAATCATGGAATTTTTTTACTCCCTTCACGATTGCCAGACCCTCCTTGTCAATTTGCGAGTAGTTCCGCTTGGTTGCGTTGAGTGTCTGGGAAAAGTACGCCACCGGTACCTCTCTTCCATCCGGGAGTTGGTGCCCCAGGAGAGTGCCAATGCCATAGGGTGAGGCGTCGCATGCTAGCACCACCGGCAGCCTCTCGTCGAAGTGTGCCAAGACCGAGTTTGAGACAAGCAAGTCCTTGACTGCCTGGAATGCAGCCTCCTGGCGCTGGCCCCACACCCAAGGGGCCCGCTTGTCCAGGAGTCTGTGTAGGGGCTCCGCTACCGCCGCCTTGTGGGGAAGGAAGGAATGGTAGAAGTTCAATAGTCCCAAGAAGGCCTGAAGTTCAGTCTTGCTCTTGGGCGCTGGGGCATCACAAATGGCCCGTACCTTGTCCCCAGTCGGGTGGACCCCTTCTGCGTCCACCATAAATCCCAGAAAGTCCACCTGAGGCACTCCTAGTAGACATTTTTCCCGCTTCACCTTGAGACCCGCCGTCTGGAAACGGTGCAGAACGGTGTGGAGGCGGTCCTCAAGTCCATTAGATTCTGGAATATGCCTGGTGCCACACTGACCCCGAATTGCAGCCGCTTTACCCTGAACGCTCCTCTGTGCGTCAATATCGTCTGTGCCTCTGCTGTGGCCTCATCTACTGGCAGCTGTTGATATGCTTGGGCCAAGTCCAGCTTGCCAAAAATTTTCGACCCAGCCAGGGTGGCAAGGACATGGCTGACCACTGGCACTGGGTATGCGTGGGCCGTGAGGGCCTTGTTTATGGTACATTTGTAGTCAGCACAGATGCGGACCGAACCATTAGGCTTGACGGGTGTGACGATTGGGGTTTCCCAGGGGGCATTAGGCACTGGCTCCAGCACTCCTTGCTCCACGAGTCGGTCCAATCCCTCGTCTATACGGGGTTTCAAGGCGAACAGGACCCGGCGGGCCTTGAGCCTGACCGGTCGTACTGCGGGGTCAAGCTGTAGCTCAATGGGGGGGCCCGTATACTGTCCCAATTTCCCGTCGAAAACCCCTGGAAATTCCTTGCATATGGCGTCCACGTCCACTTGTAAGCTAGTGTGGTTCACCCCGGTGACAGCTAGCCCCAGTGGTCCAAACCATGCCAATCCCAGTAAGCTAATGTAGGGGCCCTTGACCACAAGCAAGTCCAGTTGCCGCGTCCACCCTCGGTATTGCACCCTGAAGGTCCCCACCCCCATTGTGGGGACCTTACGTTTCTGGAAGTCCCGTAGGGTGAATGGGGCCGGCCTGAGTTTGGGACTCCCAGTAGGACACAGTTTCCTTAAGGTCCTTGCCGAGATTATGGATAGAGTTGAACCCGTGTCAAGCTCCATACGGCATGGGGCCCCCTCTATCTGTACCTCTACATAAATTTTCTCTACGTTGGGGTGGGGCAACTGGTATACCTGGCAGTCCGTGAGCTCCGTCGAGTTGCCTTGGTGCGTTGGGCCCCGGGACCTGGGGCTCTTGGATTGGTCATCTGATGCCTGGTGTCGGGTGGGCCGAGCCCGACACACCCGGGCAATGTGTCCTGATTTTCTGCACTGCCTGCACTCTGCGTTGCGGAAACGGCAGGTCCTCCTCTCGTGACTCTCCCCGCAGCTTGCGCAGTTTCCTCCTTCTCGTCGAGGCAGCTGTGGTTTGTGCGCTGCTTGAGTGCGCTGCTGTACTCGGTGCACCTCCTCCCTGTCGGATCCTGAGTCATCGGTGAGGTCTTCGTGGTGGACCCTTGGTTGGGATGGCAGGCTCGGCCGTGCCTCTTGCACCGACCTCTCGGCAGCTTCCGTTGCCAGGGCCTCCTCCAGAGCGACCTGGAACGTTAGGTCCTTCTTAGCGTAGAGGCGTCGTTGCAGCTTCTCATCCTTCAGGCCACCGACGAGGCGGTCACGAAGCATGTTCTCCAGCTCTGAGAAGTTGCAGAACCGGGCGGCTTGGCGGAGAGAGGTCACAAACCCAGTTATGGTTTCCCCAGGGGCTTGCTGCTTTGCGTAGAAGGCATTTCGACGAGCCACCACTGAGGGCTGCGGCGAAAAGTGCCCCTTCAGCTGTTCCATTATTGTTTTGTATGGAACAGTAGCGACGTCTTCAGGCGCAAGGAGAGCCCGGGCGACTTCAAACGTCTCCTCTCCGCAGACGCTGAAGAATATCGCCCTCTTCTTGGCGTCTTCTTCATCGGTGACCCCTTGGGCTTCTAGGAGGAAGGTGAAACGGGAGGCGTACGCTTCCCAGTCTCCAGATGCTGGGTTGAATGGCGAGAAGCTGCTGTTGGCTGCCATTCTGAGTTCCTTGTGTCCCGGAGCTGAAGTCTGGATAATAATAATAATAATAATAATAATAATAATAATAATAATAATAATTTATTATTTATACCCCGCCCATCTGGCTGGGCCTCCCCAGCCACTCTGGGCGGCTTCCATAAAAACCAAAAATACAATAAAATGTCACATATTAAAAACTTCCCTGAACAGGGCTGCCTTAAGATGTCTCCTGAATGTCAGGTAGTTGTTTATCGCCTTGACATCTGCTGGAAGGGTGTTCCACAGGGCGGGCGCCACTACCGAGAAGGCCCTCTGCCTGGTTCCCTGTAGCTTTGCTTCTCGCAATGAGGGAACCGCCAGAAGGCCCTCGGCGCTGGACCTCAGCGTCCGGGCAGAATGATGGGGGTGGAGACGCTCCTTCAGGTATACTGGACCGAGGCCGTTTAGGGCTTTAAAGGTCAGCACCAACACTTTGAATTGTGCTCGGAAACGTACTGGGAGCCAATGCAGGTCTTTCAAGACCGGTGTTATATGGTCTCGGCGGCCGCTCCCAGTCACCAGTCTAGCTGCCGCATTCTGGATTAGTTGTAGTTTCCGAGTCACCTTCAAAGGTAGCCCCACGTAGAGTGCATTGCAGTAGTCCAAGCGGGAGATAACCAGAGCATGCACCACTCTGGCGAGACAGTCCGCAGGCAGATAGGGTCTCAGCCTACGTACCAGATGGAGCTGGTAAACAGCTGCCCTGGACACAGATTTGACCTGTGCCTCCATGGACAGCTGTGAGTCCAAAATGACTCCCAGGCTGCGCACCTGGTCCTTCAGGGGCACCGTTACCCCATTCAGGACCAGGGAATCCTCCACACCTGCCCGCCTTCTGTCCCCCAAGAACAGTACTTCTGTCTTGTCAGGATTCAACCTCAATCTGTTAGCCGCCATCCATTCTCCAACCGCCTCCAGACACTCACACAGGACCTTCACCGCCTTCACTGGTTCTGATTTAAAAGAGAGGTAGAGCTGGGTATCATCCGCATACTGATGAACACCCAGCCCAAACCTCCTGATGATCTCTCCCAGCGGCCGCATGTAGATGTTGAAAAGCATGGGGGAGAGGACAGAACCCTGAGGCACCCCACAGGTGAGAGCCCAGGGGTCTGAACACTCATCCCCCACCACCACTTTCTGAACACGGCCCAGGAGGAAGGAGCGGAACCACTGTATAACAGTGCCCCCAGCTCCCAGCCCCTCAAGACGGTCCAGAAGGATGCTATGGTCAATGGTATCGAACGCCGCTGAGAGATCCAGCAGAACTAGGAAACAGCTCTCACCTTTGTCCCTAACCCGCCGGAGATCATCAACCAGTGCGACCAAGGCAGTTTCAGTCCCATGATGAGGCCTGAATCCCGACTGGAAGGGATCCAAATGGTCCGCTTCTTCCAGGCGTGCCTGGAGTTGTTCGGCAACCGCTCGCTCAATCACCTTGCCCAGGAATGGAAGATTTGAGACTGGGCGATAGTTGGCCATCGTGGCCGCATCTAAAGATGGTTTTTTAAGAAGCGGTTTAATAACCGCCTCTTTCAGCGGGTCTGGGAAGGCTCCCTCACGGAGGGAAGCATTCACCACCCCACGAAGCCCATCACCCAGCCCTTCCCGGCTTGCTTTTATTAGCCAGGATGGGCAAGGATCCAGGAGACAGGTGGTTGGTTTCACTCGTCCAAGCAGCCTGTCCACATCCTCGGAGGTAACAGATTGGAATTGATCCCACTCAACTTGACCAGACAGAACTCTTGTACTCTCCCGCCCCGGCCCTGCTCCCACGGTGGAGTCTACTTCTTCCCGAATCTGAGCGATTTTATCTGCAAAAAACTTTGCAAAATCATTGCAGGAGAACATGTGGCCCGTACTGGGCCCCGATGTTGCAGGTGGTTCCGCTAAATTGTGAACCACCTGAAAAAGTCTCCTGCTGCTGTTTTCTGCAGATGCAATAGAGGCGGTGAAGAAATTCTTCTTCGCCGTCGCTATCACCACTTGGTAGGCTCGACGTTGAGCTCTAACCTGTGTCCGGTCAGATTCGGAATGAGTTCTCCGCCACCGGCGCTCTAGCCGTCTCAACGATTGTTTCATTGCCCTCAGATCCGTGGAAAACCACGGGGCTGTCCGGGCTCCATGCAATCGGAGAGGGCGCTTCAGAGCCAAACAGTCAATAGCCCTGGTTAACTCCACATTCCAGCGGGCCACCAGGGAATCAGCTGAAAGGCCATCAACATGGGATAAAGCATCCCCTACCACTCTCTGGAAACCATTTGGATCCATTAAGTGGCAGGGGCGGACCATCCGAATTGGTCCCACCTCCCTGCAGAGGGGATGGGTCGCAGAGAAGTCCAGTTGCACCAGGAAGTGATCTGACCATGGCACTTCTTTCGTTTCGCTTTTACTTAGTGTCAGATCACCAACATCCATAGAGGTAAACACCAGGTCCAAGGCATGTCCACGGCTATGGGTTGGGCCAGACTTATTCAGGGACAGCCCCATGGAGGCCATGCTTTCCACAAAGTCCCGAGCGGCCCCTTGTAAGGTCGTGTCGGCATGGATGTTAAAATCCCCTAGGACGACCAAGCTAGGTGTCTCCAGGAGAACATCCGCCACGACCTGAAGTAGCTTGGGCAGGGAATCCTTGGCGCAGCGGGGAGGTCGGTACACCAAAAGGAATCCTGTACTGCCCCTATTGCCCAACTTCCAGAACATGCACTCAGAAAACTGGGTCTTCCCAATCGGACGCCTGGTGCAAACTAATGACTTCCTAAAAATCACTGCAACCCCCCCTCCCCGCACACATGACCTGGGTTGCTGTGCGTAAGAGAAACCTGGTGGACAAGCAGCGGCAAGAACAGGCCCATCTGCTTCATCCAACCAAGTCTCTGTTACACAAGCCAGGTCAAATCCTCCATCCATGATCAAGTCATGGATGGCAGTGGTCTTCTGAATCATTGACCTGGCATTGCACAGCAGCACCTTCAGGCTATGTGGGTATCCCTTGCTGATTCTAGTATCCGTCCGGACAGGACCAGACCCGGAGGCAGGGATAGTCCTCAGACAACGACTAAACCTGCCTCCTCTGTAATGACATGGTCTGGTCTTAGCGTAACTCCTCCTCCTACCCGTGATCACTGAGATCGGTTGTCCCAGTGCATCCCCCCCTGTGGAACATGCCCCAGCCATTTTGTGGGCTGGGGCCCACTCCCCGGCAGCCCTGACCCCTCCCCCTAAAAACAAAATAACACCTTAAACAAACAAACAAAACCAATAAAACAATACAAACAAGAAATATAAAAATTACAAAAACATCAAAATAAAAAAATAATAATTCCCCAAGCCCAACCAAACATCAATCCCACCCCCCACATACAAAAAATCCAGAAAAAAATTTTTTAAAACATTTTAAAAACACTCTGTGCCTCTCCGGCAGTAACAACTGTCCTAGTGAGGCCTGTCAGGCCCCGCCCTGGGCCAGGTGGTAAGTGGCAGGGAGGAGCAGGGCCCTCAGGCACTCACTCAGGGGAGTCTTCCTGGGCAGCAGGCTGCAAGCAGCATGCAGTCCTTATGAGGCTTCAGGCCCCGCCCCAAGCCAGATGGTAAGTGGCAAGAGCAGGGCCCTCAGGCACTCACTCAGGGAGTCTTCCTGGGCAGCAGGCCGCAAGCAGCACACAGTCCTTATGAGGCCCCAGGCCCGGCCCCAAGCCAGATGGTAAGTGGCAAGAGCAGGGCCCTCAAGCCCTCACTCAGGGAGTCTTCCTGGGCAGCAGGCCGCAAGCCGCACACAGTCCTTATGAGGCCCCAGGCCCCGCCCCAGGCCAGATGGTAAGTGGCAAGAGCAGGGCCCTCAAGCCCTCACTCAGGGAGTCTTCCTGGGCAGCAGGCAGCAAGCCGCACACAGTCCTTATGAGGCCCCAGGCCCCGCCCCAGGCCAGATGGTAAGTGGCAAGAGCAGGGCCCTCAAGCCCTCACTCAGGGAGTCTTCCTGGGCAGCAGGCCGCAAGCAGCACACAGTCCTTATGAGGCCCCAGGCCCGGCCCCAAGCCAGATGGTAAGTGGCAAGAGCAGGGCCCTCAAGCCCTCACTCAGGGAGTCTTCCTGGGCAGCAGGCAGCAAGCCGCACACAGTCCTTATGAGGCCCCAGGCCCCGCCCCAGGCCAGATGATAAGTGGCAAGAGCAGGGCCCTCAGCACTCACTCAGGGGAGTCCTCCTGGGCAGCAGGCCGCGAGCAGCACACAGTCCTTATGAGGCCCCAGGCCCCGCCCCAGGCCAGATGGTAAGTGGCAAGAGCAGGGCCCTCAAGCACTCACTCAGGGGAGTCCTCCTGGGCAGCAGGCCGCAAGCAGCACACAGTCCTTATGAGGCTTCAGGCCCCGCCCCAGGCCAGATGGTAAGTGGCAAGAGCAGGGCCCTCAAGCACTCACTCAGGGAGTCTTCCTGGGCAGCAGGCAGCAAGCCGCACACAGTCCTTATGAGGCCCCAGGCCCCGCCCCAGGCCAGATGGTAAGTGGCAAGAGCAGGGCCCTCAAGCACTCACTCAGGGAGTCCTCCTGGGCAGCAGGGCGCAAGCAGCACGCAGTCCTTGTGAGGCCCCAGGATACACGGTGCGAGGCAGCGATGCGGCAGGTGGAGGTGCTGCGGTGCTGTGTGTGGCAGTCAGCTTAGCGGGATCCCACCTTCGTCGCCAGTGAAATATACTCAGAGTCGCAAAGTGATTTCATGCTCTTTATTCAGCTCATAGTGGTGAGGAGGAATGAATGAATGTCCCCTCAAGGTATCTGCTTTATATACATTATTTACACAATGGGCTGCACATGATTGGCTAATTCCGGAATTCTACTGTAAGCCAATCAGGTTGTGGATTCACTTCTATCTGGAGCCGGATTGGGTGGTTCCTGCCAACCAATCATACTGCTGCATTGTTCTAGGACCAATCAGACTGCTGCATTCTGAATCCTATTGTTTTAGGACCAATCAGACTGCTGCAATTTGAATCCTATTGTTCTAGGACCAATCAGACTGCTGCAGTTTGGATCCTATTCAACTCAGTACATAACATGATGCCTTCAAGAGGGTCTGACTTGGTGTCCCGCAGCTCTTGATGTTTGAAAAGTATAACCCAGGAACATAGGAAGCTGCCTTACCCTAGTCAAGCCCTTGGTCCTTAGAGCTCAGTATTGCCCACCCCACATAAGAGCCAGTTCCTGGGGGCTGTGGAAGCTTCGGCCCCCACAAATGGTGTGTGTGCACTGTGTCATGTGATCAATTCTGCAGGGCGGGGCTTACCTGGGCCCCCACAATATTCTATTCAACTGCAGCCCAACTGCAGACTCTCCAAGTGTGCCTGTTTTCCAGGGACATTCCCAGATTTACTGAAAGCTGTCCTGGTTTCTGATTTGAGCCCGGAATGTCCCACTTTTCCTTAGGATAAATGTTGGAGGGTCTGGAGTTATGCAGCCCCCAAGCCAAGGAGATAAGTAACAATACCAACTTTAGAAGACATTTGAAGTTTAGGGAAGGTTTTTAAAAATGTTTTATTGTGTTTTTATATATGTTAGAAGTCTCCCAGAGGTGCATACTGATGCTTGGCTGGTTTTGCCATTGTCAGATGTCTATCGAATACAGGGGTCCTCAAACTTTTTAAACAGGGGGCCAGTTCACTGTCCCTCAGACACTGCTGAGGGCCGGACTATAGTTTTTTGGGGGAAATGAACGAATTCCTATGCACACTGCACATATGTTATTTGTAGTGCACAAAAAACAGGGGGGAAATACAATACAGTCATACCTCGGGTTGTGAATGCTGCGGGTTATGTTTTTTCAGGTTGTGTCCCGCGGCAACCCGGAAGTACCGGAAAGGGTCACTTCTGGGTTTCGCTGCTCACGCATGCACAGACGCACAAAATGACATCATGCGCAGAAGTGGCGAATCGCAACCCGCGCGTGTGCAGACGTGCAGGCGCAGGTTGCATTCCATTCAGGTTGCTCCAGAACGGATCCCGTTTGCAACCAGAGGTTATAAGTATTTCAATGGGAAGTATGGGCCTGCTTTTGGCTAATGAGATGGTCAATATCCGGTTCCATATTTGTCACTGCTAGTCATAGAATCATAGAATAGAATCATAGAGTTGGAAAAGACCACAAGGGCCATCGAGTCCAACCCCCTGCCAAGTCGTAGCAAGTGATGCAAGTGTTCCCCCAAGAGCTTCCCTTGCACCAGGTTGGGAGCACCAGGAAATCAGGGTGGCGGTGGCAGCGCTGGCAATTAGAGACGCGGGCAGGAGCCCCGCAAACACTGCCCAGCCAGGCGCCCACATGCAACCGCGGAGGAAACGCAGTGCCTCTATTAAGAGAACCTGGAGACACGCAGCCCGCCCCCCCCTGCCTGCTCACCCTGTCCCTCACCGGGCGGGCTGGGTTCAGAACCCTGGCGGGCCAGATTTGGCCCATGGGCCATAGTTTGAGGACCCCTGATATAATAGATCATGGGTAGTCAAACTAAGGCCCGGGGGCCAGATCCGGCCCGATCACCTTCTAAATCTGGCCCGCAGATGGTCCAAGAATCAGTGTGGTTTTACGTGAATAGAATGTGTGCTTTTATTTAAAATGTATCTCTGCGTTATTTGTGGGGCATAGGAATTTGTTCATATTTTTTTTCAAAATATAGTCCGGCCCCCACAAGATCTGAGGGACAGTGGACCGGCCCCCTGCTGAAAAAGTTTGCTGACCCCTGTAATAGATCTTTCACTTCCTGCCTGAAATAACACTCTGCTCCAACCACCAGTTGCTTTGGGACTGCAGCCCCAGAGGCACTCAAGATCTAGCCCTAACCATCAGCCAGAGGACAGGGAGATGTTGGTTATGTGTCCATGTGTGAGTTTTATAGGCTGCCTTGAGAATCTTGTGTCTGAAAGGTGTGGGGTAGATTTTCAGAATAAATAAGTGAAAGGTCCTGTGCCTGAGTCACATTTCACACCCATACCATGCATTTAAAGCACTCTTATTCTACCCTAGGAATCATTCCCCACCCCACAAAGGTTCCTGGAAACTTCTGGATGCCAAGAGCTGTTAGGAGAGCCTTAACGAAGGACAGTTTGCAGGATTCTTTGTGGAGGAAGACATGACTCTTAAAGTGGACTGAGAGTGCTTTCAATCTATAGAGTGGATGTGGCCTTAGAGTTTGGCTTAGGGAGGATGGCAAAGTTTTGAGAAACTTTCTGAGTTCTTGTCCATCAATGTTCCACCCTGTGTTTGTAATTCTTAGGTTTCTAAGAATTCAACATCAGGAGAAACTGAGCTTCCAGACAGAGACAAAAATGTTGCCTTTCCAGTGTCAACAAATAGCCATTAAATCCTTTGCCCGTGGGCTGGGAATGTTAAGATGTAAATGTAAAAGAAATCCAAGAGAGAGTGGCAAAGGAAATAAAAAGCAGGAGCTGCCAACACAGTTTATGCCCACATGTTGGAAATTCTGATGCCTCCACTCCTGTTCATGGGAGGAGGAAGGAGATGAATCTCTACAGGTGACTGTCTGGGTTGTTGGGCTCTTTAGCAAAAGTTTCAGTAGGGAAACAAAAAGCATGACTGAGAAAATAAAGTCTGCTAGCTGCGGAAATACTATTTACTTGCAAATGTTCTATAGAAATGTGGAAAACACAAGCAGTAAAATAAGATGTAGGAGTTAAAACTAGAGCAGGGGCTCAGGCTGCTTAGGAACATCGGACACTGTCTTATACCAGGTCAGACCAATCATCTATCTTGTTCAGTATAGTCTGCTCTGGCCGGCAGCTGCTTTCCCTGAAGATGCCAGGGATGGGATCAAGCACCTAGATTCTCTGCCACTGAGCTAAGGCACTGCCAGACCATTGCTATTGCCAGGTGTCATTTAATCTCATAATAGTAAATTATAGTTGACTGAGAGGTCTTGCGCAACAAACCCACTTCCCCCAAAGTTTGGGATGTTTGCAATAAGGAGAGTGATGGGGGAAATGTGCTGGGAAGTATGAGAGATCCTGCTTGCTTTGATGCAAGGTCTTCTAACCTCCCCACAAACACATCAAGCTAAGTGCTCCTTAAATAGTCAATGCCATCTAATCTACCCACAAATCAGTCAGATTAGGAACACTTGGAAGAGCCCCTAGCCTGAAAGCCACACACTGCAATGTTACTGGAGCATTCCATTTCAGGCTGGGTTCTGTGTGCAGATTATTCCACTTGGGAGGGAGAAAGGAGGCTGGGCAGAGACAAATGGCCTGCAAGGGAGATTAGGCTGAATTCTCGTCGCCGGCATTCAGCCCTGCTCAAACCTGGGCTGGGCCCTGGGGCCTCCTCAGAAGAAGAGTAGGAGGAGTTCTCCAAAGCGGGTACTCGGCTTGGCGCACCCTGGACCTTCTTCCCAGTCGCTCCCTTCCCTCCCTTTTATGGCTTTACTGTGGCTCCCCTGGCAGCCCTCTGCCCCCTCACCTCCCTCCCTTTGCTCTTCCGCTCCGCCAAATGAAGGCAGAGTGGAGACCCAGGTCTGCTGCCACCATGGGAAAGTGGGGAGAGGAGTCCTGGCTGTGAGTGAGTGAAGAGAGCGGGGCCCAGGGACACCCCTTCACCACCTGCTGTTGCCATCCCTGCACGCCCACACTGCCAGGGGCTCAGAGGAGCTGCTGGAGTAGACTTCTGCAGCTGAGGAGCAGATGTCTCCACACCAGCCACAGATTCCTGGCTGATTCTCTCTTCTTCTTTTTGAAATAATTTTTATTTGATTTTACAAGTGTAAAGTTATAACAGTACCAAATACATAACCATATTCAGAGATTTATCTGAAACTCCAAACTTCCCACCATCTCCTCCGTGGGTTCTATTGTCAACATTTTCAAGTGTGTATTATTTCATAATCCATCTTTTGTATCCCTCCATATTGTCCATAATGTTTGTTACATTACAAATGTTGTTAAAATCCTGCTAATGTTTTCATCTGCTTACAGTGGTCTCATAAATAAACTACAAATTTTCCCCATTCTTTCTTGAAGTTTTTGTCATCTTGGTTCCTGAGCTTTCCGGTCAGCTTTGCCATTTCAGCGTAGTCCAACAGCTTGGTTTGCCATTCCTTTCTGGTAGGGCCTTTGTCTTCTTTCCATCTCTGGGCCAGTGGATTCCTGGCTGACTCTCATTTTTTTTTAATAAATATTTTATTAAGTTTCCACAATAAAAGACAAAGAAAATACAAAATCACAAAAAATACAATACAAAAATACAAACATTAAACACATCAAAAGAAAAAAAAGATAAAAACACATGTAATAACAAAAAACAAAAATTCCCTCTTTCTTAATTTCTCATCTTCAATTAGCTTATTTTCCGGACTTCCTCACATCTCCCGTTCTTATATCCCTTTTTAAAAAAATTAATTCAGCAAATTCATGACGCATTAATTTATCTGTTGTTAGTCCAATCTTACATTTTACTTTGTTGCTAGAGCCCCTGCAATTCATTTCAATGTCCTTAACATTCATAAATTTTACAATATTTCTGCAAATAAGTTTTAAATTTCTTCCAGTCTTCCGCCACCGTCTCCTCTCCCTGGTCTCGGATTCTGCCAGTCATTTCCGCCATCTCCATGTAGTCCATTAGTTGCATCTGCCAATCTTCCAAGGTGGGTAGGTCTTGTGTTTTCCAATGCTTTGCGATGAGAATTCTTGCTGCTGCTGTAGCATACATAAAAAAAGTTCTATCCTTCTTTAACACCAATTGGTCCACTATGCCCAGGAGGAAGGCCTCTGGTTTCTTCGGGAAAGTATATTTGAATACCTTTTTCAGTTCATTATATATCATTTCCCAGAAGACCTTGATCCTTGGGCACGTCCACCAAAGGTGAAAGAATGTACCTTCAATCTCTTTACATTTCCAACATTTGTTATCGGGCAAATGATATATTTTTGCAAGCTTGACTGGGGTCATGTACCAGATTCCTGGCTGACTCTCAGACCAACCACCACCACCCCGCCCGCCATCATGCTCAGGGCACAGGAGCAGAGGGGCTGGTGGACCAAATCAGAAGATCTGGCTGCCCCTGGAGTACCTGCTTAGCTGCCAGTGAAGCTTGGAGGAGAGGGAAGCACCTGCAAGGATCAGGGACTGGCTGAGACCTGGAAGATGTGGAGCCTGCAGTGGAAGCTCTTTGCCTGAGCTGCTCCACTGCTGGACCCACAGCTCCCTACCGGGTCTAGCTGCTCCACGGTATTTCTGAATCAGGGAAACAAAGGGGTTGCTTTCTATGCGCCGGGAACTTTCGTGGGGGGGGGGGTTCAGATATGTGCCCTTTCACCCTTCCTGCTGAATTGTTCTCTGTCAGGGGCTAAAAATTCACATTGGCCTGGAAGAGTTCGGAAGTTCAAGCCCATGTTGTTCATTTCTCCTTGGCTGGAACCGCCTGGAAGGGGCAGGCAGCCCTGTGCTCCAAGCTTTGATGCTTCAGACTACGGCTGCCGGCGCGGAGCAGGCAGAACCTTTTGAAGTTGTGCCTGGACAGAAAACGTTTCATTATGCCGCCCACTAATGATCGGCTTATTTTGCAGATTTGAATTCCTGAGAATGGTTCCCTTCCAATTTTTTTAATGCCCCTGTCAAGGAAGAGTGTTCATCTGCGTAAGGTTTTGTACTCCAGTTCTTAATTATGCCTGTGAACTGAAATGATTGCTCAACCAAATGCATTTTCTTTTTCTTTAACACGCGCCAGTTGCCCTGGTATGTTCTTGTAATGCAGGGTGGCCGGTTGGACAGGGCCAAAGTTGGCAGTGGCCAGAGAGAAAGTTGAATAAGGACCCCCTTACTGCCCACCCCCCTCTCTGCCACCAGGTTCTCTCTCATGGGAGTTAAATAACTCTTGCCCGTGGTCCAAACTGATTGCTTGCAGAGGACATCTGAAGTGGAACCAAGCCCCCCCAGACCACAGGTTGCCCACCCCTTCCTGTGCTTGCCAAGGCCCCACCATCTGCTAGGTTTGACCTGCACTGTGCAGGCTGGTCAGAATGAGAAGAGGATGCCTGCACTGGGTGATCCAGCTCTTCAAGGTACCGTGAGGCTCGGAGCATTGCAGAGGTTGTGAAGGGAGGGGAAGGTGGACAGATGTGCAGAGCTTGTTGCAGCTCCCCCCCCCCCGCCCACCCTTTCTGTATTCAAGGTCTCTGTCCCTTAAAACCTTGCCATTAAGAGACTCCAATGGGGAGGCAAGAGAGGGCATAGAAGAAGAAAAACTTAAGAAGTGCATGTTCAGCTGACAAAATAGGTGGCAACCTATTATCCAGAGGCAGGCACCTCCACTATAGCAGTTTAGATGCCTGCTAAATGCCTGGTCAAGATACCTCTCAAGTATTTGATGGAGTGGATGTCTTCATTCCTTTTGTTCTGTGATCTTCAGGAAGGGCTGGGAGAGATTCAGTCTGAAACCCTGCAGACCCACTGCCAGCGAATGCCAGCAGCACTGAGGCAGATGGACTGAGTGGGAGGCAGAATCCCATGTTCTCCACTATGATATTGTGGTAACCTACCCTGGGATGATTTGGCAAAGGGTGAGGCTATCAGTACAAATAATGCATAAATAAATATCAACAAACCTACTCAGATATATAATTTTGTGTTCATGGTTATATTTGGCTGAATATCTGTGCAAAAATATATCTAGGGGTCAAGCTTAACATGAGTCAACATTGTGATGCAGCAGCAAAAAAAGCTAATGCTATTCTAGGCTGCATCAACAGAAGCATAGTGTCCAGATCATGGGAAGTCATAGTACTACTCTATTCTGCCTTGGTCAAGACACACATGGGATACTGTGTCCAATTCTGGGCACCACAGTTTAAGAAAGATGTTGACAAGCTGGAAGGTGTGCCGAGGAGGGCAACCAAGATGGTCAAAAACTAAGCTTTATGAGGAGCGCTGGGTATGTTTAGCCTGGAAAAGAGGAGACATGATAGCCATCTTCAAATACTTAAGGTCTGTCACATGGAAGCCCATGGTTTCCCTCAGAAGTTGGTGGACTTTTCTTCTTTGGAGGTTTTAAGCAGAGGTTGGATGGCCATCTGTCATGGATGCTTTAGCTGAGATTCTCACATTGCAGGGGGCTGGACTGGATGACCTTTGGATCCCTTCCAATATTCTATTATTCTGTCTTATGTTGCTTATTGTTTGTTCCTGCTCACCGGAGAGAAGAAAAGGAACAGCGGGATCCAGTGCATGTAAGTTTGTCAATTTTGGTTTCTCCCAGTTTCTCATTTTTCAGTTCAGTTCTCCACATTTCTACCTCAGTTTGTGAATTCCCCCCCCAAAAGTCCTCATGAGAATTTGTCCACATTTTAGTGTGAATTTATTTTAATATATACATGTTGGTACATAACTTTGCCTAATAGGCACTCTTTTTGCAAAGCAGTTCTCCCTAATATACCATAATGCATTTTCGTATGTTGCATTTTATGCACATGTTCCTCTAATACAGTGGTGCCTCGCAAGACAAAATTAATTTGTTCCGCAAGTTTTTTCTTCTTGCGAGTTTTTCGTCTTGCAAAGCACGGTTTCCCATAGGAATGCATTGAAAATCAATCAATGCGTTCCTATGGAGACCGTCCGGGGACAGAGGGGAAGCGCCGCGCGCCTTCCCCTCTGTCCCCGGACCTGTTTTAAAGCAAGGGAAGGGGCAGCGGGGAGAATCGCTTCTCCCCGTTGCCGCCCCTTGGTTCAAAAGGGGTCCGGGGAGAGAGGGGAAGGCGCGCGCACCTTCCCCTCTGTCCCCGGAGATTGCGGGGCTGGCAACGGGGAGAAGCAATCTTCTCCCCACCGCCCCTTGCTTCAAAAGAGGTCCGGGGACAGCAGGGAAGACGCGCTGCGCTTCCCCGCTATCCCCGGAGCTTGCGGGGCAAGCTTCATTTTGCGAAGCAAGCCCCTTGGGAAATGCGTCTTGCGAAGCGGCTAAGAAAACGAAAAACTCCTTCGTCCAGCGAGTTTTTCGTCTTCCAAGGCGTTCGTCTTGCGGGGTACCACTGTATATATATATTTTTTTACAAGTTACTGCATTGCAAAATCCAAAGAAGAGTGGATTTTGAAGGATGTTTTCAGTTCAGTATTATTTCAGAAAGTGTGAATTAGGTAGGTTTGGCTTTAAATGCAAACTAAATTGAATTCCTCCTTCATCCCTAATTGAAGGCAGGCAATTGCATTAGAGCAACATCCTGTTATAGGCTTGTGGGGGCGGGGAGCAGATTCCCCTAGATCTTCTCCATAATTCCTGGATTTAGTAAATGCTAGACTTAATCAAGGTTTGATTAAACTTTGCCAAACAAAACCCACTGGATTTAGTTATGCTACCAAGCCAAGCCAGCTTGGCAGGGCTAGCCGGATGGACCATTAGCAAAGGGGGGGGGTGGCCCATCCAGGAAACTACCAGAGGGCAAGACTGCTAGGCAAGGGGGAGTGGGACCCCCAGCAATCTTAGTCCTCTCTCTCTGTCTCATCCCCTAAACACTGCAGTTTCTTTGCCCTGTCTTTGGAGATGTATGGGCCGTGGCTTTGTTGGAGCGCCCCTTAAGCAACATGGGAGAGTAGCAACAGGCATTCCAAGAGAGAGTCATAGAATTGTCGAGCTTGAAGAGGCCCTGAGGATCACCTGGTCCAGACCTTGAAGGAACAGGCAGCTGTCCCTCCTGGGGATGGAGCCTGCAACCTTGGCCTTATCTGCACCAAGCTCTAACCAGCTGAACTATCCAAGATAGAAGGTTTCTCTTCTTTACATATATACCAAGCGTGTGTAAAGTTTTTTCTTTCCTCCCAGCACTTAAGAGCCAGTGTGAAGGGGGGTATATTACAGCTCAGAAATCTGTGGAATATTGTTAAATGTACTTGTTAAAGTATGGAAATCAATATACAATGATAATAGCTTGTTATCTGTGACTGGATTGTTTGTTTGTAGTTGTGAATTATTATTGTTATCTCAAAACAATCAAAAATATTGCAACACAAACAAACAAACAAACCCAAACCCTTTCTTTCTTGCACAGAAACTGCCTTTGTCACGCTTCTCTCTCTCAGTTAAGCGTTTGTGTGCGTCCACACACACACAAAGGCACACACAGGCACACACCTTTGCTCCTTCCCTTTAGCTGGGGTGGGGAAAATCACATTTCCCATTCAAAATATGCCAGGTATATCTCCTACTATTTCCTAGCCAGCACGAACCACGAGCATTCTGTGGAGGAATCCCAAAGCTGTCCCAGTATTGCTTCTTGGTAAACATGTTAAGTGACATTCCTCTCCACAGCAATGAGTTGGCAAGTCTTGTAACAATATATGCATACAGGATGGCATCCCTTGTTAAAACCTCTCCTGGGTAAGATTATAAGATACCGTATTTTTTGCTCCTTAAGACACACTTTTTTCCTCTTAAAATCTCAGGGAAAATGTCTGTGCGTCTCATGGAACAAATGTGTGATCCCTGGGGCAGGGGGGGGCGGGCTTCCCCCTCCAGCCCCACAAGCTGCTGAGCAGCTCTGGGTAGCCCGTAAAGCCTCTGAAGGGCAGCGGGGAGCCTTCACCCCACTGCCCTAAAGAGGCTTCACACGGCTATCCCTGGCTTTTGCTGGAGGTGGGGGAAGACAGAGTGAGGCTCTCTCACTTCCCCCACCCCCTGCAAAAGCCCCCAAGAGCCACATATTTTTTTTCTTGAATTCCCCGCCCCCCAAAAAGTAGGTGCGCCTTATGGAGCGAAAAATACGGTAACTCATGATCTGCTCAAGAGAGGCATAGGGATAGTGCTGCAAATGTTCACTGAAAGGGCCCGGGAAAGTAGAGAGGCTCTATGCCAGAAAGGAGCTTCCTCCGACTTCTTCTCTGAAAGAATTGCCAAAACCATTTTATTTAGAGTTGGTTTAATGATTTATTTGTTTATTGTCTATTCCTGTTTGCTTTATTTATGCAGTGTGTATAAAATTGCCTTGTTATGGCTTGGGTTAGTTTTCGACAAATAGATTGATTTTTTCTTCTATCATATTATCTGAAAAACAATCAATAATGCTTCATTCGGATGAGCTTTGATTCCTTTGCAAGATGCAGTTGTAATACCAATAGGTTAAAGGAACAATATTAAATTTCACACACACACACAAGTGAAGCAGCTTTGTGGAGTGTCAGAGCTACTACTGCATCCACAGGGGTGGAGGGAAACAAACTGGTCCTGGATTGGGCCTCAGGCTCTTATGCTCTTATGGCCGTGATACTGCCTCAAGAGCCCGTGAATCCCAGGCCGAACCCAGTTCCAGGGTTTTCTTCCCGCCGGCAAATTTGGAGGGCACAAGGGGGAGGTAAGTTTGGACAGGAGAACTGGGAGGAGGGACAATTTAACACCCACTCCAGCCAGGTGTGAAAAAGGTCCCCTGGACAGTTAAGTCCAGTCAAAGGCAACTATGGGGTTGTGGCACTCATCTCACTTTCAGTCTGAGGGAGCAGGTGTTTGTCCACAGACATCTTTCCGGGTCATGTGACCAGCATGACTAAACCGCTTCTGGTGCAATGGAACACCGTGACAGAAACCAGAGCGCACGGCAACACCATTTACCTTCCCACCACAGCGGTACCTATTTATCTACTTGCGCTCGTGTGCTTTTGAACTGCTAGGTTGGCAGGAGCAGGGACAGAGCAATGGGAGCTCATTCCGTAGCGGGGATTCAAACTGCCAACCTTCTAATCGTCAAGCCCAAGAGGCTCAGTGGTTTAGACCATAGCACCACCCAGAGGGGGCTCGAGGGCTCTGCCCCTCTGTTTTCAAACTGGTGTCTTTGGGAAAGCTGACAGGAGCTCAGTGTCTGGTTCAGAATGAATCTTCCCTAAGGGAGGAGAGTGCACCATTTAGGAAAGCCCAAATGGGAGCAGGTCGAGCCAGGTAAGAAAAGTGCTGGGGGACATGACAGCAACTCTAAGAGGCTAATGTGCTGTAAAGCCTATGTGTCATACACCCTGCCCAGGCTTGCATCCTGCAGAGGTCACCTCAGTGCTGCTAACTTCACCCCCAAGGCACACTCCATTGTCTCTCGTGACAGATGGATGCCACAAGATTTGGAAAGAAACACAGTCTCTAGGTGTGCTAGACGATAGAAGTCTCTGAGCCAAGATGGGTGAGCAGGGTGCTTGGTGGAGTATTGGAGGTGGTACAGCTCTGAATACCAGTTGCTAGTGAGCCAAGGTTAAGGAGTGGGATGTTGGGCTCATAGCCTGCTTACAAGCAGTTTGAGAACATGATGCTGGCCCAGATGGGCCTTTGGTGTGGTCCAAAGAAACTTAAAAGTAGTGAAGATGTTTGTGTTTCATCTTCCTCAGCAACATGGAAAAATTAGGTTTCCAAACAGCTTTACAAGCCAAAGTGGTTGTCCTTAGAAAGCTGGGGATAGAGAAGATTCTGCCTGCAAGGCAGGTTGAAAAGCAGACAGGCAATGGATGCATTAAGCTCCCAATTAAGGCGTGGGAAGCAGCAGACTATTCCATATACATCACCAGAACTTCTCTCTTGCATGGAGTGACTCAGGACTGGATGTTTGTTTTCACTGCCTTCAGTGACAGTTGCCGTTCTTCTCCTTAGGAAATAGTATCTTTTCCCAGTGATCAGCAAGGATGACTCCTCCAAGAAATGTTGTACTCTGCTGCTCTCTGGTGATACTAAGTAGGAATAACTGTTCAAATAGCTTGCAGGGCAGCAGCTGAAGAAGGTGCAAAAAGGGTTTTCTTGTGTGTGTCTTTGTGGCTGATTAGCTGTTCTCCCTGTGCAAAGGTCAGAGGGGGCAGGGTTTCTGTTGAGGCAGGGGATTAGCTGTGGGAGGAGCTTATCAGAGCTTGCAGGGCAGCGGTGCGCACCTAGCAGCGCGCACAGTTTGATCCATCTTTTAGATTTAGGGGAGCTAGTCTCAAACGTTTGTTGGGGAAGACCTAGGATTTGGGGGGGGGGGGAGTTATTTGTCCTGTCTTCACGCTTTTTATGATGGAGGACCGCTGTAGCCACCCCCAACGACACGTTCTCAAGATGGAGGGGGAGGGAACAGCTGCAGTCGCCTGCGGTTCCTGCGCAATGTTTGCCATCTTGCCAAAGGTTGCAGGCAGCTTTACCTGCAGCAACTGCATGTTGATTGCCCTCTTACAAGACAAAGTCCAGCAACTGGAGGAACGTGTAGCTATGCTCCAAAGAATTAGAGAGCTGGAGTTCTTCTTGGAAGCAACAGAGCACACTGTCTCCACCAAGGAGGAGACAGGGGACTCCCCTGAGAAGGAGGCTAGTTCACCAACACAGGAGCCAGATATATGGAGAAACGTGACTCAAAGAAGTAGGAGGCCCAGGGTTCGCTCTGATTGTTTAGAAATACACAATCGCTTTGAGGTCCTCTCCCCTAGCATGCAAGACGAAGAGCAGACTCCATTTGAGGATCTCTCCCTCATTACAGTCGATCAGGTATATGAAGACGAGCAGCACGGTCAGTCCTCAGGGAATGTGCAGGCGACCTTGGAACGGACAGCTCATGGAAGAACCCCGACCAAACCTAAGAGGAGGCGTGTAGTGGTGATAGGGGATTCCCTACTGAGGGGAACAGAAGCAGTGATCTGTGGGCCTGACAAGATGTCTCGGGAAGTGTGCTGTTTCCCCGGGGCTAAGATCCAAGATGTAACTGAACGACTGCAAGGAATCATAAAACCCACTGACAAATACCCCTTCCTCTTGGTTCATGTGGGAACCAATGACACTGCAAGCAATAGCCTCCAGAAGATCAAAAGAGACTACGAGGCTCTCGGCAGGAAATTGAAGCAACTAAATGCACAAATTGTCATCTCATCTGTCCTCCCAGTTGAACAACGTGGCCCAGGGAGAGAGGGGAAAATAGTGGAAGTGAACAGCTGGCTTCGCAAATGGTGCAAACAGGAACGATTTGGATTCTTAGATCACGGACTGCAGTTTCTTGAAGACGGACTTCTGGCAAGCGATGGGCTTCACCTCACAACGGTTGGGAGAAATGTTTTTGCCAAAAATCTCAGAAACCTCATCAGGAGGGCTTTAAACTGACTAATGTGGGGGAGGGAGACAGTGCTCCTGAAGTTAGGAGTCTATCAATTGATGAAGATGATCATCCAAATGTCATAGACCAAATGGAGCAAACAGCACGCAGACCTAGTGGTGGGAGGAAAAAATCCTTAAATAAGAGACACGGGGGAATGATTAATGGACTTCAATGTCTGTACACTAATGCGCAAAGCATGGGAAATAAACAAGATGAGCTTGAGCTCTTGGTACAGCAAACTAAATATGACATAATAGGCATCACTGAAACCTGGTGGGATAAGTACCACAATTGGAATGTAATAATGGGGGGATACAATCTATTTCAGAGAAACAGACCAGACAAGAAAGGAGGAGGAGTGGCGTTATATGTCAGGGATGTGTATACCTGTGAAGAGATCCAAGATTTAGAACCTCAAAGCCAAAGTGAGAGCATTTGGGTCAAAATCAAGGGAGAGAAGAATAACAGAGACCTCATTGTGGGAGTTTACTATAGATCCCCAAGCCAAACGGAGGACATAGATGATGCCTTCCTGGAACAGATGGCCAAGCATGCAAAAGGAAGGGAGATAGTAGTAATGGGGGACTTCAATTACCCGGATATTTGTTGGATGTCAAACTCAGCCAAGAGCATAAGGTCAAACAGATTCCTCACTGGCCTTGCAGACAACTTCATTGTCCAGAAAGTGGGAGAAGCAACAAGAAGAACAGCCATTTTAGATCTGGTCCTAACCAATGTTGATGACCTGGTTAGTGGGGTAGAAGTGGAAGGATCATTAGGCGCGAGTGATCATGCTCTTCTGAAGTTTACTATACAGTGGAAAGGAGCAGCCAAACATACTAGGACTCAATTTCTTGACTTTAAGAAAGCCGACTTCATAAAACTTAGGGAAGTGCTGGGTGAGATCCCATGGAGAGTAATACTAAAAGGAAAGGGAGTTCATGATGGCTGGGAGTTTGTTAAGAGGGAGATAGTAAAAGCACAACGTCAGGCAATACCAATGAGACGGAAACATGGAAGGTGCCTAAAGAAGCCAGGGTGGCTATCTAAAGAACTTTTAACTGAGTTAAGATTAAAAAGGATGTGTACAAAAAATGGAAAAGGGGGGAAACCACCAAAGAGGAATTCAAACAAATAGCCAACACGTGTAGACACAAAGTCAGAAAAGCTAAAGCACAGAATGAACAAGAATACTTGGCTAGTTTAGATGTATTCAAGTCTCCAGGGCCAGATGAACTGCATCCAAGAGTATTAAAAGAACTGGCAGATGTGATCTCAGAACCACTGGCAGTCATCTTTGAGAATTCCTGGAGAACAGGCGAAGTCCCGGCAGACTGGAGGAGGGCAAATGCTGTCCCTATTTTCAAAAAGGGGAAAAGAGAGGATCCAAATAATTACCGCCCAGTCAGTCTGACATCAATACCAGGGAAGATTCTGGAGCAGATCATTAAGCAAACAGTCTGTGAGCACCTAGAAAGGAATGCTGTGATCAACAATAGTCAGCATGGATTTCTGAAAAATAAGTCATGTCAGACTAACCTGATCTCGTTTTTTGACAGAATTACAAGCCTGGTAGATGAAGGGAACGCAGTGGATGTAGCCTACCTTGATTTCAGCAAGGCATTTGACAAGGTGCCCCATGATATTGTTGTAAAGAAGCTGGTAAAATGCGGTTTTGACTATGCTACCACTCAGTGGATTTGTAACTGGCTGACTGACTGAACCCAAAGGGTGCTCATCAATGGTTCCTCTTCATCCTGGAGAAGAGTGACTAGTGGGGTGCCACAGGGTTCTGTCTTGGGCCCGGTCTTATTCAACATCTTTATCAACGACTTGGATGATGGACTCAAGGGCATCCTGATCAAATTTGCAGATGACACCAAACTGGGAGGGGTGTCTAACACCCCAGAGGACAGGATCACACTTCAAAACGACCTTGACAGATTAGAGAACTGGGCCAAAACAAACAAGATGAATTTTAACAGGGAGAAATGTAAAGTATTGCACTTGGGCAAAAAAAATGAGAGGCACAAATACAAGATGGGTGACACCTGGCTTGAGAGCAGTACATGTGAAAAGGATCTAGGAGTCTTGGTTGACCACAAACTTGACATGAGCCAACTGTGTGACGCGGCAGCTAAAAAAGCCAATGCAATTCTGGGCTGCATCAATAGGAGTATAGCATCTAGATCAAGGGAAGTAATAGTGCCACTGTATTCTGCTCTGGTCAGACCTCACCTGGAGTACTGTGTCCAGTTCTGGGCACCACAATTCAAGAAGGACACTGACAAACTGGAACGTGTCCAGAGGAGGGCAACCAAAATGGTCAAAGGCCTGGAAATGATGACTTATGAGGAACGGCTAATGGAGCTGGGCATGTTTAGCCTGGAGAAGAGGAGGTTAAGGGGTGATATGATAGCCATGTTCAAATATATAAAAGGATGTCACATAGAGGAGGGAGAAAAGTTGTTTTCTGCTGCTCCAGAGAAGCAGACACGGAGCAATGGATCCAAACTACAAGAAAGAAGATTCCACCTAAACATTAGGAAGAACTTCCTGACAGTAAGAGCTGTTCGACAGTGGAATTTGCTGCCAAGGAGTGTGGTGGAGTCTCCTCCTTTGGAGGTCTTTCAGCAGAGGCTTGACAGCCATATGTCAGGAGTGCTCTGATGGTGTTTCCTGCTTGGCAGGGGGTTGGACTCGATGGCCCTTGTGGTCTCTTCCAACTCTATGATTCTATGAAATAGCCTTTTGAATTTCCTCCAGTGAGTAATCAGATGTTGTTGCTTAGAGAGGGATGGGAATTAGTTATTATTTTCATTCATTCTACCCCACCTTTGTAAAATAAAATAGTTATGGTAAAGCTGCAATCCTATGCATGCTTATTTGGAAGAGAGTCATCCAGAGCTTCCTTCTAAGGTCATTTCCACACCATACATTTAAAGTGCATGGCTTCCCCAAAAGAATCCATGTGATTGTGGCTCTGGCTTAAACGCAGCTGTTTAGGATTAGCCTGTACATCAGTTTAAATTCCAAGTGTGTCAGCCTCTAAGTTGGGAAGCCCAAAATTATATAATGTCCACACAGAAAAATACTTGTTATAGTATTGATGCTTGTCAGTTGTTTGCACACACACACACAAAAACACCACCCAACTAATAATAAACCACTGCTTTACTAAAAATTTTAGAAATACAAATCTTAACATCTGACAAGTTTGCATAAGTTACACCTTCTCCCAATCATAGCCTATGTACATATTTACAAAAAAAATAAGTTAAACAACACAGAATAAGATAAAAGAAGAGAGTGGCACTGTATACAACATGCCTGGCTTAGATGCAAAGAAAAAGCATCCATATCAGATCAAAGGAGTGGGAAAGGAGCTAGTCTACAACTTCAGAGAATGGAGCTTTCAATCCTGGAGTGCCCAAATATTTGCTGGTAGAACAGCTAGACTCCATTAGCACTGGCTTTGCTGCTCCGAGAGGCTTCTATTTTCGTCTGGAAAAGAACAAGAGGCAAACCTGAGTAACAAAGGAGATGCTGCTGGTGTACAGTTTTGGAATACTCATGCAAATGGTCACCTTCTGATACAAAACACAAGGCACTTGGAGATCAGTTCCAGAGGCCTTGCTTCCAAATAAGTGTCCGCAGGAAGGAGAGAGGGAGTTTTATAGCAACACGGGCCTAATACAGCAGCAGTTCTTTTGCAGTCCAGCCATAGCATTGCATTCCACTGATTTCATGGTGGTTCAGTCTTTGGCACCTGAAAATGCACTTCTCTCATCGGAAGAGCTTTCTAGCATCACCTCTCTCATCTTAGTCATTTGCTCCTAACTGCACTTTCTAATCAACTTGTATGAGTGGTGATTTGTTTATAAAATGTTAAATCACCATGTTATATATGTTTCAACAGGTCAAGAAAAGAAAAAAACCACCATATTGAGGTCTCAGTAATTCATGTGTATATTTTATCAGTATGAATGAACTTTATTACGGTCACAGACCAGGATAAAAAACAAACAAACATATAAATAAAATAGTAGTTAGGATTTTTTTAACTGATAAATGTTGGAGCAAGTAAAGACAAAGAAACAAGCATAGGATAAAACATCTGAATAAAATACAAGATTAAACACGGATAATGGATGAATAAAAACTGATAATTAAAACAGATAAAAACTAAAAACAAATAAAAACATGTAGTTAAAACAACTGTAAGAGCGTAAGAACTAAAAGACTCGCAGTTAAAACAACTATAAGAGGCTGCAGAGTAGAAGCCTCTGAAATAGAGGACACTCACAGCATTAGAAACTGATGTGCAAATATGGTTAAAACAGACAATTAAAACAATGTACAACAATAAATTTAGACACAATGAGCAACAATAAACTATCCCAGGGAGTTGACTTAGAGTCACCCATGGAACCGAGTTTGGGGATTTTCATGCTGGACTATTTTGAGTTGGGCGATGGTCTGCGCCTACAGATTTGTACACAGAATCTGGCGACCATCCAGGTCTTCTTCTGATCTTTGCCTAACAGCAAAAGGTCAAATTTTTGCTTTTGCGGGAGGTCGGCGAGCCTCACCAGTAGGGGATCAATGAACCTACTACGTGCCTCTTCGTAAAAGGGACATCATTAGGAAGAACTTCCTGACAGTAAGAGCTGTTCGACAGTGGAATTTGCTGCCAAGGAGTGTGGTGGAGTCTCCTTCTTTGGAGGTCTTTAAGCAGAGGCTTGACAACCATATGTCAGGAGTGCTCTGATGGTGTTTCATGCTTGGCAGGGGGTTGGACTCGATGGCCCTTGTGGTCTCTTCCAACTCTATGATTCTATGAAATAGCCTTTTGAATTTCCTCCAGTGAGTAATCAGATGTTGTTGCTTAGAGAGGGATGGGAATTAGTTATTATTTTCATTCATTCTACCCCACCTTTGTAAAATAAAATAGTTATGGTAAAGCTGCAATCCTGATTTGTACTTGTCGATGAGATGTTGTAGCGTAGGCAGTGATCGGTCGTGGACCTTCCGGGTCTGAAGCCTGCTTGTTCTATTGCCAGGATATCTTCATTCTCCAGCCATTCTGTAAACTTATTAAGGAGGTGCTTTGCGTAGAGCTTACTGATCACACTTAATAGGCTAATCGGCCTATAATTCGCTGGGTCCCCTCTGTTGCCTTTTTTATAGATTGGCACTATTATGGCTGTTCCCCATTCCCTTGGGATGCGGCCAGTGTCATCTATGTAAGTGAAGCAGTTGGCTAAGAAAGGTGCCCACCAATCCGCCTGTGCTTTTATCATTTCTGGTGTAATGCCGTCTGAGCCTGGGGCTTTGGCCATTTTCAGTTGGTTTATATATGATTTCACTTCAGTTACTGAAACAGGCGGCCATTTAGCCAGTTGTTCTGTATTATAATTCCGTAGTGGAGGTTCAGTGTCCTCATACAAAGATTGGAAGAATGAGACCCACAGGCTAGGGGGAATTTGTGAGGGTAAGGGGGAAATAGCTTTATGGGTGCCAGAAGCTACCAGTTTCCAGAATAGTGTCTGATCTTTTGCTTTTGCCGCACTAATTAATTCTAGTCAACATTTTCTGGTATAGGCATTCTTTTGGTGGTGTATTAGGTCTTTATACTCTTTTTTTAGGGCACGGACAACAAGATAGGCTTGATGTCTGACAGAATTTTCAGCTGTCAGGGCAGCTTTGGAAGAAGAAGAAGAAGAAGAAGAAGAAGAAGAAGAAGAAGAAGAAGAAGAAGAAGAAGAGTTGTTGTTTGGATTTGATATCCTGCCTTTCACTCCCCTTCAGGAGTCTCAAAGCGGCTGACATTCTCCTTTCCCTTCCTCCCCCCAACAAACACTCTGTGAGGTGAGTGAGGCTGAAAGACTTCAGAGAAGTGTGACTGGCCCAAGGTCACCCAGCAGCCGCATGTGGAGGAGCGGAGACACGAACCCGGTTCCCCAGATTATGAGACTACCGCTCTTAACCACTACACCAGTGTTTCCCAACCTTTTTTGGGCAAAGGCACACTTGTTTCATGAAAAAAATCTCGAGGCACACCACCATTACAGCCCCGTGACGTCAGCGCGCAGCGTCACGCCGGGAGGGACATGAATTGCTAGCAAATTACATAATCACCTCCTTGAGGGCTGGCTCATCTTCTCCGAAGGCAGAACCCCATTAATTAACAGCACAGACTCACACCATAGCCAAGACGAGGGGGGAAAATCTCAGTCATGCACAGTCATGCACATGTGGGGGCTAAATGAGGATGAAGACCGGGCAGAGAGCAGGGTTCAAATCACCCCACCTGGCCAGGACAATCCCTGGGTGCTCCCTTGGGCCACTCGCCTGACCCACCTCGCAGGGCTGTTGTTGCGAGGATAACACGGGGAGAACCACGCGCGCCCCCGGGAGCTCCTTGGAGGAGAAAGCGGGCGATGAATGCAATGCATGAAATATATGAGAGGCGACCAGGTTTTGCAGGTGAGGGGCCCCCGCCAGCCTCCGCTTCCAACACCCGGCGCAACGACGCCGAAGTTTCCCCCCGGGCTCGGCTCGGGGAGCAGCGCTGCTCCCCCCGGCTCCCCTTCGCCCTCCCGGCTCTCTCTGCCACCCATTGGGGACCCCCCTCACCTGCCAAGTCCGGAGCGCCGGTGGAAGTTGCATGCATGCATGCAGGGCGCCGCGTTGCCATTGCATTGCCCTGCACTCCATGCAACGCCTGCACGCATGCATTGCCTTGCACGCCCGCCAAGGGGTCTCCCCGCGGTCCGATGCGTCCCCTCCGGCGCGGATGCAGCATTGCAAAAATAAAAAAACCCCGACGCAGCCCTACCTGGGGGGCAGCCTCCGCCGCTCCGCCTCCGCGGGGATCCCTGGGCTCCATCCTGCCACCCGATCTCCGCGGGGGCGCAGGCAGGCTGCGCGGGGTCTGCGCGGAAGAGCCCCTGCCCGCCCGGCCGCCGCCGCTGCGCTCATTCCATGGCCGGGAGAAGAGCGCTTCAAACAAAACGCCCGGCCCGCCAGGCCACGCTGGGAAACGTAGTTCGTGCACCCTGCGCGGGCACGGAGCCCAAGGGCGAGGGGACTATGGATCCCGGCAGCCCCCGCGCCGGGGTCGGAGGGGGAGAGGCCGGGTGCAGGGATGGAGGGACGGGTGGGCGAGCGAGTGAGTGAGTGGCAGCCGCCAAGCCTTGGCCGAGAGCCAGGAAGGGCCTCCCCGGAGGAGGAGGAGGAGGAGGAGGGAGGCGCAGAGCGGGAGGGAGGGAGGGAACCCCAGGGGTCATCTAGTGACAGCGCCCCAATCGAAAATTTGACTTAAAAAAAAAATTCGAATTTTTTAATTTTTCCCGCGGCACACCAGGCAACATCTCGCGGCACACTAGTGTGCCGCGGAACAGTGGTTGGGAAACACTGCACTACACCACACTGGCTCTCAAGCATTTTGCAGGGCTTTCTTTGCCTCAAAGCAGGTGTAATCAAACCAGGGTTTATTTCATGTTATTGGTTTAGTTGGCCTTTTCTCTGTGGTATTAAAAAGATAGGGTTTTAATTGTTGGAGCAGGCTCTCATACTTGGAAACTGGGTCCTCAGACCTAGGATTATCCCCAAAGTCAGTTAAAATTGTACGGAGTTTTTCAGAGATTAGAATCTTCTTCGGTTTGAAGTCAAGTGCAGCGGTCCATTTGACTTGGCAACCAGGTCGCTCTAATGCGGTGATCTCTGCAGGGTATACTGTTCTCAGGAAGGGTGACTCGTTTAACGGAGACACCTGGAGGTGCAAGGGGAAATGGTCCCCCTCTATGAATGGGAGCACTTTTAAATTCACTATTTTTGTTAGCAATTCGCTGTCCGCCAACATATAATCAATTCTGCTGGATCTTACCCCAGACATGAATGTATATTCCCCGGGGATGTCGCCCCTGGTGCAACCATTTAGAATATGAAGACTTAGCTGCCTAGAGAATTTGAGGAGGCAGGCTCCAGCAAAATTTGAATGTTGATCCTTTTGTGAGGAGAATCAGAACTTACAGGGTTAAACAGTTCTGTGTGACGTCTCACATTCTGAGGCGTGGTTATGTTCACATACAGGAATCTTTCTCTGTGTGTAAGTTCTCTTTCGGTTTTGACTGAGAGGAGAGGGATGGCTGCTCTTTCGCTGGGCTAATTTACGATGTTTTTCTACGCATTAAAGACTGTTGGAGATAAGCAAGAAGCCTGCGTCCAGTCTGATTTATTACCCACACATGGCAACAGTTTCTCCCGCTGCTGAACTCTGCTAGGACTATGCTAAGAGAGCTAAAGAGAGCTAGGCACAGAAGCGCAGTGGCACAGCAGAAACGTGCCGGACGCCGTATTTCCTCACACCTTTGACTGCCTTGGTAGTTGTAAAGCCTCCGGGCCAAAATCGTCAGGGTACCCTATTTTTTGCCTGTATTTGGTTTCTAAACTGGGGTCATCAGGACCTAGCCTTGCGTTTAGGTCGCCCACCAGCAGGACCTTTGCTCCCGGATAGTCCGTTAGCAGTAACCTGACACAAGAGTCCAGTCTATTCCAGATGCCCTCAATATCATGTGTTTTTTTGCTTGTTGGGGGGATATAAGCATTGATAATTAGTAAACTGCAGCTTCCCCAGGATATGAGTAGGGCCACTGCTAGGTGGTCTACAGGGGACAATTCCTTACAGGTGAGATTAGGATGCATAACCCCCCCTTGAGCCTCCCTGGTCCTCTGCCTGCAACCGCTCTCACTGCATATGTATAGTATCCTTCCAATGATGGGTTTTCAGCTGCCAACGTCTCTTGGAGAGTGATGATGTTAAAGTTTTGACGGTAGAAGGGAATGTCTGTAGAATGGGAGAGGCATCTGGACCAGCCGGCAACATTCCAGGAGATGATGTTTAGGGCAGCAGCTGATTCTTGGGTTTTTAGATTCCAGGCTCTCATAGCTGTTTTCTGCTGCTGATTCCTCAGGTCCTTTGAGTTTGGCTTGATTGAGCCACAATGCGGAGGAATGGGGGAGCCTTTTGAGGGGAAGACTAATTTGGGAGTATTAATTTGTCTGTCCAGGCAGTCACCCGCTAAGACCTTAGAATCATCATAGAGTTGGAAGAGACCACAAGGGCCTGTCCATCGGGAGAGATAGGAAGCCCAGAACACTTCTTCTTTAGAATCATACAATCATAGAATCATAGCGTTGGAATAGACCACAAGGGCCATCGAGTCCAACCCCCTGCCAAGCAGGAAACACCATCAGAGCACTCCTGACATATGGTTGTCAAGCCTCTACTGAAAGACCTCCAAAGGAGGAGACTCCACCACACTCCTTGGCAGCAAATTCCACTGTCGAACAGCTCTTACTGTCAGGAAGTTCTTCCTAATGTTTAGGTGGAATCTTCTTTCTTGTAGTTTGGATCCATTGCTCCGTGTCTGCTTCTCTGGAGCAGCAGAAAACAACCTTTCTGCCTCCTCTATATGGCATCCTTTTATATATTTGAACATGGCTATCATATCACCCCTTAACCTCCTCTTCTCCAGGCTAAACATGCCCACCTCCATTAGCCGTTCCTCATAAGGCATCGTTTCCAGACCTTTGACCATTTTGGGTGCCCTCCTCTGGACACGTTCCAGTTTGTCAGTGTCCTTCTTGAACTGTGGTGCCCAGAACTGGACACAGTACTCCAGGTGAGGTCTGACCAGAGCAGAATACAGTGGCACTATTACTTCCCTTGATCTAGATGCTATGCTCCTATTGATGCAGCCCAGAATTGCATTGGCTTTTTTAGCTGCCGCGTCACACTGTTGGCTCATGTCAAGTTTGTGGTCAACCAAGACTCCTAGATCCTTTTCACATGTACTGCTCTCAAGCCAGGTGTCACCCATCTTGTATTTGTGCCTCTCACCTTATTTAATTCCTCTGCATGAATAGCTTCTAGGATTCCCAGGTAATCCATGAAGATTGAGCCAATTCCTGGCGCTGGCACCACTAGTTCAACTTGTTGCGATTTGGACTGTGTTGTTGGTGGAGGTGTAGGAGACAGATATCAACAAGTTGTCTATTCCTCATTGGTTAAAGGCTTTGATTTGCAATTGATGTAATTAAATTCCATGGGAGGAGGCAGGGCTAGAGGTGGAAGGGACTTCCTTATGGTCGATAGTCTTTCAATTAGTGCATCCTGGGAAAGTAGGATCTGCTCGAGGTAGGTTGTTAGGAGTTGTTCATCCTCTGAGGAGAAATCCTTTTCTAACTTATTTGGTGAGGGTGGGGTTTTGTACAGCCTGCCAGACTGTTTAAGGTTGCCAGCCTCTGGGTAGAGCGGCTTACCGTTTCTGGCGCTGTTGGATTCTGCAGTGCTGGTTTTGGTTTTTGGTCTGGCTGGCCTATGTGCTCCTAGAAATGGTAAAGGGTCTTCGGTGTTTCGAAGAAACGGTGCACAAGCAAGCCAGCCCTCAGGAAATTGTCTTTATTTGAAAGGGTCTGTTTAGTTTGAGAGCTCGTCCTTAAAAGTCACTATAGCCCTATTCTGGGTCGTATCATGAGGGAGGAATTTTACCTTGATGATATTTTCTGCTGTCACGAGGCCCCTGGTGACTATTCCGATTTTTTCGGGAATATTTATTGGCATGCATGAGTTTGTGATTTTCTTTTGGGTTGTAGGAGCAGAGTTCTTTGTTGTTGTATTCTCCAGCAGCTTAAAGAGCTTCTGGAAATTCATTTTTTTAGTCTGGCAGGTCGGCGTTCCCTTTTGGCCTCTCAATTTGATGTTTTTGGTCGTCTTCATTTTTTGTGTTGAGCATTTTCTCTTTCAGGTCGGTTTCTTGGGAGCAAGGGACCCTCCCTCCTGCACTGAATTGTTTCTGTTTGTTTTTTTGTAATTGAGTCCCGGCTTGGTTTCACCTCCCTTAGTCCTAGTCCCAGATGTCATGTGAGAGAAAGCGACCTCATGGTTCTTAATCAATTCAGTTAGGGTGGTAAGCAGGTTCAAGCTTTCCGAAAGGAAATTTTTAATTGGCTCAGGTTCTTTGCTTATCTGTGTGAAATGAGTTTTGAGTAACTCTTCGAACATCCCTGACAAGTAGAAGATAAAGTTGTCCGGGTGCTGTAACCTTAAGCTGTTTGGCCATTTGTCTGTCTCAGTCGGCTCAGTCGGGGAAGGGCACCTTAAATTCTCTCCTGATAGGGAGGAGAGAAGAGGCTCGTTTGACATGGCTTCTGGGTTTTCCAGGAATAGCTCCTGTTCTAAACTTGCTTCAGGTCCCTCTTTGGCTAGCTCAGCTTGTTTTAGTTTTGTTGCCAGGTCCACTCCCTCACCTCCGACGTTAGTTTTTTCCTCCCTTCCAATCCAGGTGTGGTCAATAGACCACTCATGAGAATGGAGGTTTCCTGGATTATTTGCTTCATCAGCCTTGGGATGGAAGTAGGTTGAAATTTTGGCCTGTTTTTTCTTTGGGGGAGTTGTTACGGGTTATAAAGGTGAAATCCTAAGTTCTTTGCAACATTGTCTTGTAAGTACCATCTTCGCACTCAGAAATAAATGGGGCTATTTTATCCAACCCACAGCTTTATGGGCTTTTCAAGGGAGGTGGTTCAAAGTTGATTTAAGTAGCTTTAAAAGGGAGGGGAGGTTTAAAAGTCCACCCGACAGCTCCCAGAGTCCTTTACTGATAAAAGTTGGCAGGTATTTTCAAAGGATGAGCCTTTTTATCAGGGCAATTTGATCATTACAGCTCCTACTCACGCAGCAGAGACTCAGCTGAGACTTGACCCGGCGCCATCTTCCCCAGACTCTCTATTTTATCAGTAATTTAAATAACTATTTTGTTTGGTTAAGATGATAAAACAAAAATCTATTCGTGTGCTACATAGTTTTAAATACTGTCAGCTTAGTCATTGTTTATTTACAAGCTGTAGTGCAAGAGGCAAAGAGGTAAAACTCACCTCTCCTGCAGGAGGCTTGACTGACACCTCAGGAACTGGTAATTTCTCTGTTGGTTGCAATATAAATTCTTCACTCTTCAAGAGGGAGAGAGAGAGAAATAAGGTCAGAGAACTGGTTTGTAGGCCAAGATTCAGAAGGAAAAAAATAGAACGATGAACCCAAGCAATTTTGTTGCGAGAGCCCTGGTGTTCTTCAAGAAAGAAATGCTACTACACCATGAGGGCAACTGGTGAACACCCTATTAGTTACTTATGAGCCTAATTATTGGAGAAGCTTTGAGAAAACACCCAAAGAGCACACACCATTTCTCACCTTTCTTTCCTGTACTTTGGGGGCAGAATCCAACAAGGTCTCATGATCCTCATCATCTGTGTCTGCATCACCCTCAGTCTTCAGAGGCTAAAGCAAGAACAGAAAGCTTGGTGTCATTATTTGCTTTCTAGATCTCAGTGAAGCAAGACTGCCTTCACCCTAATTATCTACAGAGGGAAAATGTTAAGGCTTTCCTGCAGTGCTAATTTGGGTTTACAGCACCCGTCTCTGAGACTTGGACCCACAAGAAACAAAGTGTGTCACTTGGGAATTGTGTGCAGATGCCATCGGGAAGGAAGAAGTCTGTGAAAGATTTTATGCATCCTGAGATCTGCATTCTTGGGACCAGCCTTGAAGGAAGCAGCAGTGCTGCAGGTGCCCATACGGAGGACATTTTTGATGTAGGACAAAACACGGGGTTTCCCAAACTGTCTAATTAACCTCACTCAGGAGGTGCCATTTCAGTTTTCAGGTGCAGGGGAGGGAGGAGAGAGATGAGAGTTCAAGAGCCGGCTTTCGAACTTCACAGACACGTTCAGGATTAAAGCTGCAATGCTATACACTCTTGGGAATAAATCTTACTTAGACTTAATGAGGTTATGGGCCAACAGGTACAGGATTCAGTTGCAAGTTAGCTGGACTTCGGTTCCAATGATATCAACAGGAACTAAAAAGTCATGACAAAACTGATTGGTTTCATCAGGACCCAAATTCAACTAACTTAGACTGGACCTAACAAAGTGTGTATTAAGTGCATTTGTTATATTTACTTCTTTATACCTTTTAGCCATAAGTGCTCCTGCAAAATAATCATGTGTAGTCTAAAACTGGGGAAGGAAGAGTTCCCCACACCTATTGGTGGGTCTGCCCCTCTTGTAAAAACTCTGCTGCAGCGGTTCTAGGTCATCCCTGTTAGCCTCACAAACCCACTCCTCCTCAGGAAGCCACCAGGTCCATTTCTTGAACACTGCTGCTGTCGATCCTGCTCACCTCAGCTGGATTCACAAGAGGCTTGGGCTTCACCTCTGTCAAATATAAGGCACGAGAAAGTAGCAGCAGAGAAGGAGGAACGTTTTCTCTAAGATGTAGATCTAGCCACTGTGTAGCAGAAAGAAACAAGAGAAAGACGGTGTCAGAGAATTTTGATTTAAACTGTGGTGGGGAATTGCATTTTAGTGAGCCTGAAAAACCCATGCGCAAGTGTTGGAGCATGGGTCACCTTCCCACATGGACAAGCAACCTCCCTTTAGTCTGGTGGAGTGTGGTGGAGTCTCCTTCTTTGGAGGTCTTTAAGCAGAGGCTTGACAACCATATGTCAGGAGTGCTCTGATGGTGTTTCATGCTTGGCAGGGGGTTGGACTCGATGGCCCTTGTGGTCTATTCCAACTCTATGATTCTATGATTTTTACACAGTTGTTCAGATAGAGGCTGGCATCTCAACTATCATTAGGCAGCCTGCCCATGCTTGCTTTATCTTCTGCCTGATCCATATCATTCTTAAGTTGTTTAAACTGAAAAGCAAATCCTGCAACATTCCTGTGTTCCTTTCCCACAATGCTTTAGAGTAAGAGTTCAAGGCAAAGCAGGCCTCTGCAGAGATGGGGCTGCTGGAGTTTGCCCCGGAATATCCTATGGACTCATGCTGGCCTGAGCTCAAATCCAATGGACAGCAGCTCACCCAGGGGAAGGGGAGACCTAAAGATGCCAGAGGTTCCTCAACGACATGAAAATATGGGGCTCCACCATTTCAGCATCCACCTGAGGCCCCACACTTTCCTGTAAGCTCCCAGCAGAAAAGACAGTGGGGACATGTGTAGGCCACCTAGGGATGCTGGAGTGCAAAATTACAAGGCAGCTTAAGCTAGCTTTCAGCTAAGTGGTGGAATTTGCTGATTAGCTGCACAGATGTTGAAGCCATATCTGTCTTGCTCAAGAGAACTCAGATCCTTCAGCACAGGATCTAATCCTGGTATGCTGAATCTCCTACCAATAACTGCTGACTCATGTGAGATGGTACCCAATTCAGCTCATTTGGGCTCTCACCTAATTTGGAACAGGATGTTTAAATATGTAAGACTAAATGGGGAATAGCACTGGGAAAACTAAGTTGATCCAATTGGGATTTAGCCATAAAAGCAGCACTACTTTCTGTTAGAGACCCTAAGGGTCCTGTTATATCAGATGATGTACTCTGTTATGACATAAGAACAGGCCATTGAACACAGCATCTTCTAACAGGGACCAACTAGATGCTATGGGAAGCCTGCAAGCAGCCTGCTCTCCCCACTCTCCATTCCCTGCCACCACCACCCCCCACTGCCCGCAGGGCCAGCTCCTCTCCTGATTCTGGATGCTGCAGATATCCATGAGTAGATCTCTCCTCCTCCATGAATCTATGGGCTAAACTTGAGCTTAAGCTTGTAGTATATTTTGTGCACATCTAGGAGATGCAGGGGGGAAATTATTCAGAATAATGAATGCGGTTCCTGGCAACCTTGAAATTATTAGTTGTGAGGGTTAGCTGACTGTTTTTAAATGTTTTTAGCTTTCTTAATGTTTTGCTTCATTTTAATTCTTTTGCTCCTTTGTTGCTTGCTGCCCTGGGCTCCTTTGGGAGGAAGAGTAATTCTCTTCTCTGAGCTGATTCCCCACCCTCCCTCCTCCCCAACCTGCCTGGTTGAGTTGCTCTTTCAGCTGCTCCTCCGTGAGGCCCAAGGACCTCATTCCTCTGGCTCTGCAGGCACTTTGCAGCTCAGAGACGCTCAAGCCATTGACACCTTCCTTGGCAATCATCTGCACATAGCAAAGAGAGATCAAATTAGCACCACCTTCTTCTTTTGGAAATCAGGCCAGCATCCCTTTCAGCAAGTGGTGAACTCAGAAGGTAACACTCTCTCACTGACACAGACTATAGAAACAAATTGAAGTACTAAGAGTAAAACAAAGAGCCTTTTCCTGGCAATGCAGAGGGTTAAACTATTTTTGAAAAGAAAAAATATATTACACCATTCCATTCATATGCCATAGAATGGAATGGCACACAAAAGATGAACAGGTCAAATACACTGGGCGGAAGACTTGGGACATAATATACAAATGATACACCGGGAGAGGCTATAGAAAACAGATCTGAAATTTATGGCATGTTCTTCACTGAAAGAAAACTATATTAAAATGATGTACTGGTGTTATTTGATCCCAAAAAATTAGCAAAAATGTATAGAACAAGTACAAAAGGTACCTTTTATCATATGTGGTGGACTTGTAGTTAAAAATTTCTAGGAAATTATATATAATGAAATGAAAAAAAAGTTTAAAATAACTTTTGTTAAAAAACCAGAAGCCTTTTTATTAGGAATTATAGGTACCGAGATTCCAAAGGACCAGAAAAAACTGTTCATGTACGTGACAATAGCTGCACAGACATTACTAGCCCAGAGATAGAAGGAAGAGACAACCCTAACCAGAGAAGAATGGCAAACCAAGTAGATGGACTATTTATAATGTATATACAAGATTACTGTAAGAAGGTTAAAACATTAGCAGGTTTTAAACACACTTGTAATGTAACAGAATGTATGGATAACTTCCCAGGGACTGCTGCCGTGGCTTCTTCTCGTGGGGAGGCAGGGTGAGTTTGTCCGCTCCGCTCTCTGGCCCACAGGAGCACCAGGGCGGCAATGGCGGAGGGAAGACGAGTGGTGCAAAGGGCTGGCTCTGGAGAGGGGGCTGCTTAAAATGGCGCTCAGCCAGCTCAGCCCAGACCCCTTCCTCCTCTAGCCAGGAGGAGGGACCACCATCACGGTGGGGGGGGGGGATGGAATGGCGCAGGAATAAAAGTGGCGCAGCCCGAATGAACAGAATCCCCACGCCCATCCACAGACAGTCCGTGGGCCGGATCCTGAAGGCATTTGGGCCTGATCTGGCCTGTGGACCTTATTTTGCCGACCCCTGGGCTGGAGTATGCACCAAGAAGGAAGCAGGAGACCTGAAGAAACCTTGATGGATTGGGAATAAGCTTTTACCATGTTGGGTTAAAAGTGTAATTGTGTTATGATGATGTTGGTAATGCGTGTTCCAATGCCTTTATTAACCATTCTGTTGTTTTTCTAAACAGGAGCTCCATTTGGTTTATCATACATGTGATGTCAGGTGTGATTCTCTTAGAGTGGGGGGTAGTGCTATGGGTTTGCAACTATTTGACTTTAGAAGACCTCTGAAGGCAGCCCTGTTTATGGAAGTTTTTAATGTCTGATGTTTTATCATATCATCATCATCATCATCATTAATTCTGTTGGGAGCAGCCCAGAGTGGCTGGGGAAACCCAGTCAGATAGGTGGGGTATAAATAAATTATTTTTTATATTATTGTTGTTGTTGTTATTATTAAACGGCCTGTCTTTTTAATTCTCCTGTAAAAACCTTCCTCGCCATCTAACTTATTCACACCAGCAATATCTGCCTACATCTTGAATCTCTGTGCCTGCCTTGCCTCTTCCTGCCATTGGCTGAGCTGCTCTGACCTCACATTAAGACTGCATATGGGTGGGAATGAGGTGGCTTCAAGTCTCCTGTCACTGTCATTGGTTGAACTGTTTCAGTATCAGCGGGGCAGCAAACTGCTTAAATGTACCTTGGTGGCAGAGATGATAGAATCACAGAATGGTAGAGTTGGAAGGGACCCCGAGGGTAATCTAGTCCAACCCCTTTCAGTGCAGGAATCTGATGTTATGGCACAGAACCACATTGCCATATCCATTAGAGGGTGACCTTGCAGACATCTGTATTAAATTCCAGCATCCATGGGCAACTTGTACAAAGCTTAACTTTTTCAACTTTCTCTGAACACTATAGGTTTTTAAATGAAAGTTTGTTATGTAGACCAACTGAAATATTCTGGAGTCTTAGGATGGCGAGAAAGAAAACAGGCAGCACTTGCTGCTTCCGCTACATGAAAGCAATTGGGAGTTCACACACAGCACTTTGTGTTTACCTTCACAGATTGTGGAAAACATAATCTGTCAGCCCAAAGCACTGAGACTTGGGCATGATTGCACCTTTTAGACTCAGGTATCAGAAGAGAGAAATGACTGGCAGAGAGCTGTTAACATTTTCTTTTTTTTTTTCTTTTTTGGTCTCTTACTTCATCATCTGTTTTGATAGACCTGAGCTTCATCAAAAGCTGGAAGCGGAGGAGGTTATTAGTGCCAATGGGCTGCAGTTCAAGCAATCTGCAGAGGACCACCAGCTGTGGCCGCTCCAAGTGTTCCAGGGTCAGCTCATCCTCAAATAGCTTTGAAAACCGCACAATCTCCTGGGTGCTGGGCTGCTGGCCACTATGCCGAACCTGTACAAAGCAATGAATAAGATTCCAGCAAGAATGTGTCCTCCTCCTTCTCCTCCCATACATGCTCCACAAACAAGTGGAAGTTCTTTACTTAGTGCACATATAATGTTCAGGACATGGAGAATCTCTTCTCAAAAGGTCCTGAAATTTGGCAAGACCAACAGATACGTTCTATGTAGGCCATGGGATTACTCAATCTTGAAACATTGTTGGAAGTATAAGCTGAGGAATGTGCTGCTACAGACAGACGCTCAATGTGGAATCTATGTATAGTACTGACTTTGAGTGCAACTGATATATTGCACTAAACCCTCAAGTAATGGGTAAAAACAAAAAGAAGAAAACAATGTTGGGCAGAGTTTCCTATGCCTAAATAGGAAGACATAGCTTCTATGTGGTCTCCAAAACCTAACTACATTATTGTGGCAAGGGGATTCAAATACTTTCCGCTAGAACAAGGCTGAGGAATCTCCAGCCTGCAGGCCAAATTTGGCCCACAAGACCAATTTTGAGAAGCCATGCCCAGTCACCCTCAGCAGATTTCACCCGTGATGTCAGGTGGGGGTGTAAGCGCGGGGCGTCTGATGGTTCCTTCCTTTGCTGGAGCAAGGCATGCTGCCAGCCAGCCATCAGCTGATGGGCAGTAGAAGTCTGTACCTGCTGAACGTAAGAAGAGAATTGCTTCGTGGCTTCTCCAGTACTGGCTTTGTTTCTTCTGGCCAGCTCTGCGATGGTCTCCTGCAGGAATTTGGCTAGTTCCAACTTTGCACTCAGTTTCTTTCTCTGCTTTTCTTCCTTAATACAAATAATAATAAACATTTGCATTTCAAATATTCAAAAGCTTTTTCAGTACTTCTTAAAAAGGTAAAGGTAAAGGGACCCCTGACCATTAGGTCCAGTCGTGGCTGAGAACCCTATAAGGCAGGGTCATGGGACAAGAAATAACCTGGGGCCCTAAAGTTGCTGTTTAGTTCCCATCAGCCTCAGCCAGCATGGCCAATGGTCAGGGACGATGGGATTTATAGTGTAGTAACATCTGCAAGGCCACAGGTGAGCCTTCTGTGCTGTAAGATATGCCAATATTATCCTTTTGCTCACAGCTAGTCAGTTTCTGTTCCACTGTTATTTCTCATGGCTTAAATTTATAGGAGATAACAAGAGATCAAAGACTTGCTAGAGGTACTACTGTAGGTTCTTAATGAGAATGAATGCTAAAATTGCCTGTGAGATACAGAAGTACAGTTTTCCTGACTGCTGCTTTAACTGCATCAAGGTGCCTGTTCCTCTCTATAGGTGGCAACCATTTTGTGCGCAGGTTCTGTTCCTGGCCCCCACGCGCATTGGTGGAGCACGCATAAACACACCTCATCCCATTCCACCCTCTTCTGTGTCCAAAGGGAGCTGTGCATTGGTGAGTGTGCATCAACTGAACGTACGCAAAATGGTTGCTGCCTATATTTTATTCTATTATTTCATTCCCAAATCCACTGTTGGGCAATACTTTTGTTAGGAGTGAACAAGCTTTTGCATTTTCCCGAACTCTTCATCAGCAAGATGCTACAAAAGGAGGCAGGGGGCTGGATCTTGACGCCATGAAGACTCAGTTCCATTCGAGACTCTATTCTGAGATGTAGACTGCACACCTAGATTGCTAGGTGTTGCAGGTATCAAGTTATGCCTAGGATTCTCATCCCCACTTGTGAAAGCATTATGCCTGGCACTTATCCATATTTGACTTATTATCCTTTTATTCTATCCTTCTTTCAAGAAGCTCAGTGTATAGGATCTCCCACTTGTCCATTTTATCCTAAGAATAACCTTGTGGGTTAAGAGAGTGTACATGCAAGTGTGTTCAGCCCAAGGCCGAGAGGATTTGAACTCGGGCCTCTCTATCCCCCTTCATACAGCTTATGGAGACATTGATTCCCATACAGCAAACAGATGCAGCAGAGTTGGAGGCAGAGAATTCCTGATGCAGTGGTGCCACATCATGCTGTGATACACTGTGGTTGAGGCGAAGGCTGAGCTGCTTTTCACACTGACCTTTTTAGATTCAGTTTCAAAGGTTGAAGGCAGCATCTCAGGAAACAGTTTCAGAAATACAGGTAAGAGGAATTCCATGAAGGGCACAATGATGAACACCAAAAAGGGAACCAGCCGGAAAAGATCAGCAGATGTTCTCATCAGCTGCAGAGGTTAAGACACAAAGCAGAACAACAGAGTCTCTTCCTATGCATTCAACTTGTCAGCAGAGGCCCTGCTCAAAAGAACCAGGAAGGTGACATCAGCAAGGCTAAGTGCCTTTTTGGTGCTCTGGAATTTCAGAGAAGCTTTGCAATGCACTTCCCTACTTGTTTTTAAGATGTCATTCAAATAATTTTGTTGAGGCAGGATTTTACTCTCCTATATGGCTGGAGAAATGTTAAGCTAGCTCCCATTTTCTTGTTTATGACACTATCTTTCATTTTGCTAAAGCTACGCTGATATCATTTTAAAGTTATAAGCTACACTTCTTTCAGATTTATTTCTTTAAGGCATAGCTAAGCAATCTGAGAAGAAAATGGTGCCTCAAACAGCATCTTCATATAAATATAAGATTGCACAAAATCTTGAAAGCATGAAATGGAAAAAGGAGAGTCTCTCTTTTGCAGGACTTAATGTACAAAAGCAGTTAAACTGAGTTATCTAGAGGAGAGGACCCTGTGGCTCTCCAAAGGCTGAAGAACTAGAACTCTCATCATGTCTGATGCTTGTTGATATTAATGCAACATAGTAATTCACTTTTGTTGAAAGAAATGTAGCTGCACATTTCTAAATTGAGGTAAATCCACTATTGTTTTTCAATAAAAACTGAAATTTATCTTGTATAACTAAGTTTTCCTTCTTCGTACAAATCAATATACTAAACTGACATATAGCAGCTTTAAAATGCTTTTTATTTCAGTATTGCATGCTTGTCAAACAATGTTTGATTTGCTTAAATACTATGCTTCAAAACCAGTACTAAACTGTTGAGATTTGACTTCTGTGAAAAGGTTCCTTCAAGAATTATAGAACTGGGCTTCAAAGAATAAGCCATCAAAGGTAGGTACATCATTGCAATTCCTAAGCAAGATACACTTTTAGGAGCTGAATAAATAATGAAAGTTCTGCCAATTAAAAATAAGACAATAACATGTATTTAGCCCTGAAGAAGGGGGTTCACCTTTTATTCACTTTAAATTAGCAACCTTAAGAGCCACATTGAAACAGAATTTCCCCTTCTACATCTTAAAATATATTTTAAAAAGCAAGCTCAGTTGCTTAGAGCTTGGTGCTGATAAGGCCAAGGTTGCAGGTTCGATCCCCACCTGGGACAGCTGCCTATCCCTGCATTGCAGGGGGCTGGACTAGGGGGCCCTCAGGGTCTCTTCCAACTCTAAGATTTTTTGTCTATGTCTATCCTTGATCGCTGGCCGTGGTCGCTGGGGCTGGTGGGAGGGGGTGCCCAACAACATCCAGAGGGCCAAAGGTTCTTTACTCTGTCCTGCAGGGATAAACTGTGATAGTACACAATATTTTTAAAAAATATTTTTTGAAACTAGTATTTTGTCGCAGCAAGCCAAATGCGCAATTTTATGCATGACAAGAAATCACAAATTGAACTGTGCTATAAATTAGCATAATGATTTCAATATGTGCTTTTTTCCTGCACAAGTTAAAAACTCTCAGGCCTGAAAAGCACCACCTCAATGGGCTTATTTCGTTGTGTGGGGAGAGATAACAACATTAACTTAGGATTGTTTACGTAATTGTGCCTTTCCCTGCTCCCCCAGAAAAAGTAACATCAACCTTTCAGCTGAGTGTTTGAGAAAGCAGCTGATCAGAGACCACTCATCTCTCCTAGGCCATGCTGTGTCAGACGGTTTGCTCAGAGGGGCGTGGGAGGGAAGGATGATATTCTCCCCTCTTGCAGCAGCAATCCTGAGTTTCCCCCAAGGAGAAAGGTGATGCCTATGACCTGGCCTCAAATACCGGAAACAAGACAGGGAGAGAAGTCATCATCACATCCTGCACGTGAACTCAGAGAGGCATCTGTGTGTGTGTGCATGTGTGTGTGTGTGTGATCCATATTATGTGATTTCCACAATCAGGACATAGCTGACATCCTATGGTACACATAAGGTTGCCAGGAATGACTGCCTCTCTAATTTCTGTGTTATGCCATACTCCCCCCCCACATGGCAGCCACTTTGTGAGTGGCACCCCCCAAATCTGAAATGTGCCCACTGAGCCAAAAAGTTTGGCAACCTTATCAGACTAGTGAACAAAAGTTTGGAACCAGCCCAAAAATCAGATGGTAGGGGCCAGTCAGCTCCAAATATTCATTTGATTGCTTGGTCCAGTGGACGGGACTCCACTGCATTCCATTCAATGCTCACCCTTCGCCTTTCCCTCCGAGTGAGAACTTGCCCGTGTAACAGCCTCCACACCATCCTAGCAGCAACTTTTGTGTCAATCCAAAGCAGATGGAAACCATTGTAATAATGTTTTAGTTCATCTATAATCCTCTGGCGTAACGGTATCTTGGCAGTCTCTGTCGCTTGGTCCACTGGAACTTTGGCCAGCTCAGTGTCCTTTGTTACAGTACTTTGGCTAGGCTGAGTTTTGTCCTGAAGCTCTTGGTGCCAGGAAGCTGACGTGTGAAGCATTCGCATGGGCTTAGTTAGCAACTGAGGTAACCTGATGCCCTGCTGTGCACTGAGGAGCAACTGCTGGCTCTCAGAGTCCTTCAGGTATGTTCGGTTAAGGTGGGAATCCAACAGCTGGGCAAATACAACCGATGGGGAGAACGGGGAGCAGATGGAGTGTACAAGAAGATGAGGTCCCCTGTGAGGGGTAAGAGACAAAACAATAATTGCTGTAACAAAATACCAAAAATACTGGTACTGCCCAAATTTTTGCAGGCCTTTGGCATCAACTAAAGATGCACTAGTTTGTCCATGCCTGTAGAGAAGGGTGACTGGAATCTGATGGAGCAGTATTCCTCACCTGCTGTACTGTGCAATTTTGTGTGTAGGGGTGTGAGAGAGAGAGTTTATTCTGTACAGCTGTTTTTAAATGTTTTAATTGTTTTGTAATTGTAGTTTTGTCTGCATTGTACCTCTATGGGAGAAAGGGCATAGGAGAAATACAAGAGCACATCTCTAAAATGTTGTGATCAGTACTCACCCCTCTCCTCAGCTTAAGAAGGAAATTGGGTCTTGCCCATGCTGGGTTTCCGAGGTACTTGAAAGCAGAGTAGTCTTTGCTACTTCTGTGCATCTCTGAAGTCCAGTGCAACAGCATAGACAAGATCCTGCCCTTATCTGGAATCCTCTATTGAGACTCCTTACTGCATCTACAAACCCTTGAAGCTCAGCACAAGATCAGGTATAAGCAGTATTGGTGACCGGGCAAATACCTTCATTGGCCCCTGAGTATTCCATTAATCATTCCTGCAACCCAATGTGTTTAATGAGTGGTGCTGTTTCTCAGTACAATGATGACGCACTTCTTCCAAGCTTTAGGCAACTGAAACAGTGATGTATTATAGTCCACAAAATAATGTCAATAATTAATTTCTTACCTGGACCTAGCTACTGCAAGGAATATGTTACAGCTGTAGAAGGCCATGTTCACCTGGAGTCAGTCTGTTTGGTCTATGGCCTGGCAGAATGAAAAACAACATTTTAAGCTAACATCTGCCTCTTCAAAAGGGAATTCACTCAACTAATGTAGCAGTAAACAACTTAAAATGGAAGTTCATTAAACAAACTATTCCTTTACATAGTCTTCAACAGAAAATACTACAACAGGTTAGTAAGCATTCTGCTTGTCACAGACACAGCTTCCATCTGAAATGGTATTTTCAGCCAATATATAGGATCAGAGCTGTTTCGCTCATTGCACATCAAGAAATGTGTTTTCCATGACTTGGTCATAAGGTGGGAAGCCATTACTAACCCATGTTCTTTGATTCTCCCAGCATGAAAAGCGCTCTAGCTCTTTTCCCTAGCCTTGCTTGCTAGGGATGCTCACATAAGATTTTGTTGGAACTCAAAAAACCCTGCGAGATCTTGCAAGAGCATCCCAAAACTGGTGCGCGGAGAGGACCTTGCCCCTTAGCGAAGCAGAGAGCTTAAAAGCTCTTTTTGCACCGGGTTTCACTGGCACACAAAAAAAGCTTTTAAGCTGTTTGCCTTGCTTTCATTTAACATGTTGAATTTCAACCAGCCGGCCTTCAACTATGTATGGTTGAAATCACACGAGTTAATGCACATAACATGTGATCATACTGTAATATAGGAGAGAGGCAGAAACTCTTTGGCTCTTCAAATATTTTGGTCTCAAACTCTGATCAGCCCAATCCCAGCAGGGTCAGCACTGATGGGAGCTGTAGCCCAACTATCTGGAGAGCACCGTGTTGGCTGCCCCTGATCTGTATTGGCATGATGCACAGTGGTCAAAAACAAAAATGTGATGATTCAAAAATGAATCGGCCTTCATTGGTGTTTCATTCCAGCAGTTTGTTATGCTTTAACTCAGCGTTCAAAATCTGCCAGGCACATTTTGCACCTGGCTATCAGCCACTTGCGACCAAGTGAAGCTGCCTGAGCACCAGGATGGCACCTGACATCTCCACCCTCTGTAGGTCCATGCCTGGATCTGGAGTGCTTTCACACACTAGCAACACACCCTGTAGAATTCTATCTGTTATATTTTATCTGCACAACAAGAATGAATTTCAGGAATCAAAAAATCTTATTGAAAAATATGACTTTGGAGCCTTCTGGCTGAAAAATGGTAACTAGGCATTCCATTTTGGCGACTGAAACCCTGGCTTAAGGAGCCATTTGGCAGTTAGCTCGTATATCTGAGTTTCTAACACTGCTTTAATTTTGCCCTGGGTTATGAGCTGCATTCTCCTTTTTATCTGTATTGATTTTTTTTTAAATATAATATTTATTAAAAGTTTTAAACACTATAACACCATACACATACACAACCCAAAAACAATAAGGAAACACCATCACCAAAATGAAAAAGACATACAAAAAGGAAAGACAACAGACAAAAAATCATATAAAAAACATAAAAGATGGTTCAATTTCATAAACCAAATTTCCATAACCCTCTTTTTCGACTCCCTCACATCTCCCTTTTCTGTGTTCCCGATTATAAAGTCATGTTCAGCAATACATCACCTTCTCTCCAAACTTGTTTTAGATTGTACGTTTCAACTATTATGTCTCCAATTTTACCTTATGTTGCAAATATTTTGGTATTAAGCTTGACATAACATTATTGTTATTCAAATTTCACCTTTGTTCTTATAAATCAATTATTTTCATGCTCCTTTCAACTACGTCACTAATGCCATATTGTCTATATGTCCTGCATCATTCTAACATTCATACAATTTACAATACTTTTGCAAATAGTCTTTAAATTTCTTCCAGTCCTCTTCCACTGTCTCTTCTCCCTGGTCTCGAATTCTGCCAGTCATTTCTGCCAATTCCATGTAGTCTATCAGTTGTGTCTGCCATTCTTCCAGAGTGGGCAAATCTTGTGTCTTCCAATGTTTAGCGATGAGTATTCCTGCTGCTGTTGTGGCGTACATGAAAAAAGTCCTGTCCTTCTTTAACACCATTTGGCCAACAATGCCCAAAAGAAAGGCCTCTGGTTTCTTAGGGAAGATATATTTAAATACCTTTTTCAGTTCATTATAGATCATTTCCCAGAAAGCCTTAATCTTGGGGCACGTCCACCAAAGATGAAAGAACGTTCCCTCAGTTTCTTTACATTTCCAACACTTATTGTCTGGCGAATGGTATATTTTTGCAAGCTTGACTGGGGTCATGTACCACCTGTATATCATTTTAATAATATTTTCTTTCAGGGCATTACATGCCGTAAATTTCACACCAGTGGTCCATAACCTTTCCCAGTCAGCACCCATAATATTATGACCAATGTCTTGTGCCCATTTTATCATTGCTGATTTAACTGTTTCATCCTGAGTGTTCCATTTCAACAGCAAGTTATACATTCTAGAAAGTACCTTGGTTTTTGGTTCTAATAGTTCTGTTTCTAGTTTCGATTTTTCCACCTGGAAGCCTATTTTTTTGTCTGTATTGATTTTAAAGTGGCTGCTACATTTTTATGTTGTGAACTGCTCTGAGATGTATGGATGGAGGGTCGTCTGCAAATTTAATAAATAATGTTGTTGTATGCTGCCTTGAGACTGAGAAAGAAGTCTTTTAATTACTAATAAAATTATTTTAAAAGCCACCCCAAAAGATGGAACACACCAGAGACAGGAACAGGACTGAGCTTTAAGGTCAACTTCAAAATCAAAACTTTTTAACACTGTGCCCAGGATGCTGACGGGATCTGCCCGAGACCCGCTGCCCCGCCCGGTCCCCCCCCGGGCCTGCCTCTCGCCTCCCGCCAGGACCCCGGGGCCCGGAGGGAAGCAGGGCCGGCCGGGCTGGCGCGCGGAGAAGCCTCCGGCCCCTCTCTCCCCCGCCCGTACACGTGACGCGCATCCCCACGTACCCTCCTTCTCCCGGGAGCGCCCCGCCGCGGCTCCCCTCCCGCGCTCTGCCGCCGGCCGCTTTCGGCCCCAGCGGCCCCCGCGCGCGCGCCCCGGATCCTCTTTTTCTCTCGCGAGCGGATGCCCGCCCCTAGGGATGCAGGGCCAGGGGCGGGGCCAGGGAGCCCACTTCCGGGTCCTTCGCCCGGCATTTCGGAGGAGGAGCTTGCCTGCTGCCCCCTGGCGGCGAGCCCGGCTTCCCGCGGGGCGGGCAAGGGGGCGGCGGCCGGGCGGCGAGAGAGCCGCTTGCCGCAGCCCTGCCTGCGTGCAGCCCGTGGCTGAGAGGGCGGCCGGGCATTGCAGGAAAAGAGATTTCTGACTTCCAGCGCGGAAGCGGAACTTTTCCTATCACTTTGCGCTGCTGCAATTGTGTTGTCGCCATTTGCTTCGTTCTGGGGCTTTTAAATCATCGAGATTTTTAAATTTTGCAGCTTTAACATGCATGTCTTAAGTTTTGTAGAATTTCATTGTTGTAAGCTGCTTTGAGACGGAAAAAGGTGAAGAGCGAGATATAATTTATTTAAATAAACAATACACTGTAAATCAGTTACTGCTGCAAATGGTTACTTAATTCGATGGTTGCAGATTGTGCTTTGTGCATTTAATCTCCATTTAATCCCACTGTTTACGGTTTCCCCTCTTTTCTGTTACATCCTTTTGTGGGAGATGCACCTGCCAACTTTTGAGGGCCAAGCTAGATGTGCCTTTAACGTCTCTTTGCAGTTTGCATGCAAGGGCATCCACTGTGGAAGGGGCTGAGAACTCGCAGGATGGCGGTGGTCAGGGATGGGAAGCTTTAGGTCTTTCCTTGCTGTGATGCTGACAGTGATGGCTTCCCACAAGTTGCTATTCTTGGCACAAATACACATTTAAGGTCACATGCAAGTTGGCATTTGAGGGAAAAGATTTTCGTCTGGGAAAGCATATGCTATAATAAATGTGTTACTTTTGATACCATGTAAAATATACTCAGAGTCGCAAAGTGATTTCATGCTCTTTATTCAGCTCATAGTGGTGAGGAGGAATGAATGGAAGTCCCCTCACAGTATCTGCTTTATATACATTATTTACACAATGGGCTGCACATGATTGGCTAATTCCAGAATTCTACTGTAAGCCAATCAGGTTGTGGATTCACTTCTATCTGGAGCATGATTGGGTGGTTCCTGCCAACCAATCATAGTGCTGCATTGTTCTAGGACCAATCAGACTGCTGCCTTTTGGATCCTATTGTTCTAGGACCAATCAGACTGCTGCCTTTTGGATCCTATTGTTCTAGGACCAATCAGACTGCTGCAGTTTGGATCCTATTCAACTCAGTACATAACACCCCTCCCCTCTAAGTTCCAGTCCTGCCCGGGAGGTCGCATTCATAGTCCTCAAGGTATGCCGGTGGCCTACGTGTGCGTTGCGGCCTGGGGTGTTCCCTGGTCCGGGGTTCAGGTTCTGGCTCGTGTTCCAAGGATGCTGGCTGTGATGGGGCTGTTTGGACTGGCGCAACCAGCTCGCTCAGTCGTGGTTCTGGTTCCGGTGTCCTTTCGGCCTCACGGGTCCTCTCTGTATTTACTTATTCCGCCTCTCCTGCTGGCCCCTGCTGCTCTATGGGCCTCACTGCCCCACTGTTCCCTTGGGACTCCTCTGACCTGTCCTCCTCCTCCTGGTTTTTTCCCGGGAATCGTCGCCGTATCTGGTCGCAGTGGCGGTGCCAGCATTGCCCCCCATCTGTTAGCACCTCGTACGACACGGGGCCAGTGACCCTGGTGACTGTGGCGGGTACCCATGCAGGGCCTGCCCCAAAATTCTTTGCGTACACTGGGTCCTGGGCCTCGAAGGTCCGGGGGTTCCTGCCTTCCCCCACCACTACCTCATCCTGAGCTCTATCGGGGTGAAGGCGGTCCAATCTGATTGCAAGGCGCCGACCCATTAGTAGTTCAGCGGTGCTCCGGCCAGTCGTTGAGATGGGGGTGCTGTGCTGTGCTAGAAGGAATGTGGCACGGCGGTACTCCCAGTCCCCTTGCGTCATGCGGCGAAGGGTGTCCTTGGTGGTCCGCACCATGTGTTCTGCTTGGCCATTGGTGGCAGGATGGAACGGCGCCGAACGGATGTGGCAGATGGCGTTCTGCACTGTGAAGGTTTGGAATTCTCCTGACGTAAATGCAGTCCCGTTGTCTGAGACGAGAGTGTCAGGGAGCCCGTGGGTTGCAAACAGCCTGCGTACTACCCAGATGGCTGCGGACGTAGAAGTGGACGGTACCAGTGCGACTTCCAGCCATTTGGTGTAGGAGTCCACCACTATGAAGAATGTTTTCCCCTGAAAGGGGCCAGCGAAGTCCACATGTAGGCGTGACCATGGTGATCGGGCGGACTCCCAGGACTGGACTGGGGCCCTTGGGGGATCTGGGCGGGATTCTTGGCAGGCCTGGCAGTGTTTGACCCAGGCCTCTATCTCTCCGTCGATCCCCGGCCACCACACCACACTTGTAAGCTAGTGTGGTTCACCCCGGTGACGGCTAGCCCCAGTGGTCCAAACCATGCCAATCCCAGTAAGCTAATGTAGGGGCCCTTGACCACGAGCAAATCCAGTTGCCGCGTCCGCCCTTGGTATTGCACCCTGAAGGTCCCCACCCCCATTGTGGGGACCTTACGTTTCTGGAAGTCCCGGAGGGTGAATGGGGCCGGCCTGAGTTTGGGACCCCCAGTAGGACACAGTTTTCTTAAGGTCCTTGCCGAGATTATGGATAGGGTTGAACCCATGCCAAGCTCCAAGCTCCAAGCTCTATCTGTACCTGTATATAAATTTTCTCTACGTTAGGGTGGGGCAATTGGTATACCTGGAAGTCAGTGAGCTCCGTCGAGTTGCCTTGGTGTGTTGGGCTCCGGGACCTGGGGCTCTTGGATTGGTCATCTGATGCCTGGCGTCGGGTGGGCCGAGCCCGACACACCCGGGCAATGTGTCCTGATTTTTTGCACTGCCTGCACTCTGCGTTGCGGAAATGGCAGGTCCTCCTCTCGTGACTTTCCCCACAGCTTGCGCAGTTCCCTCCTTCTCGTCGAGGCAGGTGTGGTATGTGGGCTGCTTGAGTGCGCTGCTGTACTCGGTGCACCTCCTCCCTGTCGGATCCTGAGTCATCGGTGAGGTCTTCGTGGTGGACCCTCAGTTGGGACGGCAGGCTCGGCCGTCTTGTGGCAGGTCTTGCACCGACCTCTCGGCAGCTTCCGTTGCCAGGGCCTCCTCCAGAGCTACCTGGAACGTTAGGTCCTTCTTAGCGTAGAGGCGTCGTTGCAGCTTCTCATCCTTCAGGCCACCGACGAGGCGGTCACGAAGCATGTTCTCCAGCTCTGAGAAGTTGCAGAACCGGGTGGCTTGGCGGAGAGGTCACAAACCCAGTTATGGTTTCCCCAGGGGCTTGCCGCTTTGCGTAGAAGGCATTTCGACGAGCCACCACTGAGAGCTGCGGCGAAAAGTGCCCCTTCAGCTGTTCCATTATTGTTTTGTATGGAACAGTAGCGACGTCTTCAGGCGCAAGGAGAGCCCGGGCGATTTCAAACGTCTCCTCTCCGCAGACGCTGAAGAATATCGCCCTCTTCTTGGCGTCTTCTTCGTCGGTGACCCCTTTGGCTTCTAGGAGGAAGGTGAAACGGGAGGCATACGCTTCCCAGTCTCCGGATCCTGGGTTGAACGGCGAGAAGCTGCTGTCAGTTGCCATTCTGAGTTCCTTGTGTCCCGGAGCTGAAGCCTGGATACACGGTGCGAGGCAGCGGTGCGGCAGGTGGTGGTGCTGCGGTGCTGTGTGTGGCAGTCAGCTCAGCAGTATCCCACCTTCGTCGCCAGTGAAACATACTCAGAGTCGCAAAGTGATTTCATGCTCTTTATTCAGCTCATAGTGGTGAGGAGGAATGAATGAATGTCCCCTCAAAGTATCTGCTTTATATACATTATTTACACAATGGGCTGCACATGATTGGCTAATTCCAGAATTCTACTGTAAGCCAATCAGGTTGTGGATTCACTTCTATCTGGAGCATGATTGGGTGGTTCCTGCCAACCAATCATAGTGCTGCATTGTTCTAGGACCAATCAGACTACTGCATTCTGAATCCTATTGTTCTAGGACCAATCAGACTGCTGCAGTTTGGATCCTATTCAACTCAGTACATAACACCATGTGTCTCTCTGTTGTTTTTTCTGCAACTGACTTAACACAGCTACCCCTCAATTGTACGAACCAGGTTATGTGGCCATTTTAATGCCTGTGTGTGACGGATGGTGACATTTTCCTCTAACAAGGGAATGTGTGATGTCATTTCACTTTACTACACTCCCATTCACCTCCTTGCTTTGCATGACATGTTGTAAATTGTCATGGAGACTAGCGGGAGGGTGAACAAGTCAGCCAAGGAGGGAGCTCTAGCCAGGCCAGTAAGAGGCTTGCTGCTTGCCAACCCTCAATCCAAGCCAGCTGTAGACATATTTTAGAAACAACTGAGGGTGATCCCATGTTTCGTAGTTGCCCCACCCGTTCAGGTGTTCATGTCTGCACAGAGGTGGCTTCTGACATGTACACGGGAAATTTGTGATGCGTGAAGCAGCCATTAGATAGCCAGTTGGAAGGCATGACTGACGGGGTGACTCCAGCAAGCGGCAAAGTGGTGGTGTGATGTTTTCACCCCGGCTGAATGTGTTTCAGGATGTTCAGCAGACTTTCACATAATTTTGGGTTGAATTGTGAGCCAGACACACAGTGAAGCAACTGCAGAGCTTGTTTCACAACATGGCTACTTGGCTTACTAATCCAAACCAGGGTTGGGAATTCTTTTTGCATCCCAAGAGCCACATTTCTTTCTGGGCAACCTGCTGGTGGGTGGAGACAGATGCGAAAGCGGGCAGAGCATTGAATATACATTTTACCTCTGTACGGTTTCCACATGCACTTAGACATCCTCTTTAAATTCCAGTGAGGGAAGCCAGAGATATTGTAAGAGTTCAAGGATGCATCCCAGCCAGGCGAAAACACTCCAGGAAGGCCTGCAGCAAGGCTGGTGAGCGGCCTGGCCAAGAGAGTGTCCCTGGGGCCGGATACAAAGACCTGAAGGGCTGCACACAGCCCTCATGCTTGAGATTGACCACCCCTGACCTAACCCAAATAAATGCATGTGTGAAAGCTGAAGTCCATGTTCCACTGCCCCTACAACTTCCTGAATTTCAGGGTTTCCCCAACATGAGGAAGACTGGTCTGAAAGGCCAAGGGAAGGCTATGTTGAGTATAATACTTACTTGGTCAGTTTATAGACTGCTTCTAATGTATAAAATATCTCAAAGTACTTTCCATAAGCAGTTTAAGACTCCAAAGCATCCAAGAAATTCAGTCCTGGACTCATATACCGATTATATGAATAGAATCAGATCCTATCTGGGCATCTGATGACTTGAATGAGTCCACATGCTTCCAATAGATTCTGCTTGTCCACTCGTAAATAAACCGTAGCTTTCAAGGACTCCCTTGTGACAAAGCCATGCCCACAACTGCCTTGTGAGGTGGGCCAGTTGTATGTATAACTTAGATTTTTAGTATGTTTTGGCCACCTCCTTTTCCTCTTAATTCTAACCATGAAAGAATGCCAGTGTCATGAGCCAGGTGCTTGCCTGGGCAAGACAGCAACCAGCTGCATCCTTCATATCTCCACAGGATTGGGCAGCTTGTTTTCCTTGCATTTAGCCCTAGGTGCAATTATGTCGTGTAACTCAAAACTGTTTAGAGCCTTAGATCGTGTGGGAAACAATCCCTCGAGCTTGGGCTCACTCCAAAGCCCAATGCCAAGTTAAAGGAATTAGATAATTCAGACTAGGATCTAAAAGGGAAAGGAGAACAACACTTTAAGGAAAATTAGGAACTGTTGAAGCCATTAGATATCCTACACAAGGAGAGATAGTATTCCTGGATGGTCAAAGGTGGTGGCAAAATGATACAATGACCATAAGTACTGTATGGTTCTTAAGCCTGGGTGGCCTTGACAACCCACACACTCCTTCCTTCCTTCCTTCCTTCCTTCCTTCCTTCCTTCCTTCCTTCCTTTATTGCTATCAAGGGATTGAAACATGAAGGCATTGAAAACTATTAGTATGTTAATTTTGGACATTGCTAAAGAGCTATGCATTTTTATCTATTATTTATCCATGCACACTTTCTAGGGATACTTTCCTGAAAAAATAATGAAAGCTTTGAAACTGCCCAGTTTGACTGGTACGTGACAATTTTTTTAAAAGAGTGCATTTTTGTAAATGAAAAGCTTTTCATGCAAAAATACAGCAGTAGAAAAACATCCCATTATGTTGCATGTAGCTGAAGCAGATGCATGTTTGCTGAAAACAATCCCACTGAATTCTATGGATTTCACACCTAAGAAAGTGTGCAAAAAGAGATAAATGAGAGTGGGGAAATGCTAAGCAATCGTGTATCTTCTTCCTCAGTATCCTATGTCAACCTAGCTCTGCAAGGAGACCCTTCCAGAGGGGGAACAATCCTCTATTTGAAGGGCTATCGGCTTCAATTCTGGTTCAAAGATTAAAAAGCCACCTGGCTGGAGCGTGTCCCTTAACTCTTGCTTGGATGGAGAGGGGTGTGGGTAGAAGCCTCTAACTTGTGGGGTTGGTTTAAAGGTAAGAGTCACATCCATGGCCCTACTCAACCTGAAGTGAATGTGGGCTGAAAAAGGTTCCCCACACCCATGCAGCCTATGCAGTTAATGTCCTCCATGGTCCCATTTTGGGGTAAAAATTGTATATTTAAGAACAGCAGGATGATGAAGGGAAGTCATTCCTAAGACACCCCAACCTACGATTTTAAAATAGAATATTTGCTTTAAAATGCATATTCATACTTCTGGAGGCGGCGCGAAACAGCAATGGCGGTCCTCTTCGGTCTCTGAAGAGGGGCTCCGCAGGAAAGGGTCGTCTGCTGCGGCACAGCGACGACCCACTAAGAAAAACCACGGGCAGAGTGAGCCCGTGGCCGTGGGACTCGGCGGGCACCTGGAGCGACCCCCAAAACGAAGAAGGGACCCCGTAAGGGGCTCCGGAAGCGTGGAGGGGAAGCGGTGCTGTGAGTTCATCGCTCTTTCTGCGGGAGTGAAGCCACGCGGCTGCTGCTGATGAGCGCTGACCTTTCTTCCTGAAACATCAGGCTCCAAATTACTTACTCGTGAGTAAGGACTATTCTTTTTGGGATTATAAATTTTAAATTCGGCTGAAAGCGGGGGACGAAAAACAGGAAGTCCGTCTCCCTGCAGTGCTTAAAGATCAAAGGCAAATAAACTGACAAGCGGGAAGCAATTTAAAAGGATTATAAATTTGGAACCATCGTGCGTTAGTGGAACTGGCAGACAAAAGGCGAAAGGCAAGTTTCTTTTTCTTATTGTATTGGATTTTAATTGGGACTCTCCTCCCCTCTATGGATTTTACAAATTTAAGACACCAAACATCGGACTGACAGGGTAAAAGAGAACTGTCATTGCGGAAACTGTATCTAAAATAGAAACTGCTACAGTTGAGTGTTACTGGAAGATACAATTAAGTAACAGTAACTAGCATCTTTTAGATGAGACTTTGTGGCAACTTGGGAAGTGCTCTGTAAATTAAAAAAGTTTGAAGGACTATTGTTAAACTGTTTGGGACTGCAGGGACTTTAATGGTGGACAAACTTCTTTCTTTCTTTTTTGAACTGTAACAATACTCCCCCTAGTGGATCTTTGGATTTACAAGTGCCTGGGAACAAACTTTATTTTGACTATCTGCTGTTCTGTTATTTACAATTGGGAACTGTCTTTCCCATGGGATATATACAATTTGACCTTGACTCATAGACAGGTGTGGAATGAGTGGCCCACCGAAAACAAGATCTGCAAAAACGAAAGCAAGGCAAACTCAACTTGTGCAAACAACTTTGACTGCTCAGTCACGCAGATCATCTGTCCCAGCTGTATTGGGAATACAAGAAAAGGAAGTTGAACAGCCAGCAACAGAGGATATGGCTGCAGGAGGATCTGATACATTATTAAAAGAAATGCTGGAACAATTTGCAATCTTAAACAAGAAGGTGGACGATCAAACGGCAAAAATTGACTTAGCCACATCCTCTATTACAAAACTGACCGAACAAGTTGCACAACATACACAAGCAATTGGGAATCTTAAAGAAGCAACGGCTGAGAATCGGAAATTGGCTGAGGCAGCCAATTTAAAGGCAGATCAAGCAAATCAGAAAGTTGAGGCCATAAAAGGGGAGGTAAGGCCACTTCACAAGCACATCAGTGACCAACAGGCCTACCTGTCTATGGTGGAATTGAGAAATCGGGAAAATAATTTGAGACTAAGATCTATCCCTGAGCTCAAGAAAGAAGATTTGATTGGTTATCTGACAGCAGAATTTTCTAAGTTCTGGGGTATAGAAGCAGACAAAGATTTTAAAATAACAACTGCGTTTAGACTGGGAAGAGCTGCAAGGAGGGACAGGCCCAGAGACTGTTTGATCATTCTGAGATCTAAACAGGAGAGAGACAAAATATTAGACCTCCATTTCAAGAAATCATTGGATATCCAAGATAAAAGGGCGGAAATTTACAAAGATATACCAAAACAACTTTTGGACCTTAGAACCGAATATACTGATCTAGCAAGACTACTGAGAGGCAACGGGATCCCTTACAGGTGGGAGTTTCCCCAAGGTTATCCTTTAACTACAAAGGAAAGAAAGTTAAAATTAAAACAACAGAAGACAACCAGAAGTTCCTGCACGACCACAGAGAGGACTTGCAGAAGGGAATAGCAGGTCCTTGGCCACCGCCACAATCCGGAATAGTACCAATTCCTACACCTCCGGGTCCGGACGAAAAGAAGGACACCCCATAAAGAGGAACACCAGATTGATTCAGGATGTCTCTGCAGCTGTACAGTTGGAATATTCATGGAGCAAACTCCCCGGAAAAAAGAAGAAGGATTTTCCATATTTTGAAAAAAGAACAATTGGACATTATTTGCTTGCAGGAAACACATGTGACTAGACTCCACAGGAAAGTTTTAATTAATAAAAGACTAGGCCAAGAATTTATTTCTTCAGACAGAGTTAAAAAGAGAGGCGTGGTGATCTATGCAAAGGAGAACCTGTCACCGAAATTTTTGTTTAAAGATGAGCAAGGAAGAATCTTGGCAATTGAAATACAAACTCAAGGAGAAAAATTTTTGATATTAGGAATTTATGCACCAAATGAGGGGAAATCGGAATTTTATAAGAAGCTACATGAGACATTGCTGGACTATCTGGATTATTCCAACATCATTATGATGGGCGATATGAACGGGGTGGTCTCTACTCACATGGATAAGTCACAGAATCAAAATCTAACCAAAGATGGCAGACTACCAAAAACTTTTTTTGAATTAACTGACAATATGGATCTGATTGATATTTGGAGGACAAGGAACCCCTTAGGTAAAGAAGGAACATTCTTTTCTGAGGCCCACCTGTCATGGACGAGAATCGACCAAATTTGGACAACTAGAGGGCTGGCACCTAAGACTAGAAGAGTGGAAATCTGCCCAAAGACTTGCTCCGACCATAATGCTTTGAAAATGGAATTGAGACTTACTCCGGTCGGCTCCTTCAGATGGAAAATGAATGACAGCCTACTAAGAGATCAAGAGATTGTAAAGAAGGCCCAAAAAACCTTAAAGGACTATTTTGAAATCAACTTGAACACCTCGGTGGAAAAGAGAAGAATCTGGGACGCAAGTAAAGCTGTAATGAGAGGGTTTCTGATACAACAGAATACGATCAAGAAAAAACTTTGGAATGGAAAAAAAGATAAGATATTAGAGAAGATAAGAGATGGAGAGAAAAAATTGAGACTAAAACCCAAATCAAAAGAGATTTTAAGAGAAATCAAATTCCATCAAGCACAATATGCGAAATTGATAAATCAAGAAGTGGAATGGAAAATTAAACAAATGAAACAAAGATCATTTGAATCGGCAAACAAATGTGGAAAACTGCTAGCATGGCAGTTGAAAAAGAGACAAAAATTGAACTTTGTTACTAACTTAGAAGTTGAAGGGAGAAACATTCAGAAACCAGATGAAATTAGAAAGTGTTTCCAGAAATATTTCAAAAAACTATATACGCAAGGGCCTGAGGAAGTGTCTGAGACAGATCAATTTTTAAAAGGTAATGGCTTACCAAAACTATCTCAGGAGAAGAGATCAATATTGAACTATAAAATAACACAACAGGAAATCGAGGCAGCCATTCAGAACATGCAATTAGGCAAATCTCCAGGCCCAGATGGACTTACCTCCAAGTATTATAAGATATTAAAAGACTATTTGACACAACCATTACTGGAGGTTTGTAACCAGATTATGGAGGGAGGGAGGGCACCGGAAACGTGGAAAGAAGCTTTCATCACATTGATACCTAAATCGGAAACTGAGAAGACCCAGCTTAAGAACTACCGTCCCATCTCACTCCTAAATGTGGATTATAAAATCTTCGCGGACATTTTAGCAAGTAGACTTAAAAAGGTATTAAATGAAGTAATCCATAAGGACCAGGCAGGCTTTCTCCCAGGCAGACACTTGTTCGATAATACTAGGAACATTATTGATATTCTGGAACTTTTGCAAACCAACATTAACACTAAAGCAGTGTTAATTTTCATTGATGCGGAGAAGGCCTTTGACAACATTTCTTGGAAGTTTATGAAGAAAAATTTGGAAGGGATGGGAGTGGGACGGGGGTTTGAAAATGGTATAGAAGCAATTTACTCAGAACAAAAAGCTAAGTTGATAGTGAACAATGTGGTGACAGAAGAGTTCAAAATTGAAAAAGGGACACGACAGGGGTGCCCCCTATCTCCCCTATTATTTATCTCAGTCCTGGAGGTGCTTTTGAATATGATTAGGGAGGACCGGCTGGTGCAAGGAGTACAGGTCGGAGTGAAACAATACAAACTGAAAGCTTTTGCAGATGACCTGGTTTTAACACTACAGGAGCCAGAACCCAGTACAAAAAGAGTTTTAGAACTGATTCATGAGTTTGGTCGGGTGGCGGGATTTAAGTTGAACAAACAAAAAACTAAAGTTTTGGGGAAAAACTTGACACCTTTAGAAACAGATGGGTTTCAGAAGGAAACAGAGTTAAATGTGGTCAAAAAAGTGAAATACCTGGGGGTTAACTTGTCTTCCAAAAATTTGAATTTATTTAAAGATAACTATGAAAAATGCTGGTCAGAAGTTAAAAAGGATTTGGAATCATGGTCAAGACTGAAACTTTCCTTGTTGGGTCGAATAGCAGCTATAAAAATGAATGTGTTGCCAAAGATGTTGTTTTTGTTTCAAACACTACAGATCGTGGACAGAGTGGAATGTTTTGGAAAGTGGCAGAGGGATATATCAAAGTTTGTCTGGCAGGGCAAAAAGCCCCGAATAAAGTTTAAAATACTAACAGATGCAAAGGAAAGAGGGGGGTTTGCCCTGCCAGACTTAAGGTTATATTACGAAGCTGCAGCCTTCTGCTGGATGAAAGATTGGATGCACTTAGAGAACACGGATGTCCTAGATCTGGAAGGGTTTAATAACTCGTTAGGATGGCATGCATATTTGTGGTACGACAAGGTAAAGACTCACAAAATGTTCAAAAACCATATTGTTAGAAAAGCAATATTTATGGTCTGGACAAAATATAAAGACTTACTAGAGAGTAAGACCCCGAGGTGGATATCACCAGTGGAGGCTAAGGCCTGGAAAAAACCCAATATGGAGGCCGGCTGGCCGAAATATGGGGAAATAGTAGAAAAAATTGGAGATAATTGGAGGTTACAGAACTATGAAAAATTAAAGAATAAGATGCAGGATTGGTTTCATTATGCTCAAATTCAAGGGGTTTTTAAGTTGGACAAAAAAATAGGATTCCAGGTGGAAAAATCGAAACTAGAGACAGAACTGTTAGAACCAAAGACTAAGGTACTTTCGAGAATGTATAACTTGCTGCTTAAATGGAACACTCAAGATGAGACAGTTAAATCAGCCATGATAAAATGGGCACAAGACATTGGGTACAACATCATGTTTGAAGACTGGGAAAGGTTATGGTCCACCGGTATGAAATTTACGGCATGTAATGCCCTGAAAGAAAACATTATGAAAATGATATACAGGTGGTACATGACCCCAGTCAAGCTTGCTAAGATATACCATTTGTCTGATAATAAATGCTGGAAATGTAAGGAGGCTGAAGGGACATTCTTTCACCTGTGGTGGACCTGTCCAAAAGTGAAGGTCTTCTGGGAAATGATCTACAACGAGTTAAAAAAGGTGTTTAAGTACACCTTCCCTAAGAAACCAGAGGCCTTTCTCTTGGGCATTGTCGGCCCAAAGGTGTTAAAGAAGGATAGAACGTTTTTTATGTATGCAACTACAGCAGCAAGAATACTTATCGCAAAACATTGGAAGACTCAAGATTTACCCACACTGGAAGAGTGGCAGACGCAATTGATGGACTACATGGAATTGGCCGAGATGACTGCCAGGATCCGAGATTTGGGAGAAGAAGCAACGGAGGAGGATTGGAAGAAATTTAAGGACTATTTGCAAAAACTTTATAAGTTATATGAACTATAAGAATCCGCATGATTTGGAAAGGTTAGCTCCAGCAAAGAGAGTGGATGATATATGAAACTAAGTTATATTAATGAAAGGATTAATGTTTAAATGTTTAAAATAACATCATATTTGTTTTCAGAGTAAATTAGTATTAAGTAATTTAAACTTAAAATGCAATAATTGGAAAGTACAAAAGAAGCGCATGAAACAAGGTTATAATTTGCTGATATTTTTATTGCTAAGAATGCACGGTGAGGGAGATGTGGGGAAGTCTGGTAGAAGACTGAAAAAAGCTTTGAAATGATATATTCTTTTTTCTTTTCTTTTCTTGTTGTTCTTGTTTCTTTGTATATCTGACTGTGTATCTTTATCTGGAAAAAATGCAATAAAAAATATTATAAAAAAATAAAAAAAATAAAATGCATATTCATATAATCTGGATTACCCAAGAACACATACAAGGCAAATATATTGTTTATTTGCTTGTGGTTGTGAGAAATAAGGGAAATGTGGAGATCCACATCCAGCCTCTGTTAAGAAAGTGATAAAAACTTTCATCTCTCTCTTTTTTTTAAAGTAAATTTTTATTGTTTTCCTTACATATTCTTTTCCAACCAATTATAATAACACCATGCATTCCCTTTGACTCTGCCGAGTTGCGACTCCCCTCCCTCCCCACAATTGGTATATTTAACCCCTTTCTATCGCACACATCATTCTCTTAATAGTACTATTATACATTGGAGGTATTATGTCAGTCCTGCTAGTGTCTTAACCTCTTTACAATTCTTCTTTAAATATTCAATAAATTTACTCCAATTATTTTGGTATCTTTGATCTTCCTGGTCCCGGATCCTCCCAGACAGTTTGGCGAGTTCTGCATATTCTGTCAACTTCACCTGCCACTCCTGGATAGTTGGTAAGTCTTGTACTTTCCATCTTTGGGCCAGAAGGGTTCTCGCGGCAGCTGTAGCATACATGAACAGATTTTGGTCTCCCATTTTAATTTCTGTTCCTATTAAGCCTAATAGACACGCTTCCGGTCTTTTGGGGAAAGTATACCTAAATATTTTTTGAGTTCATTATAAATTAATTCCCAATTATTTTTTTTACCTTATCGCAGGTCCACCACATATGGAAATAGTCCCCATCTGCCTTTTTGCATTTCCAACATTTTCTTTCTTTTTTTCTGTACATTTTAGCTAATTTTACTGGTGTCAAATGCCATCTATACATCATTTTTAGTAAGTTTTCCTTTAAAGCCATGCATCCTGTAAATCTCAAACCCTCCTTCCATAGTCCTTTCCATGCATCCAATTCAATGTTATGCCCAATATCGATCGCCCATTTTATCATTGATTCCTTTACTTCTTCGTCTTTTGTATACCATTCTAGCAGTAAACTATACATTCTTGATAAAATTTTATCTTTACTGTCTATTAACTCAATTTGGAATTTCGATTTTTTATCTTCGAACCCATTTCTCTTTTTATCTTCCTTTAATAAGTCACTAATCTGGTGGTATTGCAGCCACCCTGTTAACATCTTTTCAATTTGGTCATATGGTTTGAGCTTTATCCCTTGGTCTGTTTTCCTAATAATAAACTCATATGTTACTCTTTCCCCTTCCATGCTTACTTTTTTTGTTGTCAGCACCTCAATTGGTGATATCCACCACGGTGTCTTTTTTCCAGGAGGTTTTTATTCCGATCCCATACTTCATATAAGGATTTCCTAACCACATGGTTCAGGAAACCTTTATGTACCTTTACTTTGTTATAACCATAGGTACGAATGCCAACCGTATCTATTGTCGTGGCCCTCTAAATCTAATAGGTCAGTGTTTTCTAAAGTCAGCCAATCTTTTAACCATACCAAGCAAGAAGCTTCATAGTATAAAGTCAAATCTGGTAAATCAAAACCTCCTCTCTCTTTCTTATCTACTAGCATCTTCATTTTTATCCTTGGCTTTTTCCCTTGCCAGACAAATTTCGCTAAATTTTTTTGCCAGTCCTTAAATTGTCTTGTCCCTTTTACCACTGGTATTGCTTGAAATAGAAATAGCAATCTAGGTAGTATATTCATTTTTATCACAGAGATTCTGCCTAATAGTGACAATTTTAGTCTGCTTCATATATCCATCTTTCTTAATTTCTTTCCATACAGCCTCATAGTTGTCCTTGTACAGGTTTATATTTTTTGTTGTCATCCAAATTCCTAAATATTTTATTTTTTTAACTATCGCAATCCCTGAGTCTACTTGTAATTCTTCCATCTCTTCTTTCTTCAATTTTTTTGCTAGCATTTTCGTCTTGTTTTTGTTAAGTTTAAATCCTGATACCTTCCCAAACTCTGCCATTCTTTTTATTGCCTCTTTTACACTTTGTCTTGGTTCTTCCAGCATTTAGACTAAATCATCTGCGAAAGCTCTTAATTTAAATTCTTTTCGTCCCACCTTAATGCCTCTGACTTCTGATGATTCTCTTAGCTTCTTATTCAAGACCTCTAGGACTGTAATAAATAACAAGGGAGACAAAGGACATCCCTGTCTAGTACCTTTGGTTATCTCGAAGTTATCTGATATATTGTTATTAATTATTAACTTTGCTTTTTGGTCCGAGTAGATCGTGTCAATACCTCTCAAAAAAAATTCTCCAATTCCTAATACTAAGTTTTCTTTCATAAAATGCCAAGATACATTATCAAACGCTTTTTCCGCGTCTATAAACATTAGTACTGCCTGTTTCTCATTTCTGACTTCAAGATATTCAATTATATTTATCAGATTTCTTACATTGTCCCTTAGTTGCCTCCCCGGCAGAAAGCCTGTTTGGTCTTTATGTATAACCTTGTTTAACACCATTTTTAGTCTATTCGCTAGTATATCCGCAAATAGTTTATAGTCGTTATTCAATAATGAAATTGGTCTGAAATTTTTTACATCTAATATATCCACTTCTTTCTTCGGGATCAGTGTAATATAGGCTTCTTTCCAGGTGTTTGGCATCCTTCCTTCTCTTAAGACTTTATTCATTACTTCACTTAAAACAGGTGTCAGATATTGTGATAAGTGAAAAACCTTTCATCTCTCATAAGAACATGTATCTCGTTTTACCTGGTACTTTAGTTTTTTTTCTGATTACGGTATTCTGGAAACAGGCATCACTCTTTTCATGTCTCCCCTCAAAAGCAACATTGCTTCCCCCCCTTCTTTCCTTTTTACTGTTGCTGGATGTAAGGTTTCTTCCCCCTCCACACATGCCTCTTCTGCTTTCCTTTTGGCTTAGTAACAGTAGATTTCATTCCCAATGTATTTACTTTGGATGTTTCAGATTTGGGCAAGAGTGGAATGAATTGCAAATGATTTCCTCTGCATCTTGCATTCATGACTACAACAGAAAATGATGGTATTTATTCCCAGTCTCTTGCCCAGATGTCAAACCCCAGCAGCTAAAAGCAGAACCTGAGACAGATGCTATATTGATCCTCCAGAATCTTGCATGCTCCCTGTCTTTATGCAATGCATTAGTAATTAAATGCAATCTATTAGTAATTAACAGCACCCTCCATCTCTCAGTGTGGTGTGTGCACGCATGTATTTTCATTTAAAGAGGATGTAAATGGCTGTGCCACTGATTAGCCATTCTATATCCTGACTTGCTGTCTTTTCTATATCCAATGACAGGTGTGCATTCATTAATTCAGTTATATCTTAATTTCTGTTTCCATATGGTAAGGGTTTGACATTACCAGTGACTACTTTGCTCAGCCTACGCAAACATTTAAGATTTTAGCCCTTTTCACACCTGAGCAACTTATACCATTTTAACCTTGACTCACCAGAAATCAGCTTCAAAAATTTTAAAAAAGGAAAACACTGAAAAGCCTTCATCTTATCTTCTTTTCCAGGCTTGTGTGGAAGATCTCTCCTTGCTCTAAACCCAGGACAAAATAGCACATCAGTCCCCCTATTGCTGTCATTCCCAGTAATGAAGAACCCCCCTTCTCATGCTATGCTCGGGGACATGTTAACCACAGCAACACAGTTCTTTCCTGATTATTGCAACCCCTTACATAAGTCTCCACTGCGGGGAGAGCATGATATGCAAACTTTCGGCGTGATGTGCTAGTTGTCTACATGCAGGGATCTGTGTACACGTCTGTGAGCATTCAGAATGACACCCCACCTACAGTTTCAGTCTCCTGCCCAGATGGCAACCATCCAACAGGTAGAGCTAGGAACTCAACAAGATGCTGTAATGCAAATTGATTCACCGGAATCTGGAACTGCCTTCTGTATATTACAAAATGAGTCTGTGGAATTTCTTGGCTACATCACTCCTACCCAGGCTGTGACCACTTCATCTTGTAATGAGTAAGGACATGCTAACACACTGAAGCAATTTAAAGCCCCCTGCCCTGCCCTGCCCTTGGTGCTTCTGTCTACCTGCACCTTCCTCCAAATCAAGAAGCATCAGATGTAGCCAAAGCCTCCAAAACAAAAAACACAACCTGTTCCCTAGCTTTGTTTATCGAAAGCATTTTATAATCTGCCTTACAAAGCAGTGTATAACTGGGGGAAATCCATCTGAGCGAGATGTGTGTACAGTTGAAAACTGAAGACTCCAGAATAGTAAGGAAGCATCAAGTCTCAGGAATCTTTGACAGAAATAACATCGTTTAAGAAAGGCAAATTAGAATATATGAAGGGACTTTCCAGGTTCTGTATGAAAGGGAATTCCATAACCATGGAGCCACCACTGAGAAGGCCCTATCACTTGTGGTTTCCAACCCAAGTATCCATTCTTGTGGGTACAGGAGGAGGGCCTCTGTAAGCTGATTTGAACAAACAGCCAGGTTTTTCTTCTTCATGGCTTCCATCTCCCTTTATAGGTTGTGGCAGCCTAGCAGTCCACCAGTCACTCTCTGAATCCTTAATGCTGCAACTCCCTCCAACTCCAGACCACTTTCTCCTCTTTCAGACTCCAATGCAGGCCTGGGGAACCCTTTTCAGCTGGACAACCTTTTGAATATATGCTTTATCTTTGCTTCTAATGCACACTCACTCCTGCCTCCCTATCAAGGCAAGCAAGAGGCATCATTACCAGAGGTCAAGGATGCCTTCCAGCCAGCCAGAAATATTCCAGGAGTGGCAGCCCAGGTACCAGTGAGAGGTGAGGCCTGGGGAGGGCTTCTGGTATGGGGAGAGTCCTGAGGGTCAGACAGAGAAGTTTGGAGGGCTGCATTTGGCCCTCAAGTCTCTACCCCAGCCTACTCTGTCCAGAAGGGAAGCCTATCAGGTCTATGCATATTCCACATGGTCATTTCTCCCACAATGCCTCTTTTCAAGCCCACTAAAAGCACATGCAAGGCCAATCTCCAGGCCTATCATAATTTACATTATGCATTACACTTCAGGTTGTTTTTTCCAGTCAAATACACGCTACCAACTGTCAGTTGCTTCTGGCATGCTCAGATATTTCCTGACCTTTAATGTCAAGAGTTTAGCACCCTACTATAATTCTGATGAATATTTTCCAGATATGTTTTACAATCTATGCTTTGATACTCTCTGGAGTAAAAGGCAGTATAGAAGTATTTTTTTAAAATAAAATAAAAAGTTTAGTGCAACATTTTTACCTATTAAAGTCTTTTGGTGGAAGAGAGGGCTGAGAAATCATCATTGAGAAATCCTGAACAGACAAATTTACCTTTGTAAGGGACGGGCTGTAGCTCAGGAGTGGAACATGTGCTTTGCATGCAGACAATTCCAGGTTCAATCCTGGATGTTTCTAGGTAGGACCGCAAATGAATTCTGTCTGAAAACTACTGCTAAATAATCTAGACGCTGTTGAGCCAGATAGGCTGGAGACTGGCAAATGTTGTCCTAATCTTCTATATTAAAAAGTGGGTTTAGGTAAGAAAGTTTGAGAAAACCACAGAATCAGTCTGACTGGGAAAGGTACTAGAATTTATATGGAGTGCACAAGTTGCTTATTTCCTCCTCCTTCACAAACAATTTTCCTTTTGTGTCATTTTAGATTGTGTCCTTTTAGATTGTAAGTCTGAGGGCAGGAACTCTATTAAGTCTGTTGGTCTGTAAGCTACTCTGGGAGTCTTTTTGGGACTGAAGATCAAGGTAATTTTTTCAAGTACTGTAAATAACTATGCAGTGATTAGTCAGGGCCAGCGTGGACTGTCAAAAACAAACCCTGCCAAACTAACTTTATAGATTTTTTAAAAATTGGGTTACTAGCGTAGTCAATAGTGGGAATGCTGTGGACATACTTTATTTGGATTTCAGCAAAGCATGAGGTAAAGTCCCCCATGATATTTTGATCAGCAGCATACTTAAACAACAGGCAAAGTTTTATCAATGACTTAGATTAAAGGATAGAGGGAACACTTATCACTTTGGAAATGACACAAAACCAGGAGGTATTGCTAACATCTCAGGAGACAGGAATAAAAATTAATAAAATGATATTCAGCAGAATGAAAATGCAAAGTTATCTATTTAGGCACATGAACCAGATGTATAAGATGGGGGAGATCTGATATGGCAGTAACACCTGTGAAAATGCACTTGGGACTGTAGTCAGCCATAAGCTGAACATGGAGTTAGAAGTGTGAAGTGGCTAAAGAGAATGCGAATTGAGATTTATGGCCCCATTAACAGAATCATCATTTCCAAGTCATGAGAAGGCCTACTTCCACATCATTCAGGACTATTCTGAAGACATCCAGTGGACTGTGCCCAGTTTCTGGACTTGCATTTTGAGGATGTCGATGGATTAGAGCAGGTTCAGAGGAAGGCCATGAAGACGGCCATTGGTATAGAAAATAAATCCTGAGGAAAGGTTGATGGAGAAGAGATGACTGAGGGGGAGACATGACAGCACTACTCCAGAATCTGAAGGGCTGCTATATAGAGGCAGGCAAAGGTTTTTTTCCTAGAATCATAGAGTTGGAAAAAACCCCAAGGGTCCTCTCACCCGGCAGTGCAGGAACCTCAACCCATTTAAGGTCCCTATCCAATCTGAAACCATACCAGACACGGCTTAGCTTTGCAAACGTGCTAGCAGTTTTATTGCTGCCTCAGGATGGGAAGGACTAAATTAAATGGGATTAAGTTATGCGATGATATACTATTTTAGCAAAACATCAGGTGAAACCTTTGAGCAGTTTGATAATGGAATCCGTTACCCAGGGATGTGGAAGACTCCCTCAGTGGAGGTCAAGCCACCAACACTTGGGTGGCTTTAAAAGAGAATTAGACAAATTCATGAAGGATAAGACTATGGATGGCTTACTAGCCTTATGTCTTTGTTCCACCTCCAATGATGCCTTGGAATGCCAGTTGCTGGGAAACACCCACCGGGAGAAGGCAAAGACTGTTGTGCGCAGGTCCCGCTTTGAGGCTTGCCATTAGGCACTAGCTTGGCCACAAGATGCTTGACTAGTTGTGTCTTTGGCCTGATCCCCAGACTCTAACATTACTTAGTAGGAGCTGGCCAACCATCTGTTGGGGAAGCTCTAGGTTTGGATGTTCTGCCCTCAGCAGGAGGTTTGGCTGTATGGTTTACGTGCCCACCCACCCACCCAACCAGTATGCCTCAAGTTACTGGCATGGGGGTATGTACATAGCAATTCTTTATTATCTTAGCCTTCTTTCTAAGTTCTGAATCTCATCTATGTCATTTAAATTTCTCTGCCCAGTTTCCAGAGTCCTGAAATCACAAGTCTGCTCATTCTTGTCCAAACAGGACTTTAAGAGAGGTGACAGATTATGCTTATTTCTTCTGAAGTCAGCATTCTGTAGAATTGAGGGGAAGCCCAGTATGGCCATTCCAATGAATATGTGAATATGTGACCCAAACATCGGGCCTGCATGTTGGCGCAGAAGCGTCCATGCCACAGCTGGGCCTCTTCCCCGAGCCCCGAGAGCGGGTCTCCGCCTTCCCTAGGGGAAGAGTTTTGCGCGCGCGCCCGGGGCCCCTCCGAGGCCTCACAGGGAGCCCCAAATCCTCTGGGGCCCCAACCCCTCCTGCCAGCCGGGCTGTACCTGCGGGACCCCGCCAGAGCCACGGCTCCCCCGCCCGCCAAGGCGCCGCCGCCTGGCGCTGCTGCCCCGGGACAAGCGCGCGCGCGCCCTCCGCCCGACCCGTCCAGGCGGGAAACTGCAACTCCCAGCATGCCCGGCGCCTGGCGCAGCGCGGGCAGCCAATGAGGCGCCGCTTTCTTCCGGCGCTGCCTCTGAGGGAGCTTTGTGCTGCGCGAGAAGAAAGGCGGCGGCGGCGAAGGCGAAGGCGGCGGGCAGGGCCGAGGCCGGGGCCTGAGAGCGAGCGAGCGAGCGAGCGAGAGCGCAGCGCCAGCGCCCCCTCTCTTCCCCGGACTCCTCGCCCGCAGCCCCCGAGGAGGCTCCTGCGCCGCCCGCGACGGAGGAGAAGGAGGAGGAGGCGGCGGCAGAGGCGGCGGCGGCGGGAGCGCCGCGTCAATTGAGGCCGGGGATCGAGCGCGGCCTACGGCGGGGCCTGGCCCGCCCCCTTTGCCGAGCCCGGCCCGGCGAGGCCTTTTCCGCCGCGCTTCCTTCGTTACGCGTCCCGGCGGCGATCGGTCCGATACTGCGGGGAAGTTAGAATGGAAGAGACTGACGGTGAGGCGCCACGGAGGGGGGCAGGGGGCGGAGACGTCGCCTTGCGAACGAGCCTCCCCAAGTTGCTAGTCCTCAACATTCCTCCGTGTCCAATATTTGCCTTTTGGAGAGCCCGAGGGCCCTCCATTTTTCCTTTTCGTTTTTCATCTACAGGACCCTTGATGAAAACGTGAGCTGAAGGGTGTTAGGCTTCTCGTGATAGAACGGTAGAGTGGGAAGGGGCGCGAGGGTCATCTAGTCCAACCCGCTGCAATGCAGGAATCTCTTGCCCGATGCGGGGCTCAAACCCACGACCCCGAGAGCCAGAGTCATCCCCACCTGGTCTGCCTCCTTTGCTCCTGCATGGGTGACCTCCCTCCCTTTGGTATTGGCTTGGACAGACATATTTACCGTATGTAGCAGTTTGGGGACCTAAAGAGAGATGAGGTGGGAACCCAGCGCAGGAAGCAAACCTTACTTGGCACAGACAAGCACAAGTGGGCATTTTCAAGGTCCCCCCCCCCCAGTGCTTTAGGGTATATCTGTAATCCAAAGTAGCCCTCAGTACAGTGGTACCTCGGGTTACATACGCTTCAGGTTACATACGCTTCAGGTTACAGACTCCACTAAATCAGAAGTCGTACCTCAGGTTAAGACCTTTGCTTCAGGTTAAGAACGGACCTCCAGAACAAATTAAGTTCTTAACCCGAGGTACCACTGTAATGTGGTGTGCATTAGGATCAGTGGGTTCAAATCCTCATTCAGCTGTTAAACTCACTTTGTGACCTTAGGCCATTCAATATTTCTATGTGTGCTGCCCTGAATTCTTTGGAGAAAGGGCAATATAAAATCGTGACAAATAACCTGTAGCTATTATTATATCAGAATTTGATCTGAGAGACAGTGGGTTGCTTAAGACCACATAATGAGTTAATGGCAAAGTGAGATTTAAAATACTGTATGTAAGTTTCCAAATTTGGACCTAATAGTCCCTTAGCTCTTGGAGTGAGCCCTGTTGAACTTAGTGGGCCTCTTGAGGAGATATGTATACAGTAGTAGTGAACTGGTTAATTTACCACCAGTTGAGGGAGAGCTCTAAAAAGTCGGGGGGGGGGTCATTAGATGTGGAAGTAAGGACTTTTCATAGTGGCTTTGGCTCTGAGTACCATAGTATTTGCGTGTTTGGTAGACATTTAGCAGTAGCAGCACCAAGAACTTGTAGCGAAAGTACACCAACAAAGTATCATCAAATCATCAAACACTTTATTAAAATACATAAAAACTATTCCACAGCAGCTTAATCCCTGACAGTACAGTGGTACCTCGGTTTATGAACTTAATCCATTCCAGAAGGCCGTTCTTAAACCGAAACTGTTCTTAAACTGAGGTGCACTTTCCCTAATGAGGTTCCGTTCTTAGACTGAGGTAAAGTTCGCAAACCAGGACACTACTTCCAGTTTTGCGGAGTTCGTAAACTGAATCGTTTGTAAACAGGGCTGTTCTTAAACCAAGGTGCCACTGTATGTGGCAGATAGTGCAGAGGGGAGGTGTGGGCAACATATATATTCTGGGGGAATGGGGGTTTGGGGAGACCTAGGAATGTGAGGGTGTATGGGTAGTATAGGACTTTGAAACAGATGGAGTGGAAGTGGGATGATGACTGGAGGCTAGATCTCACATAGAGCAATGGGATTGTGAGGATGCCAGAATTGGGATGAAGGCTGGAGGCGGGTTGAGGCATTATGATTATATACCTTTAGGTTCCAGACAAAAATGTTCCTCTTCAATCAGTCCTTTGACTGATTAACATCTTACAGTACAGTGGTAGCTCAGGTTAAGTACTTAATTCATTCCAGAGGTCTGTTCTTAACCTGAAACTGTTCTTAACCTGAAGCACCACTTTAGCTAATGGGGCCTCCTGCTGCTGCCGCACGATTTCTGTTCTCATCCTGAAGCAAAGTTCTTAACCCGAGGTAATATTTCTGGGTTAGCCGAGTCTGTAACCTGAAACGTATGTAACCTGAAGCGTATGTAACCCGAGGTACCACTGTATATGCCTTTTAAATTTGTTTGTGGGAGGTGGGGTTATAGTTGTTTTTATCATGTATTTTGTGCTTCATCTGAGATCTGCAGATGAAGGGAGGTGTACAAATTTAATAAATAAAATAAAATGGGATTGATGATTTGGTGATAAATAATAAAGTCAGCTGGTATGCAAGGAGGTTATAGTCCTATAACCTCAACTATAGTCCTATAGTTGTGGTTGATGTTGTCAACATGACAATGGAAACACAGTTGCTGAGGCATTTTAGGTGGTTTGGAGTGTTAGACTCTTCAAGACTGTTGGCTTAAAGGATATGAGAAACAACATAGGAAAATACATTATGAAATAATTTATAGACAAAGTGTTGTTATGGGTTGTGTGTTGTGACCAGTACAATAATAGAATAACTGTGCTGGAGTCTGGCGAGATGGCCTTAATGTAGTGTCATATATAAGTGTGAGAATATGGACTGTGGATGTGGAATTGGTTATGTCGCTTGCCATGGGGTTACTGTTTTGCATGACATTCTAACTAGAAAGCCATAAATAGTCATGGGGTAGTGTTGGAGTTGGCCTTGGAGTTGGAGAAGTCTAATCTGGGACTGTTAATAACACAACCTTTTGTGTATGTATATACAGTGCCTGCCTACATGTATAAATTTGCAGGAATGCCCTATTAAGGCTTGAACCTAGAGTTCTAGAAAGTGATCTCTTGTGTCTATGAGGAAAAGACACCCTCTTTGTTTTTCAAAGAAGGATTGAGGAATAATTGAGGATAGATCAGATAATAGTTTAATGTGATGGAGGAGGACCATTTGGATTTAAAGGGGCAGAGGCAGCCATGTTTGCTGCCATATACTGCAGTGTAAATCTATTTAGACCCCCTACTCCCCAAAAGAAACAAGGCTTGTTTTGGGTTAACAAATGGTCTTTAAGATCCTTCTCCTTGTTCCTTATTCTCTATCTTAGAATCATACCATTCTGAAATTTATCATAAGCAGGCTGAGAAAGGAACATCTTTCCTCCTTCTCATTCCTTTCTGCAGCTAGTACTGCTAGGGGACTGTGGTGCAGAAATTAACCCTTTTCAATACAAATCTGCAGCGGGATTATACAGACATTTTTCTCTCCATTTTCATGAAGAATTAAATAGGTAGAGGGGCTGTCTCTGTTGTAAATGGCAGAAGGCTGAACCGTCTTCAGCAATTTCTTTAAGTAAACAAGGAAATGACATTGCCAAGGCTGCCGAAAAAAGGCACACTTGTTTGTGAACAGCAAGATGAAACTTACTTACTGATTGTGTTTTAAATATTATACACGAAGGGATTTCCTCCTACATTTTCTTAATGCTTTTTCTTGACTCTATTCCTGTACAGATAGCTAAGTGTTCCTTTATTTTAACTGCCATTGAACTGTGCAGATGCTGTTGTTTGTACAGCAGACAACAGAGATGTGAGACAAATTGCTGTTCAGGTATCTGATTAGTGGGAAGCAGGTATATTTGTGTGATGCTTTGATAATTTTTTTTGAATTGATAGCATCTGAGGGTTTTTTCTGCAGTGGAGAGAGGCTCCATATTCTGATTGTATCTCTAATGTTTGTAGTTTGTTCATTTTGTTTTTCTTTGTTGATTTGACAGAAGTATAAATGTGAATGTCTTGTCAATCAGCCACAATCTTTGCATGTTTGGATAAATCCTGTGTCAGTTTGTTTTAAAATCAAAGTATCATATTTTGATATGCTTGCTTCATTTTTACACATCTGTTTACAGGCTTCTCAGTGTTCCTGTTTTTGCCCTTAAAAACCCTAATACTCCGGGGGCAATATATAATTAATTACTATGATTGGCTGCAATGCTGCAGTTATATGTAGAATAACAATATTTCATTAACATTTTCATAACTGCACCATGTTAAGTGTAACACTAGGCAATGTCTGCAACTCTAGTGCTGTTCTTTCTTGTTACTATTTTCTCTAAGCAAGTCTTAGAAAAAGATGATCAGTGGATGACACCAGGTGCTATTGAATCGGTTAAAGTAGTGATGTTTGGCTCCAGTAGAGAGGACAAGTACATTGGCAAAGGGGAAGTTTGTAACAAAATGCTTTCTAGGAATAATTATTTTTCACTTTAAATTGATTACTTTTTAACTTCAGCGCTATGTGTATGTAAAGTTGGAAATGACTCATAACATTTTGTATGATGGCTAGGTTGATGAACTGCTTTGCTCTTCATAAAACTGTTTAGACTATGCTTTCTATAATATAAATATACAAAACAACCAGAGTGTTGGCAATTTACCGTATTTTTCGTCCCATAGGGTGCACCGGCCCATAGGACGCACCTCGTTTTTTGGGGGGAAAATGAATTTTAAAAAATTATTCCCCCCCCCCGCCCTGGCTGCCGCCCCAAGCCTTGCGCTCACCTGCCCGAAGCATGGGGCACCCTCTGGAGGGCTCCCCGTGCTTCGGGCGACAGGCTGCCACCCCAAGCCTCACGCACCCGGCGGGACCTCCTGCCGGGAGCGCAAGGCGTGCAGACACTCGCCCAAAGCACGGGGAGCCCTCCAGAGGGCTCCCCGTGCTTCGGGCGACAGGCTGCCACCCCAAGCCTCGCGCACCCGGCGGGACTCCCTGCCAGGTGCGCAAGGCTTGCAGACACTCGCCCAAAGCACGGGGAGCCCTCCGGAGGGCTCCCTGTGCTTCGGGCGACAGGCTGCCGCCCCAAGCCTCGCGCACCCGGCAGGACCTCCTGCCGGGCGCGCAAGGCTTGCAGACACTCGCCCAAAGCACGGGGAGCCCTCCGGAGGGCTCCCCGTGCTTTGGGCGACAGGCTGCTGCCCCAAGCCTCGTGCACCCGGTGGGACCTCCTGCCGGGCGCGCAAGGCTTGCGGACACTTGCGGGGGCTGCAGGCTGCTCCCCGCAAGCCTTGTGAGCCCGCGGGAACTCCCACCGGGCTTGCAACGCTTGCGGATAGCTTCCTGAAGCCTGGAGAGCGAGAGGGGTCGGTGTGCACCGATGCCTCTCGGTCTCCCGGCTTCAGCGAAAGCCTGCATTCGCCCCAAAGCCGCACACACATTTCCCCTTCATTTTTGCAGGGTAAAAAGTGTGTCCTATGGAGCGAAAAATACGGTATGTGGGAATGAGAAACCCCAGACCCATGAGATGATACCTTTGTTGGACCAGCTAGGCTTTAAAATACTCGAACTGAGCTTATTTTGAAAACCTAATTGATCTAGTGAAAAGAGCATCCTGTGTTTCTTGTTACGTGAAGAAGGTAAAATTTTTATTTTATTTTGCAAATGGAAGATTTTGTATACTTGAAAGACTATATACATACATATAAAAATGGTAGGCAGCATGAAGGCCTTGATTTTCTTCTCTGTATGGCTGCTTGTATGCAAGTGTGATAGTGTTAGACAGCTGACACCTTAGCCCAGACACACCTCTTTTGAAAGAGGGTGTCATTGATTTACTGTTGAAGCCTACTAATGGAATCCTAACTATGTCTACTCAGAATTAAGTTCTGTGGAATTCATTGGGGTTAAGATTGCAGATTATGTTGTCCAGTCCGCTCCTCTGGTGGTAGTGTTGCTAATTATTGTAGTGTATATATAATTATTTGTATATAATTTAGTAGCTGCTCTCTCTCATACTCTTAACAAGATGTGGAAAAAAGTCTGTAATATGATACCATAAAAACAGAATGCCACAAAAGCCATAAACAGCAGTGTCATAATCAGAGTAAAATAAATAAGCTGACCAGTACCCAGGCAGTGTTTCATCTGCTGATGGAAAGTGTGCAGGGAGGTTGCCGTGTTGAACTCTCTAGTTCAGATAGTAGGGCAAACACAGAAAAGCGTTACTGTCTCAGACCCAGGGGTCCACTGCAGCCTTATAGTTTTGCCTGTCTGGTCCTTTTCTTTTCAGGCCACACCCCTTCTCAAGCTCACATTTCTCACTGGCCCTGCTCCATGCCTCCCTCCTGTCTAGATGCAGTGTGTCATTGAACTGTAATAATGCCTTTTGCTTGCCTGGATGGAGGCACGCACATGTAGAAATAGCTTGACTTCTGAATGACTGGGCTGTAGCCTCCAGTACAAAGCTACATGTCATGTCCCTTGGGCTACCCACTACTGCCATGTGACCCCCAGAAGGTTGCAGTGCCTCTACTCAGAACAGTGCACATGATCAATTTTAAGCAATTCTAAATTCCCATTTATTTTTATTGTCGGACAGCTAAGCACTTGCTGGGACTTAAAAGTGCTTAATGGGCTGAATAATGCCATATGATAGATAACCTACAAGTTAAGCCTGGGCTTACTTTTGAGGTTAAACTTAACCTTTTGTGTGTGTCTAGAATTGCAATTGAGTAGCATTGTGTTTATCAGATTGGGAAAAATACTACTCTTTGGGTAGAAACATTCTAATAATGAATTACATCATTTGTGTACATTCTAGAAAAATGCAGAATTGTAATTACAGTCGTACCTTGATTGTTGAATGGAATCCATTCCAGAAATCCGTTTGACTGCTGAAAACGTTCGACAACCAAGGTGCGGTTTCCCATTGGCTGCAGGAGCTTCCTGCACTCAGTCGGAAGTGCAGGAAGTCACGCTGGATGTTCGGCTTCCAAAGAACGTTTGCAAACTGGAAAATTCACTTCTGGGTTTGTGGCGTTCGGGAGCCAAAACATTCAAGTTGCAAGGCATTTGGGATCCAAAGTACAACTGTATTGATGAAGGAGGATGTAAAGCTTTGTGCTGACTTTCTGATATTCTGTTTCTCTCAGTCTAACCGTGTCTCATTACTAATGAAAGGGTTATGTTCCATCAGTGATGGAAGGAGGGCTTCTGGAGAGGTTCATGTGTGTATGATGCTAGCATCCACCCACTCCTAACATCCCCAATGAACTTTGGTAAAATAACTTGTTGGAAATTCGTGGAATTTTGATTTTTAGCTGACTGTTATCAATGCAGCTGCATTGCATTATAGTGTCTTCTGCATAAAGCAAAAATAAAAATAAATGATTAGTTGTCGGAGCAAGAAAGTGTGTTACTCTGGAAGCCAGGCATATCAGGAAATGCTCAGCTACCCTGATTGCAATATGTAGTTCTTTTCCTTGCCTTGTAGCAAAACCCATCACATTTCTAAAAAGTACCGTATTTTTTGCTCTATAACACGCACCCGACCATAACATGTAGTTTTTAGAGGAGGAAAATCCGAAGGCATGCCACCCGTAGGCATTTCCTCCATAACAAGCACAGACATTTCCCCTTACTTTCTAGGAGGAAAAAAGTGAGTGTTATGGTGCAAAAAATACGGTAATTTTAATATACACCAGAGATCACTTTAACATTTAGGACCAGCACAGTGTGGTGTTAAAGTATTATTATCTACAGTCAACTCAAGCACTTGCGACACACTTCTCTACAGTTTACTGTCAGTGTGGAGCAGCCAGTGATTGAGGTAAACAAGATTATGCTTTTTATCCTTTTGAGGTTTTATACTTGTCACTGAACTACAGTGGTACCTCAGGTTACATACGCTTCAGGTTACAGACTCCGCTAACCCAGAAATATTACCCCGGGTTAAGAACTTTGCGTCAGGATGAGAACAGAAATTGTGCTCTGGTGGTGCAGCGGCAGCAGGAGGCCCCATTAGCTAAAGTGGTGCTTCAGGTTAAGAACAGTTTCAGGTTAAGAACAGACCTCCAGAACGAATTAATTTTTTATATTGGGCATGTGTTGGTCGGCTATTTCGCATCTCAACCTGCAGAAAGTATCCTGGAAAGAGAACTCTTTGAATGCTGGAGGGATGACTTTTAAGGGTGGACAAACAGGCCAGGATGTTGAGTGTCTGCTGTAGATTGTGATAAAAAGTTCCCTCCTCTCTTCCTTTGTTCTATGAACAGGAATGTCAGGGCGATAGCAGTACAACTCCCCCTCTGCTGCTGCTCTGCCAAAACTGCTTTTGCAGAGGAAAACCAAGCTGTCAGCAGCTGTGGCTTCTCCTTTCTAAGCACAGCAGCTCCTTTCCCTCCTCCAACTTTTCTCTATTGTAGAGCAGTTCTGAAAATGGGGGAGGCATTATTTCTCTCTTTGACTCTTAAATGGTGCCAATTATGCATGCTAGGATTCTCAGGGACATGGAATTGAATAACCCAGTTCCTTACATTCCTTTCTTAAAGGTTTGCTCTTTACTAGGAATTGAAGCCATTTCCAAGACTATAAATGACAGTAAAACCAACAAAAGCATGAACTCCTGTGGCCTGATCTTCAAACCAGGGAACTGTCTTAAGAATCTTGAGCTGCTTCTTCCTTCTTTTTAGTATTTATGTCACCCTTACAACCAAGTTCCCAGAATGACTTTCATTTTAGTTGTAGATGTAATTTGCCATAGCTGTTGCTCTCTGTTTTGAGCAATTTTCCCATTTTAAAAAAGTTGTGTGTGTGTGTGTGAGAGAGAGAGAGAGTGCATCTGTGTTTTTTCATTCTGTACTTTCTCTGATCCTAACTGTGCTGGATTCATATTTTTGAGAGATGAGATCTATTTTGTATTTGTGTCATTAGTAAATGGAATACTGTATGTTAAATTGCAAGATGATGGAAGAGAAAGAATGTTCATACTGTGGTACCTCAGGTTAAGTACTTAATTTGTTCCGGAGGTCCGTACTTAACCTGAAATTGTTCTTAACCTGAAGCACCACTTTAGCTAATGGGGCCTCCTGCTGCTGCCGCGCCGCCGGAGCACGATTTCTGTTCTCATCCTGAAACAAAGTTCTTAACCTGAAGCACTATTTCTGGGTTAGCGGAGTCTGTAACCTGAAGCGTATGTACTGTAGACCAGATTTTAAGATATTGAAGTCTCTATTGATAAAATCTATTGATTGATATTGAAGTCAAGTTTCCTAAATTTGCCACTTTAAAAACTTATGTCCCTTTAGAAATGTTTTGTACTTAGCAAAATAGCAAAGTAATTGTTTGTTTATTCAAACATATAAAACAGGCATTGCTGATCAAACATGAAGTTATAAGCTGTGTGCATAGTTGCATTTTGGGGTTCATTTTCTCAACTGTCATAATAAGTCTGAGTGCAAAACGTTTAGGACTTGGTATATTGTTGAATTCAGAACACCAGCTAGGAAGGAAGCATTGGGATGGTGGATATATTGTGTGTATTTAAAATGTTTTTTGAGGGGAGAGGAGGGAGAGTCATTATGCTTATTCTATGCTGTATGTCCCATTGGCCTGGGATCAGCAATACAGTACTGTAAAAGCTTATTTTTGGATCTGGAGTGTAGAGTGCTAATGCAAGCTGGTTGTTGATACGGAGGGCCAAATTTGCCAGCAAGTAGTTGTTCATAAAACCATCACAATGTGTGTCAAATTTAAAGGAGTGTTCTTCAAAATAACCTAGATTTCTTTTGCTACCTTCATCTGCATGCCGCCTGAGGAGGTCTTTAAACGTTTTCTGTACGTAGTCGTTCAAAAGATACCACCTTCCTAGCCTGGATTCTTACTAGGAAGAGAGCAAGACTGAGCCTCGGGCTTGTGCTCCCTATCGAGTGCACCTGTTTTTCTCACTGCAGGAGACATGGCTGCCTAAACAAAAAGGTCCTGTGGTTATTGCAATGTAGAATCTTCCCTGATTCCAGGCAGATAAGCACTCTTTAACAGTGCTTGGTCTCCCAGAATAAGGAAGATGTAAAAAGGTAAAGGGTAAAGGGACCCCTGACCATTAGGTCCAGTCGTGGCCGACTCTGGGGTTGTGGCGCTCATCTCGCTTTATTGGCTGAGGGAGCTGGCGTACAGCTTCCAGGTCATGTGGCCAGCATAACTAAGCTGCTTCTGGCGAACCAGAGCAGTGCACGGAAACGCCATTTATCTTCCCGCCGGAGCAGTACCTATTTATCTACTTGCACTTTGACGTATGTTCAGATAATTAAGACCTCCTAAGTTGGATGTTCTGCTCTCTCCCCATTGAGAATAGAAAGGGAGGGAGTGCATGAGCTGTCAGCATGCTTCTGTTCTCTCCCTTGGGTACAGTCCAAAATGGGATATAAGTAACGTTTGAATAAGGGACGCGGGTGGCGCTGGGGTCTAAACCACTGAGCCCAGAGCTTGCCGATCGGAAGGTCAGCGGTTTGAATCCCCACGACAGGGTGAGCTCCTGTTACTCAGTCCCAGCTCCTGCCCTCCTAGCAGTTTGAAAGCACGTCAAAGTGCAAGTAGATAAATAGGTACCGCTTCGGCGGGAAAGTAAACGGCATTTCCGTGTGCTGCTCTGGTTCCCCAGAAGTGGCTTAGTCATACTGGCCACGCGACCCGGAAAAACTCTGTGGACAAACGTCGGCTCCCTCGGCCAGAGCGCTGCAACCCCAGAGTCGTTTGCAACTGGACTTAACTGTCAGGGGTCCTTTACGGTTTTAACTTTTGAATAGGCCCTAGGATGTTTTTGCTGTGAGATGCCTCCACTTAATTTACCTTTATTATATATGCATGAATGGCAAGATTGTGTTTTTACTTCCATATCAGTGATTTTGTAAAATAATTTGCTGCTTCCTTGTCATGGCCACCACACAAATGGAGTTGCTCACATCAGTATGTAAGAAAACTCAGTTTTTGGAAGAACATGTAGCATATATATACTACATGTATTTGCACTTGTCTAATAGATACATTTTTTATGCAAGATAGTCCCAAAAGATAAAAACTGGGGTATAGAGAGCAATGTATAGGTAGATAACTCTTGACTTAAAAATAGTTCAGCCAGTGCCCTTAGCTCCACAGAGTTACAGTGGTACCTCAGGTTACAAACACTTTGGGTTACAAATGCTTCAGGTTACAGACTCCGCTAACCCAGAAATAGTACCTCGGGTTAAGAACTTTACTTCAGGATGAGAACAGAAATCGCGCGGCGTCAGCTGGAGACCCCATTAGCTAAAGTGGTACCTTAGGTTAAGAGCGGACCTCTGGAACGAATTAAGTTCTTAACCAGAGGTACCACTGTAGTCATATTGTTCATAGTGCTTTTGGCACCTTTAATGGCTTAGAGATTTTAAATACCATATTTTTTGCACCATAACACTCACTTTTTTCCTCCTAAAAAGTAAGGGGAAATGTCTGTGCGTGTTATGGAGGGAATGCCTACGGGTGGCATGCCTACGGATTGTCCTCTAAAAACTACGTGCGTGTTATGGTCAGGTGCGTGTTATAGAGCGAAAAATACGGTATATTTTACACAAATAGGGCTGGGTGAGATCTGGTTTTCAACATCTTAATATATTACCAGCTAACCATCACAATATACCAATATGATGTGTGAAATACATGATTTCACATGATGTGTGAAATAAGGAGGAAGGAGGAAATAAGGTGGGGAAGAAGAAGCAACCGAGAGTTGATTCCTGGATATGGACTTCAAACTGGTTTTGGACGATACATCACCCAGTCCTTGTGTTGTAATCTGGTCTCTGCATATCGGCCATGCAAGAGCCAGGCAGCTACATGGCACAGTTCTCCACTTCTGTTGCGCATAAGGAGGGAGTGGGCAGGAGGAGTGACCAGGAGGAAGGAGGCAGCCCACTTGCTAGGATACAAGCAGGCGGGCGCTGGGCGGGAAATTTCTCGAGCTCCCTCTGCCAGGAAGTGAGTGGGAATTCATGATATATTGCCAGGTCAAAAATTCTGAAACCATTATTGTGATCTGGACTTCTAATCGGTTTTGGATGACGTTTCAACATGTCTCCCAGCCCTACACACATGGGTACAGGGGGGGGGGATAAGCAGTGAGGGGAAAGGCTGTGAAATGCAAGAGATTCTAGACATGCATTTTCCCCCTTCTGTGTGTGGTGTGTGTAGAACGCAACCATCATGGCTATGTATTACCTCTGTTATTGGAGGCAGTATGTCTCTGAATGCCAGTGGCTGGGAATCACAAGTGGAGAAAGTGCTGTTTGCTTGCAGGCTTCTCACAGGCATCTGACTGGCCACTGAGAACATGTTGGACTGGAGGAGTCCAGAAGCACTCTTCTTAGGATCTTATATATACTTTTCTAACATCAGATGAAGTGCACACTAAAGCTTATGCCATAAAACATCTGTTAGCCTTTGAAGTGCCCTAAGACTCATTGTGTTAGCATGGAGGGAAATTCTCGCCCAGTCCACTTCCAAGCATTTGTCTTTGCTTCTTAAACTTTACCAAAGAACTTGCATCACCAACTGTTTTATCTTTTCACTTGTTTCTTTTTTTAGGCCCTATGAGAAAAAGGGAAAGCTAAGGATGCTGGAGCAGAACAATGGATTTCTCCTTCTCTTTCATGCAAGGGATCATGGGAAACACAATTCAGCAACCACCTCAACTCATTGACTCGGCTAACAACCGCCAAGAGGATGCTTTTGATGCCAGCAGTGACATCACTGAAGATGGTAGTCAGACGCCATATGAAGCTGCTCTTGCCTTGCAGCAAGGTTTTCAGTACCCTACGCCAACCACGGAGGATCTTCCACCCCTCGTTAATGGATTTCCACCAATTGGCATGTATGAACCCCAAGCCAAATATCAGCCATATAGTCAGTATCCTAATGGTTCAGCCAATGGCTTTGGCACTGTTAGAAACTTTAGTCCACCAGAGTATTACCACATGGAGAACTCTAGCATAAGGCCACATGAAAATCTGGAAAAACCATCTCCTCCACAGCAGCCACCTCCTTCAGTATCCCAAACGGTGATTCCAAAGAAGACTGGTTCACCAGAAATCAAATTAAAAATAACCAAAACTATCCAGAACGGCAGGGAATTGTTTGAGTCCTCTCTGTGTGGGGACCTTTTAAATGAAGTACAAGGAAGTGAGTATGCGAAGTCAAAACATGAAGGGAGAAAAGAGAAAAGGAAAAAAAGTAGCAAGCATGACTCTTCCCACTCAGAAGAGCGCAAATCACATAAAATTCCAAAACTGGAGCCAGAGGAACAAAATGTAAGTGAAAACTGAATTTTAGCCTTTTCCTCCAACACTGCTTTTATTTTCTTTGTTTTTGTTTACATGTTGAAAGATTATCAAAGCATCTACAGTTAGGCAGCACAGTTAAGATTGATTAGTGGTTTTCTTTCCTGAACAGTTCACCATTATGGATCTCTCATTTTTAAATTATTTTTATCTTGGTGGATTGCTCTTTATTGCAAAAACAGAATTTGGATTTTCTTTGCGTAAAGTATGCAAATTCCCATAATGATTTGTCAGAAGCTTGACATCCTGACAGAGTGAAATTATCCTGATCAATGACATAATTTTTCTTTCAGTGATTTTATTGTTACTGAGGGAATGACTCTCCTAAAGCTGCATCAAACTTTTTCTTTAAGAAAAGTTTGGTATTTTTAGATTCAGTATAAATCACTTCAAGCTTTCTGTCTCTTAACAACCATTCCTTGCCTTCTCTTTCTTCTTGTGTTAATTAATTTCTTAACTGTACATACATGGGGCAGCTCTGTATAAAGGAAGCCTCTTCTAATATTGTAAATTTATTTCCTTCTGTATAATTAACACAGTTAGTTTATACTTGTTGCATGTGATAAGAATTGCTGGCTTTAATGCAGGAAGTAGTAAATATAATCTTCTGTGCCAAGGGCATTAGAATAATATTCTGTAAGATTCAGTGGAGCGAAGGAGAAGGCAAGAGGGATTTTGGAGCAATTCAAAGTTTTTTTTCTATTCTGTAGTGTGATGCCATGCATGTTTACTCACAACTCCTATTGTATTTATTGTGACATGTTCTCAGGTGAGTATGTATAGAGTTTTGCAGCTAAGCTACTTGTTTGGTGGGCTTGACTTCAGGGCTCCAGCTTTTCATTTTGATGCACAAATCCATGAATGGCCAACCTGAAGCACCAAAGCCACAAGTCTGGCACCTTTGGACTGCACCAGGTGCACTTCTGGCTTTCCCATAGTCAGGCCTGCTCCTTTTTTAAATAAAATTTTTATTAGTTTTACAAAAAATTTTAAAGACAAAACAAACACTTAAAGAGACATACACACACGTATAGTTTCATAACATTTTTTCATCAACCTCTTTTCCGGGACTCCCCCATACCCCCCCTTTCTGCATCCCAATGTCCATAATTTTTTAGCAACTTCTAAATATTCCTTTCCAACCTCTGTCATCTTAATCTTTTCTATAATCTGATCTTATGTCACTGTATCCCTTTTTTTCCTGAAAATCTCGACATTCTAACATTCATCAAGTTTATAGTAGTCCTTAAGATATCTTTTAAATTTTCTCCATTCTTCTTCCGCCGTCTCTTTCCCCTGATCACGGATTCTGCCAGTCATCTCAGCCAATGTCATATAGTCCATCACTTTCATCTGCCATTCTTCCAGAGTGGGTAAATCTTGTGTCTTCCAATACTTTGCGATGAGTATTCTTGCTGCTGTTGTAGCATACATAAAGAAAGTTCTGTCCCTCTTTGACACCAATTGGCCGACAATGCCCACTTTTTTAAATCTTTTTGCCAAAATGTCTGCAAAAATTTTGTAATCCACATTGAGTAATGATATTGGGCGGTAGTTCTTCAATTGAGTCTTTTCAGTCTCTGTCTTTGGTATGAGTGAGATATACGCTTCTTTCCACGATTCAGGTGCCTTTTTCCCCTCTAAAATCTCATTACAGACTTCTTTTAATGGTTGAATCAACCACTCCTTCAAAGATTTGTAATATCTGGAAGTCAGTCCATCTGGTCCTGGAGATTTGCCCAGTTGCATATTCTGAATGGCAGCCTCTATCTCTTGTTCTGTTATTCTCTGGTTCAGATCCATCTTACTTTGTCTTTTGTTTCATTTGCTTTATCTTCCATTCAATCTCTTGATTCATCAATTCCATATATTGTGTTTGATATAACTTAATCTCTCTCAAGATCTCCTGGGACTTTGGTTTTACTCTTAATTTTTTCTCTCCTTCCTTTATCTTTTCCAAAATCTTTTCCTTTTTCTCATTCTGTTTCCTCTTCTTTATTGAGTTTTGTTGAATCAAAAAACCTCGCATCACAGCTTTGCTTGCGTCCCAGATCACTCTTTTTTCCACATCGGCCCTTAAATTTATTTCAAAATAATCTTTTAAAGTTTTTTGGGCCTTCATGAGGATCTCCTTATCTCGAAAGAGGGTGTCATTCATCCTCCATCTGAATTGACCAGTTGTTGTAAGTTTCATTTCCATCTTCACGGCGTTATGGTCGGAGCAAGTTTTTGGGCAGATCTCTACCTTCTTGATCTTTGGAGCCATCCCACTAGTAATCCAGATTTGGTCGATTCTGGTCCAGGTCATCATTGCTTGGGAGAAAAAGGTTCCCTCTCTCTCAAGAGGGTTCCTTGTTCTCCATATGTCTATTAAGTCCATATTTTCCGTCATTTCAAAGAAAGTCTTAGGGAGTCTCCCTTCTTTGGTAACTGTCAGTCTTTGTGCCTTGTCCATGTTAGTGGAGACTACACCATTCATGTCTCCCATAATTATCATATTATAATCCAAATAGTCCGTCAAAGTTTCATGAAGTCTCTTGAAGAATTCTGCTTTACCTTCATTTGGTGCATAAATTCCAACTATCAGAAATTTTTCTCCTTGTACTTGTATCTCCACTGCCAAATATCTTCCTTGTTCATCTTTAAACATCATTTTTGGAGCCCACTTCTCTTTTACATAGATCACAACTCCTCTTTTTTTTACTTTGTCTGATGAGATAAATTCTTGTCCTAGTCTTTTGTTTATAAGTAATCTCCTGTGAGCTCTGGTTATATGGGTTTCTTGTAAGCATATCAAATCCAGTTGTTCTCTGTTCAGAATATGAAAAACTTGTCGTCTCCTCAAAGGCATATTGAGCCCATTACAATTCCAACTAAGGAATTGCAGGGCCATCTTGTTATTTTTCTGACACTCCTCCAACAGCTCCAAGTTGTTGCTCTTCCTCTGATGGTGGTGGAATGTGTCCAAACGAAAGATTCAAAATGTCTATTGCTCTCTTCTGTTCTGCAATTGGGTCCACAGTTCCCCTCTGTAGGTCCTCTCGGTTTCTTTCCAAAAATTTCTCTTTATCTTGTATAGTCTTTATTTTCACCTTCTTCCCCTTGTAATCAAAGGACAGTCCCTGTGGAAATTCCCACCTAAAGAGGATGGTATTCTTCTTTAACAGATAAACCAAGTCCTTATAGAAAGCTCTCAGATCCAAGATGTATTTAGGGATGTCTTTAAAAATCTGTACAGCTGAGTTTCCAATTTGCAAGGCCTTTTCAAAATGTAGTCTTAATATTTTGTCTCTTTCTTCCTTGGATCTAAGGGTAATCAAACAATCCCTCGGAGTCTTTCTGTTCTGTTTTTTGCCCAGTCTAAACGCTGTTGTGATTTTAAATTCGTCTTCCTCCAAATCTTCCCAACAGTCAGCGAACTCTTGTGTTAAAAACTCCAAGAGATTGTCACCTTCGTTCTCTGGAATTAATCTCAATTTCAAATTCCTCTCTTTTCTCTGTAGTTCCCACAAAGCCAGAGTTGCATCATGCTCATGCACCTTTCTTGCAATCGGTTCTAAGTTCTCTTGAGTCTCTCCAGCAATAGTTCTGGCTTCTTCCGCAATTTTACGTGTTGCAGAATTTTCCTGGACCAATTTATTTATAGATTCTGTGTTCAGATCCAATCTTGCTGTTAACTCTGTTAGTTTTTGTGTATTTTCTGAGCTCTGCTTTGTTAGGGTCTCCAGGGATTGGTTTATCTTAAGTAGAGCTTGTGTCACAGCATCCATGGAGACAGCTGTCACTTTTTCTTGTCCTGTTGTTCCTGTAGGTCCTGTAGGGGTTGCGCCTGTAATCGAGCCTCTCTTCTTTTGTTGCTGTTGTTGTTGTTGCTGGTGTTGTTGTTGTTGTTGTTGTCTAGTCTTGGCTCTTGTGGCTATCTCTTCTAGTGGACCACTTATGTCCCAAGGTCATTTCCCACGGGAACCGTCTCCCGATGGAAAATTCCACTGTCTTGAGCTGTATCAACCTTTACTTTACCCTCTAGGGGGAGCAAATCAAAATGTCCAAATACAGAGACAAAGAAAATGTCCAAATACGGAAACAAAGAAAGTTTTTAAGACAAGTATATCAGGAGGCTTGTAAATATAAATTGCAGCACTTTTCCAGTAGATACTGTCTCAGCCTACTCTGGTATATTGTAACAAAGGAATCCAGGAACTTTGTATCACAGTGTAACCTTCACAGGAGAAAAGTCAGTTCAGTGCCCTATTGTCTTATTTAGCAGTCCGTTTCAGGTTATTGAGGCAGCAGAAATTTTTCCTTTTAAATAGATCATGCAGTTACTAATGTCTCTTTTGCCTCCCCTCTGCCCTGCTAGCTAGAGGGGAGGTCTAAAGTCCAAATGTCAGATTTTATTGATCAAAGACAATGTCTCTTGCGGATGCAGCTTTAAAGTTTCGTTACTTTCACTTTCATGCAGTCGGGGGAAGGCAGACTTCCTTAATTTTCACGTTCCCCGTTTTCAGCCAAATTTCTTTAATCAGCCAAATGACTTTAGTTTCAAATAGACGTTCAATCTTACGGGTTTTTTCAGTCCAAAGTTTACAGGAAGGAATCGGCGCTCTCCGCTAATAGCGACGCGGCTTCACCCTGCGGGCTGGGTAGCAATTCTCAGCACCGCGCTCCCCCGATGTCGTTCCGGAGCCTTTAAAAAGGCTCTTTCTGCGGTAAAGGGGGGGCGCTCCTGGTGCCCACCGAATCTCCTCATTCACAGGCTTCAGCGCCTGTGATTTTAGGGGTGCCCCGCTTGCCGTAGCGGGTCAGACCCGAACTCGCAGAGCAGTCCTCCTCCGGAGCTCGGAAAGAGGACCGCCATTAGCGCTGGCGCCGACCGGAAGTCGTCAGGCCTGCTCCTTAGCTCAGAAGATGAAAGGAAAAACCGGCCCAAGGCATGGGTGGGGAGGGACTGAGCTGTATAGGAGCTGTAGTTTGGACTGGAAAGGCATTCTTATACAGTGGTACCTTGGTTTAAGAACTGTCCGGTTTAAGAACAATTCGGTTTACAAATTCCGCTAAGCCGGAAATAGTGTCCTGGTTTGAGAACTTTACCTCGGTCTAAGAACAGAATCTGAATGGTGGATGGGTGGCAGTCCTCATTAGGGAAAGCACGCCTTGGTTTAGGAACGGTTTCGGTTTAAGAACAGACTTTTGGAACGGTTTAAGTTTGTAAACCAAGGGACCACTGTACTGTAAAATGGACTTGTGGTACACATAGTTGGCGAACCATGTTTGCCACCTCCAGCTGTTGCCCAGTTAGTGTTGACCTGTGACAGGACCTACTCAATGTTCATTCCCCATTTGTGGAATGCCCTTCCTGGTGAGATGTGTCTGTAATATTTATTGACTTTAAGAAGAAATTTAAAAACACCCAGGTAATTGATGGCTGAAAGATATTGCCCATTACAACTTTGAAATTCGTAATTATGAGGGTATGTAACTGCTTTTAGATGGTTTTTAAATTGTTGTGAAATGTTTTAAATAAGTTTTTATTTTATTTTAAATTGTATTGTTTTAACTTTTTGAAGCTTGCCACCATGGACTCCTTTGGGTGGAAGGGCAGGATAGAAATGTAATTAATAATGATAATATAGTTATGAATATAGAGCAGGGGTCGGCAAGGTTTACCTCGCCTGGGCCAGTTCAGTCCAGCTGAGATCCCTCGTTGGACCGGATAGCGTGCACGCGCCTGCGATTTCTGGCATCTGCGCAGACGCAATTTCCAGCGCCGCGGAAGCGAGTCCCCGCGCCATGCTGTGCCAGTTTAGCACAGCACACGGGGACTCACCGAGTGGGCGGCTTGGTTCAGGGGTGGCTCATGGGCCGGTCTTCAAACAAAAGCATCTTGGAGGTCCCGGGCCACAGGGAGGTTAGGCTAGCCTTGACCAGAGCCTTGGTTCTCTGTTAATTAAAGAAAACTGCAGTAGGCTCCAAAGAGCTGCCTATACTGGCCCAATGTAATCCTTGCTTTTTCCTTTTCAAACAGTTGACAAACACAGACACCCCACAGTGCCATGGTACAAAGCAAAACTTGAAATCCCCTGCGTTTTAGAAGTAATTTGACTTGGGTGGTTGCTGTTTGGAGAAAACCACATCTAAAGTCTCCTCAGCATCACAGTTCTTTGGAGCACATTTCTTTGGAGCCCATAGTAGAACAAAATGATGATTTTTTTTTTTTTGCAAATTCAAAGTATACAGAATTTATAGTATCCCCCCCCCCCATGGGCTGTGGCAGTCAAGCCAGTTTCATTTTTATTTTTTTTAATAAAATGTTTATTAAGATTTTACACAAAGGAAAAACAGTGTGATAAAATAGTACAAAGGAAAACAGTGTGATAAAAAAATACAAAAAATAGACATTCAAAAAAGTAAAAAAAGAAAAAAAAGAAAAGGAAAATGTCTTAAAAAAGAAATAATCCATTTTTCAATATCTTTAAGTTCATTTGCTTGTTTCCTTGACCTCCTCTCACCTCCCCTTTTTGTATTCCCGTTTACAAAATTCTCTCAGCAAATCCTTACCCTCTTTCATTTATCTTTACTCTATATTCTTAACCTATTACAACTATAAATTCTCGTCCTAATAACTATCTATCTTTACATATTCTTATAAGCCTTAATACCAAAACCACTTATTTTCAGTCCAACATCACTTTAACATTCATTAATTTTACAGTATTTCTGCAGATAGTCTTTAAATTTCTTCCAATCTTCTTCCACCATTTCTTCTCCCTGGTCTCGAATTCTGCCAGTCATTTCTGCCAATTCCATATAGTCCATCATCTTCATTTGCCATTCTTCCAGAGTGGGTAAATCTTGTGTCTTCCAGTACTTTGCAATAAGTATTCTTGCTGCTGTTGTAGCATACATAAAAAAAGTTCTATCCTTCTTTAACACCAATTGGCCGACAATGCCCAGGAGAAAGGCCTCTGGTTTCTTCAGGAAAGTATACTTAAGTACCTTTTTCATTTCATTATAGATCATTCCCAGAAGGCCTTAATCCTTGGGCACGTCCACCAAAGGTGAAAGAATGTGCCTTCAGTTTCTTTACATTTCCAACATTTATTATCGGGCAAATGATAGATTTTTGCAAGCTTGACTGGGGTCATGAAACTGGCTTGAATGACCCCAGTCAAGCCAGTTTCAGGACAGTTAAATTAACAGCTTAGTTAGCCCTGCAGTCTGTAGAGAGAAGACATTCTCATAGCTCCTTTATAGGGTTCACTTCTTCTCCAGTAGGATATCTGAGTCACTTAGTTCCTTCCCTTCAGTCTTAATATGTTCACTGCTAAAGTGTTACTTCTTCAGGGAAAGCTGGAAAGTTTTTTGTTTTTAAAGAGGATCAAGACTAAGGCAACTCATGGGGAGGAGAACCTGGGTTCATGAGTGGGGAACCTTTTTCAACTCAAGGGCTACTTTTTCTGGGGCCATTTTTCAGTGCTGGGTGGGGCCAGAGGCAAAAATTGGTGGAGCAGTGAATGTAAATTTTACCTTTCTGCAGCAGACTAGTTTCTGCTCACACTCTCACACACCCCTCTATCCTCCATCCAGGTAGCCTAGAGACATTACCGGAACACATTCCAGTCAATCCTAGGCATTCATGAAGGGTGCAGAACCAAGCGGGTGAGGGGCATGGCCCAGTGAGAGGGGCTGTTCCTAGGATGGAAGTGTGGCAGGAGAGACTCTGAAAGGCCAGAAAGAGAAGCTGCCAGGCTTAAGGGTTCCCATCCCTGCTTGAGTTAGAGAAACATCAAGCTTTATTTTTGTTAAGGTGCTCTAAAAATTGTTTACTATGAAATAAAAGTGAGTATTGGTATAAACTGGGAATTATATGTTCATAGCTTAGATCAGGTTGACATATGGCTCTTGCCAAGCTACAGTAGAATTCTAAGACGTTGTCAAGGTAGATCGTAGATTTTAAGCAATTTGTTCCATGTAAATACGGAACAGTATTATTACTGGTGGTGAATAATCTCTTCTGCTGACTTTATTATTATCATTTGCATGAACCCAAGCTAGTGGTAACTAAGCCTCACCAAGTTTTCTTAATTTAATAACAAGAACAAAGGTTTATACAGGCACTGTGATTCTTGGGCAAGCAATTTGGCCTGCCTGAGATTACACAACCCCATGGAAACAAGGTGACAATACATTTCAACACAGTGTAGAGAGAGAAATTCAGCCAGAAAAATAAATTTTCAAAAGCTTGCAATTTACCTTTCCATCTCCAGTAACATTAGACTGAGTTGGCCTCAATTGCCTCTTTCCCTATTCATATTTCTAAATTTATGTCCTGCTCTGCTGCTACAACTAATCCATGTTTATTGATACTCCATTGTACTCTACAAATACCTTTAAAGGGGTTTCATAGGACCTCTTCATATCTAATCACAATGGCCTTTCAGCCTGGAAACAGGCTGTGAGTTTAGATGAAGCTGATATTGCCGTTGGTTGTATGTTGTGTGTTTATTGGGAAGAGAAAGGTAAAGGGGGCCTGTTCCTCTGTGGGCCTATTCCTCTGTAGCATCAGGAAGAAAATTGATTGTACATAGAGTGCTTCAAAATACACTTGGGTTGAACGCTGTAATTGTGTGTGCAATTTGTACAGTGCTGCCAAACGTAGCTGAAAACATAACTGAGAAGCTGTATCACAATCATAGTAAACTTCCCATTGGCAAAATAGTTCTTAAATTTTTAGCTGAACTGCCTGTCTGCCAACGAGTTTTTCATTTGCAACAGAATGCTCTGGATATGTTGAATTGTAAGGATGCTTTCCTATCTCTTAAGTTGAAGTAATTGTTTGTTGAACTTGCAAGACGGTTTGTCAAGTCTGGCCACATTAAATTGGATTTCTGGTTCAAGATGTGATAGTTCTAAAGACTGAACATACTTAATTTAAATCCAAATACAGTTAGCAACCTTGTTTAGAAGGTAACTGCCTTAGGAAATTTTGAATTTACCTCAGTCCCCCTCCCCTCGTGGTTGGCTTACATCATGCATGCCATTCACTTCTCTGTGTGCTTCAATGGACTTCATTGCCACTGACAGTGAAATAACCTCTCTTTGAGGTTAGTATGTATAAAAGTGTGTTGTCCAAAAGAGAACCTTTTTTTGTTTTAATTGTCAACAAACTTGCATATAACAGTTCCAAAATATAAATGGCATATCAGTTGTCCTGCCTCTCTTTTCCTGTACTTCTCTGACCTGTGTCTTATTAATGTAGATCTCCAGAGCAGTTAGGAGACTGTGGCTCAAACTGAATTCTAAAATAAACTGGGACATCACTACTGAGGATGTGACACAGACTCTTCTGATTTTGTTTCTCCTGTATTTTTTCCCCTTTCCATCTTCTTCATTGTTGTTCCATTTTGACTCTTATCTTTTTGTTTGCCTTTGTTCACAGAGACCAAATGAAAGGCTGAGCACACTGTCTGAAAGACCAAGGGAAGAAACTAAGCTGACGGATGAAACCCTGGTGAGTAGAGTCAAATCCTCTGGAGTTCTGACTGCAGAATTTTCAAACTGATGCAGTATGATGTAGGGGTTGGAGTAGCCTTTCTCAACCTTGGGTTCCCAGGTGTTGTTGGATTGCCACTCCCATCACCCCTGACTGCTGCCCCTGCTGGCTGTGGATTATGGGAGTTGTAGTCCAACAATATCTGGAGATTGTGGAAGCCTGGGTTAGAGTGTTGGACTGTGACCTGGGAGACCCCACTCAGCTGTGAAGCTCACAGGGTGACCTTGAGCTAAATACCATTTCTCAGCCTAACCTACCTCACAGGGTTGTTGTGAGGATAACATGGGTGGCAGAGAAGAACCAAGTGCACCATCTGGAGCTTCTTGAAAGAAAAGGTGGTATATAAATTGTAATAAAAAAATAAATCTGCTTTCAGATAAAGGGCTTCATTACCAGATGCATGGGTAGCCTGCAGGACACAGAAGTATTTGGGTAGGGTGTGGAACAGGTAAGCCTGGGTGAAAATGGAGTAGTGTTTCTCAAAAGGGTGCAAGGCAGGAGAAAGAATGGAAGACCAACATGTGTTCTTATATGGTACATGTATATATCACTTCTGCACCATCTTAGAAGAGGTTGCCTCTCTTCACTGCACACAGTGGTCAAATAAGTGTGGGTACCTTTTTCAGCTTCAGTCCTAATTCAGTAGGACTTCAGTGTAGACATGGTGAGTTTTGCAGTATAAGTTACTTTCAGTGGCTTTAGAATGATGAATCTAACTGAAGAATTGTTTAAAGACTGTAGCTCTACTAAAGGAGAACGAGGGCAACGCCACAGAGTTTGATATACAGTGGTGCCTCGCAAGACGAAATTAAATCGTTCCGCGAGTTTTTTCGTCTTGCGGTTTTTTTCGTCTTGCGAAGCACGGTTTCGGAAAAGTTTTGGAAAAGCTTCAAAAATCACCAAAGTCTTCAAAAACCTCAAAAAAGGCTACCACACCGCGTGCCATGAGTTGCTCCTCGAAGTCAAGTCGCAACTGTATTAACGGTTTTAAGAAAAAGGAAACAAACTTGCAAGACGTTTCTGTCTTATGAAGCAAGCCCATAGGGAAAATTGTCTTGCGAAGCAACTCAAAAAACCCAAAAACCCTTTCGTCTTGCGAGGCATTCGTCTTGCGAGGTACCACTGTACTCTGCTTTTCTTGCACCTACACTAGTGGGGGCAGGGAGAGAGATTGTCATGTATATTTTTGCTGGGGTGTTCTTGTAAAAGGTCTGTTCATTCACATGTTTGGTAGTATTTGATATATGTACAGAATATCTGGTACACAACTTTTCCTTTTTTGTGCAGGTCCAGCAAATCTCTCCTCCTCTTCCAACACAAGTAGCAAGCGATAGCAAGTTTGAGGTTGGAGATCTGGTCTGGTCCAAAGTGGGAACATATCCTTGGTGGCCTTGCATGGTTTCAAGTGATCCACAACTTGAGGTTCATACCAAAATTAACACAAGAGGTAAGTAACTAAAACTTAGTAGGTTTGTTAGAAACTTGTTTGGAATTGCTAATGCACTTGATTACTTTGTTAGGGCTTCTCTTAAACTTAGATTTAAAAATGTATAGGTTGTTTTCAGTGCTAGTCCTACTCATAGTAGACATGTTGAAATTTACACACATGGGGCTTCTCTGAGTAGAAGTTAGTGTTATACAAACCCAGGAGGATTTGAGTAGCATATCTGAATGATTGCCTTATTGTTCTAGTGGTACTGCAATGAAACTGCTAGCCCATGTTCAAAGCTATGCAGGGTCCTGTATGGTTTCAAATTGGATGGGGGACCTCAGATGGGCTGAAATTCTTGCATTGCAGGGAGCTGGACTAGATGACCCTCAAGGTCCCTTCCAGCTCTACAATTTGATGATTCTATTGGCTGTATAGGAATGAGATTGGCTGCAGATGATGCAAAGAATATGATAATACATTAGAGATATTATACATTATTAATTATACATGCATGCCTGTAGTATATTGCTCAGATCACTTTATATACATTGTCTTAGTATTTAAGTACAGTGGTACCTCGGGTTAAGAACTTAATTCGTTCTGGAGGTCCGTTCTTAACCTGAAACTGTTCTTAACCTGAAGCACCACTTTAGCTAATGGGGCCTCCCGCTGCCACGAGATTTCTGTTCTCATCCTGAAGCAAGGTTCTTAACCCGAGGTACTATTTCTGGGTTAGCAGAGTCTGTAATCTGAAGTGTATGTAACCGGAAGTGTATGTAACCCAAGGTACCACTGTATATTTATAGCCTACATTTCTTCCATTTATGGAACTCAGGGTGGCATATGTGGGCCTTAATCACCATCTGTTTATTTGCTACTTCTCCACAAAATTGTGCTTGTAGCATATCAAATGAACAATACAACAATTCAGAAACATATTAGAAACAATTCAGATTTATCATAATAAGTACAAAAAGTCAGTCCCTATAACAATATATAAAAGCAATACAAATAGGTTAATCCAATTTAAAAGCTTGAACTATAAAAATTGCATAAAACAAACAAAAAAGCAAGCCTAATTAGATAACTTAAACTTAACAGAACAATCTTAAACAGAACAAAAATTGAATAGTAGCATATAAAGTATCCCATATTTCAGATGGTGCCTTTGTATCCAGTGGTTTGCTTCCCAGACTCAATTTTCAAACCCTGAAGGTCTCCATCACGTCTCACACCTGGGCTAGTGCTGGCATTCCCAGCCAGGCTCTCATTCAGAAGGGCATTTTGCCCACCCATTATTGTGGGCTTTCACCCCTCACAGTTCCCCGGAAATTTCCTTCCATAGTCTCCTATGGCTGAGGGCCATAAACAAGGTCTTGAGAAGTGGCACCTTTGCACCTGTGGTTGCCCCCAAGCTGGTGAATTCAGGAAGTCTCCTATCCAGGCGCCAGCTGCACTCTCAGCTGCTTAGCTTCAGCAAGGTGGCTGCTTCATGAGTTTTCAGACCACGCAGGACTAGTTTTTGCATGTAGCACAGTAAAGATAACTGCACAAAGTGGGGATGGGCAACTTGTAGCCTCTGAAGCTGTGGCTCCTGAGGTCTTTCCAAATTTTAGATGATAGAAGGATTGCACACCATTCCATTAGGAGAGGGGTAGGAGAGTGGAATTGACAAATATCCTGTACTTTACTGTAGCTCTCTTAGATTTCATATGCAACTGATTACTACTATGCAGTTTTCTCCCTGAGCTGCATAACTGTGAAGCTCTTAAAGCCAGGAGGTGCCAACTTTCTTATGGACCCTGGCCTATTTGTGAGGGGATTGATTTGGTGATATCTGACTTAAAGCATATTCCAGGCATGCTCTATGGCCTGGCTATTGCATTTTAAAAGCCCAAATATACTTACCTTTCTTGCCACAACTCAGAGTTGGATCAGTATTATTATTCTCAAATTGTAGACTGAAGACCTGTGGCTGAAAGTAAGTGGTTTGCTTAAGAGTCCTTAGTGAATTGTATCTGACTGTAGAGCCTTTTTGCTCCTTGCATAGCTTTGTAAACAGTTTTGGGGGATGGTCTCACATTTTTCCTTGGATCCAGGGGAGTTGAAGGACCTCACAGATCATTCCCTGAAGGCTCACTTTTTAATGGACATGTTGGTTATGTAAATCATACTAGTTTCTGGATACCACGGGAGGCGGAAAGGGCTCTTGTGCTTTAATTCTGCTTGCTGGTTTCCTACAGGCAAACTGTTCAGCTACTGTGAGAACAGGATGCTGGACTAGATGGGCTATTGGCCTGATCCAGCAAGGTATTCTTACATGTTCTTAACAGTCGTGGGGAAGCCTAAGAAGCTTCTAAAATTAACCTCTCTGAAGCAGCTATTTGCATTTCAAAGATGGACCCCTTTGGCACTGATGTGATCTTCCTTTGAAGTCAAAAAGCAGTTTCAACACCCCTTCCCTACCACCAACCTCATGTCCTAAGACGTAATATTTTTCTGTGGCTGTCCACACAATGAAAATACACGTTGATAACATTCACGTAATTAATGTTGTGTCAAGTTCGGACGACAAGAGAAATTCTGTCAAGACATTTTGTCAGGAGTTAAGGAGAGGAAGAGGGGATGGGGGTGTTTGGTAGCTTCTCCCTGCCCACCCCTTGTTGCCCAGCAACTTATCGGCCTTGGCTTTCCTTGGCTGTTGCTGGGTTTTACCTTCTGCAAATCCCATAAGAAGTAGGAGGTGGAGAAGGCTGAAAACAGCTGGCCCTTATCAGGCTGATTGGCCCACAGGCTGATAAGCGATGTACTGCCAAGGTCTCTTCTCTGGTGAAGTGCTGTCTGGACAATTGCCAGGATGCCAGGAAAGCAAGAGCTGAGGGCTTCGACTGGCCCCTCCCATAGCCCCGCAACACACTCGCCTTGGTTGTTGCTGGAGTTCACCTGATGCAGTCTCTGAGAGAGTAGGCTGCTCTTGAGTCATGCTGGGGGTATACTTGCAGCTTGGAACTATCCATTATTTTCTGTGCAGCTTAAAAAATGGTGTGGAGGATATTTTTCTAGAAAGTGATAGGAGATTTGTGTTGATGGAATTTCTCAGCAGAATGCTTTCTTTCAATTTCAGGTGCACGGGAATATCATGTCCAGTTCTTTAGCAACCAGCCTGAGAGAGCATGGGTGCATGAGAAGCGGGTGCGAGAGTACAAAGGACGTAAACAGTACGATCAGCTGGTGGCAGAGGCTGCTAAGCAAGCCAACCACTCTGAAAAACAGAAGGTGTGTACAGTCTGAAATGACAACAGTTTATTTTACCAGCGGGGTGAGAGGATAATTGTTGGGACAGATTCAGATTGATGTTGTTTTCCTGTTTATGCCTTGGCAGCCAGTTTTTTACAGGGCTTGCAAATTGCTCCATGGCCTTGCTGTCTCAGGGAAGAATAGCCAGGAATAGTGCCTGTAGCGCTTAAGGCAAAGGAAATAGGAAGACATGGATATGGTGATGGTCAGCCCTGGCTCACCTGGTCTCAAGCCCTACATCAGCTGTGGCTCAACATACATAGTTTGCCATTTGTATTGTATTACATACAAAATACCATTAAAAAATCTACAACATTTGCTGTTTCCTTTAAAGTTAATTTTACTGGTGCACATTCCATATGTAGCTTTTTAAAAATTAAAAGCCATATGGATGCACCTTCCATCTGTCTGCTGGCTGGAGTAATTTCATAATAATTTAATGAAGGCAGTTGTGATTTGGGTATGTCAGGGAGGAGATTTAGCAGGATGGTGTGGGGATGGTTTAAAGGTACAGCCTTTGTACCTCATTGTAGGTACAGCCTAGATTCAGCCTTCCCAGACTATTCCTTAAACTTAAGTTTTGAAAAGTCATGCTGCCTACCCTATTCAGCAGCAACACTGATTTATAGTTTTATCTAATATATTGGTGTACATATGTTTCCAATCAGGGATGTTATCAAAAGTATAGGGAGTTCTGGGTACTTGGGTCAGTCCACTAGTATGAGAGGGGCACAGTGGGTATTTTGAGGTCTGAATACTTTAGATGCTTGTAGTTATGAACATTTCCTTCTAATGTTTCCCACTTTGTGCTATCCTGTTAGCACTGACGGATTCAGTTGTAACAAACAAAACAACAGCAATTAGGCATGCTTTGTAGGTGAAGATGAGTAAATGCAATAACGCTATCTCCTTTATTTTAAAGATTCGCAAACCAAGGCCACAGAGAGAACGTGCACAATGGGATATTGGCATTGCTCATGCTGAGGAAGCACTGAAAATGACTCGAGAAGAGAGGACGGAGCAATATACCTTCATCTATATAGATAAAGAGCCAGAAGAGGCTTTGTCAAAAGCCAAGAGGACTGGTGCGCCGAAGACAGAGGTGAAGAAAACCCGTAGGTCTAAACCATCGCCTAATGCACAGCCAGAACACACCAGTGAGGTGTTGGCCGTGTCCTCTCCATCCAACACTGAAGTCCAGAGGAATAGTCAGAGAAGGCAGTCAAGTGTGGATGAAGAGCCCCCTCCTGTTAAAATAGCATGGAAAACGGCTGCAGCCAGAAAATCCTTGCCAGCATCCATCACCATGCACCAGGGAACTTTGGACCTTCAAAAATGTAATATGTCTCCAGTTGTTAAAATTGAACAAGTGTTTGCTCTACAGAATGCTGCTGGGAATGGAAAGTTCATTGATCAGTTTGTTTACTCTACCAAGGTAACAACATAAATATTTATTGAAAGGGCATAAATGTGCAATGAATTAAAAGGTTTATTCTTGTCTGTTCACCTTTGTCTCAGAATGTGGTCTTTGCAAGCTTGTGTAAAATATTTGGGTGAATTCTTTAGTCTTAAAATGTTGGGAGTTTCATTATCCCATGCTTGCTAAGCCTGATTTCTGGACTGAAATGTAATGTGAAATCAGGTACCTTTTGTGAGAGTTGTTCAGTTTGAGCTAGCAGGTGATGCCCAGAAAATCAGCAGCTCGTCTTCCATACCCAATTGTAAATGTTAATCAAAATAACATCATCATTGTCATCATCTCTTATACATGCGAAGTATTATACTGCTATCAGTCCCTGTGAAACACTGCCAGCAGCACAAAAAACCAAAAACAAAAAAACCCCAAAGCAGTATATGCTCGTGGTCTTCAGCAAAACAAGAAGTCTGTGACCCAATCCTTCCTAGTTTCAGAAAATCAAGATAATTTAAATTAATTTTCTGTAATGATACAGTGGTACCTCGCAAGACGAATGCCTCGCAAGACGAAAAACGCGCAAGACGAAAGAGTTTTCCGTTTTTTGAGTCGTTCCGCAAGACGAATTTCCCTATGGGCCTGCTTCGCAAGATGAAACGTCTTGCGAGTTCTTGCGAGTTTGTTTCCTTTTTCTTTAAGCCGCTAAGCCGTTAATAGCCGCTAAGCCGCTCATAGCCGTGCTTCGCTAGACGAAAAAACCGCAAGACGAAGAGACTCGCAGAACGGATTAATTTCGTCTTGCGAGGCACCACTGTATTTAAATTGCTTGTTTACTGTTATATTACAGTCTTAAATCAAAGAAGTGTTTAGGCTGCTTTGGGTTAGCTTGTGTCTTTGCTTTGTAACTAACAAGTAGGTGTTCACAAATTATAGATGATCTTGCTAGCTAGGCAAAGATTGTACTTTTCTCTGACTTCCCTCCTCCCAACTTCGAAAGCAGCAGGATTTTATCCCTGAAATTGTGCTAATTTTGTTTTGTCGGATTAGAAAGTTTATTCACTGCTGTCAAGCTAATAAAGTGAATTTGTTGACTCCTGATGATTAGTTAGAGAGAGATGACATAGCAATAGATTTTCTTAATTTCATTTCATTTGATTTCATTTGATTTGTGTGAAGGATAGCTCCATTGGTAAAGCTTGTGACTCTTAGTCTAAGGGTCATGGGTTCGAGCCCCATGTTGAGCAGAAAGATTCTTGCATTGCAGGGGCTTGGACTAGATTACCATTGTGGTCCCTTCCAGCTCTATGGTTCTGCCATTCTGAGACTGCAGGTTGTCATTAGGTGTTGGTAAACAATGGCCCACTTCAGACATCATTAATTCAAATCAGCCAAGCCATGGTTTTAGAGACTGATGAACATGCTAGTATTTTTCTCTTTCACTTGCTTTCCTTCTTTTATCATAGTTTGCCATGGCATCTGAAGTGGCCAAGTATGGTTAGCAACTTGCTTTACATATTATGACTTGCACGTTCACTTCAAACCATAATTTTATACAATGGTTTGGAAGCAAGGTGTTAACTATATGTACCAATTTTGACATCACAGGCAGCTTTGGTTAGGGAAGTGGAGGAGGAATTTGCATGCGAGAGGAAAGGGGAGTGCATGAAGCTATAGTTCATGATTGATCCCTAGGTTTGTGACATCTGAACTGGGCCTGTGTGGCAAAGTGGATGTTCACTACATTGCTTAAAAATGTAACATGTTTGGCTCTTGACTTCCTCTGCACAAAGGCATCCTCTGAATATCGGGTGCTAAGAACCGAACCCTGTGTGTGTGTGTGTGTGTGTGTGTGTGTGTGTTTTCCAGAGGAATTTGATTGGCATTGAACATATACTGGAAATAATATATTTGGTCTCCTATTGCAAGGCAGTTATTATGGGCCTAGCTCTCACAAGCAGCAGATGAGAAAGTAAACTTGTGGGGGTACTCTGCCCAGTCTCCTTTAAAAAAACAAAACAAAAAACCCTTCTCACTTCACATCATCACACTTTCTGATGTTTCCTGTTCATACTCCCAGCCTAGCCTCCTAGGATGAATGCTAAAAGTCAGGTCAGGAAAACTGTGAAGTCTGAGAGACGCTTGGCAGCACCAGTAGCATGCATACCCCCCCCCCCACTTAGTTTGTGTGCAGTGCCAGCTTCTGGGACTGAAACTATTCTGAGGATTAGAATCTTGCACAAACTGGCTAGCTGTTGGCTATTTGAGAAAGCAGAGTTGCTGGACATCCCACTTCCCTCACTATTTTTTGGAAAAGCCTTGACATTCTCTACCCTTAGCACAGTTCTGCGGCATATAGGATTATTCTCCCACTTTGGAGGCATTCAGTTTAAATACAAAGTTTATAACTGAGCAGTTGAAAGTGTTTATTTCATAGATGCAGCAGTTAACCAAAAGGACTAATTCAGTAGTTACTAACTCGATCTTTTCTATTCAAAACAGGGTATAGGAAACAAACCTGAAATAATCATCAAGGGGCAAGACAAACTCACTTCTGTCTCAAACCAGCGAAATGAAAGAGCCTCCTCACAAAGGGCCCCCTCTCCCGAAACATCTTCTGGGTTGGCAAGTAGGTAAAGTTTGCAATTCCTGGGTTATATCCAGTAAATCAAACCTCCTCCATTGGGGTAGTCTTCAGAATACAGCAGTCAGAAGTATCACTTTACTATGTAAAACTGGCTAATGCATTATGCAAAGCTTCATTGAAAAATTATTTTGGGGTGGTGGGCTGTGAGGTCGTTATGCTGCAGCAGTTTAAGCAATGCAGGAATTCTCATTTTAGTCATAAACTCTTAAACTTACAGAACACAGAAAACTGACGGAAACATTTTGTTACATGTTTGTCTCTTAGAGACTGATCATCTTACTCAAGACTTCCCCATTTTTACATACACAACATCCCCGTGAGGTAGCGGGGGAATTCAGAGGGGGAAGCCATAGTATTATGTTGTAGTTGTTTTGATGTTTTATTGTGCTTTTAATTCTGTTAGGAGCTGTCCAGAGTGGCTGGGGAAACCCAACCAGATGGGCAGGTTATAAATAAGTTTTTGTTGTTGTTACGACAGCAATGTGTCTTGCAGCATCTTAAATACAAACTGATTTCTGGGTACAGTGGACCCTCCGGATACGAACTTAATTCGTTCCAGGAGTCCGTGCACAACCCGAAAAGTCCACAACAAGAGGCGCCGCTTCTGTGCATGCGCACGGCACGATACAGCGCTTCTGCGCACGGTGCGATAGAGCATTTCTGCGCATGCGCGAAGCACACAGAGCATTTCTGTACATGTGTACACGACGAAACCTGGAAATATACACTTCCGTGTTTGCCGCATTAGTAACCCAAGGTACCACTGTACTCCAGTCCACAAACACTTATGACATAAATCTGTTAGTCTTTTAAACAATGCTGCAAAACTGTTTGTTTTCCCTGTGAGGTTCGTTAAGTTAAAAGATGCTCAGTGACCCAAGGCACACTTTGAGCTCACACTTTGACTTTATGGGGATTTGAACTTTGGCCTCCCAAGTCCAAATCTAACACACTATCCACTATTCTAGGGGTAGCTAAGGTGATGCTCTTCAGACATTGTTGGACTACAACTCCCATCAACCCCAGACAGCATGGCCAGGTATGATGGGAGTTGTAGTGCAACAAGATGTGGAGACACCAAGTCAGCTACACCAGTACTTCATTGCATGATGCTTCTCCTTTTAGGCTCATCTTGCACTCTGGTACTGATTGGTACCATGAATTCCCCACCCCAAACTTCCTAGATGTCATAGCATATTCTGGAACCTAAAACTGTTTCACAGGACGGCAGTTGTGCGTTTAAAATCTCATTTTTTATTTAGTACATTATTTGTAGGAGCAGATGCAGATTCATATATAAATCCCTCTTAGCCATTAATTCTGTCTAGGTTAGTACAATAGAAAATCTACTGTGTTTAATTTGGTCTTGAATTTTAAGTAGTAGTTCTGAATTATCTTTAAAAGGCTAGAGTCATACAGTTATAGGGGTTTACGGATTTTGGTTTAATGTTCCCATTATTATCCTAACACAGGAAAGGAATTTTAGCCAATATCTTGCATTATCAAAACACATCTCAGAGTTTGATATAGGCTAATACTACTTGGAAGGCTCTGGGAGCAGTTACAAGGAATTGCCTAATACAGAGGCAGACCAGTGACCTGGTTATCTCTGTAAAGTCCAACCCTGACTAGGTCAGAGTTCTTATCCTGTGCACACTCCTGGCCAAAACCTTTAACTGGAAGTATTGGTGATTGAACTTTAGTCCTCATGCATGTGAAACATTTTGTTTGCTGCTACTGGTATGTGTTCCTTTATGTGGGAAGAAATGTTTCTCAATGCCTCTGCATATCAAGCCAGAGGAGGAAATAGCTGTGTACCACATAAACAGATGGACTGATGGGTAAACCAAACATAGGCTGACCTTTTACAAATGGAAAAAAAAACCTCCAACCTACTCCTACTCAGACTCCAATGTGATCATATGTTTAATGTCATGTCTTAAGCATTTGTCAGTGAAGCACATCAGATCTGAATCTGGTATTTTAGATGAGTATGAATAAGGCCTTAATCATTTTCAGTACACTCAACCCAATGCCCTCTTTGAAATGAATGGGAGTTGTGCAGGAGTGCAGTTGTATTCTCACAATGCTTCTGGTCATTTTTACTTGCATTGTGCAAACAAATGATGCTCCCAGTGGTTTTTTCTTTACTTATGTGACACAGCTGTGTTTGTTTATGGGGGGGGGAGCCCTTTGGTATATTCTGTGAGGGTCGCAGCACCATCAGAATTCTATAGTATTTGAATATCACTCATTTCCAAGATGCTTTATTTTCCCTATTTGTCACCATTCAGTGGTCCAGACCTTGGGGTGATCTCTGACCACTAGGAGGCAGGTTCTTTTAGAAGAAAGACTCTGCGGGGTTTGGACTAAGAGGCTCCTCCCTAGAGCCAGTCTTTCTGCTGCCTCTGCGCCCAATGGCCATGGACCACTGCCTGGTGAACAAGTAGGAGGATAATCCACAGGTAAGCACATTCTAAGTTTTCACATGTGTCTTTCAAAATGCTTAGAAATGAGGCTCTGCCTGTCTCCTCATATTCATACAGCTGATTCACATGCCATGCTAAGCCATAATTTGTTTTAAACCATGGATTAATCCTGCAGCATAGCCTCCTTCAGATAGCGTGGCTTCTTGTGTTCTGCAAACCTGAATCATAGTTTTTTTAAAAAAGAAACACAAGTGTTAAGCCAGAAATAAGCTAAAATTTTGTTTTTTACTTGTTTCTGGCTTAACATTCATGGCATGCTTGAAACAAACAAATCAGAGTTGCATTATGCCATGCCTTGTTTTTGCTTCTTGCGGCACCCACAGAAGCAAGCCATGCAGGGCATGCCATGGCAGCCATATTCACTACTAACCCATGTTTTAAAACAAACTGGCTTATCATGAAGACACAGATCTTCCCAGAGTATGTGAAGTAATTGATGCATCTGAGCAGGTTCAGGGTGCCATTCTTGTGTATCATTGATTGGGGGCCCCATGACTTTCAGGCAATTGGTCTTCTAGCATAGCTCCTCCTAGAAATTGGGCACTGACAATAAATCTCTTTTGAGTCTGTCTATTTCAGTCCCTTGATGGGTATCAAAAGTTGTTGCCTGTTAAAGTTTTCCCCAGGATTCTTAAATGTAACTTTTGCTCTCAATGATTTTTAAGCCCTTTTGAGTGAATTGGGGCTTTCATTTGCTGAGCAGCACAGGTTCTTTGATGGCTTTGAGTACCCTAATTGCCCTTATTGATACTGAGCCTGGGTTCCGTGTCTTGAATGAACAGCCCCATGCTTGGAGAATGCATAAGAATTCTTTGTTTCTCATCTTTTACTTACTCTAAAGTGCCCAAAATATTGCACTAGAATATTATATGTTGTACAACAACTAAACCTGGCAGGACAGGAATTGGGGAAGTTGTGGGTTCCATGTTTTGCTGAACATCGCATCTCACCAGCCACTTCTGATGGCCAACATTCAGGGAAGAGGGAAGTTGTTGTCCAGCAACATATGGAGGCTTTAGGGTTCCATCCCCTTCTTAGATTCAGACAGAGAGAGGAATAAGATGTTCATTTAAAGACATGCAAAATATTGCCTACATAGGCAAATACTTTGAAAATAAAATTCAGAACATTTGTGTCCTTGGTGTGGTTGGTAACTTATGACATTTAAGCAAGTTCCCGGTTGATTTTAAAGGTTCTGAACATGAAAAGTCACCCCTTCTTAATACTTTGAATTCTAGACTTCCCCTTTATCTTCATATTAAAGCTGGTCTTTTCCCGAACTCAGGACTCTCCCTGAAGCACTGAGATGTATTGCCTGCAGCCAGAACGCCAGCTGGCAGATTAAAGTCTATGCACTCAAAGAAGAATGTAGAGAAATCAGGACTTTGCTATTGAACATCATCCCTCATTGAGGAAAGAGAGCAGAGAGAGAGAGAGACTCCTGTAATGGAAACCATTCTGTTCCCTCAGGTTCTGTAGAAAAGAAGCAACAGAGAAGATCAATACGAACTCGCTCAGAGTCTGAGAAATCCACTGAAGTTGTGCCAAAGAAGAAGATCAAAAAGGAGCAGGTTGGCTTCCTCCATGTAGAGAGTTAAAATATACTGTATACATACTTTCTGTGGCTTAATATTGATGCCTTTTTATTTCTACCTACCCACCTGCCCCTCTATATCCCCCACTGGGTTTGCTTTTGGACTTCCCCTCCTGAAATCCTCTCCCTCAGTAAATATTGCTGTTAACTGATATCCCTTTTCAGCATCAATCACACGTTGGATAAATGGGAACACAGTGACCTCTTCATGAGCTGATACGTTTACTTTGGCTGTTTCTGTTACAAGCATAGTGATTTTATGTTTCAGTGTTTTCTCTGGAAATGCTACCAGCTTCTTTCTTGTCTTACCCTTGATTTAGCTGCTGGTTTGTACTGAGGTTTTAGTTTGTTTTCAAAGAAAAGCTAGATGGATTTGTTTGGTTACTCTTGAAAATTTACTATTAGCATAATCATTATTTAAAGGCTATAGCCTTTTATGTTAGCAGAAGGGGAATAGCATCATGATGGGTTGATTTTGTTTTGTCCTTTAAGTAGAACCAACATGTACAGGGCATTCCTTTTTAAGGATACTGCTTTTGAAACTAGCCACTTGTAAGTGAAGAGGAATAGGCAAGTTGCATACCACCCATGCGATATATGGATTTTGCAGGTTTCAAGAAGGTTATTGTCACTGTTTCAACTGTTTCAGTATGCTCCCATTTTAAATTTAAGGGCAACCCACCTTGAACCATATACACTATGTAATAAATATTCTCTAACATGATTATTGCAAGGGCCAAGTAATGTTGGGGGGAAAACATTTCTTGCAATTACAATTCTAATAAACTTTAATCGTGTTGCACATAATTTCTTCATTAGCTGAAAGTCTTGAAAATACATCATCACCGTTCTATTTAAATATCCACTCTGTTGCTGCCCTGTTCAACATTTCTCTTGTTGGATTTCCAAAATGGTGGAAGTTAAAGGACTTTTTCCCTAAAGTGAATATTAAATATTGGGAAATAGCATATATAACTCTTGGCATCAATTGTTGCAGTTTCCCTTTTTAAATATGAAGCTGTAGTAATTTATATATTTTTAATTAACCATGGTACAAGAACCACATGCCATTGTTCCCCAAGTAGTCTTGCTTGCTTTATACTATGTAGCTAATTAAGACAACATAGTATATTGTACTTATGTTTTTCAGGAAGAGCATATGGCCAGCAAAACTTAATGGTCAGAGATGCACTGTAATGCATAAGCTTGGATGTGATATATGTTGAGAAAGGCGTCCTGATACCTTAGGATTCTGCAACCATATTTGTTTCCCAGGGTCGAGCTTTGTTGCAGTGAATTTCCAAATTTTTTCTGCATCCTTTCGGTTTTAAAATTATAACTGGAATTTTAATTACAAATGAGAGATGCAATGTTAATTCTGTTGCAGTGAGTGGTAGTGAAATACAAGTGATTGTTTAGATTTTATATTTGTATTATCAATTGTATCCTATACAAATCCTTCTATTGTATGTTTTTATCCATTGTACAACGAAATAAAATATTTTTAAAAAATTATAGAATAATCCTTAATAAATATCTATGAGACGTGTTTCTTACATGCACATATAACCAACCTGTGTAGATTTATTTATTTATTTATTTATTTATTTATTTCAAGTGGCAATTTTAGCCTAAAAGCAAGATCTTAGCAAAAGCAGCTGCTTGCAACTACCAAATTCACAACTTGGGTGTACTCTGGAAGAAAGCTTGCCTTCCAATGTAGGATCCAAGACACTGATCCTGGAGGCCACGAAGTGCTTTCACAAGGTCGCCAACTTGCCTGCCCGAGCACTGTGCTGATGTTGCTGTATAGAGGCCTGCAATGCTTCCTGCTCCGCTCTGCCTTTGCAGCACTCTATACAGAGGAGCAGCCCATGGCCTCAGAAGCTCAAGTGCTTGCTGAGTGGAAGTGCCTTTTTTAAAAAAATGGGGCAGTAAGTTAAGCGCCACATGGAACTAGAGTGTCCTGTTTCTCTTTACTTTTCTTAGCCATTGTAGGGGTTTTCTGTAGCCCAAGGAGTGGCTGCTAAACCCCCTCTCCTGATGCCTGGACCAAAGATAAAAGCATTCCATCACTAAGTACACAAAGTGAATGATTTGAAGTAAACACAGTTCAGGGAAGGCGCCTCATCACCCATTTCAGAGAAGGCAGCGTCACTTATCTCCATAAGAGGTGGATCAGAAACGACTTGCTGGGGTGGGGTGGGGGTGGAGATGGCAACATGAGTTTCCCTTTTGTTAATTGCTTGCATTGAAGTTTCATTTCCTCTGTTATACTAGGGAACAGGAAATTCCTCTATTAATTGCTTGTTTTCCTGTCCAAACAGGTGGAAACAGTCCCACAGACAACAGTGAAGACTGGATTACAGAAAGGTGAGTAGTGCTGCTTATAACCCAAAACTTGGTATACAGCCTATTTCATTTTTACTCATCTATGCCTTCCATGTTGTGTATGTAAGTAATCCATGTAGGCATTGTAGTCCCACATCTAACAACCACCTGCCTAACCACCTCTTGCATATTTCAATGTGCACATCTGAATGGAGTGGTGTAGGACTGTACTTCATTGCCTCAAGTCATTCTTGTCCCCTTTTTCCATGCTACTTTATAGATTATTGGAGCGCTTACTAGGAAAATAGGACTGGGATTCACAGACTTTGCCCTGGCCTGAAGTCATTGCTTGCCAGAAGAGTTTGCTTGCCAACTGGCTCATTCGCCTACTGCCCAGTGGTAGCCAGATCAAATAAAAAGGGAATGAACCAGGTCCCTGAGCATAGGGACAACAGCATGCTTTTAAAGTTCTTTTTAAAAGCTTGCAAAAAGCAGGGACACTCCTTAATCTCTTGCATTAACAGTTAATGCAGTGAACATAAGAGCCCACCTGGATCAGACCAGAAGCCCATCTAAAATTCCCACAGCAACTGATATTCAGAGACATCCTACCTCTGATGTTGGAGGTAATATTTATTTATTATTTAAAGAATTTTTAACATGCTGTTCAGCCGAAAAAGGCTTCTAGAGTGGCCAAAACATAACCAAATATAAGAAATGCTCAGAATCTAAAAGACAGAAACTCAAAAGGGATTGGGTGGAACAAAAAAGGAAAGAAGAATGTTCTTGTAATGACTGGCTGGAATGGAACAATTTGGAGAGGAGTTGCCGATCTTTCAGCAGATCCCATAGAGAGGTCCTCCATCCCCCGCCCTCTCTCGTGCCTTATGGGATGGCTTTGGATAGATGACAGTTGAGGGAGGAGCCTGATGGATCTGGTCTCTCAGCAGAGTAGATGGAGAGGCCCTGTGGTCCTGTCTCTCCTTCTGCTAGATCAATCAGGTCTGGTAGCATTGGATCTGTTGCACTGACCTACAAGAGCTAGGAAAAGTTTGGCGGGCAGGTAGGGATCAAAAGAACTAAATCAAATCAAAAGAGCTTTGTCACTGGTTCCATGAGCCTCAGAAGCCTTTGGGCTTGTGTTTCTCAAACACTCATCTTGCATGTCACATGGAAAGCTGATTTGGTGCTGAGGTCTGGTTTCAGAGGAATGGGGTGGGTGAGAGAGTTTTTAAAAATTCTTTAGACTTTCTTTAGCAGTGTGATGGATTTTAGCCTTTGTGGAAAGGCAGGGACGAGACTTATTATTTCCAGCTCCTCTGTCCCCAATAACTGTCATTGAAATAGTTATGACCTTGGTCTTCTCTATCACACTACATATGAACAAAAGGATGTCAATTCAATATAAGCTGGAAAATGTGTGTGGTGATAATTGCTTCTGGTGCAGCCTTTTGTGTATAAGAGCAGACAATTTGCAGAAAGTGTAAAAAGTATCCTTGCCAGGGTGGCTCACTGTGACAGCTATAGGTCTGTTCCAACATTTCCCCGGCCCCTCTGAGAGAGGTTTGGAGGGTGGTGAGAAGGCAGAATACTTCTTTCTGTTTTCTCCCTCCCCACCATTTAAGGAATGCTCTCTCCTGGCAAGGGCCTCTGATGCCAACATGAACATCCTTTCAGTGCCAGGTTAAGATGCCTGTCTTCTCCAAGCATTTGAGGGAATGTGATTACCACTCTTACTGCTGTTTCTGTGCAAATATTATTTGGAGGGGAGGATGGTATTATTTTATTCTTAAATCTGATGATGCACTTAAAAAAAATCATGCAAGTCATTGAGACATTTTGTACTAGGTGACAAATAATCATTATAATAACAGCAATATGCCATTGATATGTGTAAACTGCCCCAAAGCCTACTGAAGAATAGGGTAAAAAAATCTATAAATAACACTATGGTCAACCCCCCCCCCCCTTTCTTGCTGCCTTTTTAAGCATGCTTTGAATTTTAGTTTTGTGGGGTTTAGCTTTGTAGGGTTGAGCATCATTGCCTCTTCCCTGACCTTTACGTACTGTATAGCATTCAACTTCTGTTGTTTTTATTACTGTTTTAGTGCTTATACTGTAAGCAGCCTTGAAAATATTTCATATTTAAAGACAGGTTATGGATGAATGAAATAAACACTATACAAAGCACCCTCACCCCCTGCTACTCCCTTCTTCTCCATGGTGCCTCCCAGATGTTGTGGACTCCCTACTCTCATCCAGTCCAACCAGCATGACCAGTGGTCAGGAATGAGGGGAGATGTAGTCCTGCAGAGAACCCTGGGGGCTACCTCTGATCTATGGGTTGGAGTGACAATCTTTCAAAGAATTGGAGTTATCTTAGTGGACTAGTTGAAATTTTAAAAGCTTTTAAACTAAGTGTCAGTTCCATCTCTGCATGTGTCTACCCAGCCCCTTAGTTTCTCCTTCAGTGTTTAATACATTTAAGAGATCTTTTAAGATTAATTCCAGTATGTTGTATTCAAGGTGCCAGTGAGATTTCGGATTCTTGTAAGCCTCTAAAGAAAAGGAGTCGTGCCTCAACAGATGTAGAACTGACTAGCTCAGCATACAGAGATACATCTGACTCTGATTCGAGAGGTCTTAATGATCCACAGGTACATGTTTTGTATTTCTTGATGTGCTTTGAAATGGGCAAATAACTGATGATCGTGAACTGTGCATAATTTCTCCTTGATTAGTCAGAGCATTTTACATTGAAAATGGGAAATGTAGGGAGTAGGTTGGTGTTATGGACAGAGTTGCATATTTCAAAGATGCAGAAAACATCCTAGCTACAACAATTAACTTACTCAGAATCTCCGCTACTGCTCCTTTCCTCCCTCTCTCTTAATTCATTTAGCAAGGTCCTGTGGTTGTGAAAATACTCAGTTTTGCTCCTTTTGCTTCCTCCAACTGGCAGACTAAATTATTGAAAATAAGAAGCTAAGTTCCATGCCACACAATTCAACTTTTCTTATTTCAGATTTTGGTGCAGCCCCCCCCCCCCCCCCCGGCTGTGGTGTTTTCCTCATTTACACATTGTATTGATACGAATTTGGAAATGGCAGAACATACTATAGGGTTGATCTAAAATAAGAGAGAAGATTTCATAGAAAATTTCAATGTCTATCATATGATTATGGTTTTCTCTTTCAATCAGTGGCATTTATCTTTTGTAGCATTCCTTTTAAAAAGTTGGCAATATAAATGGCTGTGGGCTTTTTCTTTTAGGGTAGCTTTGGAAAACAGTCAGACAGCCCTTCAGCTGCAGCAGATGCTGATGCTTCTGATGTACAATCCGTGGACTCAAGTTTATCAAGAAGAGGTTCTGGGACAAGTAAGAGAGACACAATATGTCAGGTAAATAGAAAGTGTGGCAGGGTCAAGGCTGCAATCCTATACATGCACTCATAAGAGCAAGAGTAAGTGAGACTTACTTCAGAGTAAAAATGCACAGAATTGAGCTGCACTGCTTTCAGCTAAAACCTTTTGGACAACACAAGGTCAGCACCATGGTACATGATGTTTAAATCCCAGCATGGACTTGAAAGCTATTTAGCTGATTCAAGCCTTCGTTAAGAAGTACAGTGGTACCTCGGGTTAAGAACTTAATTCGTTCTGGAGGTCCGTTCTTAACCTGAAACTGTTCTTAACCTGAAGCACCACTTTAGCTAATGGGGCCTCCCGCTGCCACACGATTTCTGTTCTCATCCTGAAGCAAAGGTCTTAACCCGGGGTACTATTTCTGGGTTAGCGGAGTCTGTAACCTGAAGCGTATGTAACCTGAAGCGTATGTAACCTGAAGCGTATGTAACCCGAGGTACCACTGTATATTTATAGCCTACATTTCTTCCATTTATGGAACTCAGGGTGGCATATGTGGGCCTTAATCACCTCATTGAAAAATCCAGGTACTCTGCTAATGATAAAAAAGTAGCTGTTGTTATAACAGTAATAAAAACACCTTAACAATCTAAAGCAATTCCCACTCGCATGTCATCAGATTGTCCTCTGTATCAATGAGAGACTATAAAATACCCCACCTTTCCTGCAAGGAGCTCAGTGTGACACATGTGGTTCTCCTCCTTCTCTCTTTATTGTCTGTGAGCCTGAGAAGCAGCAACTGGCCAGGGTCACCCAGTGAGCTCTAGGGTTGAGTGGGGATTCAAATTTGAATCTTCCAGGTCTCCCAAGTCCAACACTGGTTGTCTTGAGGGCGGCTGGCAAATTCCAAGAGGCAAGCACAATAGGCATGTTTGGGAACAGCAACCGCAGGATACAATATACCGTATTTTTCGCCCTATAGGACGCACCTTTTCCCCTCCAAAAATGAAGAGGAAATGTGTGTACGTCCTATGGGGCGAATGCCCCATAGGCATTCTATGGTTAGAAGGCTGGCGGCAGGAGAAGCCTGCTCCTCCCCGTCGCCAGCCCCGCAAACTTGGGGGATAGCTTCCCGCCCCAGCCCCGTGCCTGAAGGGGGGGAATAATTTTTTCTCTCTTTATTTCCCCCCCAAAAAACTAGGTGCGTGCTATGGGCCGGTGCGCCTTATACGGTAATGTGAACACAGTCTAAGATTCTAAGTTTCCTTGATCCTGGTAGTTGTATCTTAGACAGAGACAAAACTATCCTTTAAATGCTCTGTCCAAAGGTCACTAGGGGTTGAACCTATTACAACGTATAATACAGATTTGTGATAGTTTTCAAGCACATGCCTACATGTGCCCTCTCAAAACTAAGTGTCCTACTGAGTTCAATGATGCTTACTCCCAGGTAAGTAATTATAGGCTTGCAGCCTTAAAGTCACGAATTGGGAGAATAACCTCTGATAGGTCATATCTAGAGTAGGGATGTTTGAGGAATTTAGTTTTTGTGAATTTGGATGCAAACTGGTACACATTTCCTGGATCAATAGGTGGATTGGAATATAATTAGCCTTCAAATTTAGCACTTCTTTGAATTTTGTGATATTTTCTTTGCTCAAAAAAGGTGTTAAAATGTGTTAAAAATATGTATCTTAGAATAAAAGATGTTTAGAATGATGTATATTTTAAAATAAATTTAAATATGCATTTTCCTGTGGATTCTAAACAGGACTTACAAATGAACACATGCAGGATTGACATGGTCTGGAAATAGACTGTCCCATCCATCCCTCATTTAGAATACAATCAGGTGCTGAGAAGTGGGGGCAGTGAGAAGAGATGAAGAAGAAACGAATAAGACTGTAGTGGATTCAGTGCACTGAAAGGAAAATATGGGGAGTGAATAGTAGTGGAAGGGATAGAAGTATTAGGCAAGACTCCAGGACTAAGCAGGTTATGGCAGGGTGTCAAGGAATTGCGCCTATAAACCTAATATATCTCAGCTTGGTAATGGTCTTAGCCAGGCACTACTTTTTAGAAGACTTGACATTTAGAAAACATGACATTGCAACCTTACCTGAAGGGCGCTGGGCATAATCTGCAAAGCAGCAGACTTGAATCAAACAGAACTGGGTTGAAGACCAGAATCCTTACATTACATTGACATTGACGGCTACCCTAGTAATCAGTATTTAAAGACCATTTTAATGGTGAACTTCAAGGGATCAAATTACTTTAGTTTAGTAATCCTTACAATAGTCCTATAAGGCTGGTTAGCATTATTTTAGTTAGTATCGTGGCAGCCCATCAGAGGTTGATTGGCTGCAAAACAGGTCATATGCTGACATTCCATCTGATAGGAGGCATTTGAAGTTGTGCAAATTTTATAAAGTGGAAAGTGTGGCCTCTAGAAATAGGAGGGAATGCAGGGATTGGAAAAAAAGATTCAAACTTAACTGAGGTAATGACATCTGCACTGTATATGTAGCAGCATCACAGGGGTTTAGCCAACTAAGTTCTACTCACAATAGACCCACTGAGCCTAAAGTCCTGTCCTAATTCCAGTGAGTTTACTCTGAGTAAAGCTAGCATTGGCTACAACCCTCAGTGTTGGACTCTGCATTGGGTCAGTCTGGAAGAATTCCCAGCCACTGACTCTGTACTCAAGTAGAAACCATACTTCACCTTATAAATGTTTGTTAAAAGAGTGAAGAAAATATTGGTTTGATCACATTCACCCAATGATAGGAGTGGAGCTGAAGCAGAGTAGTGTTACCAGGTTCTTGACATCATTACTGCTCTGGAGTCTGCCCAGGGTCACTAACGGTGTCGCAAGGATCTCTGCCTTGGTGTGCTCCTCATGCCTTGCAAGCTCCTGACCGTGGGGCTGCCTTATTCCAGCAATGCAGGACTAGTTTTTTTCAAATGCAGGGCCTTGAAACGGGCTTACTCTGCTCCCTGTTTCTGGTGGCTGCAACAGTTGGTTTTCAAGCCTCCTCCCATCTGGCTAGCCCAGCCACTTCATCTGAAGAATCTTGGTCACACCAGCCCAGTACTTTTCAACCAGTGCTTCTTGACATACCAAAAAAATACGACCTGTAGAAGAGTCCTGTGCTAGACAGTGATGGAACCTTGCGGGGTTGTGTGGTGTCCCCCTCTTTTAGCTTTAGCTCTTATTGCTTACATTGAATATTTAAAACCTCTAGTCGTTATGATCACATATTCATTATTTTCTCTTAAGATTTGTGAAAGTTCTGGTGAATCTCTGGTGTCCTGTGAAGGAGAATGCTGCAGGGTCTTCCATACAGAATGCCTAGGATTGAGCTCACAGCCTGATGGGAAGTTCATCTGCCTGGAGTGCAAAAATGGTAAATGAGGGAATGACTTCTACCTTGTGAATTCTCCTGGTAGGAGTTCTGGAGGCTCTTGCTTGCCATTTGTTCAGCTTGGCTGTTGTGTTCCTGTCCTGGAGGGTTCACTAGCAAATATATTGGCTTCCCGTGTGTGTGTGTGTGTGTGTGTGTGTGTGTGTGTGTGTGTGAAAGCACATTAAACTGTTCAGGTTTCCCAGCCTGAATCTTGCTCTGTGGCACTATCTTGGCTAATTTGCTCCTTCTTTTCTAGCCACCGTCCATTAACTCAGCTTACCCCCTTTCCACCCACTTTCTATTCGTACTGAGTAACTGGGGGAAATCGCCTTGATAGTCAGCTTTCTCAGCCTCAGAAAGCTGGCAGGAATATACAGTTGTCTTCCTTTCCTGTCCACTCTCTCTGAAGAAGTCTACAGAGACCTAGGGCAGCTACTACCTGTCATGGCTGCTTTGTTTCATACTCTCAGAATGTTTTACCCTAGGCTGGTCCTCTTTATTTCTCTTTTCTAAAGGACAGCATGCGTGCTTTTCCTGCAAGCTGCCTGGCAAAGACGTGAAACGCTGCTCTGTCAATGCCTGTGGCAAATTTTATCACGAGGTCTGCATCCGCAAGTTTGCTACAGCTGTTTTTGAGTCCCGAGGATTCCGTTGCCCCCAACACTGCTGTACTGCCTGCTCCATGGAGAAGGATATTCATAAAGCGAGCAAAGGTAAGATTCTTACTTGTTGTCTTTGGAGAAGAGCATGAAACTGCAGACTCTCTGATGTATTGCAGCAACAACCCCAAGGCGCTTAGACTGCTGCAGTTACCACTCAGCCTGTTTAGCTTGACCCTGGAAATAGGAAGAGCAGCATCAGGGACACTCTTCATAGCTGCCGTTAAGGCAACCTCATAATGCTGGCCCAGGTATCCTGATACAAGGCTTCCCTGTGGTCATTGAATTACCTTGGAGAATGTGCTGTTTTATTCTCCCATGGCGCAAGGGCAGCCTGGTGTATCATACCTTGACGTTCATGCTGTGATGAAGGGCAGGTCAGAAATCTTTTAAATAAATAAAAAATGGTGTTGGTGGCCTTGAATTGAGGCTACCAATTCCTGTAGTTGGCTTGTGATGGAGGAACCCATTGCCAAGATCTGAAAGTGGATCAGCACATATTAGTCATACTTATTAACTTCAGTGGGTCTGTTTTGAGTAAAACCTAGTTGAGTACCACACAAAGCCACTTAGCAGTATATTTGTTTCACTGGTGAATTGTTTTCTTGTTGTGTAACAAGTTTTCACTATCCCAGCTGTTGTGTTGGATTCTTGTGCAACATTCAAACACCCGTCCACCAGTGTAAGACTCCTTGCACTAGTGGACGGAGAATGTTTGATGCAACTTATAATATCTGTATGTTTTCCTGCTCGTGCACCAGACATGCCGGTATGCTGAGCTAGTCTCAGATTGTTATCATATCAGCGAGAAACTCAGCCAGGCACTTAATACGGGTGGCCATATTTCTGTTCTGGTTCTATCCAAGGAGTGAGAAGTAGTTACTGTATTAAGCTGTGTTGATGGCCTCTGGCTGTTTTTCATTGCTGTTGGCAGTGAACAAGAGAAGCCAAATATTAGGCCACCAACAAGTATAGCAGAGCTTGTTTCATTTTATTTTCAGTTACTTAACAGAATTTGCAGAGACCTTTTGGTACAGCAGACATAAAACCTGTACAGTAGGATGTGAAAAGAAGTGACGTTATATTTTGCTTGGTTATTGATATCTTTTGTGTAAAACAATCTGTGTACCCTGTGCGTGAAGAAAAGTGGAGCTGTCACTTAAAGAAGAAGGGATAGCTGGAGGATTGCTCAATTGGGTTGAGGTACAGAAACACATCTGCCTAACAAACATCCATTAGCGTTCCTAGCAGCCTTTATTGAATTAGGCCAGAGTTAGCTAGAATACATTTGAGATAAACTATAGAGCAGGGCTGGGGAACCTGCAGCTCATGGGCCTAATGAGGCCCACCGGGCCATCTTGGCCAAGCCATGACCCCAACCCTACACATGTCATCAGGTGTGGGACGGGAGAAGGCGCCGCTGCACCAAAGGGGGTTTGCACACACTGTTAATCAGCAGCACCTGCACAGCCCTTTGCAAGAGATGATCACCTGATTGCCAGGATTTGGTAAGTGCCACATGGCTGTGTAAGTCCCAGCAGTCAGCTGATTGTCTGTGTGCCCACCTGTCATACTTTACATTGGGGAGGGGGACATAGAGATAAGGATCCAGCCCATCAGCCAGGTTCTGTTCCCCACCCTTGTTGTAGAGCATATGAATTCTCAGCCACAAAAAGGCACATCAGATAGGGACTCTCAAGACTTTGGTGTACTGAGGCTCTTTTAGGTTGAAAAGGGGGGAGGGATCTCAGCCTCATCAAGATTAGTCAAAGCAAAGAAAAGGTTGACTCTTCTGCTAATGGCCCTCACTCTTGCAGTGGTGGAGCCATGTGGACAGAAAGGGTCTTTACCATGCTTTTGATGTGCAGGTGAAAGAGAGATTCTTTGGGAAATACTGGTGGTATTCACTGCTCCCTGTGTTGACAACCCAGCCATCTAGTTTTTCTAGATGTGGGAGAGGGGAAGGCCAGAATCAGGGCACGAAAGCCTCACTTTGCAGGGGTGTGTGTGTGTGTGTGTGTGTGTGTGTGTAAGTAAGTAAGTAAGTAAGTAAGTAAGTGTGTAAGTAAATCTACTCTGATTCTGAGTTTGCAGCAGGTGTTTCAAGCTGTCTTCATAGACATGAGCACTAAAAATGTCTTTATTTATTTATGGAAGCTGAGGTTCTTGGGAACCTGACCTCTGAGCATGATATGATGTGATAGATCTTTTCTGCACTCCTATGGAATAATCCCAATATGAATTTGGCTGTGCCCATTTACGGCTCATGTTAGGATTATCCAAAACAGGTTCTCCCCAGGGTGTGGGTGGAGTTGCACCCCTAGGGATGCAAAATGTCATTGCTTTTTGAAAACTGTTACATCATTATTAGGTATATCAAATGAAAATCAAAACTTCGTTACAGACTTTGAAGTCTGTAGCCATGTTCTAAACATACTGTCCTATGGTGCATTTTATATTAAACAGGTCGCATGGTGAGATGTTTGAGATGCCCTATTGCCTATCACTCGGGAGATGGCTGTATTGCTGCAGGAAGTTTGTTTGTGTCATCCCACATTCTCATCTGTAGTAACCATTCCAAAAGGAGCAATCACTCTTCATCAGCTGTAAATGTAGGCTTTTGTTTCGTTTGTGCAAGAGGTGAGCTCTGTTTTTTTGTCTTCCTCTGTTTATATCTTTGGTGTTCAGTCCTTGATTTTGTTAAAAACTGAACTGTGAACCCCCACTCCCACCCCTTCTGCTCTGGGGGAATTATTTTTTGTTCTCAAGTTTCCTCCTTGGCTATTGGATGTAGCATATGAATTTTCTACGGGCTTTTAGCTGCTAGTGCCCATTCTTAGACACGTTAGGAAGGATACCAAGGTGGTGCCTTCTGCTTCCCTGATGCCAGCGGCTGGAATTCTAATACTGACTTTTTCAGTCACTTTTGGCAGCCATGAATGTGTTCAGTTCATCATGTAAATCAAAACTGATCCTGCAGGTGGGTGGGTTATTCATAGATTAGAAAAAGGTCCCTTTTCAACCATGAAATACTTTTAAATATGAGTTAGAGGAAACACCACTTTTTAAGTTAAATATAAGTAGGAAGAGACTTCTGTTCTCTAATTCTAGTAGTTCTGAATCCGCCTTTACAAATTTTACTGATTTAAAGCATGGAGACTAGAATTGCATACACTTTGCTGGGAGTGAGCCCTATTGAATTCAATAGGGCTTTTTAGCAAACATGGCTAGGATTGCACAGTACGTTCTTTGTCATTTACTTGTTTTAGTCAATGATAACCCAGCAAGATTAGCTGTATAGATGTAAAATGAGCTTATGTATAGTGCATTGTAGTATACCAGCAATGTGGTAGTAAATTTCACATGAGCAATTATGGAAGTCAGTTCTAGCAAGAGGGAATAACTGAGCTGTGACTCTTAAATTGTATTCAGTGGATACAGGCAGTGATTTAGACTAGAACAGGCTTCCTCAGCCTTGGCCCTCCACATGTTTTGAGACTACAATTCCCATCATCCTTGACCACTGGTCCTGCTATCTAGGGATCATGGAAGTTGTAGGCCAAAAACATCTGGAGGGCTGAGGTTGAGGAAGCCTGGACTAGAATCTAACGGGTACTGACAGCAACTATATTTGCCCTGTTGAAATGAGAAGAATATACCTGCATTGCCTGGTAGAATGCACCCCTTTCTGCTTGATTCCCCAAAGTTTCATCAATAGATGTCAATTAAAATTTTTCTGAATGTTGTTTGTAAAGGCAGGTGAAGGGGAGAGAGACAGACATACAGAGACAGAGAACATAAGCAGATGTGGTGGAAATAACTATTTCATTTCCTCCTTGGGATATATTACATACAGGAGAGGCAATGATGCTGACACAGGGCATGGAGGTAAACAGGTGACAAAGTTCATGTCGCTTTAAATAAATTTAATTTTTTCCAGAGGAATGGCGCCTGAAGGCTCAGAGGGAAACAGTAAGTTTTAGAGTGTTGAGCTTGAGCAGGAGTCCTTGGAGCAGTAAGAAAACCAAATAATTTCCAACATCTGGAGTGAATGGATCTAATTCCTTTTCAGCATGTTGTGACTGTCCTAAGCAGTCTTCATGCCAATGGAGTCACAGTTGTGGGCACAAACTATTTACATACCTCTAGCGTTGTTTGCTTCAGTTTCCTTTTACCTGTTGGGGTTGGGGGTTACTTCTTAGCTACCTTTCCCTCCAACTTTAAGATTGACTTCACTTTCATATTTACAAGCATGATTTAAAAAAATAAACACATCTGATAGGCGATCAAATTTAAAATAGCTAGAAATATCTAATATACAAGATCAAAACTTCTTAAATGGGTTGGCTGTTGCTAGCTTTTCCAAAACTTGTAGTTTTTAGATTCCAGCTCTTTTAGTGTTCAGAAAGGCAGGTGGCCACTTTGGTCATCCTGCACTCCAGTCCTAAGTTAATTACATCACACTATGATTTCTGCCTACCTCTCTGGTCTGGGTTGGGTAAATTCTCCTGAACTTCTACTTTAGGACAGAGGGAGCAGCTCTTTTGTTCTTATATCAAAAGGAGAATTAGCTGGTAATTTAAATGCTCTTAAGTAGCTAGTCATTTTAATTACTGTTCTGTATTGCTTTCAAAAGATTTTTATGTTCCCATACACTGCCCTGATGTTTTGCAAGGGGGTGATATGTAAATAAATCTATAAATAAAGAAAACAAAACATATGAATTCAAGCAGCCAAAAGGCATAGACAGCCACATTAGAATAGGGCTTGGTGCCTCAGCCGCTGCAGTGCTCAGGTTTCCCTCTTAATATGGGAAGATGCTGCACATGCTGTTGCATCGAGAAGCTTTCACATGGGGGCTCATAATCTTCATGGGTTGCCCCAGTTCACTGGAGAACCATTTGCCAACCTCCTGATGTGGAGACTGTCCACGTGGTTGAGCCAGTGCCCAAGGCAAGGCACCATGCCGACACTTTTTGAGCAGTTTCTGTCTTGGAGATGGTGACATAAACATTTTCTCTGAGAAATTACAGTTGGCCTTCAGAGTGGTGAAATTTGCTCTGTTGCAGTACTTGTGCAGTGAAGGAATAGCTTGTAGATTTCTACTTCCTAATTGAAAATTCTTTGCACGTTTTAAGATATATGCACACTATTTCTGAAAATCTTTGTTGGATAGAAGGCTATTGACAAGGTTTGCAGGGTGAGTTGTGGTTGCTACAGTAATAGAGTGCTGATGCAAACAACAGTGTATTTATTAGACATGCACAACAGCCATGAATGGGTTCTGACCTTCAAACACTTTGCTTTGTACCTAGTTGCCTACCTCTGATTACTGTTCTTTCTAGGCCGTTGCCTTCTCAGGTTCATGGTTTCAATTGTCCTTGGAAACTTTCATGGGGTGAATGGGGATGCTGGTGCATTTTGTTCTCTCTTTCGTAAAAGTTGTTTCCCTTCCCAAATTTACTGGTTTTGATGTTGAGCAGTATTCTTCAAAAGCACAGCGATGTCTGTTGTGTTTCAAATTGCTCTGTCTGCTAGGACTGTCTAGTCTGTAGGTAAAAATATTAGGTGTGCTATTAATCGTTGAAGTGTAAGGCAAATGAAAAAAAGGGAAAGTGTGGTTTTTGCCAAAAAAAATGTTACAGTTGACATTTTTAGTTTGGGGCAAAGGAAGCATGCAGAGTGGGTTGATTCCTTCTACCACCCAGGAAGGCAGAGGACATGTGATCAAACTTTTCATCCTAGCCTTGTAGATTCCTCCTCTGCTTGCTTCCTGCTTTTGTGCAGCCAACTGCTGGGGTCCTGTCATGCCTGACACTGTCACTACAAAGTTTCAAGGCCAGCCAACAACAACAACAGAGGAGTCTGAGGAGTACTGACCTGACCTCCAGCTCAGCTGATGCAAAGGGATAGCAAAGCAGGAGGAGGGTGCTCTCAGCACCATTATCTCAGCCTCTGCATCTTTGTACCAGGTGTCATCTGCAGATGAGGAAAAAACATTTATATGGCAGTCCCTTTTCAGAGGATGGCAGGGCATCAAGCAGCTAACTCACATAGCTGCCTGCAGCTAACTTTAGCAGAATGCAGTGCCTTTTCAAAAATGCACCACAACTGCTCAAATGCCACACCCCATACCTCCAGCCTTTTTTTTTAACTGAGAAACAATTTATTCATAGAATTTATGGGGCTATTATTGACGATTTCACCAATTAAATGTTAAAACAAAACAAAGAAGATAGATAGAAGATAGATTTCAAAAACACTTTAGAATGGCATCAGCACATTCAGAGTTTTCTGTCTCCCCCAGTCCCCAGACAGGAGGGATAGCTAGAAGCCAGACAAAAGCCCCCAGCTAAACAATCCATGCTGCTTGTTCACTCTTTATCAGAGGAACCTAATCAGTATTTGCCTGAACTCACATCTGCTGGCTTTCTATCCTCCTGCAGAATGTTGCCTCTCAGGGCTTCCCATACAGGCACCTCATTCTCCCCTCTTAATCAAGGGGACTTCCAACAACAGAGTAGCTTGGAGAAGGGAGCTAGAGAAGGGTCACTTGGCAGCATAACTGATGGGTAATCCACTACCAGACTTACTCATAATTATGATATTTTGCCTTTATTAGCAAAAGCCTTATTGTCACTTGGTTTACAACCTTGGCTCCTCAGCCATCAATGAGTTCCAGAGGCGTACTGGTGTTTTCTGAGTTCTGGTCAGCCTCCAAGGAAGTGCTCTTCCTCCTCCTCTTCAGATGGTAGACTTGGAATGGGCTAGCTCCTTACAGAGCAAAAAGGCTGCTAAACTAGCTCACAGGTTCTACACTCTTTCTTCCCAACCAATGGAAAAACTAGAAATCCCAGTAGTAGATTCCCTGGGGACAGTCTTGTTGTCATGTGCTGTCTTACCTATGGATAATGAATGTTGCATTAAGAGCCTATTGAAAAGAAATCCAATGTGGCAGTCAAGAAATCTCATTCGGACTAAGCCCTGGCTTTAAGAGCCACTTCTACTTTCATTCTTTAATTATCATTTTATTTCTCTGACTTGCAAACCTTCAAAACAAGGATTTGGATGATAGAATCCTCCATAGAGCATTGACAAGGCTGGCCAAGGCCCGAGGCCTTGGCATTCATTGTAGATCCCACCCTGAATGCTTTGCCATTTTTCACCAGGTGATCACTGCTACTCTGGTAGAGGGAGTTCACCCCACACCTCCCATTTTAATCAGTGCCCTTTAACAGGATTTGCCTCTTTGGTGATGTGTACTCAAGCAACCCCTTGTAGAAACAAAGGACAAATGCATCCCAACAGGGGAGGGACAGCCTAGATATACTTATTACTCATTTCACCTCAGTAAAAGCTCATTTCACTACAGGGATTATAGAAACTGAAGCCCATATGGTGACACATATTCTAGGGCAGACCTGCTGAGCCGCCAGCCTTCCTCCAGTGGGAAGAAGATTGAAGTTGTTTCTCCTCACCTAGGAACCCTAATTGGACAACTGGGTGTTAAACCCAGTCACATAATTTTAGTCCAGACCAAAAGACTGTTTTTGACCATGGCCAGCCTTCTGGTCGGAGGTGAAACAGGTGATAACATCATCCAGAATCTGTTAGATATAGGGTTCATTGAGCCAGTTCCCTCAGAGGAATAATTCTCTGCTTTAGTCAGTCATCTTTGTTGACCCAAAGGAAAGAGGGAACTGGATGTCCATATTGGACTTGGAATATGTAAACAGTGTCAGGATTTATTGCAAGTTCAGGATGGAGTCCCTCAGGACCACCAGGGAGGCAATTCACAAAGTGGACTCCATAGATTTAACAGGGCCATGCCTTCATATCCCCGTATCCTCTCTGTTTGGGCAACTCCTGAGCTTTGTATACCAGCAGACAGGTAGACACTGATATCAGTAGCATCCTTTCACCTCCTGCTCCTTGGGTCTTTATCCAGGAACAGAGCACGACAGGACTTACAGAAAACTTTGGCTTCATTATAAACAAGCAGAAAAGCCATCTCTACCCACCCAGAAGGTTATGGCACATGGGAGCAGTTCTAGACCCAGAAAAAAGAATTTAATGTGCTTTTCGCAGGAGAGAAACCAGAACTTTCTTGCAAACATCAGACCACTGCTTTTTCTAGCAGTGCTCTTCTCATGGAGATTTGCAGGGCAGCCATATGGAAATCCTTCATGTTCACCAAACATTTTTACCTCCACTGAGTTGGCTTTGGGGGAGAGAGTGCTCTAGCGTGTTCTCCCTCTGCTTGAACTTCAGCCACTGTTCATTTTCTGTTTCCGTCCCTGGTGATCAGGGCAGCTTTTGCACATATCACACTATCGGATGCTCCTTTACTCTAAACTGAGAAAGGAACTTGGGGCACTTATCTTCTTTTGGGGGTGAACAAGGCATCCAAGGTTCACTCTACCACAGCCAACCTCTAGCACTTATTAGACACTCCTGAACAGTTACATCTGCTGAGGCCTCTGGCTGGCATCAGGTCCCCTGCAGCTCCAGTTCTTTACACTTCTCAGCAAACTCTTCCTCAAGCTTGGCCATAGGGCAGAACTGAGAAGAAGTCTACATGACCAGGCTGAGCTGCAAAGGTTTGTTCACATGTTCTCTAATTTTCTGGGTGGTAAGAGTCAGCCCACCTGATTGGGTTTTTCTTCACTCCAAACCAGAAGGAACCTTCATGGTAAGTGTCCAATGTTCCTTTTGTATTGTGTTTTAGTGAACATAATAATGGGACTCCCTTCAGCTCCAACTAGCACAGCGGGCTAAATGGGGCTCTTGTGTGATCCAAAGGCACACAGGATGGCACATTAATACCCTGCCTGCTCCCTGACTAATGACATTCTGTCAGTCCCATCAACTTCACAAGCATGTGGGGGGTGCACCGGAGATAGAGCTTCATCTGTGGCTGGTCCCATATTGTGGAATTCCCTCTCAGGAGAGGCTAGACTGGCTCCCTCTTTGCTATTCTTGCAGACGATGCTGGTCACTGGGCTGATGTAAGGGCACATCGGATTTCAATTGCTACTTCTAAATGTGTTTTGATATATTTAAACATTGGGTTTAACTTGTTAATTTTTATTATTGTATATTTTGTGATGCTATTTTTTAATGTTGGAAGCCGCCTTGAATCCCAACATGAGAGAAAGGTGGAATAGTAATACGAATAATAAGAACAAGGAGAAAAAATACTTTCTTGTACGTTGACTTGTTGATCTGGTTTTCACAGAGATGTATTTCTTGAGGGTTCTGTAATGAAGGCTGTAATCCAAGACGCAGTTACCTTGAAGTCAAGAGGGCTTACTTCTAAGTAGGCATGTTTAGGATTTTTTTAAAAGAAAAAATGCATTGAAGAATAGATTTCAGTACTTTGCAGCTATATCCTGCATTTACTTTTGAGAAGTATTGGTCACTGTTAGGAACATGTGTTTCAGAGACAACAAGTTTGGAAGTGTAACAAGGCTTTGAGAGAGTATAGTGTAGTCTTGCCATGCGAGGGTATAAAATGGAGACTTGTCCCAAATCTGAGTAAAATGGATGAATTCTTAGCTTTTGTAATAAAATTTTAAGATTCCCAAAGTGTTCTGTTGATTATCATGTGTGCCTTCTGTAGTTTGAAGACAAAAGTTTATCTTGGCCACATTTCCATGTAAGGCTAACCCCAAAATTCTGGGGTGCTTTGCTGCTAGCAAAAAGGAGGAGTAAAGCTAACCAGAATTTTTGTGGCCTGCAGTGTTGATTTTGCTGCATGGTTTATAATCATGTTTATAATGATTTTTTCCTGATCTTTCTCTGGGTTTGCCTCCTAGCTTGGCTGATAGCAGTTCTAGTAAATACTGGGGTCCCTGAGAACAAATACAATTCAGACATCTCATGATAATTGTTTGTGCGTTACTCCTCAACATACGTACATTTTTGTGTAGGAAACCAACATTTAATGTTGAGACTTCAGTATGCACTTCATAACATAACCTTTTTAAATGGAACTGGCATGCGTGGAATGTTTAACTTAGCGTGGCTTGCCTCCCTTGCCGTAGTCACCAGAGGAATAGACTTCAGGTTCTTCCTATGAAGCCTTTGCACATTCACAAATTTTATAGCCTTGATGGCTTAGAATCTTGGGGCTGTATCCATTGTTTTTCTTACTCAGTAACTTAGGTCCATTAATTTCAGTGGGTATGCTCTAAGTGAATTAGTTGTATATGGCCCCTTTTTCTTGAAAGATCGTGCTCTCTAGCATGTAGATTCCATGCAGCATAGATGTGCACTGATCAATATGTATGTTTTACACTTTTAATTTGTGTAAGGAGGAAGAAGTAAAGAAAGAAAAAGGAAGTCATGAGAAACTGTCCCCTTTGCCATGAGAGTTGCCAAACCTAGGATGCTTTGGTTGAGGAGACTTTTAATTAAATCATGATTTGTGTCCTGCAGTTGTTTCTGGAAAAGTCATTTTATTGTTTTTCATCCCTTTTGTATATTGGGGTCTTTCCTTAGTCACTGGAGACTGGTAAAAATTAAAAGAAACTATGCTCCAGTGTTAACTTACTGGAGAGAAATCTCAATCTGGTGAAACTCTCTAAAATATATCCGTGTGGGGGTACTGTTTTGCTATGTATGTGCAGATGACTTGTGCTTTGCTGCTTCACTAGTGGCTACAACAAATCACAATCCCTGTGCAAGGTTACCTTCAACCTGGGGAATGTGCTTTATTTCACTCCAGACAAGCCATGATCTGAGGCTGAGGTTTGTTCATGTCTCCGCAGGGGTGGTTTGTTAGATCCCTGGTTTGGACATAATGCTGTTCCCATTCCTGCCAGGGCAGACGTGAAGCAGGAGCCACCTGCATGTTCTATGGCAAACCGCTCACGATGGTTTACCATGACATGAGAAATGTCTGATCCCCATTTTACTGCATTTATTTGATCATGATGCCTCCCTTACACCACAACCATCCAACCCCCCTACTCGTTCTTCCCAGTGATGATTTGGGGAAAGGAATACTCAGATAAACATGGCACATCAATCAGATGTTGTTGAGTCTAACAATTTCACCAGGCTGAAATTGCTCCCGTGAAGCAACATCTAAGAAGGGCATTGTTTCAGGACTGCATTGTGCAGCAGAAGTTGCAGCCAAGCTCTGAATCCTCTCTAGGTGATTCTTAACGTGGCTGTGGCTTACGTGTGGTCTTAAGTTCTTAGCCCCTGTTGATGGGATTGGCAGCATGTTTCCCAATTAGCTGCCTTTCCTTTTTTGAGGGTAGATCAGTCATAGGGAAAGTCACAGATGTGTTTTCTCAAGTGTGCAGGTTAAAATAGAGCACAGGTGAAAAACAATGTTGGACCTATATCATATCTTTAATCCTATATACTTAGGCACATAGATGCTATCTTATTCAACATAACAACCTCTCCGTAGACATAGAACCGTTTTCTATCTCACTTTTTCTTTTTCCTCATCACATCACTTTTCTTTCCATACTTAAAACATAAGTAAAATATGCATAGTAGGTGTTTAATTTGGTTTTATTTTATTTTTCTCATTATGGAATCATGGGTAGCTTCATTGCAACTCATTTCTTTCTGTTTGTTTCGTATAGGGCTGATAGTGCAGGATCATTCAGACCCCCTGTTCAGTTCATATGCCAATAAGTCCCACTACCTACTGAATGAATCAAATCGTGCTGAGTTGATGAAATTACCTATGATTCCTCCTTCTTCGTCAGCTTCCAAAAAGAAATGTGAGAAAGGTAACCAAAATAGCTTCTTTCTCTTTTTAATTTTCTTTCACTTTCCTGCTTTTCCTTTCTTTTTGTTTGCTTTTAAAAACAAATCAAGCTCTCTATGCTCATCCAGCACCTTCTTGTTGCGCTTGATAAACTTCACTCATTGCTTATTGTGAGTGTGCATTCATGTTGGCAAAAATATTACAAAGGGGCTTAAAATAATTGCTAAATTCCGCTCTGTTACTGAGCTGCACTTTACCAACCAAATCTAATAGACTTCCCTGAAAGCCATGAGACAGAATCTGTTGTGTCTTTGTGTTGCATGTTAACCACACTAAATGAGATAAATACCCATTTGAGCCTCGTTCAGACCTGTTTCACAGCCAGAATGGGATTGCCTAGAGGTTGCAAGTATGTTAGCCAGTGACTCCAGGAGAAGATTTTTGGTGCCGTGATTTGTAAGATCACCAAGACCCCTTTTCAAGCCATCGATCGTATGGGGCTGCCATGTATTTGAACCAATCCTTGCCATTTCTGCCTGGATGGCTTTCACATTTCTCAACTGCCATTTTTCTGTTGAGAAGCCTTTGCTCGACTTATTCAGTCTCCATGAGGAAGAAGGCAGCCTTTTAATTGCTTGTTCCTTAGGCAGCTAGATTAGCTTTTGCTGGTTTAATTCCCAGAAGATTCCTTCTGACCAGTTGTCGCCACTTAAGGAGGATAAGGCTATCAATGACTATTTATTGCCTCCAGCATCACAGGCAGTGTGTCCTCTGAACACCTGAGTAGGAGAGGGTTGTTGTGCTCATGTCCTGCTTGTGGGATTCTCATAGATATCTCACTAGCCACATGAGAACAGAAAGCTGGACTGCTGGAAATAAATAATACCCACGCCTTTGGCCTGATCCAGCAAAGCTGTTCTTATGTTCTTATCCCCTCATCCATTTTCATTAATGTGGTATAACAGAATGGACATATTACACACAGCTGATTTGTTTCTCTACCTCTCCCTGGAACCATACTTCTCATGGGGGTTCCTAAGAAACTACATTTGAAGAAGCAAATTTAGTCCTTCCAGCAAGAGACAGTTGGGAATAGGAAGGATGGCTTTAAAAATGTGGTCACCTGATGCTACTGAATAATTCTCTTAAGGGCTTCACATGTAGAAATGACTCTTGCACAGTTGTAATCTTTCTTTAAATTTCCAAAGATTCACAATTGCTGTTTAATTTTGAGACTCAGAAAGGACAGAAGACGAGCCAGGTGACAACTCTGCAACAGTCCTTCAGTTCAAATGAGAACAAGAGTAGGACACCAGTTTTGAAGGAATTTGGAGAGGTTCCATGCATGTATAGACCCTATCTATCCACAGGAGAAGCTTACCCAGCCATCTGCCATGTTCCCTGCCTTCACTTCCACTTGGCACATATAGCTCTTAGGAATACATGAGGTTGCATCCAACATAAGACAAACTCAAAGTAGATCCACTGAAATTAATAAACACGGCTAGTTGAGGTCTGTTAATTTCAGTGGGTCTATTCCAAGTAGATGCTAGTTGGATAAGAACCCATAATGTTCACTATGAGGACTTTGGTTGGGCCTGCCTCCTCAACTGCATGTGAGCTGTACACAGTTGGAGCCTTGTCCAAACTAGGGCTTTTGTCTGTGAAGATTGGAAAACAGCTTCTATTGTTTCTGAGTGCTTGAACTCTCCAAAAGAGTGTTGACCTGGTTCCCCTTGCTAATAGCTCACTCACCTTGTTGCTGTTCTTAAGCTAGTCTCCATCACTGAGAGACTTGAGACACTCAGAATTATTTTGAGCCCTCTTTATGCTTAGCTTCAGCAAATCTTACTAATGCATTGTAAGAGCCAATTTCCTGCTTAGCAGTGGAAAATTGTGTGTGTGTTTTGTTGGTTGTTTGCTTTGGTTTTCACATTTTTTTGACATTTTACCTTGTTTGGGCATTTTTTTCAATGATTGGAGCTGTATTTCCTCTGAAATGGTGTTTACACTTTTAGAATTAATTGTGGGATTTTGAAATGAAAGGGAAATCAAGCATTTTAGGCTTTATTGCATCCACAGCAGAGGAAATATAGTAATTATTTTGTTGTTGTTTTAACAAACTCTTTTTTGAGCTCTATAACAACCAGTGCAATCACAGCTTTGAAAGTCTATAGGTGGACAAGATTTTCTGACAGCCTTTTGGAAAACATGAATCCAAATTTCTCCAGATACTAAAAAGTCCCACAAAAGCAGCTTAATGCTGTGTCCTAAATTTTGAGGGCCCCCCCAGGTTTGCAAGAGTGCTTGTTTGCTATCAACAACATATTTGAACAAAAATCAAGTCCCCACTTGCAAATATCCCCACCCGTTAGTATAAATATTTAACTACTTCAAAATACAGGTAGCTCGTGCAGATGTGATGTCCCTGATCACACTGGTTTGAAGCTTCCCATAGTAAGAGCCAACCTTGGTGCAGACGTCAGGCTACTGTGTGGTTTGCTCCAAAAGCAGAAAAGTAGGGAAAGTGTTTGGAGGGAGGGATGCGCAAGTGAGTTTAGCCTGCTGTGCACTTTAGAGAAGGGAATTGTTACATCTGCACAAGCCACGTAGTGCAGGAAACCTTTGTTTTGGAGAGTCAGCAAAGATTTGCAATTTAGAGATAATAGAATTTATTTTTCTCTTGTATCGTTTTTGAAGCAGAAAAAAATTGATCAACCTATAGGCTGACTTTTATGCACTAACTGATTGCTAAGGGATTCAGTCATGGCAATGCTGGTTTAAAACATATTACAACCAGTCATTTATCTGAAATATTGGCATCTCTTAATATTAAGACTGCCTGAGAAAAGGAAACTTCCACATAGTTTTTTTATATTCAAAAGTAGGTCTGATTTGGCTGTGTAACATAAAAAGTTGATGTGCTTTAGCAAATCACATGGCTTGGGAGGTGTTTTTTTTTATTAGTCTTATACATACAGAATATGTGTTTTTAAATCCAGCATTGTAAATTTGACTTGATCCTTTTGTTTTGCCGTTTGTATTGTATGGGTTGGTAATCCTGGGCATATTGCACTTGAGAGACGGTGAATCCTGCCCGACGCCTTTAACTATAAACTGAGCAATGTTGTTTGTTTAAAGGTGGGAAGCTGTTGTGCTGTGAATCATGTCCAGCGTCCTTCCACCCGGAATGTCTCAACATCGAGATGCCAGAGGGCTCCTGGAACTGCAATGACTGCAAAGTGGGCAAGAAGCTACGGTACAAGCAGATTGTTTGGGTCAAGCTGGGAAACTACAGGCAAGTGAAGCCCAACTGAAAATACTTTGTGGTTATCCCATTACTATTATTATTATTATTATTATTATTATTACTACTACTACTACTCCTCTAGCAACAGGCAAGGCGACATTTTTCCACCTTTGCCGCATCAAGCAGTTGGTCCCTTACCTTTCCTGCCTCGACCTGGCCACAGTCATCCATGCGACGGTCACCTCCAGGCTTGACTACTGTAATTCGCTCTACGTGGGGCTGCCCTTGAAGCTGTCCCAGAAACTCCAGCGGGTGCAGAATGTTCAACGAGGCTCCTCACGGGGTCTCTGCCATGGGAGCATATTCACCCAGTGCTTTTCAAGCTGCACTGGCTCCCGGTGGAGTACAGGGTCAGATTTAAGGTGCTGCTTTTGACCTTTAAAGCCCTTCGCAGCCTAGGACCCTCGTACCTACGGGACCGCCTCTCCCGGCATGCCCCACGGAGAGCCTCAAGGTCCATATATAGCAGCACCCTAGTGGTCCCGGGCCCTAAGGAAGTCAGATTAGCCTCAACCAGAGCCAGGGCCTTTTCAACACTGGCTCCGGCCTGGTGGAACGCTCTGCCTCATGAGACCAGGGCCCTGCGGGATCTGATTTCTTTCCGCAGGGCCTGTAAGACAGAGTTGTTCCGCCTGGCCTTTGGCTTGGAGCCAATTTGATCCCCTCCCCCTCTTTCTTTTTCCTTTCCTTCTCCTCCTGCGATGAGGCTACATTTTAATGTTTCAATATTTTAATGTTGTATTTTAATTTTGTTTTTAAGTTGTAATCATTCTGTCAGGGAAGAGTTAGAAGTTTCCAGTTTCTCAGAGGGAGAAAGCATTCGCCAGGGGGGGAAGGAGAGCAGTGAATCTAATAGAAGAGAGCAAGAGGAACAAGAGGGAGGGACTGGCTGTTCCCAGGAAAGGCGAGGGTTCAGTTCTAGCTCAGATTGGGAGGAGGGGAGATGCAAGCCAGCTCTAGCCAGGAGGGTAGGAAAAAGAGCAGGAAAGCGAAGGGAAAGGCGCCTTCGCCATTTTGAGGGTGGCTGGTCACCGAGAAGCAGAGCTCAGAAGGTAGCTGAAAGAAGCGACGCTGAGGAAGAAGAGTTAAGAACCGTTTATAAGATTGTTTTGTTAATACGCAATAAAAAGTTATAAAAGAACAAGAAGCGTTTGTGTGGTGATCGGAAGAGGACAACGACCAGGCCTGACACATTCAACTTGTTTTTATTATTGCTTGTAAGCCGCTCTGAGCCCAGCCTTGGCTGGGGAGGGCGGTGTATAAATAAAAATTATTATTATTATTATCATGATTTCTTTTTTAAAACTATACAGGTAACTCACATCTTATGCAGGGGTTATGTTTCTAAATTGCTCAAAGCCTCCACAACCCCTAGAACTGCTCCCACCTCCTGAGATCTGGCTGTTAAGCCCTCCAGCTTTCTTACTGGGGTCTCAGGAAACACCACTTGTCCTCACGCAGCCTCCTTCCCTCAGCAGCCTTCCTCAGTCATCTTGCTGCTGCTGCTGCTGCTGCTGCTGCTGCTGCCGCCTCTCCTTCCTTGACTGCTGCTGCTCTTTCTGTTCTATCCCTGCAAACTCGCAAACTTTCTTTTAAAAAAGAACATCTTTACCCCACCCTGGCTCTGCTTTCCGGTTTTTCCTGTTCTCTTTGTATCTGGAAAGCCCAGCATGGAGAAAGCTGTTAAGCCCTCCAGCTTGCTTACAGTATGCAGGTCTCTTAGCAGCTTTCTCCACACTGCGTTCTCCATGCTGCTGCTGGGCTCTTTCCTGGGGCTGCTGGGCTCTGGTTACCCCATGCAGAGGAGCCCAGCCCGAGGGACAGGATTTGTGTGAGTCACTGTTTCCGAGCCAGCCTTGCAGAAAGGAAGAGGAAGGGGGATGTAGGGGGGTTACTATTCTGCTTGGACCACCCACTGGCCCTTCTCTCTGCCTACTCCACACACTTTGTATTTAATTCAATATTTTCTGGCCAAGCGTGCAAAGCTGCAATCACATAAGTGAAATTAGCAAAAGATGTGAGTTACCTGTACAAAATACTTTGCAGATTTTATTTTTCGTCATATTTGTATTCTTCCCCTCTTCTCTGGAGCTTAGTGCAGCTGGGGGAGGCGGCATTCCCTCTTTTTATATTCACAGTAAGAGTGAAAGGTTTTGAATTCTGGTGCTGGAGGAGACTCTTGAGAGTCCCATGGGCTGCAAGAAGATCAAACCTCTCCATTCTGAAGGAAATCAGCCCTGAGTACTCACTGGAAGGACAGATCCTGAAGCTGAGGCTCCAATACTTTGGCCACCTCATGAGAAGAGAAGACTCCCTGGAAAAGACCCTGATGCTGGGAAAGATGGAGGGCACAAGGAGAAGGGGACGGCAGAGGACAAGATGGTTGGATAGTGTTCTCGAAGCTACCAGCATGAGTTTGACCAAACTGCGGGAGGCAGTGGAAGACAGAAGTGCTTGGCGTGCTCTGGTCCAGGGGGTCACAAAGAGTCGGACACAACTAAACGACTAAACAACAAGAGTGAAAGATAGGTTATGTTCAGAGAATAAGACCTGGCCCAAGAGAATTCAAGGAGCTTCATGATGTCTGGCAGTCTGAATTCGGGTCAAGTTCCTTTCTTAAGGTTCTACCTTTGTCTCCAGCTATCCTTAAAGAAGAGGCAGAATTGTATGAGAGGAAATGGCCCTTGATGCTGCCTGGTTCCGAACCATTTAGGACTTTGAATTGTGCTACAAAATGAACCAGTAGCCAGTGAAGGTGATTTAGAGACCTCACATACTCCATGTAGCTGGTTCTAGTCAGCAGCTCTGCTGCTGCTCTTTGTACCCCCTGAAGCTTCTGAACAGTCTTTGGAGCAGCTTCACTTATATAATTATACAGTTGGATATAAATAAAGCAGTTGTGACTCCTGGAAAGAGTGTCATTGTTGCCTTGGCCTCAGCTGTGCAGTGGCACTCTTGGCCACAATCCAGGAGGAAAGATGTATTGAAGAGGATCCAAAAATTGCAAACCTTTTGAAGAAAGGTTTGTGTTGTTTTATGGTACCTTATGTTGTGCACTGCCTTAATATTTTATGTGGTATATATATACTTGTACAAATAAATATCTAGTCCATTGTTGATCTTGGGCTACAGTTCAGGATCTCCAGAGTCTTCCCAAACCTGAGATGGGAGTAGAGCAAGAAAGATGTATCATTCATAACTTGATGTCGCCAAGTTCCAGTTCTCCAGAAAATCATTTAAAAATAATATTCTTCTAAGGAATTGCATTGCTTAAAATGTGCTGTGGATTAATAAAACTTTTTGCAACTTCTAACAGTATTCAGTAGTGTTCTCTCTCTGTCTTTTGACTAGTTGTCATATTTTTCTGACCTAGTTATGTGAATTGGTTAGTAAAATGTCTTATGGACTAGTACTGTTGATTGACATTTTCCAAATTGAATTATTGTTGTCTGTTTTCTGCTTGCAGAGCTCATACAGTGGTGCCTCGCAAGACGAAATTAATTTGTTCCGCAAGTCTCTTCGTCTTGCGAGTTTTTCGTCTTGCGATGCACGGTTTCCCATAGGAATGCATTGAAAATCAATTAATGCGTTCCTAGGGAAACCGCCTTCAGACCAGGTCCGGGGACAGTCTGTCCCCGGACCTCTTCTGAAGGCTGGGGGGTGGGGGACAAGGGCTTTTCTTCCCACCCCCAGCATTTTAAAAAACCCCGGGACAGCGGAGGACTTCTCCGCTGTCCGGACGATCTTAAAATGCTGGCGGGCGGCATTTTAAAATCGCCCCGGGACAGTGGAGGACTTCTCCGCTGTCCGGGGTGATTTAAAAGCCCCTGGGAAGGCAGGCAGGGGGGACAAAGACTTTTGCCCCCTGCCAGCCTTCAGAAGATGTCCTGGAACTCTTCTGAAGGCGGGCGGGGGGCGAAAGTCTTTGCCCCCCCCCCCGCCTGCCTTCAAAAGTCGTCCGGGACAGCGGAGAAACGCGCTGTGTTTCTCCGCTCTCCCGGGAAGGCAGGCAGGGGGGAACAAAGACTTTTGCCCCCCGCCCACCTTCAGAAGGTGTTCCCTCCCCGCCGCCCGGCTTCGGAGCATCGTTCCGAAGCCCGGCGGCGGTGGGAGGAGGCATTCCCGCCCCACCGCCCGGCTTCGGAGGAGGTCCGAGGACAGCGGGGAAGACGCGCTGCGCTTCCCCGCTGTCCCGGATATTTCCCTATGGGCTGTCGTCTTGCAAAGCAAGCCCATAGGGAAATTCGTCTTGCGAAGCGCCTCCAAAACGGAAAACCCTTTCGTCTAGCGGGTTTTCCGTCTTGCGAGGCGTTCGTCTTGCGAGGTACCACTGTATTCTCTTCTAGGATATACCACTTTTGCACAAACTCATTGAAATGAATGGACCTTGTGCAGCTGGACTGCTGGGTGGTTAGCTCTTAAGTGATGAGGAGTTCACTTGTATAAGGAATTTTCTAAGATTGTTACCTACACTAGGAATAATCCTGCAGAACATAATTTATTAGCAGAGAGATGGTTTGAGAGCTGTAAGACAGACAGTATGACTTTTATTTAATGAATTTCCTTCTTAAAACCCCCTCCTTTTTTCTCACTCCATTATTTCTAGGTGGTGGCCAGCTGAGATCTGCAATCCCAGGTCTGTTCCTCTCAACATTCAGGGCCTCAAACATGATATCGGGGACTTTCCAGTATTTTTCTTTGGTTCACATGACTACTATTGGGTACATCAGGGCAGAGTATTCCCTTATGTTGAAGGAGACAAAAGCTTTGCTGAGGGGCAAACTAATATTAACAAGACCTTCAAGAAAGGTAAAATCAAAAGACAGTTTTTAGTGGTTTAATGACAAAATGTTCCACATTTTTTGTGTCTCTATCACTACTTAATCACATGGAAATTGTGGTTGTTGTGTTTTGTGTCCTGTGTGAAACTCCAGCTGAACTCTACTGAGAACTGGTTTAAATGTTTATAACTATATGCGACAACAGTTCTGGAATTGTTTTCCATCTAGAAGGTAGCAATCCCTGTGCATATTTGGCAAAATGATAAAACATTAATATTAGTGCTACAACATTTAGTTGATTAGTCTATTAATTGATTTTTAAAAATCTGGTTCAAAAATCTTTGATGAAAAAGATGTTCCTGATTATTGGGCAGCAGTTTCTTTCCCTTAAATACATGGTGGGGGGCTGGCTCTTTGTACCATCTTGTGAATGGGGTATGAACAACAAGAGTATGCTACCCCACACCCCTTTATGCAGTTAATCAATTAAATGAAATAATAGATTTTAAAATTTGTAAGTTGGAGTAACAGGTCTAAATATTATCTGATGGCTTAAAACCGTTTTGTTCTGGATTTCCAGAGCGTAGCTATTTGTAGAGTGTTCCCTCTGCACCAACAGCTAATACTAACTCCTTCCTCCATTTTGGGCTCCTTCACACAGCACTTGAAGAAGCAGCAAAACGCTTCCAGGAACTGAAAGCACAAAGAGAAAGCAAAGAAGCACTTGAAATTGAAAGGAACTCAAGAAAACCACCTCCATACAAACATATTAAGGTGAGCCGCTTTTCTTGCTGTTATTTGTGTTGGTTGTGTTGAGCACATGAGCACTTTACATCCACAGTGAGAAACCTTTTTCTCCCGGCCAGCCAGGTCTGCATCTGCCCTACTCCTCATGGGCCAGACTTGACATGTGAGCAGGGCTACCCACTGTCAATCACCCAATGTTACGATGACATCAGGTAACCAGCCTCTCTGAGCGCATGTTCCCTGTACAGATTTACAGAGGCTTGCAAAAGAGGTGCCATAAGGACATAGAAAGTGACATTATATCAAATCAGACTATTTGTCCATCTAGCCCAGGATTGTCTATTCTGACAGGCAGCAGCTGACAGGCAGAGGTTTTCATTTTTTAAGTATTATTAATTGCTTTATTGATTATAAAAAAGAAAAAAGTCAACAACAAAAAAACCAAAGGATGATACAAATTACAAAAAATTAAATTAACTTCTTACAATACAACTTCTTTTTATGACTTCAGTCACCCCATCAAGAGTCCCAGGTTTCTTTTAAGTAGCGTACTTTTCATTATCACTCCAAACTTCTCCCAGATTTTTGTTTTAATAAGTTTTCTATGTTCATACTGGGGTCATTCTAGGCCAGCCGGAGAATTCATATTTTTACAATGCTCTTTTAAGATATTCTCTGTAAATATCCCACTCTCTAGTAAACGATTGTTCTGTATTATCTCTAATTCTTTCTGTCATCCTTGCTAATTCTGTGTATTCCAATAATTTCATCTGACAGTCCATTTTGGTCGGAATGGAATCTCCTTTCCATTTTTGGGCTATTAAGATTCTTGCTGCCACTGTTGCATTCAGGAAGATTTTCCTCAATTTTTTTGGAATGTCTATATGTACATTCGGGGTTTTTTTCAAAGGAGATTTTAAACATATTTTTGAGCTCATTATATTCCACCACATGTGAATCATCTTACCCTCCGCCTCTCTACATCTGCAACAAATGCTTGACCTGGTTCTATACATTTTAACCAATTTTGATGGTGTTAAATACCACCGGTATAGCATTTTCATAAAGTTCTCTTTCAGGGTATAACATGCAGTAAACTTCAAGTCTTCCCTCCATAATTTTTCCCAGGCTTCCATTAGAATGTTATAACCAAAATCTCTGGCCCATTGGATCATTACCGATTTAACTTCCTCCTCTTTGACTTCCCAGTATAGGAGGAGTCTATACATTTTAGAGAGTGATTTGTCTTTGTTTTGAATTACAGTGGTACCTCGAGTTACAGACGCTTCAGGTTACAGATTTCGCTAACCCAGAAATAGTACCTCGGGTTAAGAACTTTGCTTCAGGATGAGAACAGAAATCGCGCAGCAGCAGCGCAGCGGTGGCAGGAGGCCCCATTAGCTAAAGTGGTGTTTCAGGTTAAGAACGGACCTCCAGAACGAATTCAGTTCTTAACCCGAGGTACCACTGTAGTTCTTTCTCGAGTCTACATGGTTCTGTAGAAAAACCTTTCCTTTTATCTATTTTAGATGTCTCATTAAGCTGATGATATTGTAACCAGTCAGATAAATGCGTTTGGATTTCTTCAAAACAAATTTTTAATTTGAGTCGGTTTTCCACCTCTTCCACTAATACTTTGTAAGTTACCCAGTTTCCTTTCAAATTCTTTTTTTTAACAGAGATTGCCTCTACCGGTGATAACCACCATGGCTTTTTAGGCTCTAGCAGATCTTTATATTTAGACCACACCAAATATAAAGATTTTCTTATGGTTATGATTTTCTCATGGTTCAAGAAACCTTTATGGACTTTATCATACCCTAAGTAGGTGTGCCATCCGTATCGATTATAAAATCCTTCCAAGTTGAGCAGTTCGGTATTTTGTAACATCATCCATTCCCGGATCCAGGAGAGACTGGCAGTTTCGTGATATAATTTCAAGTCAGGCAGGTAACCCCTCCCCCTTTATATCTATTAGCAATTTGTGTTTAATCCTGGGTCCGTCCGCCCCCCCCCCCCCGCCATATAAATCTAGAGAAATCCTTCTGCCATTCCTTGAAATAGCCCGTTCTCCTGATCACAGGAATTGATTGAAAGAAAAAAAGCATCCTTGGAAGCACATTCATCTTTATAGTGGATATTTCCCCCCATAATGATAAGTTAAGTCTATTCCAGATCTCCATATTTTTAAAAAATCTCTTTCCAGGTCTTAATATCTTAAAATAAGTTGTTGTTTTTTGCCTAAGCCATATTCCTAGATATTTTACTTTCTTACTAATTGTCAATCTGGAAATCCTTTCTAGTTCCTCTTTTTCTTTGGTTTCCATATTTTTAATTGGCAGTTTTGTTTTTTTACTATTGAGTTTAAAACCCACCACCTGTCCACATTCTTTAATCATTTCCAGCACTTTTGGTAAGCATTCTTTTGGGTTTTCAGTCGTAATTATCAAATTGTCAGTGAAGGCTTTCAATTTAAATGATTTCCCCCCTACTACAATTCCTCTTGTATTTTCATCACTTCTTATTTTCATATTCAATATTTCCAAAATCAAAATAAATATTAGTGGGGACAGACCCTGCCATGTCTCTTTCCGTGTATTGCAACTATATGTAATACTGCTATTTATGATAAGTTTAGCTCGCTGTGGTTTAACCCATAGCGCCACCCACGTCCCCGCTGCTCCAAGTATATCGCCCCAATTCCTTTGCAGAAAGTTTCTTCAAAACCCATTTGGTTAATTAATCTTTTCATGAAGCACCAGGAGATGTTATCAAATGCTTTTTCCTTGTCTACCAACATTAGTTTATAAAACATTAGTCCCCTCGCCTCGCTTCTCACACGTGGACCAGGAATCTTTCTTTTTAGCACCACAGAGGCTTCTAGGGTCTCAGGACACCCACCTGAGCCTTTGGGGGCCGTGTTGCCCCTCAGGTCCCCTACAGCGATCAGGTTTGCCCCTGGAGAGAACGAACATGCTCCCTGGTATGAGTCATGGCAAACCAGAAGTTCCTTGACAGGCAAAGGTTTTCCATCACCAGCTATCTGAATTTTTAACAGGAAATGTCAAGGATTTAACCTTCTAAATACAAAGCATGCACTCTGCCACTGTGCTGTAGTCTGTCCCCAAAAGTAGCCATACGAAAACCACAAATGCAATTTCAAACTTGGTACTTTTCCGGGGGTGGGGGGGTGGGGTGCATGGTTTACTAAATTCTGAGAATGCAAATGATGTACATGCATATGTGAACCAAATCTCTGTGTGTGCTTGCATGCAAGTGTTAGAATTACACATTTTATCTTTTCTTTTTCTGTTTCACAGTCCAACAAAGTAGTAGGGAAAGTTCAGATCCAAGTTGCAGACTTGTCAGAAATCCCTCGATGTAACTGTAAGCCAACTGACGAAAACCCTTGTGGCCTGGAGTCAGAGTGTCTGAATCGAATGCTGCAGTATGAATGCCACCCCCAGGTTTGCCCTGCAGGAGAGCGCTGCCAGAACCAGTGCTTCACCAAAAGACTCTACCCAGAAGCAGAAATTATAAAAACGGACCGGCGCGGCTGGGGTCTGAGGACAAAACGCAGCATTAAGAAGGTAACACATAGGATGAATGCTTTTGAACTGTTGTAGAGTGTTTAAATAGATGGCAGCTTTGGGGGGGGTGTCTTCCCTTGCATTGTAGCCCATACAAATAAACTTTGAGACAGAGTAAAGGTAAAGGTACCCCTGCCCGTATGGGCCAGTCGTGTCCGACTCTAGGGTTGCGCGCTCATCTCGCTCAAGAGGCCGGGAGCCAGCGCCGTCCGAAGACACTTCCGGGTCACGTGGCCAGCGTGACGAAGCTGCAGCTGGCGAGCCAGCCCCAGCCCCGCACACGGAAACGCCGTTTACCTTCCCGCTAGAAAAGCGGTCCCTATTTATCTACTTGCACTTAGGGGTCCTTTCGAATTGCTAGGTGGGCAGGAGCTGGGACCAAACGACGGGAGCTCACTCCGCCGCAGGGATTCGAACCACCGACCTTAGGATCAGCAAGTCCTAGGCACTGAGGTTTTACCCACAGCGCCACCCGCGTCCCTTTCTTGAGACAGAGTAGGTGAAAATAATTCTTGTTGGTCAGATTGGTTTTAAATGTACAACTCAAATATTTGGGGATCCCTACTGTTAATAATGGGACGCGGGTGGTGCTGTGGGTTAAACCACAGAGCCTAGGACTTGCCGATCAGAAGGTCAGCAGTACGAATCCCCGCGACGGAGTGAGCTCCCATTTCTTGGTCCCTGCTCCTGCCAACCTAGCGGTTCGAAAGCAAGTAGATAAATAGGTACCGCTCTGGTGGGAAGGTAAACGGTGTTTTCCTGCACTGCTCTGGTTCGCCAGAAGCGGCTTAGTCATGCTGGCCAGTACTCGGCCAGAAGCGGCTTAGTCATGCTGGCCATACTCGGCCAGTAAAGTGAGATGAGCGCCGCAACCCCAGAGTCGGTCACGACTGGACCTAATGGTCAGGGGTCCCTTTACCTTTACCTTACTGTTAATAATAAGTTTTATTATTATGACAAAAGAAACAGTTGGCAGGCAACACTGCCATTATTCCTGTGTCACCTGTAATCAGCAGAAATGAAATTTCAGATTAAGCATAAAGAATACAAAAAGTTCCCACATAATCTTGTTTTAGTACAGGGTTAGCCAATGTGGTGCCTCAGAGATGTTGTCAGACTGGAGTACACCACCTCTGTTTTATGGGGGTGCTTTATTGATTTAATTTTGATTTTTCATATTTACCACCCTGGCAACTTACTTGGATAAAGACTGGAGTGAAAATATCTCCAGTAAACAAAACTGGAAATATTTTTGACTCAAGCTGTTGGTCACCCATGGTTGGCTGTGAATCCATATGTGATGAATAAAATATTTAGGCTTCAGCGGTCTTCCTAGAGCCCGTTGCCCAGTGACAGTAGCTAAGCTGACTTTGCTGAGCTCTCTCCATCAGCTGCAGCTAGTATGGCCAGGGGCTAAAGATGAGGAGAGCCATAGATCAGCAACATCATGAAGGAAGGGGGCCGCACAAGAGTCCCACCCTGTTTTAAAAGCTATCTAAATTTTCCCAGCACACGTGCCAAAAGCAGGCTGTTATAAAATAAAAGGCAAGTTTTATTGAATCCTCATCAATAGTATTTATTTAATTTATGATTTGCTTTCTGTGAAACATCTTGAAGTATTCTAGCAATACAATAAAAACATAATGAAGCAGCTACATATATTAAAAACAGTTGAATGGTTTACCTGCTACAGGCACAGCTGAAACTGCCCCAAATAAAGTTTAGAATGTCTTAAGATGTATAGAGGCCCTGTTTCAAGCAGCCTGCATTAGGCTTCTATGTGAATGAAGAGGCACAAATACAAGAGAGGCACAAATACAAGATGGGTGACACCTGGCTTGAGAGCAGTACATGTGAAAAGGATCTAGGAGTCTTGGTTGACCACAAACTTGACATGAGCCAACAGTGTGACGCGGCAGCTAAAAAAGCCAATGCAATTCTGGGCTGCATCAATAGGAGTATAGCATCTAGATCAAGGGAAGTAATAGTGCCACTGTATTCTGCTCTGGTCAGACCTCACCTGGAGTACTGTGTCTAGTTCTGGGCACCACAATTCAAGAAGGACATTGATAAACTGGAACGTGTCCAGAGGAGGGCAACCAAAATGGTCAAAGGCCTGGAAACGATGCCTTATGAGGAACGGTTAAGGGAGCTGGGCATGTTTAGCCTGGAGAAGAGGAGGTTAAGGGGTGATGTCATATAGAGGAGGGAGAAAGGTTGTTTTCTGCTGCTCCAGAGAAGCAGACACGGAGCAATGGATCCAAACTACAAGAAAGAAGATTCCACCTAAACATTAGGAAGAACTTCCTGACAGTAAGAGCTGTTTGACAGTGGAATTTGCTGCCAAGGAGTGTGGTGGAGTCTCCTCCTTTGGAGGTCTTTAAGCAGAGGCTTGACAACCATATGTCAGGAGTGCTCTGATGGTGTTTCCTGCTTGGCAGGGGGTTGGACTCGATGGCCCTTGTGGTCTCTTCCAACTCTATGATTCTATGATTCTACAAGGTAGAGGGCAGTGTTAGAAACTGAGGTATGAAAGCTAGGAGCTAAATGGCATCTTAAACCCAGGTTGTGGGCACAACAATGGAATGTCTAGGTGCACTTTTTTATAACAAGAATACAAAGCTGAAAATGAATGAACTGCAGCTAAAAGCTTATAGTCATTTTCACATGGTCTAGTCCTCCTCTGGAGACTGCAAAAAACAAAGCCATGCTTCCCCTGCCCGCCCCTAATGTTCTTAAGAGGGTCTCTTTTCCAGTCTTCAGAGAGTAGCTGGAAGTGGGGAGGGAGAAAAAGGTCCTCCTCTCCTTCCACTCTGCAGTTTTAATCTGAAATCTTAGGCGCTATACTGTACTGCTCAGAAACTGCTCGCGTTAATGAAATTCCTTGTTGCAAAATGCGCCTGGAACAACGGGAGCTTCGATCGCTGGAAGAGGGCCCTTTCTGCTGTCACACCCCAAGTTTGGGATTTCTTCCTCAAGCAGTTGTTCTTGGAGCTGACACTTCCAGCTTCTTGACGGCTTTCCTATTTGCCCAGGAATTTTTAGGTTGTGGTTGGATTTTTGTTCTCATTTGCTCTTAAGTGGTTTAGATTGTAACATTTTTTTTGTCTCATTCTACTTAATTTTGTTTATTTACTGGTTTTAAATTGCATTTATATCTTGTCTATGAATTCATTTTTCTTCACACTTTGTACACTTTCTGTTAATCTTTTGATAAAGGGAGAAATGTTTTAAATTAATTAAGCATATTTAGTAGAAGCATATTTCTTTGGGTTTTAGAAGGCCTCAAGCGAGACAGAATTGGGAGGGATCATAAAAATTATGTTAGAAGGAAATGTAGTTCTACTTCCGTCTTTAATACAAAGTATATGTGCCTTAAGCCGCTGCAAAGGTTTCCGTGGTCCCATTGCTTGCCAATTCCCAGGTGTGTATATGCTTCCAAAATGCTTAATGGTTTTTATTGAATGAACCTCTTCAGCGTTATTCTGTGAGGACACTGTAACCTTTTTGCAAATGACTGTATTTAGATTGTCTTACCAAAGGCCACGCAGCTCATTTTAGTGGTGCATGATTCAAGTTTCAATCTCTTTTTCTGCTGTACCACACTGCTTGTCTCCTAACAAGGATTTATTTTTGGTGTTTATTCCTTGCAGTAGCATCACAAATTGCCAGCATGCATTTCTTTTTAATCTTTTCAGGGTGAATTTGTCAACGAGTATGTTGGTGAGCTAATTGATGAGGAAGAATGCAGATTGCGGATCAAACGAGCACATGAGAACAGTGTGACCAATTTTTATATGTTAACTGTTACAAAGGTAAAAAGAAGACATTCTCTCTATGTAGGACTGGTTCATGTAATGCCATCTCAGTTTCAAATGAGTTACACTTTAAATGCCACTGAAATCCCAGTAAGTGACATCCACTGCATGGGTTACCACAATGAGTGACATTGCAAAAGGCTTGAAATGAGCCTATTCAGCCTAGCTGGCTGGCTGCTCCACCATATCCTTGCAGGGAGTGTGGTGATGCTACTGCAAGGGTATGTGGGAATCAGGCAATTAGAAACTGGATTGAGATATCCATGAAGCATTCATAAACCATGAGGCCACTCATTCAGGTGGAATTACAAGGGCAACTACTTGCCTGTTGAGTCTGAAATGCAGCGAGTGGCAAACTGTGAAAAAAAACACACGTTATAGCTAGGAATTGTCCTTAGGGCTGGGTGATGTCAGCTTTTCAAAATCACAATTTGTCACCAGCCTAAGATCACAATCTGGGGGTACACCGCAATGTTGAAACAACAAGCTGTGTTGGCCTCAGCCCTGCGAGGCCCGGGGTGACTGCCGCCACTCTTCCCGCAGCACTTCGCGAGGCCAGGGACAACGCAGCTTGTTCCCAGTGCCAGGCACTGGGGGTGGAGGGAATCCATCCTCCGCGTGCAGAGGGAGCAGGCTGCCTCAGCCTCAACTCCTCACTGGGGCTTCCTTGCACTGCTCAGCTGGGGGGTGCAAAGGCTCCTGCCCCCCAGCTGAGGGAACCCTGATGTCTCTCTGGCTTGTGTGCAAGGCATTGGGGCTCGCTCAGCTGTGTAATGGAGCTGCCTCCTTGCCTCTGGCTCATGTGAGCTGGAGACGGGGTGGGGGCTTCTTCAAACTGCTCTGCTCAGGAACACATTGCTGCCCAAGCCTTTGTGGAGCAGTTTAAAGAAGCTGAGGGAGAAACAAGCTGAATCGCTCTGGTGATACAGTTTGCTCCTCCCTCTGTGGTATGAGGGGTAGAGCGTGGTGGCGGCTTCACCTGGAAGTATACCTTGGGTGAAGCCACCACTGCTCTCGAGTCCCTCTGCTACCAGCAGCCCATGTTGGAAGCAGCGCTGGCAGCAAAGGGACTTGGGAGTGGCATCGGCTTCATCCTCTGTACGAAGCTGGCAGGTGAAGCTGCCATCATGCTCTGCCTCTAATACCAGGCATAATTGGCCTCAGAGAATGTGCCCCCCAAGGCCACCTCACCCTAAGAAGTCACCCCTGCAAGCACGCACTCCCCACTTGGTTGAGATCTCATGCTAATCTGCTTGTTGCCCTTCAGCCTCACACTTAGCGGAGGCCTTGTGCTTCTGTGCTGCGGTCAGCATTTGGCAGCAGCATGTGTTGGGAGATTCCATTCCACCTTTTGTTGCAGACATGAGATCGTTGCGTGTCGCATGTCTGTTTGCAGTCCAGCACAGACTGCTGGGTCTCGTGAGTGGAACTTCCTCTCTGTGTAATGTGCGGGGAGAGGCGACGGGGGTTTTTCTTCGTTTTTCGCTTGTTCATCCCAATAGTAAGGACCAACCCATTGCCCTAGACCCACCCGCTGGTTCGTCTTGATATGAGCCATGAGCCACAAACCTTCTGAATACAGTGGTACCCCGCAAGACGAACGCCTCGCGAGACGAAAAACTCGCAAAACGAAAGGTTTTTTCGTTTTCAAGTTGCCTCGCAAGACGAATTTCCCTATGGGCTTGCTTCGCAAAACGAAGCTTGCCCCGGGGACAGCGGGTCTTCTCTTTTGAAGCAAGGGGCGGCGGGGAGAAGCGATCTTCTCCCCGCAGCCCCAGGTCCGGAGACAGCGGGAAGCGCTTCCCGCTGCCCCCGGACCTCTTTTGAACCAAGGGGCGGTGGGGAGATCGCTTCTCCCGGTGCTCCGAAGCGGGGCGGGGGGCGGGAACACCTGCCCCAGCCGCCCCGCTTCGGAACGCTGTTCCGAAGCGGGGCGGGGGGGACGGGAACACCTTCTGAAGGCGGGCGGGGGGCAAAAGTCTTTGTCCCCCCTGCCTGCCTTCCCAGGGGCTTTTAAATCGCCCCGGACAGCGGAGAAGTCCTCCGCTGTCCCGGGGCGATTTTAAAATGCCGCCCGCCAGCATTTTAAGATCGCCCGGACAGCGGAGAAGTCCTCCGCTGTCCCGGGGTTTTTTAAAATGCTGGGGGTGGGAAGAAAAGCCCTTGTCCCCCCCCCCTCCCCAGCCTTCAGAAGAGGTCCGGGGACAGACTGTCCCCGGACCTGGTCTGAAGGCGGTTTCCCTAGGAACGCATTAATTGATTTTCAATGCATTCCTATGGGAAACCGTGCATCGCAAGACGAAAAACTCGCAAGACGAAGAGACTTGCGGAACGAATTAATTTCGTCTAGCGAGGCACCACTGTATATGGAGTTCACACATCTAGTTCGAACTGAGGTAAAGTTGGTGCTGGGAGACATACCCTGCAGAATCAGGTGAAAGACCCACTGTGTGCAGCATTCTGTTCTTAGGAGGGTCGCATATGGGAAACCTGCAAGTTGGACCTGTGCACTCACGATCTCCCCTCTGGCAGCGCTTAGCAGTTGCCATTCAGGGCTTTCATGTGGTAGAAGCACTTTGTATTTCTGGGCCAGTTCCACATTGGTTTGTGCCTAAATTCTTTCCTGTCTCAGTGAATGTTATGTGCAGATAGTTTTGTTGAAACTTTGAAGAGTCTTGAGGTAACTTAATATCTGGCGCAAGAAAGTGTGTTGCTTTTTGCTACAACAGGATGGATTCAAACTTAAGTCTTAGACATTTTGTATATGATTGTGTCTCTGTTCTTTGGTCTTTTTGAAGGACCGTATAATAGATGCTGGCCCCAAGGGAAATTACTCTCGCTTTATGAACCACAGCTGCAACCCCAACTGTGAAACTCAGAAATGGACAGTGAGTGGAGATGTCCGAGTTGGGCTCTTCGCTCTCTGTGATATTCCTGCAGGTAAGAGTGCTTTGGTGTTGCTCCATTTCCTTTTAATGTTACTCTGTCTTCCTCGCCTGCCTTGCAGCCTTTTCTTGCCTTTTTCTTGAGGATCCGTAATACTGTAAATTGTTGCTCTTCAGTGCTAATATAATTGGGTGATGGTCCTGATCGTTAGGTAGGGGATAGAGAAGTGGCAGCACAACAGCCACGTTCTGCAGTGGAATCAGGCCTTCTAAGGCAGCTGTGCACATCAGGAAGGGTCTGCGGTGGTTGAGACCATTCTCACACTTTTTATCACATGAGCACTGAATGGGCACAGAAGGCCTGTCACTGCCATGATTCAAGGCCTTTTGCTTTAGACAAAAAGGGAGGCATACAGTGCCCTATTTGGAATAGACCCACTGAATGTAATAAACAAGACTAAATAAGGATCATTGATTTTAGCTGGTCTACTCTGAGTAAACAAGGTGAGGAAGGTGCAGCATGAAAGAGGTGTATAAACCATGTGTGGTGTGGAGTAAGAGAAGTTTTCCTTACTCTCCCATAATACTAGAACCTGAGTTCTCCAATATAGCTGAATGTTGGAAGACTCGGGACAGACAAAAAAGTACTTCTTTGCACAGTGCATGTTTAAACTATAGAATTTGCTGCTGTGAGAAAGAGTAATGACTACAAACTTGGATGGCTTTAAATGGGAATTTGACAAATCCATGGAGGATAACACTTTCAATAGTTGCTAGTCATTAGGGCTGGGCAACATCTGGTTTTCAAGATCTAAATATCACAATATACCATTATATCACAAGGTCTTGAATGTGTCAGGCAGGCGGATTCCTCAAAGGCACAGGCAGGCAGAGCCCAAGAAGGTGCTCTCCCAGAACCCTCTCAGGCGCCATCTGCCTGCGCCTTTGCTGTCTGCAGGCAATTTGAGCTGGTGTGAAGTACTGCCAGCTCAAAATGTCTGAAACTGGTATCACGATCTGAACGCCATACTGGTTTCAGACATTTTCCCAATATATTGCCCAGCTCTTCTCGTCATATCGGTTGTGGTGCCCCTTCAGTCTCAGTTGCGGGGGGAGAGTGCTCTTCTGTTCATGTCATACTTGTGGGCTTCCCATTGACATTGGGTGGCTACTATTGTGGATTCCCTCTCTGGCAAATTCATTGCACAGTTTTTGCCAAATGCTGCAGATGCACCTCTTTACCCTTGACATACATGTGTGATACGGATCCACCCTAGTTGTCATGGTAATTCATTCTGAACTGTTTTTAATGTTTTAAGGATAAGTGTAGAAGAACAAGTGTGGAATTCACATGTGCATACCATATAGAAATAGGGCAGGCAAGGGATCTGGATCCTGAAAGCCATAACACCAGGTCAGTTTAGAAGAAATTTCTTGGCTGAAATGCTCTGACCTTGGTGGGCAAGAGGGGCAATCACATTTTTAAAAATATGTTGCTTACTTGTCCAACCTCTTTTACGATTTGACATGTGCTGGTGCATCATAATTTTCTGAAATACACTTGATGCTGACATTGTTTCACAAACAGCTAGTGTGTAAAGTGCTTCTTTTGAACTTCTAGGGATGGAATTAACGTTTAACTATAATTTGGATTGCCTGGGGAATGGCAGGACAGAATGCCACTGTGGAGCAGATAACTGCAGTGGATTCCTAGGAGTGCGGCCAAAGGTTAGTTGTGCAAGCGGAGTAAAGCCCTCTGGGACAGAATCGGCAAATAGAAACCTTCATGCTTAATGTCACACGGGGTGCCCAAACCTCCCCAATGTATTTAGTAAAGCTCATTGTGGGAGAAAAACGGGACCATCCGTCCCGGTTCTTCCTTGTTATAAACACACACAGCATGTACAAAACCTCTGGTGCCTGCTTGGATCTGTTTGGGTGATGCACTACTTTTTGTTACTGGCTGCTGGTGTCTTCAGGTGTCAGTGCCAGAGCCGGAGAAACAGAAGGGGGGGGGGGTTGGCTCTTATTTTTAATGGTAAAAGGTAAAGGACCTCTGACAGTTAAAGTTGTCTAATCCAGTGACTTGGTGGCTCTTTCCTCCAACTGCTAGACGGCGTGCGCAACAGCAAATGAAGAGAAAGCAAAGAATGCAAAATTAAAACAGAAGAAGCGGAAGATAAAAACAGAGCAGAAGCAGATGCACGAGGACAACTGTTTCCAGTGTGGAGATGGGGGTGAATTGGTCATGTGTGACAAAAAAGACTGTCCCAAAGCATACCACCTCCTCTGCCTTAACTTGACACAGCCACCCTTTGGTAGGTGCTTCCTGACTTGACTTTACAGGTTTTTCTTGGAGCAGGCAGAGTTCACCTGTTTAACTTTGTGACACCTAGGAAACAGTTTGATATTCCAACAACATCCCGGAGGGAAGGGAGGGGGTACAAGTTCTCCATCCCTGGCATATATGATGGTTAATAATAATGGGACCAAGTAAAGGTGAAGGTAAAGGACCCCTGGACAGTTAAGTCCAGTCAAAATCGACCATGGGGTGAGGGGCTCATCTCCGCTTTCAAGCCAGGAAGCTGGCGTTTGTCTGCAGACAGTTTTTCTGGGTCGTGTGGCCAGCATGACTAAACTGCTTCTGGCATACCGGGACAGAAGCCAGAGTGCACGGAAATGCCGTTTACCTTCCTGCCACAGTGGTACCTATTTATCTACTCACACTGGTGTGCTTTCAAACTGCTAGGTTGGCAGGAACTGGGACAGAGCAACAGGAGCTCACCCCATCACGCGGATTCGAACCACCGACCTTGCACTTGGCAAGCCCAAGAGGCTCAGTGGTTCAGAGCACAGTGCCACCTGTGAGTGGGACCAATAAACTACATTAGCATGTGGTTTATTAAAGTCTTGTTTTCTTTTTTATATTGAGAATAGAACTGAGCTAAATTGTTTCCTCAAGCTTTGCCACTCAGATTCAGATTGCAAAATCCCCTTGTTTAGAGCAAGCAATAGTTTGCCATTTCAAACATTGGTTTATGCTTTAAATCTCACACAGGATTCTTAGGCAGCTTCAAACCAGTGTTTGCTGGATAGGACATCAAACTGTGGTGTATGCTGCAGAGAAAGTAATTAAAAACCTGGAGTGTACAAGAGGAGAGAGAAGTACCTGAGATAAAACGTGGCTTGGCATTATGTGTGAGCTGGAACTATGTGTGCCTTGGCAATCTGGTAACAGGATATTTGCTTCCTAGTGCCTGCACTAATATCTCCCCACACCCTGCTCTGTTTTCAGGAAAATGGGAATGTCCGTGGCACCAGTGTGACATCTGCAGCAGCCCTGCCTCTTCGTTCTGTGAGTTCTGCCCCCATTCTTATTGCAAGGATCATGAAAAAGGGGCCCTTGTGGCCTCTGGCTTGGATGGGCGCCCGTGCTGCTCTGAACACAACCCCAAGGCTCCTGTGGCACCAGAGTATTGGAGGAAGATCAAACGCCGATTGGAACAGCAGAATCCTGAGGAAGATTCGAAGGAATAAACTTTCCTTTCCTTAAAACAACCACCCACCTTGCCCCCCCCCCCGCCCCACTGAGTGGCACATTATTGTGAATTTGGATCAAGTGCCATGGCATCCTCTCTTTTTGTCTTTGGAGTGGCTTCCCTGGAACTCAGGCAGGGGCCACCTGAGCCTGTGTGGCCGTTGGCAGCCTGCAGCACTTGCGCTCCGATCCATTTGCCCTTGAGAAACGGGGAGAAGTGTCTTGGCAACCTTTTGTTGTTAGAAGAGGAAGCCTTTCCGACATTTGTGGGGGGAGAGGCATCATGTTTAAAGTATCTTCTCTGAGTGTGGAAACCAAACATAGCAAAATATTTATTTATTTAAATTTTAATGGACTTTGAGGATTTTGCGTCCTACTACGGTCAGTGTGTCTAAAAGGAGTAGCAACACCAGCCTGGTATCTATGTATGTATCTGTAGGGTTATTTTCCTGTCTAGTTTTAGAAACATGAGGAAAAGCCTCTGCACACCAATAGCCTTTTAGATAAATCTTATTAGGGGCTGGAGCAAGAGCCTATCGTGGCAGCTGGCAAGTGACATGGCCTCATTCCAGTACGTTCACCATGACAAAAAGTTTTGAGATGAGGGCTGGTTTATGTCACTTTAACTGAATGAAGAGTGATCATACTAGAGGTTCTCCCACAGCAAACTAGTTGTGATCTGCTTACTCTTGAAGTGCATTCTGTTTGAAACTACATTTTCAGAAAATGGTGAAACTGTAGACTTCTTACATGCCGTGTTTGAAACCCCACTTCATTTTGAAAGTGCTTGGGGAGCAGATGCTTCTGAAAGATTGCGTCCACAATAATTCACTTTAGATAATGGGAAATAGCCGGAGGTACCTGGGGGCATCTGGTGTCTTGTCCACCATTCAGTTTAATTAAGCATAAGTCACTTTTCTACCGTGAAAAGAATGATTAAACAGTGCTTTCCTTGCTTGTTGTAAGTCTTGCCATAGTGCAGGGTGCAAAGTAAAAATCTACTGCCTTCAGAGTTTGCACTCCCAGGTTCTGCCCTAACTGGGCTCCACCAAACTCTTGTTTTATGGGCCGCGTGTTGTGCAGGATTTGCCACCTGGCCCTCCGAGGTCTCTGCTGGTTTAGCCCCTGATTATGCTTTCCCTTTCAAATTTGAGAGGCAGAATTTGGCCTTCAGTGTGCATTTTTAATGTCCAATCCATGCTTGCTCTGTGGCATGCTTGCCAATATCTGATAGGTTCATTTCCTTGGTCCTGGCTCCTCCTACTTTCTGAGGACCTAGGATACTGTGAGTTTTGGTTATTTGTTCTGGGGCTCTATAGCTGATTTTGGTGTGTGGCTTGGTCGTACAAAATCTCTTGATTAAATAAAAACCTGAATGTCTTTAAAAGTACGTTCTTTAACTGTACAGGGTATAAAATGGCCCATGGTGATACCATCAGTCTAACAAAAGCAATGTTTTTATCCCAGAAGGGATCATGTTTGTTAATAGCTCTTCGCAAAGCAACAGTACAGCACTGAAGTAGCCAGTTTCACCAACTTTCTCCCAATGAGTGCTCTCTAAATGTGTCCAGAGACACTTACTGTAATTATAACCATGCATTGATTTATGTGGAAAAGTTCAACCAGATATAGACTGGTCAGTACCAGAAAAGAAGACAGTAGGCTGTTTCCTGGCTCAGCTTTTTCAATAGGCTTCCTCCCATCGGCCATCCCCTGCTGCTTTTAAAATGCTTCTAATTTAAGAGAAAATGCAACTTACTTTCCTCCTTTTGTACAGGCAAACACACTACATTTCTGCAAAGCGTATGAATTGTACTTCAGCTTCAGTATTTTGCAGAGTCTTTCTGCAACTCCCACTGCAGAACAGGTTCCATTGCCTCTTCCTGCTCTGCTTGTGGGCCAGGTGAGTGGTATAGAGCTCTAAAGGAAGTTGCCACACACTTGACCAAACTAAGGGGCAATATTAAAGGCAAAATTTAAAACACTACACTTTGTTTTTGTGTACTAGATTTTAATTTTCTGAATATGTTGTTTGGCAACATGTTGGTATTTTGAAGGAGGAGTGGGAAGAAATCCTTTGGGGGAGAATTTTGCCCCCATCTAAAATTGCAGGCTCAGAGCTTGCCTTCCCACAAGATTATAGAGCTGCTCTGCCTGCCCACTACACAAAGCTGGTGGGCACAGAATGGTGCAAGCACTCTCCACTCAGACTGCGGTATCTTCTCTTCCCTACACTCCTTTGTCACTTGATGGAGTGGGAGGCGCTAGATGGTGCTCAGTTCTCCTGTGGCAGAGTTTGGATAGAGCAAATAGCCAGTCCCCAAAGGCTTAACTATTCCTGGCAACAGATGCCATTCAGGTAGTGATGGGTTTTGAAGTGTACATAGCTACTAAGTTAACCGTGGACAGTGTTGGCTTTTAGCCACCCTGCCCTACAAGGTCAGCACCCAAGGAAAGTATCTCATTGAACCAGTGGTCAAGCCAACCCTCTCTGTGGAATAAATAGGAATTCCATTGCCAGGTCACTTAGCAGCTTAAATTATTGTATGCACTGAAATGCGTATAGAAGAGGAAAAGGCATTGTATTTGGATGGAGCCTTTTGGTGTGCTGGAAAAGTGGCTTTTGAACCCCACAGGTTCTTCATAAGGTTAAAATGTTTCACATCTTAGCAGGGGAGACTACGAGTGTTCTTTTAATTTTTTATTATACATCATTATTTAACTTTTTAGCACTTGGTTTTTTAAAAATAATACTGAAAAACAGCAAGGAGCCTTCTTTTAAAAATGCAGAGCTACAATAATGTGACATTTTAAACAAGTTTTATAACAAATACTAATCATGGACTAATAAGTGTTTCCATATAAGCAAGTCAGTCTTAATATCCTTGTGGACTTTATTTTTCTTGGTTTCTAAATATTTTGTCACCTTGTCACTGTAAAATGAGCAGTTTAAGCAGTGCCATTTATTGGAAGATGGGGTTGCACCAGTTGACAGCCTTTATTTGGATTGTCCACGTGGTAAACAGGCATTCCTCTCCCCTGTGCATGCTTGCCTTAAGCAGAGAGGTGGACTAAGCACTCCTCCTTTATCTCTTGCCCTGCTTTTCCCCACTTCTGCCTAACAACTTAAAATGAAGGCTTGAAGATTTTCCTCAGGCAGTTAGTGGAAAGGGCTAGAACAATGCCTGGCCAATACAGGAGGCCACGGTGGTCCTGCCTCATTTCGGTTGCAATCTTATACGCACTTATCTGAGCGTGAACCCCTATTGAGCACAGTGGGACCTACTTCTGAGTAAACTTGCTTAGGCTTGTTCTGTGAATTCAGTGGAATTCAATTTTGTGTGTAATTGCTTTAGACTCTGTTTGCACAAATGATGATCTGGCTGTGTGTAGAACATGTTAGGGTTTGCTTTACTCCATAGATTGGAGTATTTGCTGGCTTGCTCCACTAGAATACTGCAGGTTTCTGTTCTTTTTACCTTGCCCATTGGAATGAAAGAATGGACACATTCAGCTCAGGAACACTGCCTGTAGAGTAAGGAAGTATTCTGGTTGAATTGTCGCCATGACATTCACCAGAGATTCAGGGTTGCTTTTCACATCACAGTCTTAATAACACAGGTGCACTGCCACAAGAAACACTTTTTTTGTCTGCAAGCACATCAAAAGCTATAGCAATATGTGATTCCTTCTCCAAAAAGACCAGTACACAATAAAGGCTGCCGTTTTGATGCTGTTCCCAAGAGGTCAGCCAGATGTGGCATGATGCAGATTCTCCTGTCCAAAGTGGAGTCCTGTCTGTGGACACCTACTAGGGAAATGCAGTCGACTGGGATGCCCCCTGCATTTTCTCTGCATCAGATGTCACTGTGCTCACAGCACGGGCAAGCAATGGACAGATAAGGAACACCATGTGAGGTAGCACTTCAAAACTACACGAATAATTTGGGTTACATTTTAAGGAAAGGCAAAGCGTCTTCTCTTGGGAACGTCCACCTGCCCTATCATCTTTGCAATACTTTTCCATTTATCTCTCGAGATGGGTGTGATTTGCAGCTGCATTATGCAGACATACAGTCATGTCTGCTGCTGTTCACGGACAAGCGTTTGTACGTACTATAGAGTGGTGCTTTTGGTTTGTTTTTACATGCAAGTATGCACTTCTCACATTGTGTTTTAGCAGCCCTCAGGTGTGCATCTGTGTGACATAGATTGCTATGTGAGAAACAGCCCTTTAGAACTTGTATTAACATGAAGTAAAAAGGAAATTGGGTATTTCATTGGTCTTTTGCTTGGACTCTTTGCCTCCAACATATACAGGTGGTGTTGGGAAGATGTAATTACTAGAGTATCATTGACAATGACCTTCTAACCATAGTTGACTGTATATACTGAGACGTTATGGGTTGGGTGTTTGGGGGGGGGGGGTCTGCCGCTGGTACGAATTTAGTCACTTTAACATTGGAACTTCTGCCTCATTGAATTCAGGGTTTAATGTACTTGAAGCTGTTCCCATTCTTACTTTACAGCTTGTGTTATATTTATGTATTTTATATGGTATTGTGAAAGTCTCTCTTTTTCCCACCTTAACACTGAAACTGACTTCTGCTTCAGTTCCTTGGTCACGAGGCAAACAGAAAGGACTTGAAAAGTGTCTCCTTTTCCTGTGCTCTTAAGAAAAAAGGACAGTTGTACAAGACATCAGCATTATGACTTTTAAAAATGTTTACTTTTCCACAATCAGTTATTCTCCTTTCTCTTGCCCCCGTCATGCATTTCAGGAAAGATATTTGCACTTACCAAAACACTCCTGGGTGTGCTTTAGATTGCTTTAGTGGGTAGAATTGGGCAAATCAGCATTTTGTTGTATGACAAGCTGCGGTGCAGATGCAGTTGGGTGAGGGGTCCCCTCCCTGGACTTTGGTAAGAAAGAAATGAAGTGACTGCTCTTTGCAACTGTGTTTTCATGCAGAAGTCCAGGGGTGGCAAGCTCTGTTGCTGTGGGCTTGCCAGTGAGATTGGTGCAGAAACCATACAAGCTTCATGGAGAGGAGTGCAGAATGCCCAGGAGCAGAGCTTGGTGGGTTACATCCTTTCCCCCCACGTGTTAACTTCATTTCAGCTAAAAGAAAAACACTGTCACTTTGCCAAAGCTGTTCCTCCATTCACAGCTTCCCATTGGTGATGCTATTGGCAGTTGTGCAGAGGAACCCGTGTAGTGGTGGTTTTGGAAGTCTGCTTTTGGAAATTAATTAAATCAGTGTGTTGAATCCTCTCCCAAACACCTGTCCTCTCCCCCCAAGTGGACATCCGAAGGAATTATTTTTCAATAAGAACTGGAGAAAATATTATATTTGTTTATTCATTCATATTGATCTGTATCTAGCCTGTGTCATCACCCCTCCCATTTTAAAAACAACAACAAATAATTTGTGTTGCCGTTGAAAACCATGATGGTAAAATAGCTATTATGACTGGCTAGTAACAAGACTGTGTCTTTTTATTGTTCATAAGGGTATGTGCTTATTCTGACATTGCTATATGAAATGACAAAAATCCATTTGTACCCACACATGTGATATTGCACAATGGGCACCAGTACCAACAATTTGTCTCCATTCCTGTGTACTCTATCTGTAACAATGAATTTGTAGAATTGTTATTTCTGTAGACCTTGTTACTACGTACCAACCTTTGTAGATTCTGTGAAATGTTATTTTAACAAAAATCACCAGAGTCTTTAATAGCAAAATCATTGTTATTCACTTTAAAGTCAATATATTAGAGGAGTTTCTCAAACCCAAATAGAAGCTCTCAACACTTTTAAAGTCGTCTTATTTTTTCCCTGGGGATGTTCCATGGGGACATTACTGTATTATGACTTGATGTTGCTGCGTAGATTTTGAGACTTAAACAACATTTTGGAGGGTTTTGTTGTTTGGCCTATGTTCTCTTGCATAGTGTGAAATCTATGAAGCTTGGTTAACCTGTATATAGATAGCTCATTGTTTATTAGTCATAGTGTAGCTAGGATTGCCTGTAATATTTTAGCTTCTTACTGAATGTGAGTGATGGTAGGAACATATAATTTTTGTACATTATATTAACGGAGATGTTGCCTTTTTTATTTTACAAATACTTCGGAATTCAGATGTGGTTTTGCTTCTGTGAAAATTAATTTAGAAAGGTTTTTAAAATGACATTCCACTGATTAAATCTTTGCTTGAGGTTGACTTCAATAAATTGTTCTGAATGTTCCAATTAAGTATTTGACTATTTTATTTTACTCACTGCCTCTTCAAGCATAAAGGGTTATTTTGAGAGTAGCATTTTTTAATTGACTAGAACTAAATATCTGTTACTCTTTTGTTAAGTATATTGGAGGTAACAAATGGGGAAATGCCTGGGGATAAAATACCAAGCAAACTGTTAAGAGTGCCACATACAATAATTGTCAAAAATGTGTATAATTTTCTGAAAGAATTGAAGGTTTGGATTAGCTGCCCAGTCTGCTTTGTTTTGTGGAACAAGATGTTAAACAGGGACGGGCTCCAGGGGGGTTGAGAAGAGAACAATTTCCAACATGTGAAAGGAAAAGATGGTGATGCCCTATTGAAGTTTTCCCCCTCTTCCCCCATGGAATTTAATTTGGGAAGTGGTTGCAGGGAAGAAGAGAGAAGTGGAGCTCCTGTAGGGAGGAAGGAGTAGAAGCCTTGGGGGAGTCATAAATGGAACTGTTTTGGGGTTTGTGGAGGAACTGAGGGAGGGTATTGAACAGATGTGACTTGTATCAAGGAGAAAGTGTCAAAATAGGAATGGGGTTTTCCAAAGGAATGTTCAGAGGAGAATAATGGAAGGCTGAAGCACAGAAAAGATTGTATTGAGGTAGTCTGTCTCTTAGGGAGAAAAATGGAGAATGGTGATTTGTTGCTGAGTATGTGAGTAATAGAAAGTTGTATTGGCCTGGGTATCTCTGAACAGGTGGGGCAGTTTTGTGGAGGACAGAATTGCTCTGGGAGAACATTAAAGGCAAGCTGAAACATGGGGTAACCTAAAAAGAAATGGGGCATCATTGAGGGGAGGTGGTAGTACAGAATATTTAGATGGGTGGGCTAGTGAATTAGGAGGCTGGGAAGAGAAGAAAATGCAGATTAGTATGAAATATAATTCAGGGGTCCTGAAAAGAGCTCTATGGGAGTGGCCATGTGAGATTCTGTTAATCTTACCTGTTTTACTGGGCTCTTGTAATTGGTTTACCGCCCTGAGTAACAACTGCAGACGGGTGGTAAAGAAAGTCCAAATCTTTTTTTCAGATTGGCTGTACGTGGAAATTACCAGATGTTAGTTTGAGGGCAAACCCTTTCTCGGTGGAGGGCAGAGTAATTCATGCTGGATTTCCCTTATACTGGGCTTCTAAAAATCTCACGAGAACCTACATCTTTGACCTTGTCTTACTGCAGTCTGAAAGATTCTCCTTGGTTTTGCATATTTTTACACAGAACTTTATAAAAAAAATTCTACACAGAGCTTTACTTCCCCCAGAAAGAAACTGCCAGGGCTGATGGGAGTTGTAGTTCAACAATATCTGGAATGCCAAAGGTTCCCCACACCTGGGCTAGAAAGCGGTTTGCTAGGTGTTATAGGTGTGCGTGTTTTGCTATAGACTAGCACCACTATTGCTCCATACCCGCAATTGTGATGAGTTTCTTGTTTTTAGCAGATGCTGGCTCCGTAAACTGGGGATATATATTATACACTCCGTAAACTGGGGGTATATATTATAGCACTCCATTTCTTGTATTGTAAAGCCCTTCCATCAGATCATAGGATTAATAAATCTCCAAGGCTTCTACTGACGTATGCGAAACGACCATAGCCACAAGGCCAAGATACAGGCCTAGCAAGGCCACCCATGGATAGGTGTGGGCAGATGCAAGGGATGCCTCTGTCCTGGGCCAAATGCCAGCAGGGCCCCCCAAACTTAGTGTTCATTTTTTAAGAAATGAAAGCTAAGTCAGTTGGACGTTTCTAAAGAAAGCTAGAGCACAAAAAGTGAAAGCAGACTGAGTTCTTGAGCACCATTGCTAAGGATGCTTAACAACTATTGCTAAGCAATCAGAAGGGATGTTCACCACCCCCACCAGGGGCTCAGAAGGGGTGTCCCCCCCCCACTTCCCCAAGCAGCAGAAAAAGACGGAGTTAAAGATGTAATGGTAAAATGGGCGCAAGAACTGGGATATAATAAAGAATTATAAAAATGGGAAAACCTCTGGAAAGATGATATCAGATTCACAGCCTGTTACACGATTAAAGAAAAATTCCTTAAAATGATGTACCAGTGGTATATTGACTCAAGCAAAATTGGCAAAAATGAACAAAAATATTAGTAACAAATGATGAAAATGTAATCTAAAAGAGGGGAGTCTTTTCCACATGTGGTGGATGTGTCCCAGAATCAAAAAAATCTGGGACATGATATATGAAGAAGAAGAATCATAGAATCATAGAGTTGGAAGAGACTACAAGGGCCATCGAGTCCAACCCCCTGCCAAGCAGGAAACACCATCAGAGCACTCCTGACATATGGTTGTCAAGCCTCTGCTTAAAGACCTAAAGGGTAAAAATGTGTGTCCTCATAGTACTTCATACACATTTAAAATTGGCAAATTTCAGAATCAAATTTTCATCTTTAGAATGAAGAGTTTACTTTTAAAGATAAATCTGAATAAAACTTACAAGGATGAAGTTTAAGGTTGCAATCCCATGACCACATTTATGGAAGTAAACACCACTGAAATCAATGGAACTTACTTTTGAGTAGACATGTCTTGGCTTCTACTAAAACTCTGATTTTTAAAGCAATCAGCTAAAACAACATTTCTATATCTTGCTTTCCCCAAGAGCTAACATAGTCCATAGGTGGCTTTGTTTGGCAGGGGCGAGGAATTTGAATGCAAATTGCAGCTGCTCTGAGAAAACACAAAGTAACAGAGCACACTTGAGAATGTGCTTTTCCTCCTTCCAAACTAATTTCAACTTTAGTACAAGGATGTGGTCTTGTCAGTGGGAAACAATGGCCCACAGGGTTTGTTGTAGCAGGAGAAGCCACTCTGTGAAGCTGCTCAGCACAGAACCTTTAAGGCAAGGGTGGTAAGCTTCAGGCCCTCCAGGGCTCTCCACTTGGCCCTCAGAACTCTGCCCCAGGCCACACCCATCTCCAGAGGCCACACCCCTGACTGCTCATCCAGGACTGGAAGGTATCCTTTAACTCTTGATGATTTGGATGAAAGACACAGAGAGATGTGTGTAAAAATTACCTGGCCATACAAAGGACAAGTTTAGATGTGTTGCTCAGTCCACTGTTGGCTCTGGATCTGCCCACCATTGGCAGCTGGCCCAGAAGAGAAGGTGGCCTTCAGGGTGAAAATGCCCATTTCCCCTGCTTGGAAAGGGCAGCGACCCTTTCCAAAACAGGATAATAATTCAAATTGAAAAAGGAACACGACAGGGGTGCCCCCTATCCCCTCTTTTGTTTATTTCAGTCCTGGAGGTGCTTTTGAACATGATTAGGGAGGACCGGTTGGTGCAAGGAATACAGGTCGGAGTGAAACAATATAAACTGAAAGCTTTTGCAGATGATTTGGTTTTAACACTACAGGAGCCAGAATCTAGTACAAAAAGAGTTTTAGAATTGATTTATGAATTTGGTCGGGTGGCAGGATTTAAGTTGAATAAGCAAAAAACCAAGGTTTGGGGAAAAAATTTGACACCTTTGGAAACAGATGGGTTTCAGAAAGAGACAGAGTTAAATGTAGTTAAAAAAGTGAAATACCTAGGGGTTAATTTGTCTGCTAAAAATTTGAATTTATTCAAAGACAACTATGAAAAATGTTGGTTAGAAATTAAGAAGGATTTAGAAATTTGGTCAAGATTGAAACTTTCCTTGTTGGGTCGAATTGCAGCTATAAAAATGAATGTATTGCCGAAAATGTTATTTTTGTTTCAAACCCTACAGATTGTGGACAGAGTGGAATGTTTTGGAAAGTGGCAGAAGGATATTTCTAAGTTTGTTTGGCAGGGCAAAAAGCCCCGAATAAAATTTAAAATAAGCTGCGGCCTTCTGCTGGATGAAGGATTGGTTATTTCTTGAGAACACTGATGTCCTAGATCTGGAAGGGTTTAATAATGCTTTTGGTTGGCATGCATACTTGTGGTACGACAAGGTAAAGATTCATAAAATGTTCAAAAACCATATTGTCAGAAAAGCAATATTTATGGTCTGGACAAAATACAAAGACTTATTAGAAGGTAAGACCCCGAGGTGGTTATCACCAGTGGAGGCCAAGGCTCGAAAAAGACCCAATATGGAGGCCGGCTGGCCGAAATATTGGGAAATAATAGAAAAAATTGGTGACAATTGGAGGCTGCAGAGCTTTGAAAAATTAAAGCATAAGGTGCAAGACTGGTTTCACTATGCTCAAACTCAAGAGGTCTTTAAGTTGGACAAAAAAACAGGATTCCAGGTGGAAAAATCGAAACTTGAGACAGAACTGTTAGAACCGAAGACTAAGGTACTTTCGAGAATGTATAACTTGCTGCTTAAATGGAACACTCAGGATGAGACAGTTAAATCAGCCATGATAAAATGGGCTCAGCATATTGGGTACAACATTATGTTTGAAGACTGGGAAAGGTTATGGACCACTGGAATGAAATTCACGGCATGTAATGCCCTGAAGGAAAATATTATGAAAATGATATATAGGTGGTACATGTGTTGGAAATGTAAGGAGGCTGAAGGGACATTCTTTCACCTCTGGTGGACCTGTCCAAAAGTGAAGGCCTTCTGGGAAATGATCTATAATGAGTTTAAAAAGGTGTTTAAGTACACCTTTCCCAAGAAACCAGAGGCCTTCCTCCTGGGCATTGTGGGCCAGAAGGTGTTAAAGAAGGACAGAACTTTTTTTATGTACGCAACTACAGCAGCAAGAATACTCATCGCAAAATATTGGAAGACACAAGATTTACCCACTCTGGAAGAGTGGCAGACGCAATTGATGGACTATATGGAACTGGCTGAAATGACCGGCAGAATCCGAGATTTGGGAGAAGAAATGATGGAAGAGGACTGGAAAAAATTTAAGGACTATTTACAAAAACATTATAAGTTGTATGAATGTTAAGAATTTGCATGATTTGGAAATTTTAGCTTCTGCAATTAGATTTGGCGAACAGGAAACTAAATTATAAGTAAGACAAGGTTGAAATTTAAAGAAATATTATGTTTATTTTAAGGTATAAGTAATTGATAAAAAGTACTTTAAATCCAGAAATATAATATCTGAAAGATACAAGTAAGGTATGAAACAAGGTAATAATTTGCTGATATTTTTATTGTAAAGAACGCAGGGTTCGGGAGATGTGGGGAAGTCCAGTAGGATATGTAAAAATGTCTCTGAAAGTTGGATTGTTTTTCTTTTCTTTCTTTGTTTCTTTTCTTCTTTTCTATGTTTCTATATTTCTGACTCTGTACCTGAAAATGTAATAAAAAATATTTTTTTTTTTTAAAAAAAACAGGATAATAATTCAGTCTTTATTTTTACCCAACTACTAAAACATACAAAGCATAAAATGGTCTTCTGACAAGCAGCTACTTCTAATTATATTGCCTGTTTACTGCAGATAAAACCAAAGTGATACAGTTTGACCTGTAGGTGTCACCCGCAGTCAAGCTAGATATGTAGTTCACAGGTTGTGGGCCAATATTTATTCCAATGCCAGCAACTACAGCTGTTGCACCTAACACAGCAGACAAAACCTTCCCACAGCTCCCACTTCAGCAGCCTCTGCTTCTGCTGGGGTCACCAGGCCCATTTCTGGTCAAGGCGGCTGCTTCCTTAAAACGGAGAGGTGGCACAGGCACAGCAATACATTTGTCACTGTGATGTATTTTATATTTGTCACATCTGTTTAAAGGCCCTCCTCAATTTCAGTGCAGAAGGCTTCAGCTGCAAAAAGCTTCCCTACTTCCCATCTATCTGAATCTACAGGAGCCCCATTTAAGTTAAGGGCTGGAAGGTCCCTCTCTGCACCCTGACAAGTGATCAAACAGAACTGAGGCAAGTCCTCCCCAAAGTACCATCTGAACTGCGATGGGAAAATAGGGTTCAGTTTGGTACTAAGAGTTAACCTTCTCACAACCAATTATTTAATGGACAACTGCTGCCCAGCTGAACGGCATAAACAGGGATGGCAGTTTCCTGAGCAACTGAAGTCTGTATGAGCATGCAAGATTTTGAGTTACAACTGTTATGCAGAACTCTTCAGCGGAAGTGTGCAAGATTTTGTGGTTCAACTGAAATGAGTGGTGAGAATGTGTCCAACATAAGATTACTTATTGATACTTATTGATATTAAATTCCTACCTGAGCAAACTCTATTTTAAAAGCGGCTAATCTTCCTACTCCAGAAAAGCACATTTTCCTCAACTCTTACCTTAGGAAACGTGTTCTTCTCAAAATAAGAACAACAAAAGACAATGCTTGTGACAAGCCAAATGGATCAAAATAACATGCTGGGCAAATGATGGTGGGAGTCATAGGTGAAGGGGGCAAAATCATAAAAGGAAGTTACAAATCAATAGGAACATCGGATCTAGGCCTCACTGGTTCATAAATTACCGTAGCAGAAATAATGAGTTGAGTGTTTGTGGCAGTGCAAGACCATATAGACCGCTATTGCTGAGGGAACACTTTCCTCCTTCCTCTGAGACTCCGGAGGAAAAGAACAAAGGATGGGAAAAAGTTTGGTCTGACATCCAAGTTCCTCTGAATAGCCATGACTCGGACTCGGCTGCTGCCTGGATTTCGACCTTGCCTTTCCAAAGCAGGTAAGAGCACCTTTCCTCCGACCTTCCCGGGTTTTACACATCCCTTCTCAGCAGGGGAGTCAGGCCGGGCTCAGCTCGACTTCTCTCCGCTCGGCATTTCCGAATGCTCCCAGCTGGCCGGAATTTGGCCAGAAGGTGTCCAGAGGGATTTGCCTCCCCGGCAAGAGCGGAGGGGCGGGAAGACCCGGGTCAGGCCGGGAACCGGGCGAAGGGAGCCCCGAAGCCGGAGGCCGGCCAAGGAGCCCCTTCTGCGGCCAAGCGCCGCCATTCAGCCGCCTGGTCTTGCTTTCCGGATCTCAGCGCGGGTCGCCCAGTTCCGAAGTGTTCCGCCGGGACGGGAGGCCGGGCTCGTCTCGCCCCGAAGAGGCCTCTTGCTCGGAGGGGTCCTGGGCGCCGGCGCTGCAGCCCCTTCCGCCGGCCCCTCCGGCATCGCCCGCCCTGCTCTGGGCTCGGCCCTCAAGTGCCCCCCTTCCCGGCGCCCGGCTCCCGGGGCTGCGCTCGAGCCCTCCGGCCGGGAGGGGGCTGAGCTCCGCGCCCGAGCCCGCCTCCGCCCGATCTCATTTCCCTGAAAGCCAAGGCGGCGCGGGGGGGGGGGCTCCTCCTCCTCCTCCCTCTCGGTCCTCCCTCTCGGTCCTCTCCCGCTCGCCGCCCCGCATTGCCCGGGACCTGCCAGCCAGCCAGCACGATGCCGGCGTCCAGGCGGGCGCTGCTGCTCCTCTCCCTCCTGGTCCTGGGGCAGGCGCTGGATTTCGCGGATTACGGCGACGTCCTGGAGGAAGACGCCGAGCAGGACGCCGAGCCCATAGACTACAAGGACCCTTGCAAAGCGGGTGAGGCTTCGGGGGGGGGCGGCGGGGGTCTTTTGTGTGCCTGGACGCGGCTTGGAGGCTCTGAAACGGGCAGAGGGGCTTCTCGAAGCTGGTCAGAGGCAGCGCCGAGTTGGCAGCGCAGCTTGCAGACAAAAGAAAAAAGGAAAGTTTTTGCTCCCTCTCCCTCTCTCTCTCTCCTTCCCCCTCCATCCCTTTCGCTCTTCTGGGCTGTAAAATAACTCCTGGGCTTTTAAAGTTTAGCCCGAGAAAGAAAAGAGTCTTTGAGATATAAACTCCAGAGTAAGGACTCGTAGGACAGCTTCTCTCCCCCTCCCCCGCCCCATTTCAGGGAATTAAACTCTTTTCCATCTGCCCTCTATTGTTGTTGTTTTCCTTCTTCCTCCGTGTCCCATAAAAAAGATTGTATCTGTTTGTGGCTCTTTGTGTGAGGCAGGGGCAGGAGACCTGATGTGTTTGTGGATGTGTCTGGGGGGGGGGGGCCTGCTTGCTTGAAGGAAAGTAAACAGAAGCTGCGCTGGGGGGGGGGGGGAGGCTGGCAGGAGCTCCGAGGTGAAGGGCTGTGGGCTTGAACTCGACCCCATCATTGCCCTTTCCTCTCTCAAACAGTTTGTCTGTCTGGAGCAGCTGCAGACACTTGCTGGGTGGTAGCTGTCAAAAGAGGCAAATGTGTTGGGCCCAGAAATATTTTACAGATCACCCACCCTTATTTGCTCATCCCTAGGAGCCATGCTACATTAAAATAATTAACGTGTGTGTGTGTGTGTGTGTGTGTGTGTGTGTTGTAGAACACCCAGGTGGCACGTCCCTCTTTTCTTTGGCCCACGGTGTACTGTGACCTATACCACCCCCTCTACACCCCCACATAAACCTGCTTGTGAGGACTGCACATCCGACACCAGCCCTTGTCAGCCCCGCGGTCCATTATGGGACCAGCCATCCTGCCTGTGTGTAGAGCAGGGAGGGAGCAAACTTTCTGAGCTGGCAGCTTAGAGTCCCCTGGCCTTGTCTGTGAATAAAGGGTTGGTGTGTTTCTGTTGAACCTGTGCTCTGCTGAACAGCGTTTTAATCCTTTTACCAATACAATCAGGGGCAGAAGGCTCAATGACTTGTGACAGTGCCCGATCCCAGGGCAGCAGAAGCTAGAAACGGCTCAAGGGCTTTTGCGTTTTGTTCTTCCTCTCCCCCCACAACACACACTTTTTCATTCAAACAAAGAAGTGGAGAAATAAAAGTGTGAAAGACAATGTGGCTGTGTGATCCATGATACAACAACTGAAGTATAAAGTTTTCTTTTCTTTGAGGTTTTTAGGTGTTTGTAAATGCATCTGGGGTTATTGTCTCAACGTCACTCTAGAATGAAATAGAGTGATTAATGTGGAATCTACCCCTCTGCAATCAACCATTCTGCTCTGACCATTTTGAGAGCATCCGCCCATATGCTCTTGCTATCTGTTGCTAATACCTTCCTTTGGCTTTCTTTTCTGTGAAGAGGAGGCAGCAATTCTCCCATTTGCCCAACAAAAGCACACTGTCCCCCTGCTTATTCATTACTCTTTATTTTAGTCTCTGTTACAGTCTGCATGGCCTCCTGTTCTGTCACTTACCTTTCCAAAGTCGGAACTAGTGAGAGTGTAGGTTGGCAAATTCCATTATTATCTTAATACATGAGTTGCTGTTTATAGTATAAAAATTTTAAAGTAAAAATATAAAAGCAACCTGCAGAGTCTTAAGCATTCATATATTATTAATAGGCTGTTGATGTTTTAATTTTTATTTTTTCCCCCTGGGCACAGAAGGGTGACGTCTCATGGACGTGGAGCAGGTAATAATGATTTTAAAACGAAATGAAGCAAGGGTAGAGTATAATGGCCATTAAAATTAACTAATAATTAATAAAATTAATCAATAATAAATGGTGATTAAAACAGCATGCCCCAATGCCCTCAGATACTGCCTTGGTTAGCTTCATTTTTTGGCCCATATGCTGCTATCCTTGTTTCTCCAGCCTCTGACTTAGAGGTGAGGTACACTGAAGTCGGTGGAACTTAAGTTCCAAAGAAATGTGATCAGTAATAACATTAATATAATTTGGCTCTTGGAGGGAGAGAAAAGAACTAAATCTGTGTGTTGGTTTGGAGTAGCAGCCATCACCCTGCCTGCCTGCTGCTTTTGCTATGCAGTCCTAGCATGTATTCTTGGAGGTTCTCTTGTGTTTTATATGGCTTGCTTGCTTGCTTCCTAATAAGTAGAACTGCAGTCTAAAAGCTGAAGCGGTTTTTATGTGGCCCAGGCTAGTGCTTGAAGGTTCCCTCCCCACACTACTGCATTTCCAGTCCTTGTAGTTGATACCCTGAAAGTTATGGCAGGACTTGTTTCCGAGTAGCCAGAAGCTAAATAAGATCAGATCCCATTCATCTGACGCCCTTCCACTTATTTTAAGGGTCTGAGTTATGATTTGAGTTATATAACCTGTTATGTGGCACTTTCCTGGGTGACCCTGGTTGCAGGACAGGCTTCCAACTTCCAATGTAAGCAAAAGTCAGAAAGTAAGGGTAGTTTGTTTGTTGTTAAAGGGCAAGTGTACTGCCAAGCTGATTTAAAATCAGACCCCCATCTCTATGGATTTATCATTTAATAGCATTTAGTAAGTTCCTGTGTTCTGCAGGAAGGAGAGTTTCTCCTTAGAGTGCCCACATAGCAGAAGTCTGCTCCACAGTAACTCAGAGCAGGGCTTTCAATGTGGCAGCCCCTGTTGGTGGAACTATTTCATTTCCTGGAAACAAGTGAAGACTTTTCTGTTTTGACAAGCTTTTCCAACCGGATGAAAAGGCATTCTTTTTGTATTGTTTTAAAGCCTATTTTTAACTGTTTTCAAAACATATTTGTAAATCTCTATGAGACACATGTCAATGCCAGTTCACAAAGAATAATAATAAATAATAATAATATAGTATCATTGCCATCAGGTAGAAGCCAATGGAATATCAAATAGTCTTATGAAAAAGTGTTTACATCATCAATAGATATTGATGGTAAATCAAGTACAGTAATGTCAATTAGATATCCTGAAGGGTTTAAAGGCAGTGTCTACATGTAGGCCAACTACATGCCTAGATCCACACAACAGAGCTAACAACAACAACAACAACAAACTACTAGACTTTCTAACATCTAAATGCAAAATGACATTTTAGGTTCCTTCTCTACCAGAATAAAAAGGTTAAGAAAGCATCTATCCGAGGTATTTTTAAAAATCACCCCATATTATATCAAAGCATCATGAAGCTCCCATTTGCCTAAAGTTTTAGGATGTTCTCCTTAATGTGTGTGTGTGTGTTAGTGCACCACTTGTGTTTAAATAAAAGTATTGCATTCATCCCTCAGCCCAGCCGCTCAAGTCTTATAAGGATAGACAGAAAATGACTTTCTTTGATTCGGTACTTCTCATCATCCTTTAGCCATTCTTCCTGAGATAGTCAAGGTGGTGGGTTATTTTCCTCATCCTTGAGTGCATGTTTGTGTGAGTGACAGCTATTCCAAACAATCCTAGTGCTTTGTGAGTAAAGATGTGACTTTTATTCCACACTGAAAGGATATACTCTTTGTTGTAAAGTGTGTGATGAACCTAATAAAGTGTACTGACATGACTTCTTAAAGCAAGTCACAGAAGCACCATTGGCAGATAAGCCTCCTTGGCAGGTACAAAGTCCTCTACAGTTGGAAGGGCCCAGCATAGGGCATATGCAGTAAATAATATACTTAATTCTTATCATGCACATCCTATTCTTTCTACAGGCCTTGTGCTTCCCCTGTTCCTCCTCTGTAAGACTGTATCGGTATCCAGCTCTTGGGGTCTTCATAGAACATGGCACAACCTGCACCTACCCCTTCTCCTAGGCCTAAAATCATTCAGACGCTGCATTTTATGAAGACACCCCCATACCCAGCGCCACATCATTGCCATTTATTTAGGCCATTTCTATACCACTCAGTATATATAAAAAATCTCTAAGCTGTGTACAGACAACTAAAACAACAATCTATGTTACAAAAATACGTAAGGAAACAATTAATACAAATTACTCATAAATATATACTGATATCAATTCCTCCTCCTGATACACCTCCCTAATCAACACCTGTCAGTCTCCTGCTTCTCACCCAGGACACTACCCAGGCACCCTCTTACTGAGGGCCCAAACAAACTCACAAGCCACCCCCAAAATCTCCCCATAAAGAGAGAGTACCTGGAACCTGTTGACCTCCCCTAGTCTCTAGGCTTTCTTTTATGGCCAGGCAATGAGGTTGTTGGAGCTTCTTCAGGCTGCCCACAGTTCTGTTATAATAGGAACAAGAGAAATCCTTGCAAATGTTACACACACACCCCAGTCCACTAACTATGCTTTGTTTTGTCCCACAATGCTTTCTCCCTCCCAGCACCTGTCCCCGTCACAGACTCCCTTTCCTATCCAATCAGCCAACATCAGAGCTAAGCAAGATTGTTGTGAGGCTGTCCAGTTCTGCCATCAAGGACACTGTTAGCTCTGGAAGGGGAGAATAGAATTTTCCTTGGAGCAATTCATACTTTCCATGCACAAGAAATTAGTTATAAGTCTTCCTTACTTTATTGCCAAGCAGAAAGTGAGAAGGATGGGGCTGAGCATGCATTAACTCCCCCTAAGTTACTGTTGGTAGTAAGAGGTCAATCAACAGTAAGTCTTGAACTAGGAAGTTGTAAGATGGTCAGTGGGGCACACCAGTCACCTCGCCCCACTGGGCAGTGAAGGAGCCCTGGCGCCCTGGCAGCTTCCCTGTACTCAGGCGATTCGGCAGATTCACGCTGTGGCCCCTTTAAAGATTTCTGGGTCTTGCTTGCAAATCTGACCAAGAAAAAGTCTTCCTCTGGGTATCTTCATGCCACCTTCACCTACCGCCCCACCTACCATCATTATCTCACCCCACTTTCAGCCACTCTCTGCTGGGCCTGGACAGGTCTCCACTGCAACAGTAATGAACCGTTTTCCCCTTTGCAGCAGTCATGGCTAGGCAGACCAAGTGTGGAACAAAATCCCTGGTTCCTGGACACAGTAGCCCCACTCTCTAAACCAGGTAACATAAGAAAAGCTCTGGTGAAACATATCAGTGAGTAATCGGTCCAACACTGTTTCGTCAGCAGCTAGTGACATGCCCACAGAAACCCCACAGGCCAGACCTGGGCTGTGGCTCCCCAGCTCCTTATATTCGGAGGCAGGTGCCTCTAGTCCTTGAGGTGGGACACACAGCTTTCGTGACTAGTAGCCATTGATAGCCTTCTCCTTCAGGAGTTGTGTAATCCTGTTGAAAGCCACCCAAGCCTTGTGCTGGCACATTTTGCAGTTTTAATTAGGTGCTGCGTGAAGCGCTTGCTCTTGTAAGTTCAGAATCTCCCACCCTTCTGCCTTGTAGATGAAGCCAAGTTCAGGCGTTCTAGGAGAGGGAGCCTATCCACTGTATCCATACTGTGCATAATTCTGTACGCCTCTATTACAAGAATGCATGGTAAAGCAAGTGTGGTTCAGTGTGTGTGCATGCACACGAGATTTCCTTGTGCACCACTCTGTGTGCAGAGGCGTCACTAACCCCGACAAATCCTCTTGCCAGAGTACAATGTAGATATCTCCAGAGTACAATTCATTTTCTAGAACCATGCAGCAGGAAGGGCCATCTGGCCCGGCTCCTGCGGAGAGGCAAGGCCATCTGTTCCCTTGCCAGCCCCCCCCCCCGCCCCATCCAAGCTGCAGCACAGCAAAAGCAAGGAGCAGGTGCGTTGCGCTCTCTCCTGGAATCCCTTTAACATACAAAGCCAGCCAGGAGATAGTGAACTATCTGGCAATGTGGCGTGTCAGATCATTCACACATGAAAAGTGGGTGGTGGGGGCGGGGTTGACCTTGCAGTGATGTCATCATCTCAGCTGTTCTAGTGGATAAAGACAAAGCAGCAGCATCAGGGGGGAATACCTGGGAATATCTGCCTCCATTATTTGAATAGCGAGGAGCCCATGGTTTATGGTTCAGTCCTAAGAGTTGCCATACAGATCTTGTCTCTGGTTGTCACTCCTGTCACTTCTGACAACGGGGAGATTTTATTTACGTATTTCTTGCATTTGTATTTTCCTCTCCCCCCCAAACCCAGTGCAAGGTACATGGTCATATTTTATCCTCACAGCAACTCTGTGAGGTACCAATTTAGACTGAATGGTTGGCCCAAGGTCACCCAGCAAATGTTGTGGCTAAGGGGTTATCTGATTTATTTATTTGATAAAATTGATACATTGCTTGATTGTAAAAACAACAACAAACAAACCTCAAAGCAGTTTACAAAAGATAAAATAGAGAAATCAAGAAAGCAGGTGCTGAGAAGAGTACAGTGAAGGCCCTGCCTGATCTCCACAGGCAAGCGGTTCCAAAGTGCAGCTGCTGCCACACTAGATGACTGAGTTCTTACCTGGGTCTCTCCATCTGATCATTATACCATACTGGCTCTTGGGATCTTGGAGAAGGGTCTTGGCACCCAGGCAGGTTCATATTGGAACGGGCAGTTGTTTAGGTATCCTGGCCCCATTGTTTAGGTTTGCAAAGGTCACTAGAACACATTTATTCAGGGTGAGGTGGCACCTATCTGCCTTGAGAGACAATGGAGTGTGCTTCTGGGGGCCAAGTCAAACAGCTGCTTTAGCAGCAATGAAGTGACCTCCTCTAGGTGCAAGCCTGGCCTGTTTGTGTGGAGGTCCTGGGCTGCCCAGACAGCAAGACCTTCCTCTTGGCCTCACGGATGGGGTCCAGAGGAAGGCAGAGCAAGATGTTTGGCACCAGCTGGGCTGCAGGAGTTGCTAGAAGGGGGTGTACAAGGTGCCATCCAATCCTCTTAGGGATTCCACTCCGGATTTGTGGTGGGTTTCTGTTAAGTTGTGGGTGAACATATCAGATGACACAGCGATTCTTCAAACAGCTCTTCTTTATTCAAATGCCAGAACAGAACTGAAACTGAAGGCCTCAGTCAGCCTGCTTATATAGAGCTCCAGTACCTTGTTACTGTAACAACTTTCTAAAACTATCCAATCACTGAACATCACTTTCAATCCTTCATTTGCATAACTATCTACAGTATCCCCCTGCTGGCCCAGGGTGAGAACTTCAGTACATAACACCCCTCCCCACCAAGATAAGGCATTAGTTACAATCATAATGGTTTCCTTATATACAGCACTACACGTAATGGTTCAATTAGGCACAAAAGCATATCGATTACATTTCACATATTTCCACATACTTAGACCAACAGTGTTACATGTCCAACAACATAGTCCTTTAAATAAGTTGGGCGCTTGGAAACTCTGCCAGACTGCCGGGGAGCAGTACCCCGGTCCAGTGGGCTGCCCGATTCTTGCTGAGGCTCTGGCGCGACCCTAGGTGGCGTTGAAACCAAGTCCCCTGGATCCGCTGCTGTGGGTGGAACCTCCGCGAGTGGAGTTGGCGGAATGTCAGGCACAGCAGTGGTCTGAGTCTGTGGGGAGTCCGGCAGACCCTCTGAAGTGGCTTGGTTTGGCTCCACGCCCGCAGTCTGCGAGAGAGGTGTAGGTGGAGCCTCGCCATCTGTAAGTGTCTGTTCCGGAGCCACGAGTGCAGTTGGCGGCACCACAGTAGTGTCCAAGTCCCCAACCCTGCGCCTAAGCTGGTCTATGTGCTGGCGCCACAAGCGTCCATCTTCGAGTGCCACCTGGTACGAGCGAGGTCCAGTGACTCCCACTACTGTGGCTAGCACCCAAGGAATGTCCCCCACAAAGTTCCGGGCAAACACCTGGTTTCCTGGAACAAATGACCGTGGCGCGTTGGCACGGTTCGGCCGCAGCAAAATCCGGGTGCAGCCGGTCGAGTGGGGACCTGAGGCGGCGGCCCATAAGCAGTTCAGCAGGACTCCGCCCTGTGGCCGCATGAGGGGTGATGTGTTGCACGAACAAGTATTCGGCGACCCGCTCGTGCCAGTCCCCCGGTCCAGGCGTGCCAGTGCCTCTTTTGCCGAGTGCACCATTCTCTCCACTTGCCCGTTGCTGGATGGATGAAATGGTGCTGTTGGGACATGGTGGATGCCCAGTCCCAAAAGGTACCGCTCAAAAGTGCCTGATGTGAACTGCGGTCCGTTGTCAGAGACAAGGACATCAGGACACCCATGCGTCGCAAAGAGGCCTCGCAGCACACGGATGACAGCCTCGGTAGTGGTGGAGGGCATCAGGACCACCTCCAGCCATTTGGAATAGGCATCCACCACTACCATAAAGGTCCGGCTGCGAAAGGCGCTGGCCAGATCGATGTGCACCCTCGACCAGGGTGTCTTGGGCATATCCCAGGTGTGTCCCTTAGCTGCCGGTGGCGCAGGCCTCGATTCTTGGCACGCTTGACAGGCAGAAACCCAGGCAGTGATGGCATTGTCCATGTTAGGCCACCAGACGTAACACCGAGCCAACGCCTTCATGTTGACGATTCCCGGGTGGCCAACGTGCAGAGCCTCAAGGACGCGTTGACAGAGTCTTTGGGGAATCACGACGCAGTCTCCCCACAGCAGACAGCCGTGATGAGCCGAGAGTTCATGTTGTCTGGTTGCGAAGGGCTGGAACTCCAATGCAAAAGGCCCTTGTGGCCACCCCCTCCACACCCTGTTGAGCACACAGCTGATGGTACGATCCTGGGCAGATGCGGAGGCCACAGTGGCAGCCGATACAGGCACTGCCGGAAGACCCTCAATCAGGAGGAGCGATGAAGCAGGAGCCGGGTCTTCCACAAACGCTGGAAGAGAGCAACGGCTGAGGGCGTCGGCATGGCCCATTGATTTCCCCAGGCGATGGACGAGCCGGTAGTGGTAGGCAGCCAGGAAAACAGTCCATCACAGCATGCGCGGCGAGAGTACTGGTGGAGTTGGTCGATCACCGGCGAGGAGGCCCAGGAGTGGCTTGTGGTCGGTGATGAGGTCGAAAGTCCTGCCGTAGAGGTATTCATGGAACCTCTTCACTCCAGCCACAAGTGCCAGTGCCTCCTTGTCGAGCTGGCTGTAATTCCGTTCAGTCAGAGATAGCGTCCTGGAAAAGTAGGCGAGCAGTGCTTCTCTTCCGTCTGGAAAACGGTGACTAAGGACAGCACCGATGCCAAAAGGTGAGGCGTCGCAGGCAAGGACCGGCGGCCTGGCTTCACTGTACTGTACAGCACACTGTCCAATGAAAGGACAGCCTTGACCGCGTTGAAGGCCACCGTCTCCTGATGACCCCAGGACCAAGGTGTCTTTGTGCTGAGGAGTCAGTGAAGAGGCTCAGCCACCGTGGCTTTGTGGGGCAGGAACATGTTATAAAAGTTCAGCAGTCCCAGGAACGCCTGCAACTCCGTCTTGTTCTTTGGGATGGGGGCCTGCTGGATAGCACGGATCTTGGATGTGGTCGGGTGAAGGCCAGAGGCGTCGATAAGATAGCCCAGGAACTCTACCTGTGGAACGGCGATCTGGCACTTCTCCCTCTTTACCTTGAGCCCAGCCTCCTGGAACCTGGTCAGCATGGCGCGGAGGCGCCCGAACAGCTGCTGGTGTGAGTCTGCGGACACCAAGACGTCATCAAAATATGGTACCACACCTGGAAGCCCTTGCAGGAGACGTTCCATAAGGCTTTGGAAGATGCCAGGAGCCACACTCACCCCGAACTGCAAACGGCGGCAACGGAATAACTCTCGGTGGGTGACGATCGTCTGGGCTTTTCAGTGGCATCATCAACAGGCAGTTGTTGATAGACTTGGGCAAGGTCCAGCTTAGCGAAGACCTTACCCTCACCAAGGGAATGCAGTAGGTGTTGAACAACAGGAACCGGGTAAGCATGCTGCTGAAGTGCCTTGTTGATCGTGCACTTGTAGTCGGCTCAGATTCTCACCAACCCGTCCGGCTTGACAGGTGTGACAATGGGGGTTCAACCGCCAGTGGTCAACCGGCTCCAAAACTCCTTGGGCGATCAGCTTGTCCAGTTGTTCGTCCACTTTAGCCTTGAGAGCAAAGGGAACCTGGCGTGGCTTTAGCTTGATGGGGGCGACTTGTGGATCAAGGCTAAAGGAGATGGGCGTACCTGTATATTGGCCCAAGGTGCCGTCAAAAACCTCGGCAAAGTCTTTGACCAGACCCTCAGTCTCTGCGTTAGAGATGCAGTTGATGCCGGTGACTTCCAGGCCGAGGGCATCAAACCAGTCTAGCCCTAGGAGGCTTGGCCGCTGACCTTCGACCACCAAAAAATCCTTGAAGGCGATCCGGAACCGGCCAACGCCTACCACGGGAATGTCGTTTCCCTGGTAGTCTCTCAGGTGTACGTCGTGAGAGTTGAGTTGCCTTTTGGACACTCTGGGTACCAGTCTTTTGATGGTGCTCCAAGACACGATGGACAGAGCAGACCCAGTGTCGATCTCCATGTCACATGGAGCTCCTTCAATGAGCACAATGACGTTCAGCTTGCGTCGCGTAGGCGAGTCGTTTTGGCCAATCGTGGTTCCAAGACGGGCAGCGGCAGTTGGTGAGAGCGAAACAGCTTTCCTTGGCGGACTGGAGTGAAGACTTGGACTTGCGAGTCGGTGAAGGGGGGGGGGTGTCAGATGGTGCTGATCGGCAGACCTTAGCGATGTGGCCCCTTCTGGAACACTTCCGACAGATGGCATCTCTGAATCAACACTTGGCACGGGAATGGTTGCCTCCGCAGCCGGCACATTCCGATTGGCCCTTGGACTTCTGTTTGAACTTCCCTCACTCCCGCTTTGTCTGGTGCACGTCATCATCTTCACTGGAGGATGCCTCGACACTGCTGGCCTCTTCGTGATGCACTGGAACTGGCTTCCTAGCAAGACGCGGGCTGCTGGCCTTGCGGATCTCCTGGGCAGAACATTCAGCAGCTTCCAAGGCCACGGCCTCCTCAGTGGCTTTCTGCAGCATGAGGTCTGGCCTGGTGAGGAGACGGCGTTGCAGACGGATGTCCCGGACCCCGCAGACGATTCGATCCATCAGGGCATCGTCTAAGTCTTGGAACTCGCAGTACATTGCAGCCTGTCGGAGGGCGGTGGTGTAGTTGTTGATTGACTCCCCCTCTGCCTGGTTCCGGTGGTAGAACGCATGGCGGGCAGCAATCTTGGACGGCTTTGGTGCGTAGTGGTTGCGGAGCTTCTCTTGGATCGTGTCCCACGGTGTTGCCTGGACTGCTTCAGGCGCAACCAACGCTCGGGCCGTCTCAAACACTTCAGGCCCACAGAGGCTGAGGAATAGGCCCCGCTTCCACTCCTTTGATACTTCTGTCAGCTCGTTGGCTTGGAGGTAGCAGTCGAACCGAGTGAGATAGGAGTCCCATGATTCTACCGCAAACGGCGGTAGAGGCACAAGTGAAGCCATGATTCCAATGCCGGTGTGAAGGGCGATGGATGGAACACCGTGCTCTAGCCAGAACAGTCAGCTCTGAATTGGTTCTGTTCAGTGATTCAGCTCTGCTCAGAGGGTGGCTGCATCTGGCTGTGCTCTGATGTCCATCGATCCCATCCTTGTCACCACTGTTAAGTTGTGGGTGAACATATCAGACGACACAGCGATTCTTCAAACAGCTCTTCTTTATTCAGATGCCAGAACAGAACTGAAACTGAAGGCCTCAGTCAGCCTGCTTATATAGCGCTCCAGTACCTTGTTACTGTAACAACTTTCTAAAACTATCCAATCACTGAACGTCACTTTTGATCCTTCATTTACATAACTATCTACAGTATCTCTCTGCTGGCCCAGGGTGAGAACTTCAGTACATAACAGTTTCCTCCTCAGCCTTTTCTTCCCCCGAAGATCTTCCACAAGGCAGCAGGAAATGGTTTTCCTAAAGCATTTCTCAGGAATGAGTATAGCTGCAAGGCAGCAGAGGTTTAGGATCAGAGTTCCCTTCTCCTCAACGGGCTTCCTTCCCAGGTGGACAAGCCCCATCTGTAGATGGCATGACAATGCGGTAGCTGTAGCCCAGTTTTCAATGGAATTTAATATATACAAACATATTAAAGCCTACATATATAGGCTCCATCACAGAGCTAACCATTCTTAAAACCATTGATCTCATTGGATTAAACATACATAATCCTGTGAATAGTGGCCATAATCTCTTAAAACGAATGTATTCAAAGTCAAATACATTGAATGAATTCTGTGTACAAACCATTGAGGGGATTAAGTAGTGTAAATGATGCCACAAAATGTGTGTTTATTGACCTTTTGTCTTAGTAGATCTAGGGTCTAACAAATCATAAGAAGTGCTAGGATCCTGGAGCTGCCTTCTGTATCTCACCAGGATCATCCACCAAACCAGTATGGATAGTCTTGTGCTCCTATTTATGTTGTCTAATCTTAGTCCTGCTATTTGCTTCTCAAATTATCAATATACATGTCACTACTAATCAAAACCATAGAAGTTGATTTTCCACCTTCCTGACACATTTACTTCATTTGTTAACCAACATTAAGTCAGAGTTCCCTGGTTTGGACAAAATGAGGAACTAATTTTTAGGATCTTTACCTGGATGCTTTCACGTGACAGGAGGGAAAAATGAGAGAATGCTTAGCTTGACCCCTACAGGACTCCTAAAGCCTCAAATGATCATCTGAAACATGCTAATCCTTTCCCAGTGAACTTCCAGTCCTTTATTCTGGAAAGTTTTGGCCACTTCTTCTGAGTAAACATGCAGGAGGATCAGGCTATAAGGCCCACTTTGTTCAGCAGGACTTTCTTCCAAGTAAGTGTGTATCAAATTCCACAGTCTCAGCCTTCAAGCAAGAAATCTTGCTTAGCATTCTTACATATGTTTAGGTCAAATGCAAATCTGTCTCTAAGCAACTAAATTTCTGAAGGTGCGTGTGGCCTGCATGACCAGAGATTTTAGATAATATTCCTGTGCTGTTGTTGTTATTAATTAAAGTTCTATACAACCCTTCTTTTGAGGATCACAGGGTGGTTTACAATATATAAACATAAAAATACATCCCGTTTAAAGGGCTGTAGATTCATAGAATCATAGAGTTGGAAGAGACCACAAGGGCCATCGAGTCCAACCCCCTGCCACGCAGGAAACACCATCAGAGCACTCCTGACATATGGTTGTCAAGCCTCTGCTTAAAGACCTCCAAAGTAGGAGACTCCACCACACTCCTTGGCAGCAAATTCCACTGTCAAACAGCTCTTACTGTCAGGAAGTTCTTCCTAATGTTTAGGTGGAATCTTCTTTCTTGTAGTTTGGATCCATTGCTCCGTGTCCGCTTCTCTGGAGCAGCAGAAAACAACCTTTCTCCCTCCTCTATGTGTTTAATTAGCCAAAGGCCTGGGAGAAGTTTAATTAGCCAAAGGCCTGGGAGAAGTTTTTGCCTGGCACCTAAGATGCCCTGGCGAGAGCTTTTCACAGACCAGGAGTCACTGCAGAAAAGGCCTGTTCTCGTGTTGCCGCCCTCCAGACCTCTCACTGAGGAGGCACATGAAGAAGGGCCTCCGAGGATGATCTCAGGAGGTTTAGCGCTGTTCAGTTCAGTTTAGCGCTGTATAAAAGCTTTATTTAGTTGCAAACCATTGTAATAGTTATATGACCCAGTTATGTGCATAAATAGATCCATTTCAAAATGTGAAACTTATTTCATTCATTTAAAATATTTTAGGATGCTTTTCTGAGCAAATGACCATCCAAAGCAGCTTGCAATAAAAACAGCTTCATGTAAGCAGCACACCCCTGTCCCGTGAATGCCTTAAATCAATGTGCCTCATTCTTTTTCAGCTATTATTGAGGGAGTGTGAAGTGTAAGTGTGATGGAGGGAGAGAACATCTGCTTTGCAAACAGAAGAACTCACGTTCATTCCCTTGAATCTCCAGGTGGGGCTGGGAATGCTCCCTGTCTGAACTCCAGAGAACATCTGCCTGCTGGAGTTGAGAGCACTGAACAAGATGGGCCATAGCTCAACTTCTTAGGATATAGCAGTTAGATTCTCACCCAGCCATTAGGTTCCCTGGGTATTCTTGGCCAGAGTCATTCCCTCTGAGCCTGACCTACCTCCTAGGGTTAGAAGGATAAAATGGGTGGGAAAAGTACATACATCACCCTGTGCTCCTTGGATGAAGGTCAGGTTAAAAATTTAATTGATAAAATGCAGGGAACAAATAAATAAATGAAATGAAATGATGTCCTGGCCGTTGGATGTGGCATTCTCCTTCAACCCTAGTTTTTTTTAAGATGTCACCAGACATTGCCCTCCAGGACTATGTCAGGATATTTGGGAGATGGAAGTTAAAAAGGGATCTGGGACAAACCCCCTTCAACTGTCTTACATCTGGCAAGAGCCCCATCAAGCCTCATCAGAGATGAATGGGAATGGCATGAGAGCACAGCTGTACCTGAGGCAACCAACTCCAGTGTCCCACATCCTTTCAAGGGCTAAAAATGGATTGCTAAACTCTGGTAAATAGTGGGCACTAATTCAGCCTGAGTACTTGCATCATGATGGCAGACCCGCTGTGAAGTACTCCGTCCACCCCCTGGCCTAAGCAGATGTGCACTGGCTGAAGTCAGGACACAGCTGCACCTCCCTTGGCAAACTATTTGTAGCTTGTGCTTTAGAAAAATGGACATCAGTCCATTGGATTTGTGTCTGTCTCCAAGAAGGGGCAATGCCCACTATATACTGAGAACATCAGGCTAGTTCTGCTGCAGACTTTCTAAGTGGCAAAGCAAGCCATGTTTTCTCCTCCATGTTTGAGATCACAGGCAGATCCAATTTTATCTTTGGGATTGTCTTGTCCTGAAATGGTCACATGAGATGTGTAACATGGGAGTAGGGTTATCTTTAGTTTTGAAGAGGCCTTTGCCAAAGAGCCTTTGGTAGGGTCCACCATTTGTGGCCCCCAAGTGCAGTGAGCAGCCATTTTAATTTCCTGTAATGCCCTTGTGTGGTGCTATGTCAGGGGCATTGTGAGAAATCCAGCAATTTCTGGACCCAGCCTTTCAGAGCAAGGGCTCTAGGGCACGCATCACCCACGGGCCATCCTGTGACTGCAGCACCTGCCTGAGGATGCTGTGGTCTGTAACTAGACCTTTGTGGAAGCCACAAAGTCCTCTGAGTTCACAGGTCCCCTTCTGCAGGGGGGCGGGAATAATTGAAAGCAAGTTTCACACATTTGTGGTGTCTTGTTACGCTGCTCACTTAAGTAGCATGTTTCCTGACGGGTCCCAGCATATCATTGGAGCTGACTCTGGGAGTGGTGGTGCCCTGCTCTTATCTTATGTCTGCTGAGAAGAAGGCTTAGTCAGTATTTGTAGAGAGCTTTGAATACGAAAAGCTTTACTAAGTGCTAACCAAACACATGCCCCCCCCCCCCACGGAATATTTGTACTTACATCGTCCTTGGGAGATTAATGCATTTCGTTAAGCAACAGAAATGAAATCCCCCAGATTCCCAGGGGAGCAACAAAGAAAGGAAGCCAGCTGTAAATCATCACTCTCCACTCACTGTACCTGGCTTCCAAAATGAACCTTATAAAACATGGGGGGAATCCAGATGTTAAAATGCTTTTGCAAACCTTGGGGATGGGGCATCAGCTGGTCCATTTGTGCACCCTGGACGAGGGCTTCCTTCAGTAATATGTTGATGTTACTTAGCATTTATGGCAAGGATGAGATCCTCTGTGGCTCTTCAGATGTTGTTGGACTTCAGCTGCCATTAGCCTCAGCCGACATGGCCAAGTGTCAGGACTGAAGGACGTTGTTGTCCAACAACAACTGGAGGGTCACAGGTTCCCCACCTCTGATTTATGTAGTGCTTTATAGTGTCCAAATTGCTGTACTTTCATTAGCTCACCAGTTTTTACAACAGTAACTCTGTATTGTTGTTGGCACCTGTCTGTCTTGAGAGACAATGGAGTGTGCCTCTGGGGGTTAGTCAAACCACTGTGTTAGCAGCACCAAAGTGACCTCCTGGGACACAAGCCTGGGCAGTGTGTCTGGAAGTCCTGGGCTGCCCAGATGACAAGACCCCCCTCTCGGCCTCGATTATATGGCCCAAAGAAAGCAGAGCAAGACGTTTGGCACCAGCTTGGCTGCCGGAGTTGCCAGAAGGAGGTGTACAAGGCACCATCCAACTGTCTTGGGGACTCCCTATCAGATTTGTGTAGGCTTTACTCCTTAGCCTTTTCTCCCAAAGATATCTCGCAAGGCACCAGAGTTTTAGGATCAGAGCTTCCCTTCTCCTAGATGGGCTCTCTTCCCAGGTAGATAAATCCCATCTGCCCCTCACTTCCTTCTACACAGCACGGGCCTTCTTGACCGTTGGACCCACTTTTGGTCTCGCCGCCTGCCTTCACATGCAGGGGAGTCCCTAACTCACTGAGGTCAGTAGCATTATGCCCATGCTGTGGGTTGAGGTGGCAAAGGCATTGAGGCAGTCAGGCATCAACATCAAACCTTGATTTGCAGCTACGTAAATGTTGGCTATTTGCAGTTTAGTAGCACTGCAGAGAGCTTGCTGGGGAGACCATGCATTAAAAAGGGACTCAAAAATAACTTAAACAAGGTTTTAATAACAAAAACAAAAACTCCTTATACACTAAATACATCAACAACAAACCAGACCCACCCACCCCCCCGGGTAATGGGAGAGCTAGGTGCTGCTCCTTATATACTAGACCCAATTGCTGACACAGCTTGATTACACAACTCAGCAGCACCTGCTATGTTTCACAGCTGCAAGACTGGGTCTCGTTATTTGCCCTGGCCCTTAAAGACATACACAACTTGTGAAACAATAATGAACCTTCACATTTTAAAGTGACCATTCAACACATTCAAGCAGCCTCAATCTCAGCCCCTGCCTTCCTCCTCCAATTTCCTCACTCCTCAACTTGGGACAAGTCATAGTTTACTGTTTCAGGCTAAGAAAGGAGGTGGCACATTGCCTTGCACCAGGGAGGAGGGGTCAGGTGTGATGGAGACTATTAGAATGCTGGTCTCTGTAATGCCAGTCTTTGGGTATTACAACTGAATCGTCTCAATGTCTTTTGCTTCAGGTAACCCAGTGAGTTCATAAGCGAGGCAAGATTTGAACTAGGGAAATGGAAATAAATGATCTAGTAAGGAGGGAAGGAACTTTCTGAGGCTTATGGACCACATGCTGTAGGTGTGGTAAGAAAAAGCATTTCCTTGGGCAGCTTCTTCCACTCTCTTGTTGCTGAGAAAACATATCTGTGGAGCAAAGACAAGAATATGTCTAATCTGCACTCAGGAGCTGAAAGAGAATAAAATTTGAATTGGGAGAGGGTGCTGAAGACAGTGGTTCCTAAATGGTGTATCTGGATGGGCAAAATGTTACCATCTTTTGTCAGTAATTGGCTACGCTGGTGTTTCTCAAACTTGCGTCTCCATCTGTTGTTGGACTACAACAGGGGTCAGCAAACATTTTCAGCAGGGGGGCGGTCCACTGTCCCTCAGACCTTGGGGGGGACACTATATTTGGGGGGGGGGGATGAACGAATTCCTATGCCCCACAAATAACCCAGAGATGCATTTTAAATGAAATGACACATCCTACTCATGTAAAAACACGCTGATTCCCAGACCATCCGCGGGCCGGACTGAGAAGATGATTGAGCCGGATCCAGCCCCCAGGCCTTAGTTTGCCTACCCCTGGACTACAACTTCCATCATCCCTGACCACTGGTCCTTCTGGCTGGGGATGATGGGAGTTCTAGTCCAAAAACAATTGGAGACCCAGGTTCGAGATACACTGGCGCTAGGCACACACCATTCATTTAAATGACACCCCCCTCCCCAAAAGAATCCTGGAAAGTCGTTTGCCCCTCACGGAGCTACAATTCCTGGCACCAGGAACAAACTGCAGTTTTTCCAGGATTGTTTTTTTGGCGGCAGGGGCTTTAAATGTAGAGTGTATGCACAGTCATGTATCTTTGACTTTCTTTTTAAATATGCTTTTTATTAAATTTTTCATCTGTTATTAATGACGCGGCAGCTAAAAAAGCCAATGCAATTCTGGGCTGCATCAATAGGAGTATAGCATCTAGATCAAGGGAAGTAATAGTGCCACTGTATTCTGCTCTGGTCAGACCTCACCTGGAGTACTGTGTCCAGTTCTGGGCACCACAGTTCAAGAAGGACACTGACAATCTGGAACGTGTCCAGAGGAGGGCAACCAAAATGGTCAAAGGCCTGGAAACAATGCCTTATGAGGAACGGCTAAGGGAGCTGGGCATGTTTAGCCTGGAGAAGAGGAGGTTAAGGGGTGATATGATAGCCATGTTCAAATATATAAACGGATGTCATATAGAGGAGGGAGAAAGGTTGTTTTCTGCTGCTCCAGAGAAGCGGACACGGAGCAATGGATCCAAACTACAAGAAAGAAGATTCCACCTAAACATTAGGAAGAACTTCCTGACAGTAAGAGCTGTTTGACAGTGGAATTTGCTGCCAAGGAGTGTGGTGGAGTCTCCTACTTTGGAGGTCTTTAAGCAGAGGCTTGACAACCATATGTCAGGAGTGCTCTGATGGTGTTTCCTGCTTGGCAGGGGGTTGGACTCGATGGCCCTTATGGTCTCTTCCAACTCTATGATTCTATGATTCTAATATACATATTCCAATCATTTTTTTTACATATACTGTATACATATATAAACCAGACAATATCAATATTTCTGCACAAGTGACTTCCCACCACCTCATTGCAGCTTCTTCTGTCTTCTTTCTCTTTTCAACTGTGTTGTTTGTATCTATTACCTTTCTATTACATAATATAGCTTATCTATCTGTTCTTAACTTTGCGAAATTTATTCAAAACATATCAAGGATTTTATTACAGAACAATGTTTTCCCAAATAGTCTTTTGCACATTCCCACTCTTTTTAAATGTTTTGGTTTGGCTGGTGTCTAATTGCCACTGTCATTTTTGCCAATTCCAAATTCCCACAATTTGATTTGCCACTCTTCCTTGGTTGGCGTCTTCTACCCCTTCCAATTCCTAGCAGTTAACATTCTTGCTACCCTTGTAGCATAGACAAACGCCTTTTCTGTCATTGGGATATCAATTGCGTCCTTTCCTCTGGGTGATGGAAATGAAATGGAAGTAGAGGGTTTGACAGCAAATAGTACCCAGGAAGATGTGAACCCATACAGTGCACTTCAGTGTGTCCTCAATCTGGTAGCATATAATTTTATTGATTTATTTTATTGCATATACACACACACATATCCCACATTTTCTTCCAAGGAGCTCGTTGGCATGCACATTCTCCCCCTCCATGTTATCCTCAGAACAACTCTGTAGGGCAGGTTGGGGTGAAAGGCAATGACTGGCGCAGGGACCCTCTGGGGGCTTCCTGGCCAAGTGGGAATTTGAACGCTGGACTCTCAGGTCCTAGTCTGACACTCTAACCACTCTGCCACTCTGGATTTCCTTCCTTATGCACAAACCAAGAAAATCTGAATTTCGGGGGAGCGGTGTGGACTGCCACTTGGAAGAGGAGGAGGGTGTCTGGATGCCTCAGGAAAAAAAGAGACACAAGCAGCTTCAGATCCACATCAAACTTCAGTGTAGATCAGCTCAGATTCTAATTGTGCAAATGAGGTGGAGGAGGGGACATAAAAGTTAACCTGGTTTCTGTAAGCAATGATGTAACGATGGACTTTGATTTTGTACACAAATGTCACTCTAGCCCTTCCCTTGACACAGGCTATTTTGTGGGCAAGGTGAAGGAAGAGATAAAATCAGGAGATGTGGTCTAGGCCAGTGTTTCCCAACCTTTTTTGGGCAAAGGCACACTTGTTTGATGAAAAAAATCTCGAGGCACACCACCATTACAGCCCCGTGACGTCAGCGCACAGCGTCGCGCCGGGAGGGACGCACGAAAGTGTAAGTTTCAATTATTTTCCCCTCCCCTCCTGTGTAAAGGGGAATAAACTCTGCTAAGTAAAGGCACTTGCCACAGCAGCGTCAACGTCACAGCACCCACCGGCACCCAAGAGAGAAGGGGTCTCAGCAGCCCTTTTGCCAGGAAGAGGAGCAAGAACGAGAGGAGGAGGAGGAAGAGGAAGAGAGTCCCCCCCAAAAAAACATTCTCCTTTTGATCTTCCTTATTTGCAATTCCTCATTGCAAAACAGCGGTTGATATACAGCTGATTTTTTTGTTATTACAGTCCCCACCCCCTCACCTAGAAAAACACCACCTGTCAATTTATTATTATTATTATTATTATTATTATTATTATTATTATTATTATTATTATTATTCCCCGCCACTCTGGGAGGCTGAAGCCCTTTAAGGCTTCCTTCTGTCCACTCTCTGTGAATTACCTGCCCGGAGCGGGTTTCTGGGGGGGGGGGCACTGCTGCCGGTGTCCTCCCCGTCGAGTCTCGCCTTGCCCGGCGCGTGGCGGCCGCCCTTTCCCACACTCTGCCGGCTGCGCTGCCAAGCCCTGCGGCTCGGCCTGTCAGCGTTACCGGGCTCGGCGGGCGGTAATTCCCGAAGAAAGCCGGCGGCGCTTGAAGAGCTGGCAAGCCCCCATTTGCATGTCTGCTTTCCGCAGCCCTTGGAGAGGATTAAGTTCCCTCCTTCCTGCCGGGGAACCTCCAAGCTTTGGGGGTGGGGGGGGAGGAGGCAGCAAAGCGAGGCAGGAAGGAGAGCGCGGCTTGGCTGGGTGAGCTTTGGCAGGGGCAGGGAATGAGAGCCGCGAGGCGGGCGCTGTGGACGGAAGCGCTGCCCGCCGAGCTCGCAGGCAGCCAGGCAGGCAGACGGCGAGAGCCCCGCGCTGGGCGGCCTCTCCTCGCCGCCGCCGCCCCGCCTCTCGCCGCCCGACTCGCCCGCCTCCCTCCCACGGAGGTAGGCTGGTGTGCCGTGGGAGGGAGGCGGGCGAGTCTGGAGGCGAGCACACGCGGGGCGGCGAGCGAGCTCCCTCCCACATCCCATCGCCGCTCGCTTCGGCTGGCCTACTGGGCTGTCGCAGGCGGAAGGCCTGCGCATGTGCGAGGTTTTCGCGCCTTCCTCCAGTAGGCCGGCCGAAGCGAGCGGCGATGGGATGTGGGAGGGAGCTCGTTCGCCGCCCCGCGTGTGCTCGCCGCCGCCGCCCCGCCTCTCGCCGCCCGACTCGCCCGCCTCCCACGGAACACAAGGCAACGTTCCGCGGCACACTAGTGTGCCGCGGAACACCGGTTGGGAAACACTGGTCTAGGCAGTAACTGGTCTGTGAAATAATTGCTCAGCTGACAAGTGAGTAAGAGGGACTGCAGAGGCCAATAAGCACTGTGCAAAATGTCACCTGACCAAAGCAGAACATGCTGTTCAGTAGAGTCACTGTCATGACTGGGTTAAAGGCTTTTTCATTATAAGTTACACCTTTTGGCTATAAAGACTATGTAATTACTAGTGAACAGGAAATTTGTCTAGTAAGTGTGTGCCCAACAGAATCGGTGGCTATGGGTTGAGTCTCTTGTAACAACAACTGATGCTTATTAGGTAGTTTATAGAAATGATATGGTAAATACTTAATGGTGGAATTGGTTATCCATTTAGCTGTTCCTGGAAAGATTCCATGTGCAGTCAAGAGGAATCTAGGATCCTGCACGTGGGATTTCCTCCAGAAAAGTAACATGGATCACTTTGACAGTTGCTGGAGCCCCCCTCTCCACCCCCAGATGCATCTGGCTCTGTTGAAGCAGGAGTCCCATAGGCTTCCTCTTCCTGTGGAAGTGAGAGGGCTGTCAAAGACTGCGGAGACTGCTTCCCTGCTGGGAGATGGAGAGGGATCTGGGACACTGCCTGATGTGACAGAGTAGGAAGACGCAGGGCTGTTATTGTCTCCCAGGGAAAAGCAGTGCACCCAAATAAGAAATGTGTCCCTTTCAATGTAATACCCGCCTTCAGGTCAGAAACTCCTGCAGAGGCAGGTAATTTTTCTGCGTAAGTACACTTTCCCTGTCTGTGCTTAAAAGCTTGGCAGGTAGGTGGGAAAACTTATTGGAACAACTTCACAGCTCTTGTGTAGTCTTCAAATTCTCATTACTGATTGTGGACTCTGCAACTTTGGCATTTTTTCCTAGACAAGACTTACCTCTGTAATAATAATAATAATAATAATAATAATAATAATAATAATAATAATGATGACGACGACGACCCTCCCTGGTCAAGAGCTGAACTGTCTTTGACTCTTTTCATACCACTGAGTCCGTACTAGCAATCTGCTGCAATGATCTAAGTATCACTTTCTTACTCATAAGTAAGTGCACCTGCTGTTATGTTTTGGAAAGGATTTGGGACAGCACCAAATGTGATGTTGGAGTTGGTCTAGTATGCTTATGTGCTTCTGGGTGACTACACTGTTGTCAATACAGCCACTTTGAAACATGCTCAAAAATAGAATCATTGATATTTTCAGGAAATTTTCTGCCAGAAAGAGAGAGAGAGAGAGAGAGAGAGAGAGAGAGAGAGAGAGTCTGATGTAATCCTAAGAGACTGGAATGGCAAGAAATCATCCTCTGAACCGGCAACCCATATAAGCTAAATAAGGCATTGGCCACTCATGATGTGGAGAGTGTGGCTCCCCTGATCTGCATCTGGGTCCTACCCCCAAACTGTGCCTTTCAAATAAGATTGGGAAATATGGGCTCTGGGATAATCTTGTATTGGTTTCTATGTGCACAAGGCTGTTTTCTCGGCTATGAAGTTGTGGAGGGGGCCCCCTTGCAAATTCTAGAGGATGGCAGCTTGCAGCTGCACTATCCAATATTGTTTTGGACCCTTGCCTCAATAAAATACCTAGCAGATTGGGCCAATGGCCCATCTAACCCAGTTTCCTGTTCTAGCAGCAGTGAATACCGGATGCTTGAAAGGAAACCACAGAACAATTAAGGAATGATCCAGGGGTTGCTATCTGAGCCATCAAAAAGTATTGCCAACCATGCAGGGTTTGCTTCCTTGTTCTTAGATCTGCCTTGATGTTTATCATGTTAAACTTATTCATTTACAAGAATAAACATTTTTCATTTATGCAAACAGTCACTTGCACAGTTGTTCACTTTCAAATTCTGGCAGAATTTGGAGTTAAAATGAAGTTGAAAGTGGCACCTAACAGCCAGCCCCAAATGGTCCATCTTCCCCAAAGTAGTGTAATTGTTTCTGATCCAGTTGTCCCATTGACCTTCATAGCATCCTGCAACAGCACTATTAACGATGCATTGTGTACTTCCAAGTCTTTGTTTAATCAAATGTTCCCTAATTCCTGAATAATGAGAAAGAACAAGTTTTATTCAGTCTGCTAGATGCACGTTACTCTTCTGCATTTTTCTTTATTACCCCAGTGCTTTTTTACAGTAACCCCTACAAGCTTAATGTTCAGTATATGTTGAATAAATGCCATATGCTGCCATTTATAAGTGTTTGGCAGACTCTTGTCCTCTATACTTGACCTGATCATGCGAATAGTCTGTGTGCAGGTGAGCAGTTGAAGTATAGATGAGCTATGAAGTCCCCATCTTAAATACTACCTCAGCCAGAAGACTTTATAATTCTTGATTGGTATGTAGGGTTCCTTGGACTGTCTTCCAAGTACAGTGGTACCTTGGTTCTCAAACTTAATCCGTTCCGGGAGTCCGTTCCAAAACCAAGGCGTGCTTTCCCATAGAAAGTAATGCAAAATGAATTAATCTGTTCCAGACTTTTAAAAACAACCCCTAAAACAGCAATTTAACATGAATTGTACTATCTAATGAGACCATTAATCCATAAAATGAAAGCAATAAACAATGTACTGCAGTCACACAATCAATCAGTCAGTAGCTGAACTGGCTTCCACAAAGTCACAAAAACAAAACAAAAAAGCCGCAAAAATAAAAATGCAAAATACCGTATTTGGGCTCCATAAGACACACTTCCCCCTCCTAAACAGTAAGGGGAAATGTGTGTGCATCTTATAGAGCGATTGCAGGGGGGAGGCAGGCAGGAAAAGCCCCCAAGAGCTGCACACAAGCTCCACGCGGCTCTTGCGGGCTTTTCCCCAGGAGGGAGAAGGGACTGACGCGGCCAGTCAGTCCCTTCTGCCTCCTCGTAGAAAAGCCAACAGGAACCGCACGCTCCTTAAAGGGTGCACAGCTCCCATGGGCTTTTGCAGGAGGTGGGGGAATTGCCATAGTCGTGCGCAGCCTTTCCCGGCCAGAGAGGCTGTGCGCAGCTAAAGAAACCAAGACAGCGAGCGGGATGGATCCCGCTTGCTGTCTTGGCTTATTTGCTCTTTGGGGCTGGGGGGGGGGGAACCTGGGCTTCCCCGGGCAGCCCTGAGAAGCTCTGGGAGAAGCGGACAAGCTGAATTTTCCCCCCCTTGATTTCCCCCTCTAAAAACTAGGTGTGCCTTATGGTCCGGTGCGCCTTATGGAGCGAAAAATACGGTAAATAGCAAAAACAGACAGACCTCAGCATAACACTCAAAATGGAAGTTTGGCACTCAAATCAGAAGCGTAACACTCAAAACAGAGCACATTCAGCTTCCGAAGAAAGGTCGCAAACCGGAACACTTACTTCTGGGTTTGCAGTGTTTGGGTTCCAAGTTGTTTGAGTACCAAGGTGTTTGAGAACCAAGGTACCACTGTATAGCACTTCTCATCCCACTTGGCACATGCAGGGAAAGGTAATAAGTGCAGCACTTTGGTTTTTTTGGGGGGTGTTGTGTGCCAAGAATCTGTGGGAAGTGCTTCTTTGTCAAAATCCTAATTTGCTTTCCTGTTTCTTAAAGCCACATTTAATCCCCAGAACTATGGAAGAAACTCTGAAGAGAGTTTGTTGGTCTGACCTTCTGTTCCTGTTGTTATTTCACCAATCACGCAAAGGGTGAAGTGGCTATCTGTGGGCTCCTGAAGCTCATGTGCCAATTTTGGCATGTTAAGCCTAAAGGCTGATAATCCAAATGTCGACTCTGCCTAGATCAGTAGCTTTTACTTATAATGGCTAGACCACTGCTACAGTTTTTTCCTCTTCACTCTGCCGTTGCCTCACGATTTCTTCCACCTATATGCCACCACATCCAGCAACAACAAGTTCAGAGGTGTGTAAATCGGCACAGTTTGGCCATGTTGTGTCAAAAAATGGGTGAAGTCACACGAAAATAATGTTTTGATTTGCCATCTTGATTCTTGATGGTGCCCGGCATCCAAACATTGATCGGCCATTCCTACCTTGGAACCTTTGTGCCTCATTCGCCAATGATATCTTGAGAGGCATCTGAACCTATAGAGCAGCGTTTCTCAGCTGGGGACCATACAGTCCCCTGGGGGCTCTGAGGATATTCCATGGGGGCCAGACGAGAAAATCACATAAATGGGGGGCCATGGCGTGAGACTAGGGGGGCACAGAGGGAAGTGGGAAGTGAAGAAAACAGAGAAGCAGCTTTATAATGATATGGAAGTTCAATACTGTGATGATCTGGGTATTCCGGCTGGGTAGTTGATCCATTTGCTATGAATGCTTCTGATGCTGTTGTTTCATTGTGCGAAGCAATCACAGGGCTGCAGAGCCAAAGTAACTTTCAGTCAAGAAAAACACAATTTTTCGATAAAGAGTACAATATCTAAAAAGCTTCCACAGCTTTGGAATAAAGCAAAATTGTTTTTCATGGCATTTCCCACTTTGTATTTGGTAGAATCAGGTTTCAGTTGTGTGAATTCTAAACTCAGCCTACCCTGGAATCGCCTTAACATACAGGACAGAGGTGATCTTGGGTTATCTCTCATAGCAAGAGAACCAGATAAAAAAACACCTTGTTTCTGGTCATCAAGCACAAGGGTCACATTGATTGAGAAATACTTAAAGTATAATTTTTTATGTAATTGTATTTTATTGAAATTATAAGAATCAAAAATAAAACATGTTCTATTTACAAACAAAACATTTACACTGCTACCTTTCTACCAGTAGGACGGGGATGGGGGGGCACAGAAAGGAAACAAGATCAGAAAGGGACCACAGTCAGAAAAAGCTTGAGAAACACTGATTTTGAGAACAAAGCCACTTTCCAAAATACATATATAGTTGTCAGGTTTCAGGGACTTGGCTTCCTCCCCCCCTTTGGCAGTAGATAAGCAGAACCAAGTGAAAGGAATCTCTTACCAGTTAGAAATTTTAATGGTCATAGTGAGAGAACAAAGAATCCATTTCTAGGAATGAAGGTGCTCCCAATTAAGGATCCCCCCACTCCCCCCCCCAGTCACTTCCATGTCTTGCAGCCTGACCTCACAACCACTTTGCTTTCTCTGCTGCCACCTTACCTGCTCCTCCTGACCTTGGGCTGAGCAGATGTAGACTTTCTAGCGAAAGAGAGTCTGTTAACTCTCTCTCTCCCAGTTCTTCTTCTCCTAGCTGTTCACCACTCATTTCTTCCCAAGATCTGTCTTCTGAACTATGTCCCTCTGCAAACCACTGTTCCAAATTTATACTGTCCCACTGCTCCTGGGAAGATTCAGAACCCTGATCAGGAGCAGGGGGAGGGGAGACTCCCACCATTCCTCTTCAGTGCCGTCCTCCCAGTGGCGTAGCGTGGGTTGTCAGCACCCGGGGCAAGGCAAGTAATTTGCGCCCCCTAACCCGTGGATTTGCGCCCCCTAACCCATGGATTTGCGCCCCCTAACCCTAACCCCCAGATGTTGCGCCGGTGCGGCCGGGCCCCCCTGCACCCCCCACGCTACGCCACTGCGTCCTCCTCAGCACGATCCCTGGCAATAGTGGGTTTTGTGGCCATATTTAGTTTATAACCCACTCTGGGGCCTTAGGATGGAAGATGGGTAAGATATAACAAGAAATAAGTAAACAAACATTGTAAACCATTCTGGGGTCCATTTTTAGAACCAAAAGGCAATATATAAACGTGTTTATGTATCAATTAAATATTTTCAAATAGAGCAACTGAGGCCGAGAGAATGGTTTTGCCTAAGGGTTCAGTGAGATTTTGAGCTATAGCTTTTCCTATTGCTACACGACTCTCACAGTGATTGCATCTGATCCCTAACTGAAGAAGGGCCCTGGGTGTGTGATCTGGCATCTTGCTGTGAGAGTGGACAGAGGCTTCCCAGAATTTAGCTTTGAGTGTCTTTGCCTTGTTGCTATTCTCAGAGTCTCTTCATGCAGCCAAGGCTGCTGCCAGGCAAACATCCCAAGAACTGGAGCCTGATTGTGCAAACACTGGAGAGATCAGGCATCCAACAGAGGAGCAAAAAGCCCTTCACTAGTTCGTGAGGCGGCTGCTAGGCAACAGGCCACAGTGGGCCGTGGAATCTCTGACTGTGCTGCTGTCCAAGAGACCTTTAATAGAAGGTTTCGGTCCTCCTGCTCATTCCCCCTCCCATCCCTCAAACAATTTTGGAATTTTCACCCTCTTATTACACAGTGAGTTCTGCAGATCATAACTCTAGTCTTGCAGCTGAAGCAGGCTGGCTGGTGGCACTGGTGGGATCTTGTAGCAGGTTGCTACTCTCCAAGGCTGTCATTTCTTTCCTCTGCAGCACTTAGAGAACTGCATTCTGCACAGTATTGTGGACTTAAACTGCCGCCTGTGCAGCATTGCTGCAGGCTGTGTTTGATTTTAAATACCGGTAGTTGTCTGTGCCAGGCTTTGCCAGTGGCTGAGAAGAGGAGGAAAGCCAAAGTGGAATCCTTTCTGGACAGATGAGAAAAGTAGAGATGGGGGTCTGTGTCTGCTTTGGTGCCTTTTCACTTTGCCAGAAGCAGGCAGAATCCTGAGAAATGAACGAAAAGCTCTGTGGAATCTGGCTGTGGGGCCATTGCTCCAGAGCTCAGCACAACAATGGAGGCCCACTTGCCCTGTGACTTGGAGAGGCGCCTGGCTTATGGTGCTATGATTTGAATCATTGAGGTGGAATCAAATCTAACAACTGGTGCAGACATGCCTGCACATTCGTTCTGTAGGTTTTCATTCCACATCTGCTGAGTTTAAATGCAGGAAGTATAAAGGCTTAAAAAACAAACTGGGTCAATCTGCTGGAACAGCCAACTAACCCTTTCCACTTTGCTTTGAGTAACCTTGTTTTTTATGATGATTCTCACAGCTGCGTTTTGTCATGCACCAGCTAGCGTCTAAGAAATAACCATAGGAAATAGTTCTGATTTATCATCATGTGATGGCAACACCTATCAGTGGAGGCAAGTGCAACAAGTAATATGTTTCCTGAGCAATTTGCATAGTGTTAATTGGCCAAGAAAGGACTATATGGATTTGCATTTCACACACCAGTGAAAGCATCATAGTCGGTAGGGCTCACCCCTTGCTGGCCCAAAGGCAAATAAGGTTGCCAGGTAAGCAGGCCTTGGAAGAGCTTCTGTTCAGCCACTTACAGTTAGAATGTGCTGTTCACAGCAGGCAGTGATCCTGCTCAGATTAGGTCCTTGTAACACCTGTCCTAAAAGCAGGTTGCTTCCTGGCATTGCTTCCTGGCACAACTCGAAATGTTGTGCCAGGAATGTTGTGCAGGTTGCTTCCTGGCACAACTCGAAGCATTGCTTCCTGGCACAGCTCAAAATGTTGGCACTGACCTTTAAAGCCCTAAATGTATACCTGAAAGAGCATCTCCATCCTCATCATCCATCCCAGACACTGAGATGCAGCTCCAAGGGTCTTCTGAAGGTTCCCTCATTGTGAGAGGTTACGCTACAGGAAACCAAGCAGAGAGCCTCCTTGGTAGTGGAGCCCACCCTGTGGAACACCCCTCCATCAGATGTCAAGGAGATAAGTAACTATATGACATTCCGTAGATATCGGAAGACAGCCCTGTACCAGGGAGCTTTTAATGTGTGATTTGCTGTTATGTTTTTGTATATTCTGTTGGAAACTGCCCAGAGTGGCTGGGGCAGCCCAGTCAGATGGGTTCTTCTTCTTGTTCTCCTTCTTCTTCAGCAGCAGGGGTGGATGATTATGGATGTAAAAGTCATTCAAGGTGTTGTGGGATGCAGCCTTTCAACAAGAGCCGGAAGAACTAAGGGTATGGTTATTCCACTGAGCCCCCTGTGTCCCTCCAGATCCTTTTGGTCCTCAGCTCCTATAAGCTGCAGCCAGGAATTGTGGGAGTTGTAGTCCAGCAACATCTGGAATCCCACTGTTTCTCCATGCCTGTCTTAACTGCCTCATCCACCTCTTGCACTGTGCTGCTGCCTCTTCCCTAGCTCAGTCAAATGGCAGTGGGTGGATAGGGGGAATGACTGATTTAGAAAGCTGCTTTTATATCAAGTCGTACTGTTTGCCGATCTGTCCCAATATTGCCGTTGAGGTTCTTTCACCTCACCTGCTACCTGATCCTTTTAACTTGCAATGCCAGGGGTTGAACTTCTGCATGCAGTGCTCATGCTCCACCACTGAGCCATACTTCCTTCCTCACGACACTCTTGCAAAAGAAAGTTTGGCTGTCATTTAACAGCTCCTCCTAGAGCCTTTGCCTTCCTCATGATGATGTTAAGTCCCTGTTCTTTGTATTGAATTGGCAAAATTTTCTTCCCTGAAGTTCTGTTTGTGTATTCTTCACAGCTACCAGCATGTGTTTTGTTATATAGGGAGCAGCTGGGCTGTGAGGGGGAGGGTATGCAGGGAACATTCTTGACATAACTTCACAACTTTGAGAAGTATGTTGGATCTGCTGATCTGTTGATTCTGTGGCTGTATTATTATTGCCAGATAAGCAACTGGCAAGAATACAGTTTTTCTAAACAGATCTACTGATGGTAAAATGGGGATTTAGGGGCTAGTAAGCTTGGATTCATGCCGAACCATAGGCTCCCTATGAAAAGTCTTTTGGAAACTCCTGAACATTTTGGCATTGATTCCCCTCCTGTAAAATGGGCAGGTTTTAGAATGGCCTGTTCATTATTTCATCTTGCATGCCAAGCAAGGACAGTGGTGTGCAATGGCACTGCCATCTCTTTGACACCTGCCCAAACCCCTGAGCCTGGAGCGCAGTTACAGAATGGTAGAGTTGGAAGGGACTCTGAGGATCCTCTGGTCCAGCCCCTTCAAACTGGAATGGTGTGAGTGTTAAACAAAAACAAAACAAAACCCTGATTTGCATCCTGAGGACTTGTAAAGCAGCACAGGCAGTTTGGCCATCAGACCACTACCAACCTCAAATTTAGCTATGTGGGGATAGACTTCACAAGATGTGAAGCACACTTCTTTTGGGATCTTTGCATGTGGCTGTTTGCACACCCAACTCTGTCATGGAATTTATTTATTTGTAGACCTAGATGCCAGATCTGGCTGTGTATTTATCTCCAACTTCAAACTATTACTGCTGTTGGTCATTCTGTGACTGAAGCAGCTCATGGATTACTTTTTCTGCTGGGCAGAGAACTTCAGTGAGGACTCCCCCACCCTGGAATAAATGTTTCCTGGAACAGGCATGGATGTCTCGTCCTAATTATATTTGCAGCTAGTTGAAAGGCTTGTTGTAACTGGGGGAAGGCGCAGAGTAAGATGTACATTGCAAGGGACTCTGCGTACACACGAAGACATATTGTAGGCCACACACATCTCACCAGTACTTGCCTTTGGGGCTGGGGTACCCAGAGGCAAGAGCAGATGCTCCCAAGTGGTTTTGGTTTTAGGAGGACTTACATGGGAGCAACTCAGAGGCTAAACCTGGGGAGAGCATTTGGAGTGGGACTAGACCACACTGCCACAAGGACAAGTCTATGCACGCTCTGCACAGCCATATGGGGAGGTGGGAAGGAATTGCAGTGGGGACAAAGGGGGTCTCACCCCGTATGTTTTGTGAGCTCCTCCCTAGGTACTATGTTTCGAAGGCCCTGGGAGGGGAGTATAATTTGGCTAATATTGGCAGGAATCCAAGGGGATGTGGCTTCTGAATTTCATTCATGAAAATGCAAATATGGCAGCACCAGCTGTATGGCCCTTGGAACAGTTGCTAGCTGCTGCCTGATTGCTACAAAGGGAATGAGGCTGTGCAGCACCAGTGCAGGCTAATTTCCAGGCCTGACAAGTAAATTGCCTCTAATTTAATTGCTAGTAGCATAGATCTGGCCTCAGAACACAGAATGTGAGATCTCCTGCGCTGAAGTGCTTCCTCATCTGCAAAGCTGGCCCAGGGTCGCTTCCTTTCTTCACTTAAGAGTTTTTCACTTTTTTGATCATAAAAACTGTCTCCTCCGTGTCCCTTGGGAGCTTCTGTGATGCTTTTGTCTGGCTGTGTTAGTTACCCAACAGATGTCTGAACAGATACTTATTTAGATGTAAATCATAGGTCACCATCCCAGACAAAAAACACATACAAACTGGCACTTGTAGTTACAGTGATGGCCACTAAAACCTTCATATGAAAAGCCAGCTGTAAAACTCAGTACCTTTACATTATTCATTTACATTTATTTACTTGCAGACATAGCAAAATTAATTGTAGCTTTCAATTAATTGTATGCTTTTCTTGTTTACCATGAACATTTTAACATTTAATAACAGGAGAGACACTATTTCAATGAACATCCAGCTAATCTAGTTCGTCTGCTGTAAATAGTAACAGTAACAAAATAGTCAATTGTTGTATAATGCCATTACATCAAGGAGAGCATCACACCTGCCTTGTGGAGATGGGGATAGGGAATAGGAAATTTTCTAAGCTGATTTTGATGAATGTCCCCTTGGAGATTTATTGAGCCTTTCTCGGGGCTGGATGTGTGTTCCTCTTTTGCACAGGCACTGGAGGGAACGGGGGTGGAAAGGATTGATAATGTCTTTAAAAGGGTGGGAAAGCATTAGCAAAGAATGCTGTATTTGGTGTAGCTTTCCCATATGATCACTGTTTGTATTTCTAAAAGAGCAGCTTTTACCATGAAGATGGGGAGGGAGAGGAAAGGGGATGGCAGAAAAAGAGAGAAGAGGAGGAGGCGGCGAGGGGAGACACAAGACGGGGCTCCTGCCCACCGCTTCCACCACATCAGAAATAGGTCTCTTTTCAGAAGTATCAGAAACCAGAGGGAATTCTGAATTAGATTTTCAGGGGTCAGGCCTGGGATTTAGTGCTATGCATAGCTCCTATGCATAGCCCCGTAACTACTAAAATACAAAATAAATTATGTAAATGAGTAAGTTGTTCATATTTGAGTGATCTGAATAACGCACACAGGTTGCAGAATTTTGCTTGTCTCTGCACATAATTTTGACCTTTTTTGTAATTTCAACCTGTGGTTTGTTGTCTGGCATGCTTGCTTGAGATGTATGCCATTATGCAGATCCTTCAGCTAGAAGGCACCACTATCCAAAGACATGTTGTCCTCCCCTACTGCCTGCTTGTGGTCTGTGAAATAACTGAAATGATGTGAATCAGTATGCCGCAGAACGAGGCATATTCCATTAATCTTACTGTGCAGGCCCAGGATTTAATACTGGATGCAGAATTCCCCTTCCTATGAATCTTAGTTTTGATTTTCTGTAAAAGCCCTATAGCTGTGAAGATAGGGTATTTGGGCAATGCCTGGTGAAATCTCAAAAGTCAGTGTGAGGCAGGTAATGGTAAGCAAGATTTCCAGAAAGAGTGTGTGTGTGTGTGTGTGTGTGTGTGTGTGTGTGTAGTGGCATTGCTTCTCCCCACAATGAGCAAGTGTTTGTAAGTTTTTCTGTGCAGAGAACTTGGATTACCTTGGTGAATTATTATTTCACATTTTCAGCACTACCTGCTTTTTGGTGATATTGGTGAGGCATTTTAATTGGTGACACATGATGCATTAAGATGATCTGGTCCAGGCCCCTGCCACAAGTTCTCAATTAATTCTGTGGTTCTATAAATGAATAATTATAATCAGGTTCAATGAAGGCTAGGTTTCTACCAGGTTGTGCCCTTTTTGGTTCTTTTGCTAATCAGTCCCCCATTGTTTCAAGCTTCCTGTGTGAGTTCATGGTTTCTGCTCAAAGGAGGTGGAGGTGTTGCTGTTTGGATGGCTGGCCTTCCCCTTGCCAACCTCATCCCACAGTCTGCTGCCTCAGGGTCAGAGCAAGTCCTGTTAAATCAAGGAGGGGGAGACTTCTGGCCCTCCTGCTCTTGGGCTCCCTGGCCATGCTGGTTGGGGAGGTCCGGCCAGATGGGTGGGGTAAAAGTAATAAATTCTTCTTCTTCTTCTGAGGAAAGTTGGAGTCCAGCAGCATCTGCAGGGCCCAAGATGCCCCAGGCCCTCTCTTAGACCCTACGTCATCTTTCCTGCTCTCTTCTTCCTTGGCCATCTTGAAGGCAGCCCAGTATCATCCTGTTGAGACTCTTCCAGCTCTAGAAGTGGCTTTTGAAATTACAGTGTGAGGGAGAGAAAAATCCTTCACTAGAGAAAACAAATTCTCCTCCCCTTTGGATCATATTCCACCCCTGAGCTCTAAGAAACACTGCTTGTGATTCCTTGAGCACACTTTTCTGAATGACTGAAGGGAGATTGATTTTGCATTTGTGGCTGGACATTGAATCCCCTGTCAGAGGAACTTGAAAGGGTGACCAGAAGGAAGGAAGGACTTTGATGTTTACTGAAGTGTGTCACAGGCCCTTCCCATTTGAGAATTGGTGCTCCAGAGACCAATTGGTGCCATAATAAAAGTCTTGTTTGTACAAACTGCAATCCTGGGATTACATCATCATTCCAAGAATTTTCTTTTAAAGTGAAACGTCAGTTGAGGATTAAGCTATCCTGCAGACATCAGAAAAAGTCAGTCAAACCTGGGTTTCCTATGGTTCAGAGAGAATTCCCTGTGGTTCTGACACAGCAGCTTCTTGGTGACTCATTAGCAGAAATGCTCCAGCAGCTCCCTCAGGCCCCTGTCTCCAGAAGGCAGGCCAGGGAGAAACCAAATGTAGTACAAATATCCCTCAATAGTGAGCATTCCCTCAATATTTTGCGGAGAAAAATAAGCACCCTTGTTTTATATCTGTTGAATAGGGAATATATAATCTGATAGCACACCAGGCAAATGTGTGAGTCATTAGTTTTGTGCTTGATGTCACGTTCCACCAAAGAATTCTTTTAAGTCTTCAAAATAAAAATTCCTTACTATGCAGAATGCCCCTTTTTGCATTTAGATGCATAAAAACACATCACTATAGCCAAAGATGATTGTTTTTTAAACATATGTACTACAATTCAGCAATATTAAATGCAAATTTAACAAGTTGTGAGGTCTGGTTCCCAACTAAGAGAGATTATTGTAGAAATCCCCAAAAGGGGTGTGTGTGTAAAAATTAAGGATGCATTTTTTCTTTGCTATGTAACCTGGCAGTCCTGAAGTTTAGATTTTTTTGTTTTGTTTGTACAGTGGAACCTCGGTTTTCGAATGTAATCTGTTCTGGAAGACTGTTTGACTTCCAAAACATTTGAAAACAGAGGTGCAAAGGGCGGTCTGCAAGAGAAAATTGAGAAAAATACAGTGGTACCTCAGTGGAAGCCATTCGACTTCCAAGGCACGTTTGAAAACTGAAGCATTTACTTTCGGGTTTTCAGCGTTTGAAAGCCAAAATGTTCAACTTCTGAGACGTTCAAAAGCCAAGGTACAGTGGTACCTTGGGATGTGAATGGGATCCGTTCCAGAGCCGCATTCACACCCTGAACAGAACGTAAGACTCGACAGCGCGGGTCATGTTTTGCCACTTCCGCGCATGTGCGTGACATCATTTTGACCATCTGCGCATGTGCGAGTGGCGAAACCCGGAAGTAACATGCTCCATTACTTCCAGGTCGCCGCAGAGCGCAACCCGAAAGCGCTCAGCCTGAAGCGTATTTATCCCGAGGTATGACTGCACCACTGTATTGCAGGTGACGAGGTTTGAAAAAGCACTGGGTGTTATGTAACTGAAGTTCTCACCCTGGGCCAGCAGGGGGATACTGTAGATAGTTATGCAAATGAAGGATCGAAAGTGACGTTCAGTGATTGGATAGTTTGTATGCAAATGAAGGATTGAAAGTGACATTCAGTGATTGGATAGTTTTAGAAAGTCGCAACAGTTACATTGTTCTGGAGCTCTATATAAGCAGGCTGACAGAGCTCTTCAGTTCAGTTCTATTCTGGCCTCTGAATAAACAAGAGCTGTTGAAGAATTGCTGTGTCGTCTGATATGTTCGGCCACAACTTAACACTGGGAATGAAAATGGCCGCTAAAATGGCCAGAGTTCTTTTTCCCCACTCAGTTGCCTGGAGGCAGGGCAAAGCTTAAAGAAGTAGAGGCACAAAATGACCCTGCTATTCCTCAAGACGTGCTCTCCCTTCTTCCCGCGGGGGAGGGTGGTGTGGGAAACTTGGCTGGCCAGTAGCTTCATCTGGTCAGCCTGCGCTGGTGCTCTGTTTCCTGAGTTACTTGGCTAAACAACTGGTTTTGTTTTGTTTTTAATAAGGCAAAGCAGAGTCTGGCGGGAGAGCAGTTAGGAGCAGAGCAGATTCCTGACTGGTTAAATAAAAATTTGTGCTGAAGCAAACAGTACAGTTGGTGGAGCAGAAGGCCAGTCAGGAATCCCAAAGGGGCCTTTCACTTTTGTGTCTGGTGCTAGCTGGTGATGTTTGCAAGGGGTCTGTAATTTGCATCAAATTTCATTACAGCCTGGCATTGCTCTTCAGTCCTTCCCTCACCTTGCACGTGTGTCTCAACCTGCTTCCTGTCCCCATCTTGTGCTGGGCTGCTAGTTCCGCAGGCCAAAGGCATCTCCCTTTGATAATTGCCTGGCAGGCAGGGCAGTTATTTTGGCATCAAGCATGATTCTCAGCCAAGCTTCAAGGACCAACTCTTTGAATTCTTTTCAGGTTTAAATGTGAAATCAGCTTATTTTAAAGACTCTTGTGTGATTATTTACTATGCTTTTTTAATAACTTCAGCCAAATAACCAATACAGGATAAAGTAGAACTTCTGAGGCTAAGCCATTTATTTACACATTGCATTCCTGAACATGGTACCAAATAAATTCCGTCTTGTAAAACTAAATGATCTGAATATACAAAGACAGGAAATAGCAAGGTTCAGACAGGATATAGGGACCTTGCTGTTTAATATCATCACCTAGCATATTTGCCTGGATTAGCAGAACACAGTTGTAGTCTTCACCCTCAAGACCAGAAACCAAGTCCTAGATGCAGAAATCTCAACCAGTTGGTTAGTCGGGATTTATAAAGGGTCTATAAAGTATTGAACTTCCAAAATGTTATGTTAGGGTTATATCCAAAGAAGTGCAAGTCCTTAGCGCAAGGATTTCCACCTGTAAATGAGACTTCTTTCCCCTGTCCTTTCCAACTCACCCACCTGCAAAATCCATTCCTGTACAGATTCTGTGCAGAGCAGATTTGGAGAGAGGCAAGGAAGTCTCATGGCACAGGAACAAATTATTGTGCAAACAGGACAACTTTGCTGGATACATCCACCCTATCTTTCTTCTTATTGCTAAGGAGAGCTATCTATATAAACCCTTCTTTGTCAAGCCAGTCAAGGTGTTGGGACATGATCTGCCACCAACAAGTCCAGAAAGGTAACACCACAGAATATGCATGGTGACTGTGGGTGTGCCCTTTCCACCAGTGAGTTTGATGACAGCCCACACCTCCATACCAGGAGGTGATGTTGTTGGCATCCATCTGTCTTGAGAGACAATGGAGTGTGCCTCCAGAGGGAGGGGGAAGTCAAATTGCTGTGCTAGCAGCACCAAAGTGACCTCTCTGGGGCGCAAGCCTGGGCAGTGTGCATGGAGGTATTGGGCTGCCCAGACTTCAAGACCCCCTTTGGCCTCGCTGATGGGGTCCAAAGGAAAGCAAAGCAAGATGTTTGGCATCAGCTTGGTTGCAGGAGTTGCCGAAAAGAGACATACAACGCGCCATCCTAGGGACTTCTTAGGGACTCCATTTTGGATTTGTATTAACCTTTTCTTCTCCTGAAGATGTCCCATAAGGCAGTTTAGGATCAGAGTTTTCCTTCTCCTAGATGGGTTACCTTCCCAGATTGATGAGCCTGATCTGCCTCTCACATCCCTCTACATTACATGCAGAAACCACCTTCTTAACCATTGGCTTGTCTGATCCATCCGCTACAGCCTGTTTTTGCATGCAGGGGAAGCCCCTAACTCACTGAGGATTTGAGACCCACTGGCTACCCTCATCTGGTTTAGACGGCCAGTCAAAGCCATTTCCCAGTGTGTGGCCTTTGTTGTAGGCTGACAGCTTCTAGGAGCCACAGGGGGGAGCTGAGTGCAGAGTGTGGACCAAAGAAGGAGCATGACGTGTCTCCCACCAGAGGTACTACCCCTCCCCTAACACTCCATAACACAGCTCATTTGGGCCTGTGATCATGAAAAACAGTGAGTAAGAGGTGGTCCACTTGGCTCACACATGGGATCCTGTTGTGCCTGGAGACCAAGGCTGTATGAGAAGGCAGAGCAGATCCCTTTCAGCTGCTGTGCTTTTCATTCCTGTTGTCCCCATTCTCCACCACTTCTGCTTTGCTTGAGGTTAACCTTTCCTGCAACAGATGGACCTCGCATTGCTTCTTGGCAAAAGCACTGATTTGCACACTGTCCTCTGTTTATGAAATGATTTTCTTGTTCTCCTTTGAAGACCTTGTTCAAATAAATGAGACTTAATTTCAGGTTGACAGAACCAAGACATACTTGCACAGAAAGAAGAAGTTAGCTACAGATCTGTACTGCCTCCAGATAGTGCTGGAACCAAGGTGCTGTGAGGTCACCAGCTGTCCATCACTGAACGATGACTCTTCTTACTTCTTGAAGACTGCATGCAACATTTTACCAGATTTCAAAGGCATGATTTGTGTGCTTTGCTCAGCATGGCGTAGCATTGATACTCAAACCTGCTCATCAGGCTACCTCGCTCCTGCCACCTTGTTGCCTTCCCTTTTCTACCTTTCTAGTCCTGCTTCTTTCTCTATGCCTTGAGGGCTGCACCAAAGGCCTGGTCAATACATCTGATGAAACCATGAAATGGTCAGCCATTAAAATGCTATGAGATGCATTGCTGCAACTGTGTTAAAAGCTGAACTAAACACTATAAGGGAACCTCTGCAGGGGGACATTGGTTGCAAAGAATTGTCACATGCAAGGGAGATACTTAATCCTTCCCTCATCTGCCAGTTCTCCCCTGGTTTTCTTAAAAAGTCCCTTCCCCCTCCAAACCAGGAAGTGAGTAGGATGGGGGGGGGAGTGGCCTATGAGGGATTTGCAAGGGACAATCAGTGGGTGCACAAGGGAATAAACACCTTCCCTCCCACTTATTGATCATGTCCCACAGCGGCCACCCCTCTCCACATTCCTTCCCCAGTTTGCAGATGAAAAAAGCATGACTTTCTCTTGTTTGACACTAGCAAGTAGTCTGTAATTGCTTGTTTTTTGCTACTTGATTTGGCACTTCAATGCTAAGAGGGGCTTAAAGAGAAGTTGCCTTAAAAAGCAGATGCAAAGTGGTGTCAGAGAAACCTTGGAAATGGGAGTGCTCAGTCCCCCTAAAACCCCCATAAAGATTCCACTGAGTATCATTTGATGGTTCACACAGGAAGTTAACCCTGGGTTCATGTAGCCCTTGATATCTTGGTTTTTCTGTTATCCCTTGTAGTTTTGGGACTTTGCCTTTTTGTCAGGCTGCTTCAGAGTAGGAAAGGATTCCCCTGAATTCAAGAGTTAGCATGACTCTGTGGTAAAATTTATTAGAGCTAATGCATACCTTGCTCTATATTTTAGTGTGTACACATGCACACACGCTTTCCCCCAGGCTGCTTCCTCAGACATTCTCTGATGCCTGTTTGACACCTAAACCCCAGTCCACAAAAAGCAAACAAGCCACAGCACACCCAGAGTTTTACAAAGCCCAGACATCAAGGATAAGCTGTCTACCACAGCAGCTCACTCTTCGTCATTTTTCAGATTTGGAATTTAGAGTAAGAAAAAGGCAGTTGTGGTACGAACAGACGGACAGCAATTTCCACCTGGAAGAGCCATTGCTAGGGAAGGCATCTCTGAGGAGGAGCAGGGCTCTCCAGTTCACAGGGTCCTGTCTGGATGAAAACTCCATCAGCCCACCACCAGCAAGTGTTGAGAACCAGCTGGCAAGGATGTTGAATCTAGGAATGCTATCAATAGATGTAGGATTCTAAGCAAGAAGCCTCTGTATCCCAGTAAAATTCTCTTGGATACCTAAAGATCTTTTCTCATGCTACTTGAACTTTATGGCTGATGTTGAGATTCCAGATGGCATAGGAAGGCATGCTGTCATATAGTTTTAACTCCATGAGTGGACCACCACCAGAAAGCAGTCCCACAGATCTGGTCAAAACAAGGCTATCTTTCCTGGAACTGACTTCTTCCTCTCACTCACAGTGATATGGCTCATATGTAACAATAAGCTGCAAACCATTGCTTCCTGTGCCCAGGCAATGCTGTGCTGTGCCCTGCTCCTCCTGGTTTCTGCTGTGCTGTGCCCTGCTCCTCCTGGTTTCTGGTGAAGCAAACCACCATCCTTGGCTTGGGTAATAGATCTGAAACAGGGATCCTAGCTTGTTTCACTCCCAAGAAACCACAGTCCATAGCCAAGGTTTGTTCTTTTTGGCTTACTGTCTGTGGTTTGTTGGGGAAGAAAAAACTGGTTAAGATGTAAAGTCCACTCATGTTTGGTCCCTCCCAGCACAGGTGAGGAAGAGTGAAACAGCCAGCTCAGTGGGTTCATGATAAACCATTAACAATTAACAATGGTTTATCATAATGTGCAGACTGGACCAGTGTCTGGTAAAACCAGCTAAACGCATATGCAATATTATAATGCAATACCATTTCATAATAAACAGGAAGAATAATATCTCAGCATCTATTCAGTCTATCTAATCAGATCAAAACTTTATTGTGGTCCAAAGACCCACAAAACAATTTCAAAACTAGATACAGTTAAAATGACCAGACAGACAGATGGAAGAAACCATGGTAGTCATTTTGTTTTATCTAGGGCATAATGATCTTTGTTTCTTCTAACCTTTGTTTCTTATAACCTTGGGCATCTATTCAGTAAGCGTCCCAAGAGAGGCTAAAACTGTCTTTTAAAACCAAAAAGCAGCTACTCAAACCTCTAAGTCAAGTGCAATCCAAAAACACATTTTTGATGCCCACCAAAAAAGCAACAAGAATTCCATGTTACAGTATTTGAATATACGGCAGCAACAGGTGCTGCTTAGGTAGTGTAGGAATCAGACTTAAATTTCCTGCTCAAGCTCTAACCCCGACTTCTCCAACTGGTGTCCTGCAGATGATGTTGGACTACAACTCCAGTCATCACTCACCATTTTCCTTGCAGGCCAGGGTTGATGGGACTTGTAGTCTAACATTCTCTAGAAGGTGCCAGATTGCAGAAGGCTGGTCTAATCCATGGATAGGCAAACTAAGGCCCGGGTGCCGGATCTGGCCCAATCAACTTCTAAATCTGGCCCACAGATGGTCCGGGAATCTGCGTGTTTTTACATGAGTAGAATGTGCCCTTTTATTTAAAATGCATCTCTGGGTTATTTGTGGGGCCTGCTTGGTGTTTTTTGTGGGGCATAGGAATTCGTTCACCCCCCCAAAAAAATTATAGTCTGCCTGCCCAAGGTCTGAGGGACAGTGGACTGGCCCCCCTGCTGAAAAAGTTTGCTGACCCCTTGTCTAATCACTGCCCACTTTGTGGTTATTGTTTTCTTGTTGCATACAGCTTGGCTCACTTCCCCAAGCAATCTGCTCTGCAAGATTTCTATGGTGGTTCACTTCATTAATTCCTTCTTGTGGCTGCAGTATGGTTAGGAGGATGAAAGCTTATTTGACCAGAGTCAAATAGTTCTGCATTTTGATCAGATTCCTCAAAGCGACTCACAACGTTTGCTTTTGTGAAGAGAAGAAAGTTAGATCCTGGCATTCTCCATTAAAGGAGACATATGTGGCCCAGGAAATTTCACTACCCAGCTCATCTCCACACCAGAGTTGACATCAGCAGAGCTCTAGTGTAATTACACATATGAGGATGTGGCTTTAAGATTTTGTTTCAAGCTACTCATGTGCAATATTAAAAGATTTTGGCCACAGAGATGCTTACATTCTTTGACTAAAATGGATTTCTTAGAAGGACATCTAGTTTGGATTAAAACAATTCCCTCTTGGCAGCCCATTCGCTTAATATCTTTCGCTGCTGTAAAATCTCTATCTTTATTTTCCATTTTAAAATTGCTCTGCTAACTCCAAACTGCTGGCTCTAGTTGCTTCTCCCTCTATCAATCTAAGGAGTCTTCAGACTGTACTTCTCTCTTCTCGGAAAGTTTCTGCAGCTGTCCAGTTGTTAGTGCAGTAACTGGCAAAGTATTGTTCAATTTGTCATTAGAGAGAGGAAACACTTGAAAGGTGTGTTTTGACTGTCAGGAAAACATGGTACACCTGAACATTTCAAAGCCATGCATTTCACTTCAATTTGGTATGGCTTGACAAGGGGGGGGGCAGGGAGGTGAATCACCATGACAAACAAAGGACTCCTCTAGACCAGTGTTTCCCAAACGTTTTTGGGCAACGGCACACCTGTTTACCGGGAAAAAATCTCGCGGCACACCACCATTAAAGCCCCGCCCCGTGACGTCAGCGCGCAGCGTCACGCCGGGAGGGACGCACAAAAGTGAAAGTTTTTTCCCTTCCCCTTGCCGGGGTGGGAGGAGGCAGCAGAGCGAGGGATTGAGGGACGGCGGCAGCTGAGGCGGCGGCGGCTGTTGTGGTGGTGGCGGCGATAGCGGGCGGAGGAGGAGCCGTCGCCGGGAGTTGCTGCTGCTGCTGTTGCTGCTGCTGCCCGGACATGCCGGCCTCCTCCTCCTCCGCTGTCTCGCGCTCCTCCCTTTTGCGCGCGCTGCCCCGCCGCTCGGCACCAGCACCGCGGAGCCGCCCCCGGCTCAACGCGGATCCTCGCCGCCGCCGCCTCTCGACTCGCCCGCCTCCCTCCCACGGCACACCAGCCGGTGTCTCACGGCACACTAGTGTGCCGCGGAACACCGGTTGGGAAACACTGCTCTAGACAACCTGTTTATGGAGCATTCATTCCTTCTGATTTTATTGACAAAGCTTATGTGGAGGTTCTGTGTGTTCTTTCTTGAGCATTCATTCTGATTTCTTGTTTGCTGGGCAGTTTTGGAACAATAAGCATTCATCTTTCTTTGAAGAGCCATCCTTCAGCGGTAGAGCATCTGCTATGCCTGCAGAACGACCCAGATTCAACCCCTGGTATCTCTAGGTAGGGTAGAGACCCTGCCCTGTCAGAACCCAGAGAGCAGCTCCAGTCGGTGTAGATAGGACTCAGTTAGAGGCACCAGTGGCCGGATCAGGAGGGCTTTAAACTGACTAATGTGGGGGAGGGAGACAGTGCTCCTGAAGGTAGGAGTCTATCAATTGATGAAGATGATCATCCAAATGTCATAGACCAAATGGAGCAAACAGCACGCAGACCTAGTGGTGGGAGGAAAAAATCCTTAAATAAGAGACACGGGGGGATGATTAATGGACTTCAATGTCTGTACACTAATGTGCAAAGCATGGGAAATAAACAAGATGAGCTTGAGCTCTTGATACAACAAACTAAATATGACATAATAGGCATCAATGAAATCTGGTGGGATAAGTCCCACGATTGGAATGTAATAATGGAGGGATAAAATCTATTTCAGAGAAACAGACCAGACAAGAAAGGAGGAGGAGTGGCGTTATATGTCAGGGATGTGTATACCTGTGAAGAGATCCAAGATTTAGAATCTCAAAGCCAAAGTGAGAGCATTTGGGTCAAAATTAAGGGAGAGAAGAATAACAGTGACCTCATTGTGGGAGTTTACTATAGATCCCCAAGCCAAACGGAGGACATAGATGATGCCTTCCTGGAACAGATGGCCAAGCATGCAAAAGGAAGGGAGATAGTAGTAATGGGGGACTTCAATTACCCGGATATTTGTTGGATGTCAAACTCAGCCAAGAGCATAAGGTCAAACAGATTCCTCACTGGCCTTGCAGACAACTTCATTGTCCAGAAAGTGGGAGAAGCAACAAGAGGAACAGCCATTTTAGATCTGGTCCTAACCAATGTTGATGACCTGGTTAGTGGGGTAGAAGTGGAAGGATCATTAGGCGCGAGTGATCATGCTCTTCTGAAGTTTACTATACAGTGGTGCCCCGCAAGACGAATGCCTCGCAAGTCGGAAAACCCGCTAGACGAAAGGGTTTTCCGTTTTTGAGCTGCTTCGCAAGACGATTTTCCCTATGGGCTTGCTTCGCAAGACGAAAACGTCTTGCGAGTGTTCCGATTTTTTTCCGCTCCCCCCCTTTTTCTAAGCCGCTAAGCCGCTTATAGCCTTTTAGCCGCTAATCCGCTAAGCCTTTAATAGCCGCTAAGCCTTTAATAGCCGCTAAACCGCTAATAGCGCTAATCCGTTAAGCCGCTAATAGGGTTGCTTCGCAAGACGAAAAAACCGCTAGACGAAGAGACTCGCGGAACGGATTAATTTTGTCTTGTGAGGCACCACTGTACATCGGAAAGGAGCAGCCAAGCATACCAGGACTCAATTTCTTGACTTTAAGAAAGCCGACTTCATAAAACTTAGGGAAGTGCTGGGTGAGATCCCATGGACAGTAATACTAAAAGGAAAGGGAGTTCATGATGGCTGGGAGTTTGTTAAGAGGGAGATAGTAAAAGCACAACTTCAGGCAATACCAATGAGACGGAAACATGGAAGGTGCCTAAAGAAGCCAGGGTGGCTATCTAAAGAACTTTTAACTGAGTTAAGATTAAAAAAGGATGTGTACAAAAAATGGAAAAAGGGGGAAACCACCAAAGAGGAATTCAAACAAATAGCCAGCACATGTAGACACAAAGTCAGAAAAGCTAAAGCACAGAATGAACTCAGGCTTGCTAGAGAGGTTAAAAGCAACAAAAAAGGCTTTTATGGGTATGTTCGTAGCAAAAGGAAGAACAAAGAAACAGTGGGGTCACTCAGAGGAGAAGATGGTGAAATGCAAACAGGGGACACAGAAAGGGCTGAACTCCTCAATGCCTTCTTTGCCCCAGTCTTCTCCGATAAAGAAAACAATGCCCGACCTGAAGAATTTGGAGCAAATGATTCAGCAGAGGAAACACAGCCCAGAATAACAAAGGAGATAGTACAAGAATACTTGGCTAGTTTAGATGTATTCAAGTCTTGAATTATAAAATAACTGAACAGGAAGTAGAAGGTTCCATCCAAAACATGCAATTGGGCAAATCTCCAGGACCGGATGGGCTGACTTCTAGATATTATAGATCCTTGAAAGAGTGGTTAATACAGCCTTTAAAGGAAGTCTGCAATGAAATATTGGAAGGGAAAAGGGCACCAGAGTCGTGGAAAGAGGCGTACATTACACTTATACCGAAAACAGAGACTGAAAAGACTCAGCTTAAGAACTACCGCCCCATATCACTACTTAATGTGGATTACAAAATCTTTGCAGACATTTTGGCCAAGAAATTGAAAAAAGTGTTGATGGAAGAGATTCATAAAGACCAAGCGGGCTTTCTCACGGGAAGACATTTGTCCGACAATTTGAGGAATATAATTGATATTTTGGAAAAACTAGAAGTGAACATAAATACTAAAGCAGTTTTGATATTTGTGGACGCGGAGAAAGCTTTTGATAATATCTCTTGGAGTTTTATGAAGAAGAACCTACAGGGGATGGGGGTAGGCCAAGGCTTTGAAAGTGGTATAAGTGCAATTTATTCAGAACAAAAGGCTAAACTAATTGTAAATAATGTAGTGACGGAAGAATTTAAGATAGAAAAAGGGACACGACAAGGTTGCCCAATTTCCCCTTTGCTTTTTATATCGGTTCTGGAGGTTTTGCTGAATATGATTAGAAGGGACCAGTTGGTTAAAGGTATACAAGTCGGAGCTAAACAGTACAAATTGAGAGCATTTGCAGATGACATAGTATTGACATTACAGGAGCCATAATCTAGTACTAAAAGGGTTTTAGAACTGATTCAAGAATTTGGTCAGGTTGCAGGATTTAAACTGAATAAGTTAAAAACCAAGGTTTTAGAGAAAAATTTAACACCGATTGAGAGAGAGAGGTTTCAGAATGAGACAGGTTTGACAGTAGTTAAGAAAGTGAAATACCTGGGGATTAATATGACAGCAAAAAATGGGAATTTATTTAAAGACAATTATGAAAAATGCTGGGCCGAAGTGAAAAAAGATTTAGAAATTTGGTCAAACTTGAAGCTTTCACTGCTGGGTCGTATTGCTGCGATAAAAATGAATGTTTTGCCGAGAATGTTGTTTTTGGTTTTTTTAAAAAAAATATTTTATTGGGTTTTCAAATATAACACATAAAACACATATTAAACATACATATCCATCTACATTGTACATCGAGAAAGAAAAGAAAAAAGAAAAGAAAACAAGACTTTCATAACTTTTTTCTATAACTTATTGGACTTCCTCGCATCTCCCTTACCCTGCGTTCTCAACAATAAAGATTTTCAGCAAGTTATTACCTTAGGTCATACCTTATTTGTATTTCTCAGATGTTTTGTTTCTTATCTTAAAATAATTATTATCAATTAATTGTAACTTGAGTTTACCTTAAATTTACTGGAACCATATTTTTCTAAATCATGCAATTTCTTAAGATTCATACAGCTTAAACTGTTTTTGTAAATAGTCTTTAAACTTTTTCCAGTCCTCTTCCATTGTTTCTTCTCCCAAATCTCGGATTCTGCCAGTCATTTCCGCCAGTTCCATGTAATCCATCAATTGCATCTGCCATTCTTCCAGTGTGGGCAAATCTTGTGTCTTCCAATACTTTGCGATAAGTATCCTTGCTGCTGTAGTTGCATACATAAAGAAAGTTCTATCTTTTTTCAACACTTTCTGGCCGACGATGCCCAAAAGGAAGGCCTCCGGTTTCTTTGTGAAGGTATATTTAAATACCTTTTTTAACTCATTGTAGATCATTTCCCAAAAGGCCTTCACTCTTGGACAGGTCCACCAGAGATGGAAAAATGTTCCTTCAGCCTCCTTACATTTCCAACATATATTATCAGACAGGTGATATATTTTTGCTAACTTGACTGGGGTCGTGTACCACCTATATATCATTTTCATAATGTTCTCCTTCAAGGCATTACATGCCGTGAATTTTATTCCGGTGGTCCATAACCTTTCCCAGTCCTCAAACATGATGTTATGTCCAATATCCTGAGCCCATTTTATCATGGCTGATTTAACTGTCTCATCCTGAGTATTCCATTTAAGCAGCAAGTTATACATTCTCGAAAGTACCTTAGTCTTTGGTTCTAACAGTTCTGTCTCTAATTTCGATTTTTCCACCTGGAATCCTACCTTTAGTCATGTTCAAATATATAAAAGGATGTCATATAGAGGAGGGAGAAAGGTTGTTTTCTGCTGCTCCAGAGAAGCGGACACGGAGCAATGGATCCAAACTACAAGAAAGAAGATTCCACCTAATCATTAGGAAGAACTTCCTGACAGTAAGAGCTGTTCGACAGTGGAATTTGCTGCCAAGGAGTGTGGTGGAGTCTCCTCCTTTGGAGGTCTTTAAGCAGAGGCTTGACAGCCATATGTCAGGAGTGCTCTGATGGTGTTTCCTGCTTGGCAGGGGGTTGGACTCGATGGCCCCTGTGGTCTATTCCAACTCTATGATTCTATGATCCAGGATAAGGCAACTTCCTGTGACTTCATGCTTGCAGGATGTTTAGACATCTTTCTCTTAATCATGGGTTCACCCCACACTTAAGTGAATTTCCCCAGAAAGTTTGTTTTTTTTAGTGGATTTGTTGCACTAGACTAGAGCAACAGAGCACTTTAATCCACATAATTACACAAAGTAAGTTTCTGCTATGGGCTTGAATCCTGCCCACAAAATAGGAGACACCCTCAGGAGACAATTTACTCTTTCTAGCAAAATACACACAGATTTTTACTCCATCATGATCGTTTCTCTGCATGTCTTTCTCTATGAAGGATTTGACATCAAGATGAACCCTTGGGCACGCCTTCCTAGACAAATTTGACCCTGCTGTAGAAAAAGCAGTGACAATGGAACTACAGACTACTTCAAAAGTTAGGTACTGAGTCTCCCGTGAATCGAAAACTTGGGCTTCAGTCCTAACCCCACTTAGCTGGAAGTAAGCCCTGCTGGATTAAAATGCTTAATCTTGATCAGACATGATTAGACTTGTGTTATTGGTTTTCATATAGAAACTCCAATACAGTATATCTAATTATTGAGCAGGAATATGGACCTTTCAGGGCTGCTCAGGATACTGGCAGTGCCAGTGGCACCTTATGTTTGCTCTTGCTTGCCATGGACGCTGTCGTGATTTGGGGCTCATTCACGGATCCGTTGGCTTCAGTGCTTTCCCCTAGGAAAACTCGCAGTGTAGTGCTGAATTGGAGAAAACAGCAGCCGGGTTTTCAGTGGATTGTCATTTGTTCTGCTTTATGGCCTTCTTGCTGGTTTCCCAAAAGAGGCATCTGGTGGGCGCCTGTGAGAACAGGGTGCTGCACTAGATGGGCAAATTCAGGGCTCTTCTTATGTTCTTATGCTCACATAGCAAAGCATGGAATGGGGGATCACCTGGATAGTTTTAGAAGTGGATTGGACAGATTCATGGCGCATAAGTCTATCCATGGCTTGTAGCCATGATGTCTGTGCTTGGCCTCCGTGGTCAGAGGCCGCTGATGAAGGCAACGACTAGAAATGGTGCAGCAAGACTTTTTAAAGCATGGGGTGGGGCAGGGGGAGGAGCATTTGTGCTCCACTTCAGGCAGCACAATGTATTGGACCAACACTATGGCTTACATATGGCAGAACTGAGCACAGTGTTACATATTACAATCTATTTAGAAAAATATGTAGCCCATTCTGTAACCACAGATAAATGTGTAAATCCAAACTTGCTTCAACCTGTCTGCCTGGAGGTAACATGTCTCATACAAGGAAGGCTCAGTGATGCAAATGTCAGTTGTTGGGAATTCAGATTGAGGTGTCCTAAACACAACAGATATAAGCCAAACCCATCAATTACATGTAAGAATTTAGGATTGTAGCTGTAAGACAGCCTAGCCCAGTAACCTCACAAGCTATTCCTCATCAGTTGCACGTTCTTTATGCCAGTGCAAATAATTTGCATAACTCTGAGCACAACATCATTGCCTAGGGATCCCAGGGGCTGTGCTGGGAGGCTGCGTGTGAATGTGCCTTAGGGATCCTTCTCCCACTTCTCCCACATCCTGGTTCCTCTCATTCGCCCAGTCGGGGCTCTTCTGCTAACCCTGTGCCTTGCAGGGCCTTTTTCTTTTCTTTTCTTACTGTGGGGGGGGGGAGAGAAGTGGGGTGCAGTTTGAAGTCCATATTGTGATAACCGTTTCATAATTTTTGACCTGGTGAATCGGGGGGGGGGAGGAGGCTAAGCAAAAATCATGATGTAGGAAAAGCCATGAAGCCAGCCAATGCCTTTGCACAGCTCCATCCTTAGTTCATACATTGTGATATATCACTATATCACAATGGTGGCATATTGTGATGCTGAAAAGTATTTATCACCCAGCCCTAGCCCTTATAACATAGACAATGGAAACAATGGGATATTTCCAACTATGTTCTACTCAGAGTAGATACGCTGAAATTAATGGACCTAATTTAGTAATGTCCACTGATTTCAATGGGTCTGTTGTGGATGCAACTCAAAATAATATTATCCTTTTGCCTGTGGATGGTTGTGAATAGAAAATATGGTTAGCAACATGATTTGTACCTTAGTCCAGCCAGATCGAGCTCTGTTCCTCCCTCCTATATTTAAAAGCTATAATTCCTCAGTAACGTTAAAACCACATGTCCTTTTTCTTTTTCATAAGAAGTTTTACTGATAAGCACAATTACAAACTTACCCCCTCCCAGGACAGCCTATTACAGTAGTTCCCAATTAGCTCAGTACCACAGCCCCCCTGTTTTTTCAAAAGCCAAGTCATGGATCCCCTACTTTTTGAAAATTTTGATATCTCTTTGGTGGTTTTTGTTATGTGAATGGGACCACAGACCCCCTGGGGTCCACAGACCACCAATTGGGAACCACTGGGCTATTAAGTTTTGGCAAAGTCCTGTTTGTGGTTCTGGTGGACTCCATTCTTCAGCATTATCAATGGAATATTTTATAAGAGGATCCCAAATTTTAATAAAGTAATCTGCGTTGTTTGATGCATGTAGTCACTTTGTTAATTTTCCCTGTATAGCAGTTTTCCACACATACTGTTTCCAGCAAGATATATTCAGATGTTCCAGTCCTTTCCAGTTCTGTGCTATTATTGTCAGGAGCCGGAGACCAGTGCAGGTCAGCAACAAAACACCCGCTGTCAGTGAACTCTTTATTCCCAGAAACCAAAACAGCGCAGACCTAGTGATCACAGCAACCCTTGCCCAAGGAGGCTGTTGCCTGGACTGAAGGCATCACAATCGGAACCATCTTTCCAGCCCTGAGCTATAACTAGGTGGGCTGCCTCCACAAGATAAAGAACAAGATAAAGGCTGCTGGGGAAGAACCTGGCTGAAGAGGAGCCTGAGAGAGCAGAAGCACCTTAGAGACCAACTACGTTTGTTCTGGGTATAAGCTTCCGTGCACATGCACACTTCTCCAGATGCCTTAAATCTAACACCTCCACCTGAAAAGAGCCCACTCTGACCCTGTGGAAACCCCAATGGGATGTGCAGCGCGTGCCATGCTGCCTGATATGTGACCTGGTTAAGCCCCAGCAATATCTTTGGCTGTGACCCCTGCCCAAGACCTGGTTCCTTGACCCACTGGTTTTGTTTTCCAATAGCTCTTTTCTTTCAGCCTTACCAGGAGTGAAAAGGGATAAAGCATTAGTAGATAAGGAGCTTGTTCTTGACTCAAATTAGATAATTCCAGTTAGTGCAGATAAGCTAACTTGATTTTAAACTTGAGACAGCAGCTGAGGTTGAAGTCGTCTGCTTAGACCACTGGCGCTCTGCCAGCCATTCGGCACCCTGTGCTTTTATCGCCCTGGATCTGCTGTTCTGTTGTTAACGTCAGAGGTGAAATGTTGGCTGCACAGAAATAACAGGGAGTTTTATAACTGACTTTAATAAGCTGCACCTTATTTCTCCTGGATTCATAGTTTAGGGCAGGGGAAATGCTATCATGCACATGATCAGTGCTTTTTTCGTAGAAAAACAAGTGCCAGGACTCACCAGCAGCACCAGTTCCAACATTAAAAGATGGGGAGGGGTGTAGGCGGGGGGGCAGGGTGTGGGGAAGGGGTGTGGCCTGATGCCAAGGCTGGGCGCTGGGGGCAGCTTAGCTGCTTGGCACTCCCTCCTTCTCTCCCTCCCTCCCTCCCTCCCTCGCCCACCCACCTACTAAGGTGTTGCTGTGCACAGCAGCGCCCATAGGGACAGGATGGCACGACATGGGGTGCGCAGCATCCATAGGGATGGGGCGCGCCACTGTGCCCATAGGGACGGCACGGGTCACTGAGCGCCCCATTCTGTCCCTATGGGTGCTGCACCCACCCGCCCCTATGGGCACTGTGCCCCACCCCTATGGCTGGTTTGCCCCGCCCCTGGCACGCTGCCCCAGGTGCCCGAGAGGCTTTCTCCACCGCTGCTTGGGTACCATTGACCATGGCATCCTTTTGGACCTTCTTCCTGGGTTGAGAGTTGGAGGCACTGTTTCATGGCAGTTTTGTGCCTATCTTTCACAAAGCACTATTTTGTTAGATGCTAACATCTAAACAAAGCTATTGGGAGCCGTTATCAGGAGGTTTGGGGGCACTATATCACTGTAAGCTAATGACACCTTTCTCTACTTCTCTGTTAAATCTGAGTCAGGAGAGACCGTGCACAAACTGAGTTGGTGGAATGTGTGAGGTCCAGTAGACTAAAACGGAATCCTTCTAAGACAGAGGCACTCTGGGTGAGTGGTGCCAGGTATGAGAATTGGGGAGTTTGCCTGTTGTGGGTGGTGTTGCACTCCCTTTGAAGAAACAGACATTTATTTATTTCATAAAATTTTATTCACTGCTTGATTGTATAAAACCTCAAAGTAGTTTACAAAAGGTGCAAAGCTTAGGGATGCTCTTGGAGCCATATTTGCCCAGGGAGACCCAGGTTGCCTCTGTGGCGAAGACCACCTCTCACCATGGGCTGCATCAATTGCACCAGCAAGGGCCTATTCACACCTCCACTTTCCCCATGGAAAACCCGTGGTTTAGCACTGAATTGGAACAAACAGCAACCAAGTTGGCAACCGAGCTTTCCACGAATTGCAGTTTGTTCTGATTTAGAGTTAAGGGACAGGTTTTCTGGGGGGAAGTGATGGGGCCAAGGTAAAATCACCGGGACCCATGCCTAGAAAGCTCAGGACAAGTGGAGAACTGCTCGGACCTGACCTTTCTAGACATGGGGCAAGCAGAGTGTAGATGAGTGCCAACCAATCAGAAGGCTGTGTATCTTCTGGCACTCAGGTATTTATGACTTTTCACTGCTGAACATGCCATTGGACATGTCAGTTTAAGCCGATTACCCTAGACCAACATTTTTGGAATAGTCAACACAGTAGCACAAAAGCTGGATAGAGGATGCATTAGTGATGGTGAAAGTGGTCAGGGTGGGCATATTGGAGTAAGCAGGCACAGTCAGGCCACCAGAGCGCCAAGCAGGACTTAGAAGACACCTGTCCAAATCTCACCAGTAAACTCACTGAGCAGCCTCAGTCCCCAACTCTGCTTTGGGAATAACAATATGGAGGGTTTTTCCCAAGACCAGTACTCAAAGTGGCTTACACAGAATGTGAAAAACATATTTAAAAACAGGTAAAAACAATTAAACTGTAATTGAATTTAAACAATATAAAAGCAGATATATTAAAACAGAGATAGTAAAAACAGGACAGCACTATTTAAAAGCCCTTTCCTTGGGAGTTGACCCTGAAGAATTGAGAGGTGGCCGAGAGACCAACTCTGCCATTTCCACAGAGAATAACACATCCTGGCTGTCGCCCTTCTGCCAAGGCAGGAGCCCCTCTGGATCTATTAAAATACCACGCAGCTTTCTCAGAGCTTCTTCTGCTTGATGGTCATTCTCATTTTCTGATTATTCATTTTAAAAGAGATCAGTAGCACTATAAAATGTGAAGCAGTCCAACTCATTGTTGAAATTGTGTCGTCGCTAAAAAGCAGGCTGTAATTATTGTTTTATTTTAAAAGTCCTATTTAATCACACAGTTTAAGATGCTGAAAGTACAAATCAGCCGCAGTGCAGAATCTCTTCCAGTCAAAGGAGGGTTAAGCTTCACGGATATTCTGAATTTCTTCCGCGCTATTCCCAGTTTGGTCATTCAGCTTTCTTACACACAGTATAAATTCACTCTTGGCTCTCCCTTTCCCCACCTTATGTGCTTTCTTCGCATTTTCTTTATTTATGAGTTTTGGCTACAAATGCAACGTTGATCCTCATTTAGTGAGTTGGCGCCCCCCCTTTTCTCTGTGCATGCATGGCCAGGGGCGCACTGCACAGAGGCTGTGGGATGCAATGGTCACTTGCTTATTTTGCCTATTATAGATCCAGACACTCAGCTGTTCCACATTCAGTGCCTTCATGTTTCACCCAGAATGCTCCATTTCTGCCACACAAAAATATATGTTACAGTTCAGGAATCAGTAGGTTGCGGTCAGTGGATCGGGAGGGGGGCAGGCTAGTCCCCTAAATGTTCCCAGAGCCGGTGCTATTTTTCTAGAAAAAGAGGTGCTGGAATTCCCCTCCCTTGTTCTCTTATAATGGCTATGGCACCGACCTGAGAGGGGCCAGAACTGAGTTCCAGTGAGCTCCGGCTGAAAAGCCCTGCCAGTGGCCAAGGCAACTTCTGGTGCTTGTGTGCCCATGTGTGGTCAGGGTCATGCCTGCTCCCATGGGCAGGTCCTTTGCCTCCACACACAACAAACACCCAAAACAGACAAACACGACCGCATTTGGACTGGTGTGAGGAAGCAAAAACACCCAGAGCGAGAGACCTGGCAGGGGCATGGTGCAGGATGTTGAGAGGGCGAAGGAAGGAAGCCCCTTCCCCGAGTCCACTCAAGAGGAGCCTTCCCTGCTTCACGTGCCTCACCGCTTTCCTTGGATGGTGGGGGCGGGGGGAATGGCAGTGTGGTTTTTGCGGATGCCTTCAAAGAAGAGTTTTTAAACTGTCTAAATAAGGGAGAGAGGGTTCAGACCTTGGCCATCTTCATGGCTTAATAATTCCATGGAAAGAGGCCCATGTCTGAACTCTCAGAGCTTCTTCTGCTTGATGGTTGTTCCCTCTTTCCCTCTTGTCCTGTCCTCCCTGCTGCCATTTTCTTAATGCTCACAGCCTCCTTCTAATTTGGCTGCATGAAGGACAAAAGTGTCAAAATTCAGCTGAGCAGGGACTGGCATGAGGGAGACACCAAGCCCCTCAAATTATAGCCCACTTTGATGCAAATAATAGAAACAGTAGCACTTCTTTCTTTTGGCTTAAATTTTCTTCCAGATCTAGCCTCTAGAAAGTGTGTTTAGGAGCGTAGCTTTAAAGAACATTTTGAAATGGGGTCTTTCTTTGACAAAGCAGCACTGATACATTGACCATCACTTTTCAACATCTGTTGTGTTACATTTTATGTTTTACCCAAAGTGCAGCTCTGCAAACATTTATCCAGTAACAAGCACTCTGATATCTCCTGGACTGAAATGGCGCTTACTCATGTAATTTTAGGGCCCCTTCCTTAGATGTGTGAATCATTTCAAAAGTAGAAATTTATCCAAAGATCTCCTTGCTGTTGATCGTGGCGTACTTAAGAGCTCCAAATGTGTTGGGTTTTCCTGCCTTCCTTCTCCCACGAGTGATGGGGCAGGGTGTTCGAATTCTCCACCCACCCATCACCCCCAGCCTCTCTAGCAAACGGTCAGGCACCCGGAAGGTAGGTTGGGAAGGAAGGAAGTGGGGAGCAGCAGTCGGGTGCCCACACATACTCCTGAGGGAACTGCAGACCCCCAGATTTACAGACGTCATCCCAGTTACTAATTTGATCCTGGAATGTCCTGCTTTTCCTTAGGATGTCACTATTTTCACCAGATAGATATTGGAGGGTATGGTAGGTTGTCCCTATTTTCATTAGAGAAATGTTGGAGTCATCTGACCCCCGAGCTACATGAAGGCAGCCCGGCATAGGGAAGTTTTCTTAATGTTTTATTATGTTTTTATGTATGTTGGAAGCCCCCCAGAATAGCTGGGGCAATCCAGTCAGATGGGTGGGGTATAAATAGTAAAATTACTATTTTGGAATATGGAATCCCTATTTTCAATGGATAAATGTTGGAGGTTAGGGAAGTGGGGGGGGGGGCATTTCACCCCACTCCTCTCCCATGCGTGTGCATGCAGTAAGGTATGTGAGGAGCTTGTATGGGGGGGAGGGGAGAGAGCAGGCTGGGTGGGTGGGCAGCGTATCACCTGTGTGGGAAAGAAGGTGTTGAGCAGGGCTAAAGGAGGGAAGGGCAAGGAGTAGAGGCAGCCTGACTCCAGCCTTTTTTGGCATGGCGAGGGGTGCTCTGTGCAGGCTGCCCTTGCTAGAGCCCTGCCAAGCTCCTGCTGAGCCCCCTTCCTTGCTCTTGGCAGGGTTCACCTGGCAACTAGCCCTAATTCTAGCCCTGCAAAGAAAATTCACCACGCACCATTGCCAAGAAAGTTTGCTTATTTTGCATGAGCCATCTTTATTCTAAATTAATCTTTTAGAGTTCTAAGAGACTCATGCACGGGGGCAAACCAGGATGGATGCCTGCATAGGGGGACCAGAGGTGTGGAGAGCAGGATGCAGAGCACATCTCCAGAATATTCCACTCGTGCAAAAAAGCTCCAACCTTTAGTGGAGACAGTCTGCGAATCCTCAAGTGTTTCTCCAGAGCCATGAGGACTAGAAAGCTGCTTAATTATAAGGATCCAAATTCTGCACCAGATGCCAGTTCCACATGAGTGAAATCATAGAAAAACTGATTGCTCTCTCCTTCCGTCTGGCCAACATTTGCTTGCTTGCTTGCTTGCTTGCTTGCTTGCTTAAAATCATCCACAGACCGGTCGGGGAAACAGTCAGCTATCCAAAATTCAGTAGAGCTGGTAGTGCGGATCAGTGCCCGAGAATGTTTGTGTGAACAGGTATGTTTTTACCAGCTTGCAAAACATTTGCACACTGTAGAAGGTTGCTCCACAATGTGGCAGCACCTCAGACAAGGCCTTCCATGGGGTAAGATGTACTTCTGCCGAGTGACAACAACTTCAGTAAATGGGCTGGTCTGAGCAGAACAAGGCCCTGTTTCGGGGAGCCTGGGGTCCCAAGCTGGTCAGGAACAATATGGCAAGTTCATTAGATGCTTCCTTGCTGTGGGTTATGATGCACTTTCTAGCCACTGTTGTGGTCCTATTTCACAGGATGCAGACATCAGTATTTTTCCATCCTGCTGTAGCCTTATCCGCTCTGTCCCTATCCTTACTTGACCATGTTCAGATCTCCTGCCCTGGTAAACTCAGGGACAGCTGTGTTAGTCTGCTGCTGCAAACACACGAAAAAGAGCCTTTTGGCAAGTATAATCTGGCTGCGTTTGTACCTAATGCTAAAACATGGTTTAGTGCTACATGTACAAGCTGGAAGAAACCCAAGTAGAACCTCAGGCTCTTGACTTCCTCGCCACCGCCTCTCACACAGCCAGAAGGAGGATTTTGTCAGAATTATTGTTAATTTCCCCTCGTCTCCGCTTGTAGTGAGTGGTGTGATCCTAGTTTGTCGCAAACTCTGGTCAGTTGCAAAGCAAACCAGTTTCAAACCTTGGGTTATGAAACTGGCTTGACTGACTTACCAGAGTTGTGATAAATCAGTCCCTAATTAGCACACAATGACAAGCTGGGAGGGGGGTTACAATGTCAAGCCTGCAGTTTAGGGATGCTGGGAACTGTTGTCTAGTCTCCCCCCCCCCCACTCCAGCTAGTTGCAGCTTATTGGTGAGTTTTGCCTTTCTCATGACACTTTTACCCCTCCTTGAATAGTCTCTCTTTTCACTTCCATGAATCCTCTTTTTCAGATTATTAAGGAGTTCTTTTCATTATGAAAAAAAATTCAGTCTTCTGTGAATCTTCCCATTCTTTTGCCACATAAGCATGACCATGCAATTATGCTTCCCATATTGCTCCTTTTGGGAACAGGATGTCTTCCAAAGTCTCCTCTTTAATTTAGCTTATCTCTGCCCTGGGCTTCTGAATGCTTTGAAGTCTATTAAGCAAGGGGCCTGCTGATACATGCAGCAGCCCCGCCAAACTGGCTACAGGCAAATGTTCTCAGGCTCACTGTCAAAGCTGGGCATGACCTGTGGGCAACTACCTCACTGCAAACTTGGAGTGAGCTTTCCGATGGCTGCAATAACTGCCACCGCCCCCATCTGGAGCCAGGTGAGAAGACAAGGATAGAGGCATCTCAGGGGGGCTAGACCTTCACTCATGCCTCTGTCCAAATGTGGTCCTCAGCTATGCCATGTCAGTTCTCCATTGGCTCTATTGTGCTTTTAATTCCAGGTTAGTGAAAGGGAAATCTGCTATTACCTCAGCTTTACTCCTGGATGATCACACTGGCTTGTTTTGAACCACTGAGTCTGCGTGGATATGTGAGAGAGGGAATGTTTTTATCTTTCTGAGTTGGGCCCACCAAGTTTACTTGGTGGTGCAGCAGCACAGGCCCAGCAAGCAGGGTGGCAGCATTGCCATTGCTGGTTGTCTCCCTTGCTCGTGGTCCTGGCCTGCAATCCACGGGGTTTGGATGCCTGCATGTGAAGTTTCATATCCAGACCAAGATCGGGATTTTGCTACTGTACTACCTACCCTGCTTTCTAACAGTTTCCGTGCCTGAACTGACAGAGGTAATCTCTGGCAGCATTTGAGTCCCCCAGCTTTGTTGTCCTGGGTGTCTTCAGTCTTCATGTGAAAGATATCCTTCCTGGAGCAACTCTGGACTTCATGGCCTCAATGGCAACTCAAGCAGTATCTGGACCTTCTCATTTTGAAGGACGTTAGCTTAACCTCACCTTTTGCTTTGGGCATGGTGGCCTTGAACTGAAGGTGGGGGGAGCTCAATGTGCATCTGTTGCCATGGTCAGATCATTGCCTGATAAAGTTAGGTTCTGGTCAGCTGTCCAACTCTACAGGATTGGGGTGCCAATTAAGGGAAATCTGCCCCTGGAGACTGATGGATTCAAAGAGATTCCTGATGGCTCGGGTATTTCCCAACTGCCATGGCTTGGCAGTTCCACCAGTGCTCTGGCCAGTCTGTGCAACACAAAAATGACTCAGGCAATTGGCACAATAAGTCCTAAGCACCCTTTCCCCTCTGATGGGACCACTAGCACACCCACCCACCCACCCATGGTTTATTGAGGACCTAGAAGCTCAATAAATGAGAGAGGGAAAGGCTACAATGATAGCTGAGGAAGATTTGCGCTGAGTGACAGAACACAGTTAAGAGCTCGTTATTGAAACTATTCTGTGGCAATGGTGGTGACAAAGACTGCTAAATTTCCCTCCATTTTTAACTTCATGGTCATCGAAAAGAGTTATATGAGGCCACAGAAACTTGCTTTGCGAAGCACTTTGTTTGCAAAGCTCTCTGCCAATAAAATAACTTGAATCTACCCTGACCTGGGCTGTTGTTTGTCCGTAGAGGCTCCATGGGAAAATAGGGAATAGGTTTGTCCTTTTTACTGGATACCTTTCAGCTTGTTGGCCCTGAGGAAGTGGACAAAACCTTTGGAGAAGTACGTTCACTGACCTGTGGTCTTGATCTCTGCCTGTCCTGGCTGATAAAATCAATAGTCAGGCTTATGCGCACAGCCTGTGTAAGAAATGCCTCGCTTAGAGAGGGCTTCACACCCTCCGTCTTAAGAGGCCTGTTTTCTTTGCACCCCTCAGACTTGCCCAACTATCACTCCATGTCTAATACCCATTTGGGGAGTGTGCATGGACCACAGCGATGGAAACAATTATCCATTCCAGTTTGGATTTTGGCCTGCTCTGGTCACTCTGTGATCTGTGCTGGTAGATGGTAGGGGAAGTGTCACCCTGTTGGTTTGATAGCATAGACAAAGGTGTCCTTCTGGGTCATGTGGAAGGGATGGGAACTGGGGGCATGGTGTTGAACTGTCCATTCATTCCTGAGAGAGGCTCTAGAAAGTGCTCTGGGGGGCTGCTGGTTTTCTCAATGGCCTTTCCCAATGGAGTTTCACAAGGCTCCATCTTGTCTCCCATTCTCTTCTGGGGAGGTCATCTAGAGATTTGGGTTCTAAGAAGGCAGCTGAAAGGCTAAACCGCTGTTTGAGAGCTGCAAAGTACTGGCTGGGGTGCAGTACACTGGAACTTAATCCAGCCAACATGGAAGGATTATTGGTAGGTGGACCATGTGACTCAGAGTTGTGTTTGTAGCCAGTTGTGGATGGGGTTGCACTCCTCTTGAAAGATCAGGCACTGCACCTAGTTTGGGAGTACTCCTTTTGGCGCTCCTGTTGGATATGCAGGCGGCTTCAGTGGCAAAGGGTGTCTTTTTCCAGCTTTGGTTGGTACACTGTCTACAGCCCCTCCTGACCACAGCAGACCTAAGTTAATATGTTCTATGTGAGGCAGCCCTTGAAAAGTGTTTGGGAACTTCATTTAGCACAGTATTCTGCAGCCAGATTGTGGATTTTTAAACTCCAGCTTTGCATTATTTCATTTGCTCCCTATTAGTTTTCAGGCTTGTTTCAAGGTGGTCTTTACCTTTAGATGGCACCTTAAGAGCTGGCATCTTCTCTAGGTTCCTTTGCAAGAAGGAGCTGGTGTCCTGCTCCAAATCCCTCAACCTCAAGAGGCAAGGTTGGGGTCAGACAGAGGCACTTCTCCTCCGCTATATTGCTTCAGGCAGTTGGCAAAGACCTGACTTTTAAAGAAGGCTCTTGGTTAATTATATAATTCTTGCTTGCTCAGTTCTGTGTTACTTTTGTGCTGCTGAAATTTGTTAAACAGGTTAGATACTGTAATTTTATTTCCACATATCTTCAAGCTTTTGTTTTTCTTCCAGTTTTAATACTGTTTGTTAGCTACCTTGAGTCTCCTTGACGAAATAAGTAATTAATTAAGCAAGCCTATTTTATAGGGTCTGACCATCCTGTTGTATGAAAAATGACACTCTAGTAGTGCTCTTGCACATCTCCTGTTAATTTTAGTGTGCTTGCTCAACAGAACTCCCAGGAGACGCATCCCCTGAGTTCATCCGAGGGACTGGACATGTCTTGAGCCCAGCCTGGCCCTGTTCAACAGCCAGGTCTTTCCAACTGGAAGCAGCTGTGTTTCAGAGTTAGGGAGCAAGATTCAGCTGCATCCTGTTTAATGTGCTCTGAAGTGGGAATTGCAGTGTCAAATAGGCATCTCATACAACTTCCTGGGGATGGAGGAAATAAGCCTAGGTGCTAGAAAGGATTTTAAAGATGCCTTTAAATACGTCCTTCAAGAAGCTGTACAAGGTGATATGTGGCTCTTGATATATGGTTACAAAAGTGGCGATAATAAAGGCGAACCCACTTGTACATTCTTTGCATTTGGCAATTGTGTTATTTGCCCCACATGTCGGAATAAGGTGCCACCCTTTTGTCACAGGGGGCCGTCACTCCAGGAGTCACCAAGCTGGGTCAGAAAAGGAGGGGGAAGGCGGTGGAGATGCTGAGTAGGAGCTGTGCTGCTTCCAAGAAATCACTATGAATTTGGGATGCAATTGGTCCATTTTGGGAGCTGGGCACCAAGAGGCCTCTTTCTGCCTGCTTTCACTCACTGGCTGCAGATGTTTCCATTCTGTGCGCCAAGGATCCTCGTGTCACATTCCAGGATTGCTTTGCCACATAGCCTTTATTCCCATTGTATGATTTTGCTCTGTGCAAAGTTCTGGCTGGTGGTTGTCTCTTTGTTCCCTCAGGGAACTTTTAAATGGCAAAGCAAATGCAGAGTCTGCTGATCAGCCCAGCGTGTTCGCAGGATGCCTGTGTGGAGACATGACATGCTTTTTCGACATACACTTTTAACACAAAGAACATGACACACTCCTTCATCCATTGTGGCATCCATGCACCACCCTCTTTGGATTAGGTCTTAGAGTTTCCTTTCATGCATCTGTCTCCATGGGCACTATGTTTGGGAATATCTTATTAGGTAAAATTATTTGAAAGAGAAAATTAGCAGAATAAAGCATGCAAACATGCTTTTGCAGATATTAAATATTTTATGTATCCAGATTTGAAACCAGCAGCTGGCAGCCCCAGCTGGATTAGTGAAGGAGTCCTGTTTCACCCTCAGTTGCCAGGGGAGAGTTGAGAGGTTTGAAGTGTAGGGAATGGCACCTGTGAGCATCAGGCTCACCAGCAGCCTCCTCCAGTGGGTTGTGAGCTCCAGCAAAGCTTAGACTTCTGAGATTGGCCCACCAGAGTTACACAGAGTTAAAATGACACAATTTGTAGATTGGGAGGGGGGAGCAAATGGGAACATGTGTTATTTTGATTACAGAATTCAGAATTCGTCTAACATTGTGTATGCCATCAAATGCCAACAGTGTCCTTCAGCTCTCTATATTGGACAAACAGGCCAAACCTTACGCCAAAGAATAAACGGACATAAATCCGACATCAAGAATCACAAAACAGAGAAACCAGTAGGAGAACACTTCAATCTCCCAGGACATTCTATACAAGATCTCAAAGTAGCTGTTTTACTACAAAGGAATTTCAGAAATAGACTGGAAAGAGAAGCTGCTGAATTGCAACTCATTACTAAACTTAAAACCATGGAGAGACCTGGTCTGAACAAAGACATTGGATTCTTATCTCATTATACATGACTAAGCCATTTTTCACCTTCTCACCCCTTGCCTTTTCCTGTAAGACCTATTGCAGTCGTTAAGAGTCGTCAACAGGCTCATCTCAGCTATCTGCCAATCACCCATTCCCACCACCCTTCTGAGTAATACCCCTCCCCACCTTCTCACTATATAGAAGGATCTGGCAACTTCTGTTTCAGTGTATCTGAAGAAGTGTGCATGCACACGAAAGCTCATACCAAGAACTAACTTAGTTGGTCTTTAAGGTGCTACTGGAAGGAATTTTTTTATTTTGACTATGGCAGACCAACACGGCTACCTATCTGTTACAGAATTCAGTGTTGCTGATTGCAGAATGTGGACCTTTGTATACACACTCTGAACTTTGAGTCCTCTGGTATTGATTGCCTAGAGTGGGAAAGTGTCCCTGAATTGGGCTATGGGAGGAGGGAACTGAGTCCAGGTTCTCTTCCAGGGAGCAGGGCTTGTTATCCATTTCTTTCAGCTGGACCATATGGTTTTGATACTTTGTGTGGCAAATGAATAGGAGGTTATTTGAGTATCCCTTGGCTGTATGAGCTCAGATTGGTTCAGCAGCATGTGTGTGCAGAGAGAAAAATAGGAGGGTGTACTAGAAAGGGAATTTGCAAAAGAAGTTCAAGGTTAAAACAATTTGTGTAGTATTTTTTAAAGAAAAGATCTCTAAGACATGCAGCAGTCTTTCTGGGAGCCAGATGTTCAAACACTGTAGCTGCCAGCAGAGCCGGTGAGCTGATGGGGTATTCAGGCACTATCAGTCATGGCAGCTGCCTCCCTGCATGCGTTGTGCTCTCATATAAAAGCAGGTGAGAAGGATGGGGCTGTGGCATTCTTTCGAAGGTGTAGCTTTGCTGAAGGGAAAGTTTTATTCCTCACCTCATCCTGAGGGTTGGAAGAACCAAGCTCTCAAAAGGAGAGAGCAAATATTAAATATTAAATATGGGGGACTTCAATTACCCGGATATTTGTTGGATGTCAAACTCAGCCAAGAGCATAAGGTCAAACAGATTCCTCACTGGCCTTGCAGACAACTTCATTGTCCAGAAAGTGGGAGAAGCAACAAGAGGAACAGCCATTTTAGATCTGGTCCTAACCAATGTTGATGAGCTGGTTAGTGGGGTAGAAGTGGAAGGATCATTAGGCGCGAGTGATCATGCTCTTCTGAAGTTTACTATACAGCGGAAAGGAGCAGCCAAGCATACTAGGACTCAATTTCTTGACTTTAAGAAAGCCGACTTCATAAAACTTAGGGAAGTGCTGGGTGAGATCCCATGGACAGTAATACTAAAAGGAAAGGGAGTTCATGATGGCTGGGAGTTTGTTAAGAGGGAGATAGTAAAAGCACAACGTCAGGCAATACCAATAAGGCGGAAACATGGAAGGTGCCTAAAGAAGCCAGGGTGGCTATCTAAAGAACTTTTAACTGAGTTAAGATTAAAAAAGGATGTGTACAAAAAATGGAAAAGGGGGGAAACCACCAAAGAGGAATTCAAACAAATAGCCAGCACGTGTAGACACAAAGTCAGAAAAGCTAAAGCACAGAATGAACTCAGGCTTGCTAGAGAGGTTAAAAGCAACAAAAAAGGCTTTTATGGGTATGTTTGTAGCAAAAGGAAGAACAAAGAAACAGTGGGGTCACTCAGAGGAGAAGATGGTGAAATGCAAACAGGGGACACAGAAAGGGCTGAACTCCTCAATGCCTTCTTTGCCTCAGTCTTCTCCGATAAAGAAAACAATGCCCGACCTGAAGAATTTGGAGCAAATGATCCAGCAAAGGAAACACAGCCCAGAATAACTAAGGAGATAGTACAAGAATACTTGGCTAGTTTAGATGTATTCAAGTCTCCAGGGCCAGATGAACTGCATCCAAGAGTATTAAAAGAACTGGCAGATGTGATCTCAGAACCACTGGCAGTCATCTTTGAGAATTCCTGGAGAACAGGCGAAGTCCCGGCAGACTGGAGGAGGGCAAATGTTGTCCCTATTTTCAAAAAGGGGAAAAGAGAGGACCCAAATAATTACCGCCCAGTCAGTCTGACATCAATACCAGGGAAGATTCTGGAGCAGATCATTAAGAAAACAGTCTGTGAGCACCTAGAAAGGAATGCTGTGATCACCAATAGTCAGCATGGATTTCTGAAAAATAAGTCATGTCAGACTAACCTGATCTCGTTTTTTGACAGAATTACAAGCCTGGTAGATGAAGGGAACGCAGTGGATGTAGCCTACCTTGATTTCAGCAAGGCATTTGACAAGGTGCCCCATGATATTCTTGTAAAGAAGCTGGTAAAATGCGGTCTTGACTATGCTACCTCTCAGTGGATTTGTAACTGGCTGACTGACCGAACCCAAAGGGTGCTCATCAATGGTTCCTCTTCATCCTGGAGAAGAGTGACTAGTGGGGTGCCACAGGGTTCTGTCTTGGGCCCGGTCTTATTCAACATCTTTATCAACGACTTGGATGATGGACTCAAGGGCATCCTGATCAAATTTGCAGATGACACCAAACTGGGAGGGGTGGCTAACACCCCAGAGGACAGGATCACACTTCAAAACAACCTTGACAGATTAGAAAACTGGGACAAAACAAACAAGATGAATTTTAACAGGGAGAAATGTAAAGTATTGCACTTGGGCAAAAAAAATGAGAGGCACAAATACAAGATGGGTGACACCTGGCTTGAGAGCAGTACATGTGAAAAGGATCTAGGAGTCTTGGTTGACCACAAACTTGACATGAGCCAACAGTGTGACGCGGCAGCTAAAAAAGCCAATGCAATTCTGGGCCTCATCAATAGGAGTATAGCATCTAGATCAAGGGAAGTAATAGTGCCACTGTATTCTGCTCTGGTCAGACCTCACCTGGAGTACTGTGTCCAGTTCTGGGCACCACAATTCAAGAAGGACACTGACAAACTGGAACGTGTCCAGAGGAGGGCAACCAAAATGGTCAAAGGCCTAGAAACGATGCCTTATGAGGAACGGCTAAGGGAGCTGGGCATGTTTAGCCTGGAGAAGAGGAGGTTAAGGGGTGATATGATAGCCATGTTCAAATATATAAAAGGATGTCACATAGAGGAGGGAGAAATGTTGTTTTCTGCTGCTCCAGAGAAGCGGACACGGAGCAATGGAGCCAAACTACAAGAAAGAAGATTCCACCTAAACATTAGGAAGAACTTCCTGACATTAAGAGCTGTTCAACAGTGGAATTTGCTGCCAAGGAGTGTGGTGGAGTCTCCTACTTTGGAGGTCTTTAAGCAGAGGCTTGACAACCATATGTCAGGAGTGCTCTGATGGTGTTTCCTGCTTGGCAGGGGGTTGGACTCGATGGCCCTTGTGGTCTCTTCCAACTCTATGATTCTATGATTCTATGATTACCCCTAGATTAGCTACTCCACACACCCTCCACACACCACCATCTGATGATAAAGCCAATTCATCCCAGTCTTTGAGACGAAACCCCTACATAAAGAGACCTTGAGCTATATTGTCTACATTCCTTGCATCCCTGATGATATTGCTCAGGATAGCATTCATTATCTGGAATGTCTACATTGGGGGAAAACTATCAGCATTGATTTTTATTTTTGAAAAGCACTTTGGGTTGTGGAAATAAGATTTAGAAGTTGTTGGCAGGCCATTGTGCAGTCATGGGAACCTGAAACTGAAGCTTCGCTGCTCTGCAGAGCCTGAAATTGCCTTGGTTGTCGTGATGAAGGAGGAGGAGGAGGACAGGGGGAGTGTAAATTTAATAATTATCCCGAATCTCTCTGCAGCATTTGATAATGGTATCAAAGTATCCTTCTGGGCAGGTTGGGAATTGGTGGCGGGGGCTGTAGCATTTGTATTTTCCAGTGGTCTGTCTTATTAGATCCATCTTAATAGGTGGTAGGGGGAAAAGCAAATCTGGACAACGCATTCTGTAGCAAGTGGTCTTAATCTAGGGCAGAGCTTTCCAAACTGTTTGTCGCACCACATTAGTGAATTGGCTGCAATGTGTAGGTGTGTCACGCAAACGTTCCTTCCGGGGCTGGAAAAGGGTTAGTTTAACCTCTGGTTTGCTAGTAAAACTGAATTACTGTGTCACAAAATGATACATGTCAAATGACACTGACAAACTGGAACGTGTCCAGAGGAGGGCAACCAAAATTTGCTGCCAAGGAGTGTGGTGGAGTCTCCTTCTTTGGAGGTCTTTAAGCAGAGGCTTGACAACCATATGTCAGGAGTGCTCTGATGGTGTTTCCTGCTTGGCAGGGGGTTGGACTCAATGGCCCTTGTGGTCTCTTCCAACTCTATGATTCTATGATTCTATGAATAATTTTGTTTTCATACTGTGGGTGAGCCTCCTCAGAGGGACTAAAGAAGGCGACAGATGAGCGAGACTGATGATGGAAAGAGTGCTTTTATTTATGAAAGTGATGATATATGGATACCATCTCGACATGATGATTGGACGAACGGAAAATCCACACAGGATTATAACTGGTGTTTACCTGCTTAAGGAGATTATCAGAAGAGATCATAAAGAAAAAAAGAAAAATATACGAACAAGATGAGATGTGAGAACAGCAAGATAGGACTGGATAGAATTATGAACATTATGTGGACAGATTTGTGGATATTAACGCAGCAGCAAGAAGATGATTGGAATCCCCTTCGGAACTTGAAATATGGGTCCCCCCAACAAAAAATTCGGCTTTGTAATTTGGAATTTATGTGATGTGATTTGATTTGATTGGTTGGTTAATAAAAAATATTTATTTTTTTTAAAAAAGAAAAGTTTGGAAAGCTCTGATCTAGGGAGAAGTGAGTTCAGATATCTGCTCAGGTTGCAGGGTTGTTGTGAGAGTACAAGGTACATGTCTCCTGCCCTGAATTTCTTTGAAGACGGCAAGACACAAATGATTGGATGGCTTAGTTATCCATTGAAAACCCAACCTACCAGAGCACCCAGCAGTTGAAACTAGGGTAGAACTCTGGGGTAGAACTCAACATTGCGAGTGGCCATAGTACACTTGCCCTAGAGAACAAATGGAAGCAGTATTATTAGACAGCATGTTTAAAATAAAGCGAGTACAATTCTTAAGCAACAAGTGTGCCTTCATTTATTTCTCTGTAAATAGTAGTTGTGTTTTTTAAAGTGCTTTTCAGAATTCAGGAAAAAGGCCTGGACTTTGGTCAAGATCCCAACACTATGGACCCCTCCCCAAACATACAGGACTTAAACTATATCCCTTAAAGCAAGTCTCTGAAATAAATACTAAAGGAATAAAAAAAACTACCTAATGTGACATATAGTAGTGTGGTTTCCTTGAAGATGCAGGACACAAGATCATGGTTTCATCCTTTTTTATATGAGAGCTATTCACTGGACAGAGAGGAGTTGTAATTGATACATACAATATGCCTGGATTTCAGTAAAGCATTTTATACCACACAACATTAATGTTACTATTTAAACAGGGAAACGAGATCCAGGCCCTACAGAAACTAACTAAAGGTAAAATGACAAGAGTTTTGTGCTATAAGCAAGTTTTAAAGTTAGAAAGAATTAACTAATTTAAGTTCAGAAGGGACTGGTCCCAGGACTACTTTATTTACCTTTTAGCAAACAGTCTGTGGACGGAAGTAGAAGTGTGTTGATGAAATCTGGAAAAACAAAATTTAGAAAATATTTTAATACAATAAAGATCTAGGAATTCTGCAGGGAAAAGCAGATGACCTCATGAACTAGAGTCATAGAAATGGAATGAAATGGAATAGTATAAACTGTAAGGTCATGCATTTGGGGATTAATCATGCATTTTTTTCTGACTGGTTAGAGACTGCTGGGCTGGGAGCAGCAGAAGGAGGATGGAGATCTGCAGGTCCTGGTTGATCACAGGATGCCTGAGCCACAAATGTGATGCAGCTGCAAAAAAGCCAGTTCAGTTAATGAAGGTTTTTGGTGCTCTTCTTTTGAAGCTGTATCACATTTCTATTAACGGGACAAAGATATTAGTGATACATTTCTTCAGGCTTTATTTTGGAATTCTCTTATCCAAAAGTAGCATGGAGAGTTATCAGATGCTGCTTCAAGCAAAAGACAGAAACAGATTGCGATATTCAGGGACTTTGCAGGGGTCTTGGGGGAATTAAAGTCTGACCAGTTTACAGCTGTCGCATTCTACTCCTGACTTGCATGTGCTCTGTTTGCACTGCTCAGTGTGCATGCTAGTAGATGCTTCCTGTTGTCTTTTATCAGTGTTGGTTTATTACAATTTGCTGTCAAGATGATTGTATATCAAACATCATTATTTACTAAGAAGAAGAAAGAAGAAGAAAGTGAGGTACATTTTACCACATGTGGTGGACTTGCAGAGTAACTCAGGGATTTTGGGAGATGATACATAATGAAATGTTTTTTGAAGAGGACTCTCCCCAAAAGACCAGAAGCTTTTCTTTTAGGGATAACTGGATCAGATGGAGCAAAGAATCAAAGGAATTTGTTTCCATATGCAACTACGGGAGCGATAGTACTGTGCCCCCAAATGGCAGGAGGATGCAGTATCTACGAAAGGGAATGGAAATTGATGGAATATGCTGAATTAGCAAGTTTAAAAAGTAAAATCAGAGAGCAAGACGAAAGTCTTCAAGGCTGGGGTTTTGGTGAGGTGCTCTTCAGTGGGCTTCTGCTGTTTTCTGCAAGTCTGATATATTGAAAAATATATCAGACTTGCAGAAAACAGCAGAAGGGTTTACTTCGAGTTATTACAAAGAAATGAAAGACATATTGATGACTCCGTTAGTTGATGTGATGAATAACATCTTAAAAGAAAGAGAGATCCCAAGTACTTGGAAGGAAGCATTTATTACAATAATTCCAAAACAAGATGCAGATCCAACTCAAGTAAAAAATTACAGACCCATTTCTTTATTAAATACAGACTATAAGATCTTCGCCGGAATCTTAGCAAAAAGATTAAAAAAGATATTAATAAAGATCATCCACAAAGACCAAGCGGGCTTTCTACCGGGAAGGCAAATAAAAAACAATACAAGAAGTATAATTAACATAATAGAATATTTATCGGATAGATATGACAAACCAGCTAGTTTAATTTTTGTAGATGCGGAGAAAGCTTTCGATAACGTAGCCTGGGATTTTATGTTGAGAAATTTGGAATTCATGGATGTGGGTCAAGAGTTTTGGAATGGGATAAAGGCAATATATACAGAACAGAAGGCGAAGTTGATAATAAATAATGTCATCACTGAAGATATAAAAATATCCAAAGGAACAAGGCAGGGCTGCCCGCTTTCGCCGCTCCTCTTCATAGTTGTCTTGGAGGTCCTACTAAATGCGATAAGGCAAAATAAACAAATTAAGGGAATAACATTAGGTTCAAATGAATACAAAGTTAAAGCTTACGCTGACGACGTGGTCTTAACGGTAGAAGAACCTACAGATAGCATAAAGGGAATTTTGGAAGAGATGGAGGAATTCGGGAAGCTAGCAGGATTCAAACTGAATAAGAGCAAGACTAAAATGATCGTTAAAAATTTGGACCAAGATAAGATACAACTATTACAACAACAAACAGAAATCGAAGTCGTCAATAAGGTAAAATATTTAGGTCTTTGGCTCACTAATAAAAATATTGATTTATACCAAAATAACTACATCCCGGTGTGGAACGAAATTAAAAAAAATCTGGAGATCTGGGCCAGGATGAAACTATCTTTCTGGGGAAGAATATCTATGGTCAAAATGATGATACTCCCTAAAATGTTATTCCTATTCCAAACGATACCCATAATAAAAGGCACAAAAAACTTTAAAGAATGGCAAAAGGCGATCTCCAGATATGTCTGGGAAGGAAAGAAGCCCAGAATTAAGTTTAAGTTATTAACAGATACAACAGAAAGAGGGGGCTTTGCCTTACCAGACATGAGATTGTATTATGAGGCTGCATGCCTTTGCTGGATAAAAGAGTGGATAAAGCTGGAAGACACAGAGTTATTGGATCTAGAAGGGTACAAGAACAGATTTGGGTGGCATGCATACCTGTGGAGGGATAAAATAAGAGTACATAAGGGATTTTGCAACCATATCTTTAAGGGTCCTTTGATAGAGGTTTGGAATAGGTATAAGAATATATTAGAACCAAAGACCCCACACTGGTTGTCCCCATTAGAGCTGATAAGTGTAAAAAAAGTTAATATGGAGAAAAAATGGGGCAGGTATGGAGAAATGGTAATGAAGGAAGGAGCGAAGTGGAAAATAAAACCATATGATCAGGTTAAAATATTTACATATGACTGGCTGAGCTACTTCCAGATAAACGAAATATTTAAAAAAGAGGTGAAGGAAAGGGGCTATGAAGAAAAGGTATCGACATTTCAGAGAGAGATAATAAATAATGATCGTAAAAATCTGTCAAAAATGTATAATATACTGTTAGAATGGAACATGAAAGACGAGAAAGTAAAAAAAGTGATGAGTCAATGGGCAAAGGACTTCGGCTATGATATTCAACTAGAGAATTGGGAAAAGTTGTGGAGAGTGAATATAAAGTTTACTGCATGTGTGTTACTAAGGGAAAATATGATGAAGATGCTATTTAGATGGTATATGACACCCGTAAAATTAGCTAAGATGTATAAAACAGATAACAAATGCTGGAAATGTAGACAAAAAGAGGGAACGTTCTATCATCTATGGTGGGAGTGTATGAAAGTTAAAGGCTTCTGGGATGAAATTTATAATGAAATGAAAAAAATACTAAGCTATACTTTCGTAAAGAAACCTGAAGCTTTTCTATTAGGCATGGTGGGAAAAGACATCAAAAGAAATGATTGTAAAATCTTCCAGTATGCGGTAACGGCAGCTAGAATTGTGGTAGCGCAGAAGTGGAAGCAGGAAGAAAGCCCAACGATAGCAGAGTGGAGACTAAAACTGATTGAATATGCTGAGCTGGATAAATTATCAGGGAAAATTAGATATATTAAGGATCAAAAATTTATTAATGACTGGGGGAAATTTGTGAGTTATCTGGAGAACAAATGTTTTGTAAATACAACGCTAGTGGGATTTAAAGAGGCACTGTAAAGCATTAAGAGGTATTGCTTATTGGAAATAATGTATGAAGGGAGGTATGAATGGCAGTATGAACGATTGGAATGTGTTATAAAGAAACAAATACGAATGAATGTCAACGACGCTGAAGGAAGTCTAAAATGTATGAGATGTACGAAATACGAATATAATGTATATATATGGAATATCAATAAAATTTTAAAATGCAAAAAAAAAAAAAAATTCAATCTCAACAAATTAAACAAATTGGCTGTGTACACAGATAAACAAATACCTGTGCTCTTGCCCACAATGGAGCTCAGGTTTCTGGAACTGAGGGAGAATGGAGAAGTACTAGCTGAGGGGACACACAGTACAAATACACCCCATTGAACATTGAACACTAGTGTGAATGTGAAACAGTGAGAAAGTGTTCAGTTGAAAGTGCTTGTCTGGTTGAACGTGCACAAAAGTGCAAATGGAAAGGACAGATCTTCAGCATAGGTAAAGGTAAAGGGACCCCTGACCATTAGGTCCAGTCGTGACTGACTCTGGGGTTGCAGCGCTCATCTCACTTTACTGGCCGAGGGAGCCAGTGTACAGCTTCCGGGTCATGTGGCCAGCATGACTAAGCCGCTTCTGGCGAACCAGAGCAGCGCACGGAAATGCCGTTTACCTTCCCGCTGGAGCGGTACCTATTTATCTATTTGCACTTTGACGTGCTTTCGAACTGCTAGGTTGGCAGGAGCAGGGACCGAGCAACAGGAGCTCACCCCGTCGCAGGGATTCGAACCGCCGACCTTCTGATCGGCAAGTCCTAGGCTCTGTGGTTTAACCCACAGCACCACCTGCATCCTGATCTTCAGCATAGATGAGCTATATAAATTAAGACAATCAAACCCTTTCTAATGGCTATTCGGCACAGAACTGCACTTGTATTTCAATTTTTAAAAAAAGTTAAGGGTGCACAGCCGCAACAGCCCTCATGCTTCCAATGACACACTATATATAGGGCAGGTTTGTGCAAAACTGGGATCATAGAATTGTAGAGTTGGAAGGGACCATGAAAGTCATCTAGTCCAGCCCCCTGCAGTGCAGGAAATCTTTTGCCCAACATGGACCTCGAACCCACAACCCTGAGATTAAGTATCACATGCTCTACTGACTGAGCTATCCCAGATCTGTGAAATCCATCAGCACATTAACAGTCCAGTGTGTGCATAACCTCAGTTACACTAGGGGAAAAACCCTCAAAAACACATTGTCTTTGCCTCAATAAACTGTTTCTAATGTGCATTTGAGGTCTTTTGTTTCCTGCTTCCCCATACTGGTCCCCTTCCCCCCCCTTCCCCTTGGTGACCGTGGTGTTTCTCACACAAATCACATGCAAAGCGGGTGAATGTGTCCTGCTTTCCCATCCATTAAAAAAACAACACATTCCTTCAAGGTCTAGACAAAGCAATCAGAACTGAACTTCTTCCTCACAAGTTCTCTCTCTCTCCACCCTCCACAGTTGCCTTTTTAGGAGACATTGCCTTGGACGAAGAAGACCTCAAGATGTTCCAGGTGGATCGTGTTGTGGATCTCACACGGCACACCATTGAGAGAACTGCCACTAACTCCTCAGGTACAGTTGCACATCTCCATACAACAAGGACTCAGACAATGCACACACAGAGACAAACCTGTGACTTCTGTGTTTCTGGTAGCAAATGAGCAGACTTATTGTACTGGAACTTGGATGGCATGTCTTGACACACGGCCTGGGGTAGAATCTGATTCTCAGCACTAGTTTGGATTACTCATCACTTGTACAGTTTCGCTTCAGTTTTTCAGTTTTCACTTTCAAGTTTTTAGCTATTCTCAGTCTGGTTCTTTAGCTTTTTAAAAAGAATAGTAATGTTTACGGTCATTATAACAGTTTCAGAACTGACTGAAAACTCTGTGAATTGGTAATTGCCCATTGAAGTAGGCATCTTGCCTCAGGGTTACTGACTGTTCAAGCGAGGAAGAGGAGGTGATGGACCCCTATCTCCCACCCACATGATGATGATGATGATGGTGATGCCCTGCCCAGCTGGCTGGGTTTTCCCAGCCACTCTGGGCAGCTTACACCCACCAGTTACTGTCAATTATTGTCAGCTAGCTTGCATATTAACATTTTATATTGTTAAGCAAAGGAGTGACCCACCACACTCTCCAAAACCCTAACCCACACCTATTGTTCAGGGTGTGCTTAAGATTCCCCTTCCCCACACCCATGCACACTTCTAGCACTGATCTATCGACACATGTTATACCTTCACATCTGTTTAGGCCGCATGGTCCCCATGAGTCTTATTGAAAGCAGCAAATATATGCACAACAGTCCCAGCCGCTTCTACAAAAGAGACCCCAAAGTGGCGTAGAGTGTCCTACATGTTGACCCATTATTAGGCTGCCCTACTGTGTGCATAAAACAGCTGCTGGGTAGGATGACCATATAGGCCTAGCAGGGCCCAGGTTGACCCTGTTTATTTGTATTTCAAATTTAACCAGAGTTTTTAGATATAGCAGAATTGTAACTGAACTGGACTGTGCAATTTTCATTACGCAGATCATTTCTGAACCACCGTGAAAGAATTTCTAAAGTTTTCTATAGTCTCACCACATGTATTTCAAAAATGTATCTGCTACACTTGCAACAGGTGAGTTGCACAGGATGGAAAAGATGGTTTTGTTTTTGTTGCGTTAAAACCCATTTTGCGAATGGTTTCTAATTCATTTTCTTTTGGGGACAGTCTAGAAAAAAAGCTTTGCTACTTGATTCCGCTGATTGTGCAAACTAACCCTTTTTCCAGAAGGCAGAACTCAGGAGGCCTTTCCTGTGAATTCAGTAGTTGACAGCTGGGATGTGCTTTGTGATACTCCATTTCCAAACCTGATTTCTGTTTCTTCCATTCTGTAGACTCATTTTAGTTTTCACTGTAGTCTTAGCTAAAGGATTTCTAAAATGAGACTGAATGGAGATGAGGAAAGTCAGTGCAGCAAAGATAAAGAAAGTGTTATAGGGTTGCATTATATTCATCATGCTTCTCTTGAAAGTCAAGGGTCAGGAGAGCACTGTTAGCTCAGCTGCTGTTACTGTGGGAGAGCCTGGAAGAGGGTGCAGCCAGCCTGGCTCAGGTCCATGGATAATATTGACAGGATCCAGGTTCATCAGGCACAGGACAAAGGTAACTGGGCTCACATGGGTCTGCTTCTCAGCCATCCTCAAGAACACCCATGTAACTGTCTGCATTTCTTTAGCAGAGAGGGAACAATTGGAAGATTTATTACCCAGGGTGGTTTTTTAAATGAAATCTCCTTGACAGTGACATTTGTTTAACTGTGGGATAATCTCCTCAAGAGAAAGGGATGAAAGACTGGAGGATGCTGTATAGGCAGCAACATTATTTAATTCCAACAAAATTGCTCACTAAAAACATAAGCTATTCAGGTATTGGGGTTTGTCCCCCCCCCCCCCCCGAATTTTAGAGTGTATCTGAAGGAAGTGCCCAGAGTTTCAGTCAAATCTGGCACACCTGGATTTTGTTATTTGACTTGGAATGTTGGTTGGCAACTCACTATTTTGTCCTCATTTGGGAGGACCAAAATGTGACCGCAAAGCCTCCGTGGGCGTTGTGTCCTTTCTGGGGCAGATTGGGCCCTCCCCATCACCCAGCCCCACTTTTCATGGCAAAGAGGCAGTGAAAAGGACCTGGTTCATGTTGTGAGGTGTGCAGGGAGGCCTTGGGTACTCCTTGCTGATGTACAAAGCCTCGCTTTGAGTTTCTCCTTGCCAGATCCTCCCGGGGCCTTGGGGTAGGTTCTCCTGCCAGGTAATAGGCTTTCTATAGGCTGTGGCAGCAGCTTGACTGATAGAGAGCATTCCAGACAATTTGGAGACAAAGATCTTGGCATAAACCCTTGCACTTCTTCTGCTCTTGTGTTAACAAAACCAGCCAAAGCTTTGGAGGGAGAACTGCTTTTTCATAGTCAAATATGCATTGCATCTGAATAAACTAGCCATGTCTTGCAGTTGCCTTAATACCATCCACTAGAAGAAAAAGATGCAATGGCCTGTTTTCTTGACATGACAGCAGGCAAAACAGTTTAAGCAACCAACCTGCTTTCTGCCACCTGGGTTTTCCATGGCTTCATACCTATAACAACAACAACAACAACAACAACAACAACAACAACAACAACAACAACAACAACAACAACAACAACAACAATAATAATAATAATAATTTATTATTTATACCCCACCCATCTGGCTGGGTTTCCCCAGCCACTCTGGGCGGCTTCCAACAAAACACTATAATACAATAACCTATTAAACATTAAACACTTCCCTAAACAGGGCTGCCTTCAGATGTCTTCTAAAAGCCTGGTAGTTGTTGTTCTCTTTGACATCTGGTGGGAGGGTGTTCCACAGGGAAGGCGCCACTACCGAGAAGGCCCTCTGCCTGGTTCGCTGTAACTTGGCTTCTCACAGTGAGGGAACCACCAGAAGGCCCTCGGCGCTGGACTCAGTATCTGGGCAGAATGATTGAGGTGGAGACGCTCCTTCAGGAATACTGGACCGAGGCCGTTTAGGGCTTTAAAGGTCAGCACCAACACTTTGAATTGTGCTCGGAAACGTACTGGGAGCCAGTGTAGGTCTTTCAAGACTGGTGTTATGTGGTCCCAGCGGCCACTCCCAGTCACTAGTCTAGCTGCCGCATTCTGGATTAGTTGTAGTTTCCGGGTCACCTTCAAAGGTAGCCCCACATAGAGCGCATGGCAGTAGTCCAAGCGAGAGATAACCAGAGCATGCACCACTCTGGTGAGACAGTCTGCGGGCAGAGAGGGTCTCAGCCTGCGTACCAGATGGAGCTGGTAAACAGCTGCCCTGGACACAGAATTGACCTGCACTTTCATGGACAGCTGTGAGTCCAGAAAGACTCCCAGGCTGCACACCTGGTCCTTCAGGGGCACAGTTACCCCATTCAGGACCAGGGAGTCCTCCACACCCGCCCGTCTCCTGTCCCCCCAAAACAGTACTTCTGTCTTGTCAGGATTCAACCTCAATCTGTTAGCCGCCATCCATCCTCCAACCACCTCCAGACACTCACACAGGACCTCCACCGCCTTCACTAGTTCCGATTTCAAGACCACAATAAATACCTAACCTACAAAAATGGAAAATGGCTGTATAAGACACAACAAGGAGTCAGCATTTTTGGACAAAGAGTGGTTTAAGAAAATGCATAGGATTCAATTTGTGTAGTAAGAGTTGTCATGTCACTAGCTATCTAATAAATTACTAAGAGACTTGGTGGTGGTGGCAGAAGCAGTGATGCTCAAGAAGCTTTGGGCAATGATTGGCTTGCCTGCCTTTCTGTCACAGAGGGGCTGGGCAGTGAAAGGCCTCCCTAGCAGTGGCTGGTTGAGTGGAGCAAACAGAAACCCCCAAGAGAAGAGGCGGGAGCCTGTGGGGCAAACTAGATGTGGCACCGTTCAAGCTTGTTTGCATAAATAGCAGGTGTGGTAAGTAGTGGCCCATCTTGTCTTGCCCCCTGAAAACAAATTTGGAGGAAGAAGGAGTGTCTCAGGAGAATGAGGAGAAAGCAAAAAGTGGGATTCTGAGGAGGGATAAGGAGAAGTAGGAGAGAAAATGAACTTGGAGGGGAAAACTGAAGTTCACTGATTGATATGAAATAACAGCCCAATCTTTAATCTAGTGTCGCAGCCTACCTTTGCAGGCAGCAGGGGTCTTTAGACACATGAAAAATGGCATTAGACTATTGGTTGATAAGGAATGTAGTGCCAGCTCCAAGTTTCGGTGGGCCCTTTGGCAAGACACTCTCCAGGACCCCCAGCATGACACCCCCCCCGTGGGTCTAGTTACTCTTTGCCATTAGCCGCAGAGCTTGCTGATGCTCATCTTCCTCATCACTGCTTGCCAGACAGAGAACCAATGAGCAAGCAAGTGGCATCATCTACTGTCTGCACGCATCACTTTTTTTCTGGGCCAGAGGGAAAGGAGGGTGAACAAGTAGTGAGAGGGTTAGTGGTTTCTTTCACTCAACAGGACTTACATCGTGGTTAACTGAGATCTGCATCTTAATAGAAGCATTAGCAAAGCAGTTCAATGAATCATCATCAATCTTTATTACGGTCCAGAGACCCAACAAATCATTACAAATCAATACACCGTGCTGCTCCAGAGAAGCGGACACGGAGCAATGGATCCAAACTACTAGAAAGAAGATTCCACCTAAACGTTAGGAAGAATTTCCTGACAGTAAGAGCTGTTCGACAGTGGAATTTGCTGCCAAGGAGTGTGGTGGAGTCTCCTCCTTTGGAGGTCTTTAAGCAGAGGCTTGACAACCATATGTCAGGAGTGCTCTGATGGTGTTTCCTGCTTGGCAGGGGGTTGGACTCGATGGCCCTTGTGGTCTCTTCCAACTCTATGATTCTATGATTCACAATTCATGCAGCCTACCTCCAGGTTAAACAAGCATTTTGTTTAGAATATAGGGCTCATTTGATCATGCAACCACCGATAAAAACTTTTCCACTGCTAATGTTCTAACATTTGTCCAGTCTTCCAGTAGGAACCTGACATAATGAGCCTCTGATTTTCCCAGGAAAGGTACCAGCAAGGATAGTATCAGTTCAGCCCTGGCTTGCTCATATTTTGCACAATGCAACAAAATATGTTTTATGGAATCGATGTCTTGAGCACACAAGCAAAGTCTGTCCTGGTAGGGAACTCCTCTCAACCTGCCATCCAACACTGCAGAAGGGAAGACATTCAGTCTGGCTTTGGTGAAAAGCCCTCGGTAGTTTGGTACTGTCAGGTTTTTAATGTAAGATGTTAACTTAAAGACATACCCATATTGTTTTTTGTTTTTTTATAATATTTTATTAGGTTTTAACAATAAAAGGTTTAGAAAAATAGTAACAACAAAAAAGATACAAAGTTATAAAATACAAAGATACAGACATTAAACACACACAAAAAATAGAAAAAAGACATAATAAAAAAGACAAAAATTCCCTCCTTCTTAAATTCTCCTCTTTAGTTAACTTATTTTCCTGACTTCCTCACGTCTCCCATTTTTGTATCCCTTTTAAAAGTTAATTCAGCAAATTCATGTCCTATTAGTCTATCTATTATTAATCCAATTTTACATTTTACCTTGTTGCTAGAACCCCTGCAATTCATTTCAATGTCCTCAACATTCAAAAATTTTACAATATTTCTGCAAATAAGTTTTGGATTTCCTCCAATCTTCTTCCACCGACTCTTCTCCCTGGTCTCGGATTCTGCCAGTCATTTCCGCCATCTCCATGTAGTCTATTAGTTGCATCTGCCATTCTTCCAAGGTGGGTAGGTCTTGTGTCTTCCAATGCTTTGCAATGAGAATTCTTGCTGCTGCTGTAGCATACATAAAAAAGGTTCTATCCTTCTTTAACACCGACTGGCCGACTATACCCAGGAGAAAGGCCTCTGGTTTCTTCGCGAAAGTATATTTAAATACCTTTTTCAATTCATTTCCCAGAAAGCCTTAATCCTTGGACACGTCCACCAAAGGTGAAAAAAAGTACCTTCAATTTCTTTACATTTCCAACATTTGTTATCGGGCAAGTGGTATATTTTTGCTAGCTTGACTGGAGTCATGTACCACTTGTACATCATTTTCATAATATTCTCTCTTAGGGCATTACATGCCGTAAATTTAATCCTGGTGGTCCACAACTTCTCCCAGTCAGCAAACATAATATTATGACCTATATCTTGTGCCCATTTTATCATTGCAGATTTTACCATTTCTTCCTCAGTATTCCATTTCAACAGCAGATTATACATTCTTGAAAGTATCTTAGCATTGGGTTCTAACAATTCTGTTTCTAACTTTGATTTTTCCACCTGGAAACCATTTTTTTTATCCAAGTTATAAACCTCTCTTATCTGAAAATAATGTAACCAGTCTTGCACCTTCTCTTTAAGTTTGTCATAACTCTGCAATTTCAATTTGTCACCTTCCTGTTCTAGAATTTCCCAATATTTTGGCCATTTAGCCTCCATGTTAAGTTTTTTCAAAGCTTTCGCTTCCATAGGTGACAGCCACCTTGGGGTTTTACTCTCCAGAAAGTCTTTGTATCTTATCCAGACATTAAACAGTGCTTTCCTGACAATATGGTTTTTAAATGCCTTGTGTGCTTTTACCTTGCCATGCCATAAATATGCATGCCACCCAAATATATTGTCATACCCTTCAAGATCCAAAACATCTGTATTCTCAAGAAGTAACCATTCCTTCAGCCAGCAAAAAGCTGCTGACTCATAATAAAGTTTTAAGTCTGGCAGGGCGAACCCCCCTCTGTCTTTAACATCAGTCAGAATCTTAAATTTTATTCTGGGCTTTTTGCCCTGCCAGACAAATCTAGATATATCTCTTTGCCACTTCTTGAAACAGTCCATCTTATCAATAATTTGCAATGATTGGAATAAGAATAACATTATCGGCAATACATTCATCTTAATAACAGCAATTCGACCCAGCAAGGAAAGCTTCAAATTCGTCCAAATTTCTAGATCTTTCTTTACCTCTGACCAGCATTTCTCATAATTTTCTTTAAATAGGTTCACATTCTTAGATGTCATATTCACCCCCAAGTATTTTACCTTCTTTACTAATGTTAAGTCAGTCTCTTTCTGAAACCTCTCTTTCGCTATCGGCGTCAAATTTTTCTCCAAAACCTTAGTTTTCAATTTATTCAATTTAAAGCCTGCCACTTGACCAAAGTCCTAGATTACTTCTAGGGCCCTCTTAGTGCTTAATATCGGCTCCTGTAGTGTCATAACAAGGTCATCTGCAAAAGCTTTAAGTTTATATTGTTTAACTCCGACCTGAATCCCTTGTATCAAATGGTCCCTTCTGATCATATTTAGCAAAACCTCCAGGACCGAGATAAAAAGTAATGGGGAAATTGGGCAACCTTGTCGTGTTCCTTTCTCTATTTTAAACTCTTCTGTAACCATATTGTTTACTATCAATTTAGCTTTTTGTTCAGAATATATCGCACCTATACCATTTTCAAAGTTTTGTCCAACCCCCATCCCCTGAAGGTTCTTCTTCATAAAACTCCAGGAAATATTGTCAAAGGCTTTCTCTGCATCTATAAAAATCAAGACTGCTTTTGTGTTAATGTTCACCTGCAGCTTTTCTAAAATGTTTACTATATTCCTCGTATTGTCCAATAGATGTCTTCCAGGGAGAAAGCCAGCCTGGTCTTTATGTATCACCTCTGCCAAAACTTTTTTCAATCTTCTAGCCAAAATGTCTGCAAAGATTTTGTAATCCACATTAAGTAGGGATATGGGGTGATAGTTCTTAAGTTGTGTCTTTTCAGACTCAGTTTTCGGTATAAGTGTGATATAAGCTTCTTTCCACGTCTCCGGCGCCTTTTCCCCCTCCATAATTTCATTACAAACCTCCTTTAATGGTTCGATTAAATAGTCTTTCAAAGTTCTGTAGTACTTGGAGGTTAGTCCATCCGGCCCTGGAGATTTGCCCAGTTGCATATTCTGAATCGCGCCTTCCACCTCTTGTTCAGTTATTTTATAATTCAGTAATACTTTATTTTCCTGAGAAACTTTTTGTAATCCATTAATTTTCAAAAATTGATCAATTTTTGGCTCAGACTGCGGCCCTTGTGTGTAAAGTTGTTTAAAATATCTCTGGAAGCAACTTCTAATCTCCTGTGGGTTCTGTATATTCTTTCCATCCACTTCAAGATTGGTAACCGTGTTTAACTTTTGTCTCTTCTTCAGCTGCCATGCTAACAGCTTCCCACATTTATTGGCTGATTCGAAGGTATTTTGTCTCATCTGTTTAACTTTCCATTCAATGTCCTGATTTATCATTTTCATATATTGTACTTGATATAACTTAATTTCTCTCAATATCGCTTGTGATTTTGGTTTAGCTCTGAGTTTTTTCTTTCCTTCTCTTATTTTCTCCAAAATCTTCTCTTTTTTCTCATTTTGAGTTCTCCTTTTTATTGCATTTTGCTGGATCAAAAACCCTCTCATTACAGCTTTGCTTACATCCCAGATTGTTCTTTTTTCCACTGTAGTCTTCAAGTTTATCTCAAAATAGTCTTTTATAATTTTTTGGGCCTTCTTGATAATTTCTGGATCTCTAAACAAGGCGTCGTTCATCCTCCATCTGAAGGAACCAGTCAATGTTGGTTTCATTTCCATTTTCACAGGGTTATGGTCAGAGCAAGTTTTTGGGCAAATTTCCACTTTTTGAATCTTAGGAGCCATTCCTCTGGTTATCCAGATTTGGTCAATCCTTGTCCAAGTCTTTTGGGCTTCAGAAAAGAATGCCCCCTCTCTACCTAGGGGGTTCTTGGTTCTCCAGATGTCAATTAAATCCATATTGTCTGTCATTTCAAAAAAGGTTTTCGGTAGTCTTCCGTCTTTTGTCACCACTTGTTAAAGACATACCCATATTGAACTCCTACTGCCAGCGGACTACAGACTGCGTATGATCGTGATCGCAAGTCACTGTGTGCATTATCCCATAATCTTTGCTTTAACGTCTTTAGGGCGCCTTCATAACTCAGGTAGTACAGTTGGGGGAATGACAGATCAATAGAGATGGCTTTTTTAGCGATGGTTTTCTGCCATTTGCTGACAAATTCCTCATTGGTCAGGTGTTGGTACAAACCCTTCCCTAGATCAAACACTGAAATCCTGAGCCAATTTTTTAGGGCAGCCCACCACGCTTTAGTTGAAATTGGGCATTCACCAGCTTCTAACAGAAGAATGGAGTTGGGGACGCAGTTGGGTACCTGCAGCAGAGATGAAATTTTGCCTGAAAGTCATCTAGCTTTGGCAGGTCCCCATTATGCCAGACATTTGCTGCGTACAGGAGTTGGGAAATGGGCTTTGCGTTGAAAACCCTTAAGGCTGCTGGAACATATTTGCCGCCCTTTGTGAAAAAGAATCTGAGTATGGCTAGCTTTGTAATCTCTGCCTTTTGAAGGGAGGTTTGCCAGTGATGCTTCCAAGATCCTGTATGATGGAATGTGAGCCCTGGGTAACTGAAGTATTTTATCTGTTCAAGGTTATGGCCATCCAACACCCATTTAGACCGGGAGAAGTTTCTTTCGAAAACTAAAATTTTAGATTTTTCATAATTAATGGATAAACCATTTCCAGAACAGTAATCAGAAAATTTCCTCAGCAGATAATTCAAACCCGGTCTGGAACGTGAGATGATGGCCGCATCATCAGCATATAACAACAAGGGTGTCCTTCTCATTCCTATTTTTAGAATTTGTCCATCTGGGTCCATTAAGCTCTCTTCTAGGTCATTTAAGAATAGACAAAACAATGTGGGGGCCAAAATACAACCCTGTCTCACCCCCCTAGTCATCTCGATGCTGTTCGATAGCTGTCATCTTCCTCATCACTGTTTGCCAGACAGAGAACCAATGAGCAAGCAAGTGGCATCATCTACTGTCTGCACGCATCACTTTTTTTCTGGGCCAGAGGGAAAGGAGGGTGAACAAGTAGTGAGAGGGTTAGTGGTTTCTTTCACTCAACAGGACTTACATCGTGGTTAACTGAGATCTGCATCTTAATAGAAGCATTAGCAAAGCAGTTCAATGCACTCAAAACCCAGGCAGCCATTGAGACTTCCGGTTTGGTCAGCCATGGTTGGCTTGCTGTTGGTTACATCTCTGCCATTTCGCATGGGATATTTTGAGGATGAAATGTGAGTAATCATCCTTCCAGCCCCCCCCCCCCCGGGTGGGCAGCTTCACCCACAGATCGCCCAACACCTGCCCCCAATCTGGTAGGAATGAGGGGGCAGGGGGCGCTGGGTGGAAAACACCATGCGTCTCTTCAGCAACTCTCCAAAGTCGCCGCCATGAGTGAGCAAACTCCTGATGATAATTTAAGATGATAATTCGGACTTACCTAATTAACAGGCATGCTCTGAGTGAGTTATTAACTGTGTGGGAAAGACTTATGAACTTGCAATTAATTCTGATGGACTGTTAAGAGTGGAAGATGGGAATTGAGGCTCCTAGGTAAAGTACAGGCTTATCTGTTCTGGTTTGAGACAAAACGGAAGGGTTTGGACATATGCCTGAAACAATTGGCAGAAAGCCATATTTCCTCCATTTTGGGACGTGTTGTATTGGATAACAACTGGCATGAAGAAGCAAAAGTGAAAGACACAGAAGAAAATAAACACCCACACAGAAACATACTGTTTTGATATAACTCGCTTGCTGGACGAACTCAGAGGCTGTGAAAACGAACGAAGGATTAACGTCGGATTGATTTATGGGAACCACCTGGACTAATTAAGAAAGCAGCGCAAATGTGAGATGATGGCAATCCTCCGACCTCATAGTGTGGGAAGTCAAACAAAGATTTATGATTTGGCTTAATATTTGGACTGTTTGATTATTTTACAATTCGGAATGTCCTTAATGTGGCATTTATTGGATTGTTAAATTGGAAAACTTAATAAATATTATTTAAAATAATAATAATAAATAAAACCCAGGGGAGGAATAGGGAGGTCACTCAAGCTTATCTTTCTCTTGGGTCTTGCTTGCCAGTTCTGCCCTGAAGTCAATGAACGAAAGTTGGGTGAGGGATTCTCCCTGCACGAAATGGGAAAGAACTGTGCTCATGAACCTCTTTATTGTCTCCATCAAAGGGAACAGTTCAAACAGTACCAGTATGAGACCCGGGAGGCAGCAGAGGAGGCGATGGAAGCAGGGGCGGGGGCAGCCTCGAAGCCGCCGGGCCGCCACATCCCGCCTTGAGCGGGTGTGGCCAGATGGAGTCATTCCTTATGTGATCAGCGGAAATTTCAGTGGTAAGTTTTACACACTGTGAAACTGTGATTCTCCCCTAAAATGCAGAGATGAAGAAGAGCAAACTGCTAGGCCTACAGCATGATTCCGGTGTGACAGAGATATTGTGGAGAGATTGCCAGATTGCTCTGCACTGCATATTTTGTGAAGCCTACTATTCCGCCTGAAACAAAACATGAAAAATAGACTAACTGGCTTCTCTTACATTTCAGGAGAGAACCTCGTACTCTCAGGTTAATACTCATTTACTCCATCAGTCTTCCCTAACCTGGTACCGTCCAGATGTTTGGAACTATAACTCCTGTCAGTTCCGGCCAGCTGGGGGCACCACACTAGGAAAGGCTGTACTAGACTTAAGAGCTATGCCAGGCAGCTTGAGAAGAGCATTCTTGGTACAAAATGGATTATAACCTACAGAATGTGCTTTTGATTGATTAAGTAGTGTGGAATAAGGATGACTTGGGGATTATGTTGTGTGTGCACAAGAAAACACCTGAACTCAGCACTTATTAGCATGCAGTGTGTACATGCCACTACAAAGGAATATGCAAGGGAAATCCCCTATGTCTGAATTCTAGTAGAAATGCCACATACTTCAGTCTGTAGCTCCCATGTCAATCTGTATTCAGATATCTGATTATCTTAATGATTTAGGTAATTGAGATTGCATTAAAATAAATAATTGTCCCATACCTTAACTGAGTAATCAATTCTCAACAAACTGGATTGGTAAGAATGTGCCAGTGCAAGTCTCTGAGAACTGAACTGAGAACTCCATTCTTGCCAGAAACCCTACAATGTTATGTGTTGTAGGGAAAAGAATGCTGCTAGTAGGAGAGGCTTTGCAGAGCGTATGAATCCCATTTTCCCTCCTCCAGGAACTCAGTGTGCTGCATATTGAATGCAAAAGACCCCAGCAGGCCTTACTCCAGAAGTGGGGGTTCTTCAGTAATCAGCCTTTAAGGGCACCTCTGCGTGTTGCTCCCGCCTTTCTCAAAAAAATCTGCATGGGACAAATTGTGCTTCATTCTCCCTTAGAAGGCCTTGCAGCTGAGGCCTTTCCTGTTCCCCTTCCACTCATTGCCCAGCTCTTTGCATCTTGGAAATCACGGAACCCTCACCATCACTCCTCTCCAAGCTGAACCACTGAAAGGGAAAGCAGGTGATGTAGGTGAGGCCATTTGAGGCAGCTTGGGGCCACAACAGACGCTTACCTGTCTAGATCATTCTCAAACTTGGGTCTCCAGCTGTTGTTGGACTACAGATTCAGCTAGACCGGTAAAGAAAAAGTGATTTATATGCAATGTACGTTTGATATAAGATTGTGCCACGAGATGGTGACATGGAGTTCCCGTTCTCTACTTCTTTTCCTTATTTAAATTTACAACGCTTTAAACAGAAACACTTCTTTGATGTGTCTAGATCCAGCCCACAACTGCCATAATCCCTGGCCACTGGTCCTGCTAGCCAGGGATGCTGGGAGTTGTAATCTAACAACACCTGGAGTCCCAGGCTTGAGAAACAGTGATCTAGATTCTAGGTTCAAGTATGGACATCATGTTGAGCAGCTTCACAGCTCTGTTTTGCTCTGTTTTGGTTCCCTGTTAGTTGTAATCCAATTGCCTCATCTCCTTAGTGATCTGAACAAAAAGTACTTGGATGTTCTGTTGCTAAATTCCAGGCTATGAAGTAAGAAATTTATTGTCCAGTTTTAACCAGGGCTTGCTCTTATGCCTTGGAAGCTCAATTTTCAGTTTAAGTCAGGCCTGCAAGCTAGGGGGAGTGAAGATGGGTTTTCATCAACCACTTTCATACCTTCCAGTAGCACCTTAAAGACCAACTAAGTTAGTTCTTGGTATGAGCTTTCGTGTGTATGCACACTTCTTCAGATACACATGTGGAAGGAATTTTTTTATTTTGACTATGGCAGACCAACATGGCTACCTATCTGTAACTGACCCTTTCATACCAACAGAGTAGCTACCAAGCCAAGATGGATAAAAAGTGATTTAAAACAACAGTGACAGCAACAACATGCCAATCAATACCATTGGATCTAAAATTAATAAATCATATGTTTTGAAATTACAGCCATCTATGAATATTTAACACCAAATTCCACATGAACCTGCAGTGCACTGGGACAAGAGAAATCTCCCTTCCTGCTGTGCTCCACTACCAAGACGGACACCTCTCTGCACTGGGCCAAATTCAACTCATTTTTTTATTCACTCATCTTAGTCTCTCTCTTTAAAAAAAACCCCAGATACAGACAAATCTAAATTTCCATTAAACGTTAAAGCCTATACTTAGAATCTCTGAAAACTGGATTGTGATCATTTTTCTAGCTTCTAAGGTTAAGCATCATATGTGGCAACCAGCAGGGCAAACTGCAAAATTAGGGGTTCTCTGGCAAATAGGTCATATATTTTATATTTTTTCGTTAATTTGTTTTTATTAGTAGCTCTCTTCTGGACTCAGAAATTAGCAAACCATCACTGACACTCACATCCGGGTTATGTCATCTGCATCTCAACAGAAGCATCTGCCTACGCAGATGACTTTGTTTTCTGTTTTTATGTTTTGCAATGTGTACAGTTCTGAAATAATATTTATGGCTCTGCCAACAAACAGCATGGGCAGTTTTCTTTCCATCTTGTGGGGAACATGGCTAAGTCCCCTCTGAGACCTGCCCCCTCTAATCCTGAGTCTGGTGATGTGACCTTGCCCTTTCCTGTACAGATGCTAGAGAGCAGTCCTGAGTTCCACTCCCCTCTGGTTAAGACCTGCACTTCCTCCTACAGCACCATTGCAATTGTAATATGCTGTCTCATATACTCCACATGCTCATCTTGACAATTGTTCAATTGCTCACACAGCTCAGAGTGAGGACTATTCTGGGCTGCATCAATAGGAGTATAGCATCTAGATCAAGGGAAGTAATAGTGCCACTGTATTCTGCTCTGGTCAGACCTCACCTGGAGTACTGTGTCCAGTTCTGGGCACCACAGTTCAAGAAGGACACTGACAAACTGGAACGTGTCCAGAGGAGGGCAACCAAAATGGTCAAAGGCCTGGAAACGATGCCTTATGAGGAACGGCTAAGGGAGCTGGGCATGTTTAGCCTGGAGAAGAGGAGGTTAAGGGGTGATATGATAGCCATGTTCAAATATATAAAAGGATGTCACATAGAGGAGGGAGAAAGGTTGTTTTCTGCTGCTCCAGAGAAGCGGACACGGAGCAATGGATCCAAACTACAAGAAAGAAGATTCCACCTAAACATTAAGAAGAACTTCCTGACAGTAAGAGCTGTTTGACAGTGGAATTTGCTGCCAAGGAGTGTGGTGGAGTCTCCTACTTTGGAGGTCTTTAAGCAGAGGCTTGACAACCATGTGTCAGGAGTGCTCTGATGGTGTTTCCTGCTTGGCAGGGGGTTGGACTCGATGGCCCTTGTGGTCTCTTCCAACTCTATGATTCTATGATTCTATGACTATAGACATCTTCCCTCTCTAGTGAGCTTTGGGCCTCTCTCTGTTTCCTGTAGGCAGCCAACGAGCCGTCTTTCGGCAGGCCATGCGCCACTGGGAGAAGCACACCTGTGTCACCTTCTTGGAACGGAATGATGAAGACAGCTACATTGTGTTTACCTTTAGACCTTGTGGGTAAGCCAGAGACAGAACTTCTCAACATCTGAAGTCGCATGGATGCTGAAGTCCCCAGCAGCATGTCTTTCCCTTGGTCCAGTTCTTCCTTCTCCTGGGAAGGGAATGGGGGTGAGGAGAGGAGCATGATTTTACCTTCTAAAGACCCTTCTCCTTCTCACAGTGGAAAAAGCAAAGAAGTTTGTACTTGTGTTTCTTGCTGAGATGTTCTTGGCCTATTTGCAAGTGAATTTGGCACTCTCTTGTTCTCCTCACAGGTGCTGTTCCTATGTGGGGCGCAGAGGAGGAGGACCACAGGCCATCTCCATTGGGAAAAACTGTGACAAGTTTGGCATTGTGGTGCATGAGCTGGGCCATGTCATTGGTTTTTGGCATGAGCACACACGCCCAGACAGAGATGAGCACGTGTCCATTATCCGTGAAAACATCCAACCAGGTAAAAGTGCCCATTTTCTCCCTGTTCTTCTAGTCTTCATCCCAACAAAGCAAAGTAATGTAAAGCAAGCATGAGCAGTCCAGCAAAAGATGCTTGTCTGGTGGAACATGGGAGTTCTGTCCTTAGTCCCACTGTTCTTTCTTCAGCCATTCATGACTCACCTTGTCATCTGACCAGTGTTCTCCTTCTCTGCTGCTTTTTTGCCCCATATTGTCCACACACACACACACACACACACACACACACACACACTCTCACTGTATCTACCTATGCAGTGCTTACATATTCTCCTTCTGAGAGCACTGTGCCCAGCACGTTGGACAAACTTAGAAAATGGCAGAGCCTGGGACAGGCTGGCAAATTGATGTACCTCAAATTTCACTGCTGAAGTTGTGCAGAGTCAAAAACAGTGAAGCATATAGCTCAGTCAGCATCACTGAGCAGCCTAAGCCAATGCGCTGCTCTAATCGCTACCGCTGGATAGCAGTTCTGTGTGAGCAGGAGACCTGGGAGATGCTAGTACATGAGAGACAGATATTTGCTCCTTGCCCAGCTTAGCCTAGTCTGCTTTTCTCATGCTTCTACCTCCTGCTGTTTCCGCAGGGCAGGAGTATAACTTCTTGAAGATGGAGTATGAAGAGGTGGAGTCTTTGGGAGAGACGTACGATTTTGACAGCATAATGCACTATGCCAGGAACACCTTCTCCAAGTGAGAGTCCAAGATGCTATTACTTCTTACATTCATTCAGCCCATATGCATTGACACGCAGGCACACCTGGCTCTTCTTTCAGGTGAAGGCCACACCCTGGGGGAAAGGTTTCCTGGTTTCATTCGCAAGCCTCAGAATGAGCCCAAGAGGCTGAGAGGGATTTTAAAGACCCAGTGTGGTGTAGTGGTTCAGAGCGGTGGACTCGCAATCTGGTGAACCGGGTTCGCTTCCCCGCTCCTCCACATGCAGCTGCTGGGTGACCTTGGGCCAGTCACACTTCTCTGAAGTCTCTCAGCCTCACTCACCTCACAGAGTGTTTGTTGTGGGGGAGGAAGGAAAGGAGATTGTGAGCCGCTTTGAGACTCCCGAAGGGGAGTGATAAAGCGGGATATCAAATCCAAACTCCTCCTCTTCTTCTTCTTCTTCTTCTTCTTCTTCTTCTTCTTCTTCTTCTTCGTCAACCCCTTTCATCAAGAGTAGGAAATCCATATCTGAACCATTCTCAGGAGTGACTCCAGCTGTTTGGGGGCCTAAAGTTTAGCCCTTGCTCTGATTGCTGCTATCTGCCCCCCTGGCTACTTTTCCCTCCAATTGATGTCCCCAAGAACAGCCATTTGCCAGCTCTAGTGTGGATTCGCCATGTCTTGCCCATTCAGATTTTGCAGGGGCTCCACATGATCCGTGTGTAATCTTCCCAGGTTTTCCTAGTGCTGCTTACTTGCTTTTTCTTACCATAGAAAGTTTGCCTCTTTTGAGATGGATGAAAGAGGACCACATTCTCCACAGGTGTAGCTGCCCCTAGTAGAACTCTGCTGCTGCTGCTGCTGCTGCTGTTGGTGTTTTTTTTTAAAGGAGGTGTTTTTTTTAATGGCCAGTGATGTATTTGGCAGGTGAACCTCTCACAGCTCAACACACATTCACCATAAACTTTTTGGGCGGACACCATTTTATAATCTCATTATTATTATTTAAATCAATTTCTACATTATCACTAAAACTCCTTAAGTGAAAGAGGGTTATGGTGCTGTAACATATAATGCTATTTTTTTTTAAAAAAATGAGGAGACTCCTTCCTGGTCACCACCTCCTGAAATCCCCCCCCCCAAAAAAAAACTGCTCAGGTGACCAGCATCTTCCTGCTCCCCCCACCAGCAGCTGTGTGGTGTCCACTGGTGTGAAGAGGGACTAGCAGGAGACTCATACCAAAGAAGTACAGGGTTCCCAGTAGTGTGGGAGGTCAGTTGTGATTCTGCTTCTAGCTTGCAGCGGAAGAACAATGACGATTAGTGCTAGAAGCCGCGTGTCCGGAAGCAGCTACAGTTGGCTTGCTTATGAGCCTGGTTGCAATGAGGTTTCAGCTTGTGTTCATGTAACTTGCAAAAAAGAAACATGCTGGTGCGCATTGCAGCATGTGAAGGTATGGGGTGAGGTGGTCCTCCCACAAGATTTCGCTCTATCAGTTTCTTTTGACAACGAAAGCTTTTGAGATTGGTTCAGGTAATAAACAAAAAATAAGCCCTTGACTAAGGCATTTTTGGCTGAAAGCCAATTTTTGTGGTGAGGAAAGCGACCGAAAAATGCACCAGAAAGTCACCCTTGCTTGACCTGGCATTGTCTAACCTCCCCATAAGCTTGGTGCAAGCAGATCGGTTCAGTAAACAGATTGTCTGGAAGCAACCTGGGTTGAACTGTGAGGGGGCCAAGAGTGGGGGGCCTGGCCTCTTTGAAAGCCCCCCACAGGAAGAGAGCTCTAGCTCCAGCCTCCGTCCGCGAGTCTTGCCTAGACCACTTTAGACTGCAGGTGGAAGCTCCTGTGACTGAATGCATTTCCATACCCCCTGCAAGAAAAATCCCACCCCAGGTATTAAGGAGAAAGACTCTAGACTAGCCTTCTCCTTGACAAGCTTGTTTTCTGTGTGCAGGGGGGAAATAGTACGTATTGAGGTGAAACCCTACCCGCAGCCAAAAGCAGAGGTGCAGGCAAAGGGAAGGCTTGCTACCTCACTGAGAAGTGGGCCTCTTTCTGACTCCAGTTAAAATTGGGAACTGACATCATTAGATTTAGATTATATATATGTTGGGGATATGTACACTATTGTTGTTTAGCTCTCTGAAAGGCATTCCTTCCTCTGTTGCAAAAACTGGGGTACGCATTCATCCTTTAGTATTTGGTGACAATCAGAAGCAGGGTTGCCAACTCGATGGGGCTGAGGCCTCTACAGCCCCCCCCCCCCGTCTGCTGGGATGGGACTCAGCCCCTCCCCATCTTGAGGGGACAGGTTGTCACCCGGGCCCGTAGCGTTTCCCCGGGCCGGGCAGTCTGGCAGGTGAATGTTGCATTGGGAGGAGGCCTGGCTGGTCTCTCCTGATGTGACAGCCATCAAGCACACAACACATCAGCCCTGTCTGTGCCTGTCATCAGAAGTATGACGATTCACTCGTGGCAAGGCTACCCCTCCCCTTCTATTATTTGAGAAGAGGATTTTATGCTTCTGATGAAGAATTGATCCTTTGGCCCTATAAAGTTTATAGCATGGCCCATGGTTGTTGTAGTCCTACACAACATCTGGAGGACCACAGGTTTCCCACCCCTGCTTTAAAACATCAGGAATGGCCTCTAGCTTTTATTATTTTATTTTATTTATTTTATTTTATTTTTTAAATCATAGGATTAGTGAATTACCATTTTCTCCGAGAGCAGGGTATGGCGCCACAGACAAGATTGTGTCTCTCTCTGCCCGCCCCCCCCCCCATCTGCACACTCTGCACATGGTTGCTGGTTTACAAGGAGAATGACCAGGATTGGAGATAGTGGTGGCCAGAGGGGAGGAAAGTGTTAATTGGGAGAAGCGGGAAAAGGAAGCAGGCTGACAGGAGAGGAAGAGGTGCTGGTGAGGGTGACACAGGCTGCAGCGTAGTGTTGTCTATGATGGGGATTACTCAGAAGGAAGTCCATATGACAAGATTGTTACCATATTTTTCGCCCTATAGGACGCACTTTTTCCCCTCCAAAAATGAAGGGGAAATGTGTGTGCGTCCTATGGGGCAAATGCAGGCTTTCGCTGAAGCCTGGAGAGCGAGAGCGGTCGGTGCGCACCGACCCCTCTCGCTCTCCAGGCTTCGCGGACCTCTCCGCAAGCAGCAGGAGTGCTCCCGCTGCTTGGGGAGAGTTGCCGGCATCCCGAAGCCTGCGCGCGCTGAAATCAGCGTGTCCAGGCTTCGCGGACCTCTCCGCAAGCAGCGGGAGCCAGCGCTGGGCTCCCACGGCTTGCAGAGAGCTGCCTGTTTGGGGGCTGGGGTCGGGGGAAGCTCGGGCTGCCCCAGCCCCGCGCCTGGGGGGGGGGAATAATTTTTTCCCCTTTATTTCCCCCCCAAAAAACTAGGTGTGCCTTATGGGACGGTGCGTCCTATAGGGCGAAAAATACGGTAATCTCATCCTCTCTGTGTGTGTCTCTCTCGCACACTGCAGATGTCAGAAAACCACTTTCATTCACCCTTTGTCTCTTTTCTTTGAGGCCACAGGAAGGGGAGTCCATGCCCAAGCTGCCAGGCATGCATGGAACCCTGATGTTCTGTTCTCTCCTAGTCTGGCTTCTGAATAGCACCACAGTAGGTCTTTCTAAGTCCAGGCGCAAGCAGACACAGAAAAAACTGCTGAATGGGCTTCTGCATGTGCCCAGGCGAGAGCTGGAGAGCTTGGGAGAGAAAGAAACAGCTGCCTCATTCATGTGGCAGGGAATGCACTGGTGCCAGAGGGCAGGTGGAGGGACTGGGGGACAAGCAGCAGGGGAGGGGGGATGCTGTCAGAGGTAATGAAGAGGAAAAACTGTTGACTCAGCCACTCTGCTCTGACGCACTTTCAAACGGGGATATTCCACCGCGGATCCCAGAGGAACCCCTGCTTTGCATCCCGCATACCGTCTGGTGCCAGAGGGTCATCCTGGAGCAGCTACTGAACAAGTTCATGCTTTGCCGTATAGGAAGGCTCGTCACATGATGGTCCCAAGGCCAACACCAACACCCCCTCAAAGAAACAGCCCTGGCAGGCGCCTAGTGAGGCCTGGCAGCAGGGAGGCAGCATCCAGATTTCTCTAAGAATCAGGAGCAGAGTCAAATGTTTGCCTTAGGAAAGGCAGAAGGTGGCAATCTGTGCACAAGTGAAATGCCTGCAGCTCCCTCTGCCCCCTCTCAGGCTTGGACCACTTCTGCCTGTTTTTCTGTGCGTTGATGTACACATGGCTGTGCTTTTGCACAAGTAAATGCCAGTTGTGTTTTTGCACAAGTAAAATTGTGGGAAGTAGCCCTGTAAAAGAGAGGACATTTCCCTCTCAGGACCCCAGGCTGAAAGCTGTGCAGAATATCAGCTGTCTGACATTAGCCTCCTGTCAGTTTGTGAATTGGGGGTAGGAAGGGTTAGTACAGGTCAGACAGCTTGATTGGCATGAACTTGGGGAATTGTATCAGGCATTGGCAGCAATGATCCTTTCTCCTCCAGGTTAGCTTGAAACCATCCTCAGTAAGGAAATACAGTGGTACCTCGGTTTTTTAACATCTCCGTTGATTAACATTTCAGTTTTGGAACACCGTAAACCTGGAAGTAAATGCTTTGGGTTTCGAACAGGAAATGCGGCTTCCACTGAGTGCAAGATCCTGAGGCCTAGCTGTCGGCTATTGAGTTTTCAGTTTTTGAACATTTCAGAACTCAAACGGTCTTCCGGAACAGATTACTTTCGAAAACCGAGTTACCTCTGTACTGCAAACTGAACATTTCAGTGGCCAGGGATGCTAGGAGTTGTAGTCAAACCACTTCTGCAAAGCCTCCAGGCTGGCTGCCCCTGTTCCAGGCAGAGCTTGAGGGCCTTGCTTGCCTCCCTTCTCCTCTCATTTCTTATCCTTTTGCCCATGCCAGTCCAAAGGTGAGACATTTGCCTGGGGACTCTAAATAATTCCACAGTTGAAAATATTATTGCAGGATTAGAGCTGGCAAGACCCAGGTTCAAATCTCAACTTAGCCATGAAGCCTACTGAGGTGGTCTCAGTTCACCTCTCTCAGCCTATTCTACCTCACAGGATTGTTGTGAAGATTATAAAGTCCACTGACCACTACTCCTTCCTTCTGATTCATGTGGGTACAAATAATGCTGCCATCACAGCCTTCAACGTATAACAAGGGACTCTGGGCAGGAAGCTGAAGAGCCTTGGGGCACAGGTGGCATTTTCACCACTCCTTCCTGTTGAAGGTCGTGACCCAGAAAGAGAGGAAAATACTGGAGGGCAACCACTGGCTGTGCAGGTGGTGTCGCAAAGGAAGGGTTTGGCTTCTTGGATCATGGTCTCCACCAGTGCTATTTTTCTAGCAAAAGAGGTGCTGGAACGCACCATCTACACCTCCCTTGTTCTCTTAGAATGGCAATGGTGCCCACCTGAGAGGTGCTGGGACTGAGTTCCTGTGAGTTCCCCCTGAAAAAAGCCTGGTCTCTGCTTCCTTGAAGAAGGACTTCTGGCAAGAAATGGGCTATGCCTCATAGCAGTTGACAAGAATGTGTTGGATAAGAGTCTCACGAACCTCATCAGGAGAGCTTTAAACTAGATCCTGAGGGGGAGGGCAAAACATTACAGATGAGAGAAGAACATCTGGCACTGGGGATAATAGTTTCATTGATGCACAGGAAACTGAGGTGGTACTCTCCTTCCTTGGAGGTTTTTAAGCAGAGGTTTGCATTGCAGGGGGTAGGACTAGATGACCCTTGGGGTCCCTTCCAACTCTAAAATTCTGTGAGTCTATGAAATGAGGGAGGACGAGAACCATGTACAGCCTCTTGAGCACATATGAGGAAGCATAGGCTATCACAGCACTAAGGAAATAAATTTAAATGTAGGCAGAGTTATGCAGCCTAGCAATGACTGGTAAAAGTAAGAGCAGAAGAAAGGGTCTTGGAAAAGTTGGGCAAACCACACCAGTTGTTTTCTAAAACTAGAACAAGCATTGCTTGTAGTAATGGACACTGCATCGGAGGTACCTCTTCCCAGGGTCTCCCACTGCCCCCTTGCCTGAAGGCAGGGCAGCTGCCCACCTCTTCACAGAGTTATGCGTGAAAGATGCCAAAGCTGAGAAACCTCCAGGCTGCTGCCTCCCCCCCCCCCTTGCCAATTATTCTGCTACCAACAAGAGAAGCAGGCAGCGCTATGAAAAAAACAGCTAATGATGACCCTTCTGGCCCTCTTCAACTAGTTCCCACTGCAAACCAAATTAAATGCACAGCTTTTGTCTAAATGGTGTGACTCTGCAGAAGGAAATCTGATGAATGAGTGGAGGGATTGTAGCTCGAATTGCAGCTGAAGGGAGCTATATAGTAAACATAGCTGTCATTTCCTGGTTGTTTCCCCCAAATGTCAATAGAGGATTGTTCTCTGGAAAATAATTCCCCAAGTTTGGATTTCAGTAATCTTGGAGATGACATGTTAACCCTTTGCTTGAGAGTCTGATATAAGCCACATGGTTTGTCCAGGCCTGTGGCTTTGCATCTGCGTCCTTGCCCACATGTGAATGCAGCCTTCTACTCTTTGGATGGCACCAGCATACGAATTCTTATCTTGGCATATGAGCCATTTTCTTGGCAGTACATTAGCTAAGAGCTGCCTCTTTTAGGTCTGCCCAGTGGAGGAGCCTGTGTCCTTTCAGTCCTGCCAGTGGCGTGTTGAGGAGGTGTAAATAATCTCTGATTCCTGTAGTAAAGCACCTGGGGAGGGGCCAAAGGGGCTGGGCTTGCATTCTTCAGCTGCAGCTTGAGGTGAGCATGCTTTTGTTACACCACAGCCCTATCGCTCATCTGATCATGCCTTTGCCTGCCATCAAATTATGCTGTTGTCTCCTGAGCCTCTTGTTGTCTCCGGATTATCCTTCGTTTTTGTTGGGCTTGTCAATGTTTTTCCCTGGGAAGGTTGGCTTGCCAAGGGAATCTTTAAGTATGAGGATTTCTGCGTGTTCTGCAGAAGCATATGGCCCCAGGCTAGGAGGGTGTGGCCCCCATAATGTTTGCTCTTGCTCAGCATTTTTATGCTATTCAGCATGCTGAGGCTGGTATTGCGGTCAGGGTTATCCAGGCTGCCCAGGACATGCCTCTGGGTCTTTCTGATGGAAAGCTGTTGATAATTATTGTGCCAAAACTCTTTGCCCTGGAGCCCCGGGGTCCCTTGTCGTTAGCATTGCCAACTTGTCTTCTAGCAGGGCACCTGGCTCTTGACAATGGGCTGTAGTTGGGAGTTTTCTACAGGCCTTTCTATGTAACTGCAGTCCAATAGTAGTAGTAGTAGTAGTAGTAGTAGTAGTAGTAGTAGTATACCACCTTTCAACAGAAGACCACAATGCAGTTTACAACCTACAACACAAATATCACCAAATACCTGTGCAACATATAAATTAAAACAATTATATAAGCATAATAAAATACTAAGAATTAATATAATAAAATACAGATTCTCAATATAGCAACAGTATAAAATATAAGGGAAAGAAAAATCAGCAGCATGGTGTCCCAGAATACAGAAGCCAAAGACAAATGCAAATTCCTGGCCTCCTAAGAAGATGACAGAGCCTCTGCTCTCTGCTGGTAGCTTTCCTTTCCTTTCCTCTCCCTGCCTCTCACCCTGGGAGAATTTAACTTCCCTGACTCTTGCTCAAGGTCCTTCTGTCCTTTCCATGTGGGTTCAGCCTTTGCCCCCCCCCCACTAGCATCCCAGAAGGGGAGATGCCAGTGGGGCCATCCCCTGTGCTGTCTCCCCCTTGAGATGGCATTGCCCCATCACTGGCCAGCCTGCTGCCCACATCCTTGCCATCCCAGGGAGGGTGGAGTCCAGTTTGCCTATTTCTAGTTACATGGTCCATTAATTGAGCTATATCAGGGTTGACACACCAGCTTTCACGGGTCCCAAGGCTTGAACCATGAACCTCAGCGAGCCAAGGAATTAAGAGGTTGCAACATCAACCACTCTGACTGAAGGCGATATGAATCTTTTGGATCACTTCAGCCCTTGCCTAGTTGATGGAGGAGTATCTTCTCTTTGCTGCAGTTCTGCTTCAAGCCTCCAGCTCTATGGATGGTCTTCTGGGACCCTGAGTTGGAGAACATTCTCTCTCTCTCTCTCTCTCTCTCTCTCTCTCTCTCTCTCTGCATTTGGTCCCTGACAGCCCAGACCTGGACCTGGCACTAGCCTCCAGCCCAGTACTTTCCACAATGAGTCCAGATTGGGGGAAGCTGCTCAGAGAAGAGGCCCTCAGTGAGGTGTGTTTGGTTTTGCTTTTGCTTGCGTGGACTCTTTCCTCCTTCCTGCTGCTCATTTGCTTGCCTTCTGGGTCTAATCCCCATAGCCAGCCCTGGGGAGAGGGAGAGGCAAAATGAAGCTGCTATTCCTTCTTGCTCCTGCCCCTGCTCACTCATTCAGGGAAGGCAGGTAAACAAGCAGTGCCTGCAAACCCCACAGGCTTCAAAATGTCTCCAGGTGTGTCTGTGGGGGGTGGAAACTTGAGGCACCCAAAATGAATGGGAAGTTTTGCAATTATGACACAGGGTGACCCACTGTCTACACACAGACACTTTCTGGGCTGTGACAATATCATGCTGTGATGTCTGGAGAGCTTCTATCCCTGAATTATTTTTGCATTTGCCAGTCCTTTCCCTAAGAGCTTTACCTAATCCCACCATTTTGGGAAGCGTCTTCCAAGAACAAGCCTGGTATTTTTAAGCCTGCTTGATAAACCAGCTGGGCAACAGCAGCCTTGGTGCTTTTGTGACTCGGGTTCCAAGATTGTACACGAAAACTCCATGTATGTTTATTCATGGTGGTGCTGTCCTGGAGTTGTTCCCACTTGGTTTCCTGGATGGAGATTTGGAAGGCAGCAGGAAGAAGAGGCAGGCTGCTTCTGGTAGGGGCTGCCCTATGTCAGTCTTCCCTTTTGCTCCTTTTTGAAATTCCTTTGCTTCTGTCAGTCTGGGTCAGTTGCCAGATGTAGGCCTTTGCCAAGTGGAGGAAGGTGTAACATTAAGTGCAGCAGGCCAGGAAAATACTCCTGAAAATCACTTAAGGCAGCAGGATGGAAACTTGTAGGTCACTAGTGAAAATAGCTCTTTCAGACTTAAAACAGGTCAATATGGGTGGCAAGGGAAAGGTTCTATTGGCTAACAACCAAATTCCCATGCGTTGAGAGAGACAACTGTGTCAGCATGCAGACTCTCAGCTTTTTTCCTTATTTTCTCACTCTTCCTCTCCGTATTCTTTCACGGTCCTCACTTACTTCTCCAAATTGCTGTAGCCACCGCTGTTAAGTTTTCTATGGCTAAATCATCAGTGATAGGAGAATAAACTTGAATAAACTTTGCAAGGTTGGTGCAAACTCTTCAAAGGCCTAAAATCTGTCAGAGCCCAAACATTAAGGCACCTGCTACCTCTTTTGCTGAAGGTCTTCTCTCCCAGGAAAGCCACACAAGCAAGACGACAGGCTTGCAGCACCTTAATCACAGCATGTGCTTTCATGGACTAGAGTCTGCTTCATCAGATCATATCCATGCTTCCAGTGAGTGGCTTCTACTTCATGAAATCATGTACATAATAAAATATATTAGTTGTTAAGGTACCGCAAAACTGTTATAACTCACACAGTTACTCATCTTGGAATTTTCACAATAGCATGAGTGATACTCGGCTTTAGAAATACCCAGTTAACAAAAACAAAACAACACATTTCAGTTTCGTGTGTTGTGTTAAGGGTTTTCAATGTTCACTCTAGCCCCCAGACACTGAGATATTATACCCTTTAAAAGCCACACCATTAATAGATATGGCGTAGTATCTGACTAACTCATGCCATTTGCACAAGGATTTTCACTTGTACACTGGAATCCTCTTTCTGTGTCTGCCCTGCACCCTCCTCAGATCAGCTCCAGAGGGCTTGGGGAACCCCCAGAACCGATTTATGAGGGAGCAAAAGGGGGGAAGTTATAGTGATAGAAGGGGTTGGTTGAATACCATGCATGGTATGGTATCCTATACTGTGGTTAGTTCCACCTTCACCACTATCTTAGTGTTGCATATCTGTTAGTAGCAGAGTTTGCCTGTTCACTGGAATAGGCATATTGAAGTAACTGTTCAAAGGAGAGAAGGAACCCAAAGTCGCTGGTCTCTTGGTGGTGCCAGTAGAGTAGTCCTGCAGTCCTTTTCTTCATCTCTCTGATGTAGCCTGATAGGATGGCTATGCTCAGGGGACAGTTGGTGGAGGAAGGAGCCTGGCTCCTCAGTACAGCCTGAGGAAGGACCATGGCTAAGTGGCAGAAGGCCTGCTTTCCAGGTTCAATCCCAAGGGCATTTCCAGGCAGGACTGGGAGAGACTCCTGTCTGAAATCCCAAAGAGCGAGTGCCTGAACTAGATGGTCTGGTGGTCTTCCTGTGTTCCTCCCTCTCCTTGACCTGCTGACCAGTGACAGTTCAGGTACACGATAGGCCACACAAGGATAGGGCAATGCAGACCACCCCCAACTCCCCCTGGGGCCAGAGTTGCAGGTTTCATTAAGAAACATGACCAGTTAATGTAGTTTGTTCTGTTTGTACCACTGTGCAGGGTGGGCTTCTTGGGAGCTTTCTATCTCAAGATATCAAAATGCATTGTGCCATGCAAAATGGAGTTTGGTACCCCATGTGGAAGTAATCACTATGCATATCTTCTTTTTTAAAAAATCAAGTGTCTAGCTCTTATGTTCATGGGAACTGGCTACACAAAGGCATTTCTTTGTGCAATCTCAGAAGGTGGTCAGAAAGGAAGCCCTGATCAGGAGACTCACTGCCATGTAGAATTCCTTGACTTTCATTAGCAGAATAAATTATGGAAATTTAAAAAAAAGCACCCTCATACCAGTTCGGGTTATTTGTCTCCTTCTTTGGCGATCACTCATAGCCGAAGAAGATTGTCTTCTATGAACATGATCTTAATGGTGTGTCCGTAAGTCACTGTGGAGGCCAATTCTGGATACCCATGTCCTTCCACAGTGGGGACATAGGATTTCAGGCAGGAGTTGGTCACGGTGAGGATTTGCCAAATGTGCCTTCCTCTTAGCACATTTCTCCCTTTTGTCCTGAGTTCGTGTCCTGAGTCCATGACACCTTGGGCCAAGGCTGTGAGAATTTTGAGGGTGACAGGAAAGGATATACAGGTATCCTTCCTAACTTGCACTAGCAAGTTTCTTTATACAGCAGAGTGCATTCTCCTTCTTATGCAGCAGAAAACTGGTTGCAGACTTATGTGAGCCTCTTAAGACAATAAACAATTCAATCTGGATTGCCCAGATTGAGATAAATTCTGTTATTCCTGGTAAGACCCATTTGATCCCTCCTAAAAGAATAAAGACACAACTGTCTTATTCATAAGTAACAAAAAGTAGTTTTACTCACGATCAGGCAGAGCACAGTGTGATCCCTGAAGGCAGGCTTTAGGCTTAAAGTTACAAACACATACAAACAGGTTTACCCCAGTCCAGGTGAATCAGGAAGTTTGCAGGACAAAAAAGAAGATCAAAGAGAGGGAGGTGGCTGCGTGACTTGGCCTTTTACCAGGTCTGGAAAGGTCACACCCACCTACCAGTCACATGCAAAAAGCAAGGATGCTCCAGCCAGGTGTAACAGGAAGTTCGACTGGCTGGACCAACATCCCCTGCATGACCACTCTAGCAAAACAGGTAATGTTGTACTTGACTGCTCCCAGTGGATTACATGCCACATAAGCTGTTCTACAGTTGGAGCCCTTGCAGGCCAGTGATTTGTCCATCTAGATCAGTATAGCCCCTTGGACTGGCAGGGGCTCTCCAGGGTTTCAGGCGGAAACATCCTTTGCGTTGTCTGCCACCTGGCCCTTCTAAGTGGGGATGCCATGGGGAACTGTCCCTTGTACTATCCAGCCATAGCCCTTCCCATCTGCATTCAGGGTGCAAAATTTCTTCCTTCCCCCACGCTACCCCGTGCAGAATGTTTGCTACCTTGGCCATAGCTTTTGTTTTGTTTTTATCTTAACTGTTAACGGAAATTCAAGGGTCCTCTTGGGCAAATGAAGACACCGACCAGAGCAAGTCAGAGCAAAACAGCAGCCAGTAGGCTCGGTCTTTATTTAGAAAGACTGTCGCGACAGGACTCCCACCGCCCACAAGGTGAAGCAAAATGGAAGCCCCGAACAAAGGGAGACCCTAACTTTTATTAGTTACTAATCCCCTTAGCTACACCCTCAGAATTACATCATATTTACATCATGATTACATTAACAATAGGAGGAGTTGGGGAGGAGCTGCACAGGTAACTTGAGTGTCTTGACACCTGGCCGGAGCCTCCTTCCCCCTCCCTACATGAGTCATATTCAAGGACAAAGGAAAAGGGCGAAGTTCCTGCCCCCCTGAGGGGAATCCGGTCACAGTCTTTTGTGAGAGTCCGCGCAGAATACACCAAGATATGCAATCCATTGTGTCCCTGATAGCCTTCCGTCTGAGCCCATCACCGATGGCTATCAAGGTGGTCACGTCTACTAGGAAGGAATACAGAGTACGTGACTGCCCGGTTAAGGGATTATGGCCGCTCGATATCAGGTCACCCCCCTTTGATAGTTCTCGTAATATCCAGCAGAATAAAAGTGGTCCGGTGAAAATCCGAAGTACGACTGATTTTTAGTGAATTTATAAAGAATATTGGTTTTGAAGTTCAAAGCACTTTCGCCTTCAGGAAGCGGCTCGCTACAATTTGATTAGATCAGTCACGGTCAATTGAACTCGGAAACTTTGTATTGAGAGCTGTCAAGGTAAAGGGGAGAGCAGCAGCAGCCTGCAGTACCCGCGTGGCCGCCGCAAGGGGCGCTGTTCGACAATGCTGATTGGCTGAGGCGGGCGCCGATTGACAGCAGAGTTCGGTCGGCCGGTCTACTCTCAATAAAGATAGGGCGATGCGGAGCGCCATAGCGGGAAGCTGTCAAGCCAGCGCTTCCTTATTTACGGAAGGCTTTAAGGGATGTCCCTCTAAAAGGGACATCTCCAGGGTCAGGAAGGGGGAATGTATGCGTGTGTGAGTGTGGTGCTTGTGTAACACGTGTCAGTGAGTTGGGGGGGGGTTTCCGGCGACACCAAATTAATTTCCTTATTTTGTAGAGGCTGGACAGTCCTTGGCATAAGGAGCTTCTCTGGCTGAGTTTTTTAAATCTCCCTTAAGAACTTTCCCTGGCAAAGAAGGAAGGTGGGCCCTGACCTTTTCTGTTTATATGAGGAACTCTCACAAGATGCAGGATGTCACACTGAAATGGAGCCCCCCCCCCCCCCGAGCCTCTATCTACTTTCCCCTTCCTAAACATATAATTCCTCCCAGCTCCCTTAGGGCTTTCTGACAGGTGGTGTCCATGGTTGGCGTAATAAGCCTGGTGCCTCCCCCCCCCTTTCATCGCACGCTCAAAAATAAGGCAGGGGGTGATCTTACACGTAGGCTTTTCCCTTCCAGCTGCCATCTCCATGGAAACATCCCCATTACTTGCAGAGATACTTCTGTGCCTTTGCTTTATGTTTTCATGCATTTTCCTGGTTTGTTTTCAAGGCTGCAGTATTCAACTAAGCTTTAACCACCATAAAAATCTGGCCTGATGCTGCTGCTGTTTGGTTATGGAAACAAAAGCCTTAAGTCTTGGCTCCTTGCTCTCTTCGTCTAGCCCAGCTGACCCAAATCTTTTCTGGCAGCTTAAGGATCTCCGATTCAAGCTCATCCCCGGGTCTTATTGCATGCCTCTCTGCAGAGGTTTGGGAAAAGGTTCAGGAGTGTATTCCGTGCTCATGAAAGGTACCACGGGCTTTCTTCGGGATTTCCTTCTGTTCCTAGCAAGGAAGGAGCAACCAAGGAGAGCAATCGCGTCTCAATACCAGCAGTGCAGTGTTCATGGCCAGCTTTGTGATTCCAGCAGTGCTCTACCTACAGGCTCCCCCCACTGTGCTTCCTGGTGAGCACTAAGAAAACTTTCCTGCCTTTAGATCTGACTACCAGCAGGATATCTAGAATTCTGATTATCTGGATACCCCCACACACACACACACTTTTTATATACAAGAGAGCCACAGCAGTGCCATTCCTGTACCAGTCCGTGTCTCTCCCCTTGGCCCATGACTTTTCATTGGAAATCAATTGCCTTCAAAAGAACCACCAGCAAGACCATCTGCAGTACCTAGAATATCTCATGTAAACCCAGCAATGTTATATTTAGTGTGTTTCATAAAAACTTATACATTGCTTGGCTGCTTAAAAAAAACCCTCAAACCAGTTTTACAAAAAGACTTATTGTCTTACCAATAAGAGAATCAAGAACATTTTACAACCTTCCTTTAATTTCTATGGAATGCTCCCGCCTGTCAGTGTTTTAGCCAATGAGTGAAGTCAGAGCTGTGATTGTTAAGTGAGTTGGACCCTAGGCAATGGGAGTCCCGGGAGTCCCAGAGAGCTTTTGTTTTCTCCAATCTTTTCCTAGTTCTGTCTTATTTTCTATTCCTTGAAATTTCTATCACCTTTGGTGGACCTGCCCGAAGGTAAAGGCCTACTGGGAAATGATCTACAATGAAATTAAAAAGGTCCTTAAATGGACATTTTTGAAAAAGCCAGAGGCCTTTCTTTTGGGTATGGTAGGCCAATTGGTGCCAAGGAAGGACAAAAATTTTTTTATGTATGCTACCACAGCGGCGAGAATTCTTCTGGCAAAGTATTGGAAGACGCAGCAGCTACCTACTCTGGAAGAATGGCAAGCGAAGGTGACAGAGTATATGAGTATGGCAGAGATGACCGGCAGAATCCGCGACCAGGGGAGAGAGACGGTGGAAGAGGACTGGAAGAAATTTAAAAAATATCTGAAAGACTGTTGCAAAATTGATGACGGCTGAGATGTTATGGTTATAAGAAATAGAGAACTGCAGCTGTAAATCTTAATTCTAGAAAAAATGCATAAGGAATATGAGTGAACAAACTGAAACGAAGGGTTGCTGAGAAAGGGTTAACATAAGGATGCAGAAAAAGGGAGGTATGGGGAAGTCCGGGAAAGAAGGTTTATGAAAATAAGTTTAAGAAATTATACATGTTTAATTGTTTGTTTGTCTTGTGATGATTTGGTTTTGTTATTTGTTTTATTATATGTTTGGAAAATTAATAAAAATTATTAAAAAAAAAAAAAAAAGAAATTTCTCCTAGCAACCAAGATGCATCTTTTCTGTGGTGAGTTTGTGGCTCCAAGACGTTATTTTCTGCAAGACGTGAGGCAGCCTAGGCATTGGTTTAGGGTTGGCATTGATGGAAAACAGTGAATCACACACACAAAAATGGAATTATCGAGCAACCTGTTGTCAAACTTTCAAACATGGAAATAATTCCAAAAGAGAAATGTCTACTCATGAGTCACTGGAAGCAAGATATACTCCCTTTTTGGACATACAGACAGAAACATGATTAACATCCTGTAACTTGGAGGATAATACATATATTTTACATCTTATCTCATTTTTAACATTTGTTTTCAGTTACCGCTTATATGGCCAATGTTGCCTTCGTTGGAATTTCTTTCACCTTCAGCATGCTAAGAATTACCAGCTCCTGTTTTGAACTCTTAACAGCTGTGTGTTATGGATGAAAATAGAAGCTTATAACTTTTAACAATATAATTTTCTCCTGATCTCTGTCAGTCAAACACACACTCCTATACACATATTGCTCTCACAGACAGACCTGAGTGGAGATCAGCAACAAAATGTTGCAGTGCATCTCCTTACCCCAAGAGGATGAGTGTTCTTGCTGAGCCTTCAGCCAGCTTAGAACAGGAGCCTTGTAGCGTTGGTGGGGCCTTGAAGAAGATGTATTGTGGTGCTTCTGGAAATCTGAAATTTCATATAGCACAGGAAAGGGAGCTTTTTAACCTTGTACTATGCATCCCCTTCCATACTGTGAACTGACAGGTTTTTTAGACCAATTTGCTTCCTTCCACACAAACCTCTCTCCTTCCCTTGCTCTTAATTTTTTTCTTCATTTCATCTGATGTAGCTCATGGAAACAACAGAGCAAAAGTACTTGTTGGGCTATCTGGGTCTTCTTTCTTTGTCTTGTAACCTACAAACTGTTTTTCCCTGCAAGCTTTTGTGCCCTGTTTCTGCGCCTTAAAGCTTTATGTCTGAACGCTTTTTCTCCTGCCCTGCCGCTTTCCCCACAAAAACCTGCTCTTTACCGCAGAAAACAATTCCATGGAAAACCCAGATTGCCATTTGTTCCAATTCAGCATTAAAGAGTGAGGAAAGTGGCAGAGTGAAAAAAAGAAACCCAAATGCTCAGACACAGGGCAGGAAAGCCCTGACCTGAAATCTTGGGGTGAAAGGTAATTATGGGTGAGCCCAAGGGTTGCGCTGGATTTAAGCAATGTTGCTGTTAATAATAATAATAATAATAATAATAATAATAATAATAATAATAATAATACCCCTCCCATCTCTGGGCAGCTTCCAACAAAAGATTAAAATACAATAATTCATCAAATATTAAACACTTCCCTAAACAGGGCTGCCTTCAGGTGTCTTCTAAAAGTCAGATAGTTGTTTATTTCTTTGACATTCTTTGACATCTGATGGGAGGGCATTCCACAGGGCCGGTTTATGGATTTGTTTGTGCAGAGCTTCTATGCCATCATCTAACATTGCTGCTATCCCAAGCTTTCCAATACATTTCCCATCACTTTTCGTTCTACAAAAATTAAGTCATTGGGGGATTTTTTGGGAAGTGTGTTTGTTGTGCAAGAGCATCAAATCCACTTTAATTGTAAAACCTAAATTTGCCAGTGTACAATTGACTCCTACCTGGAAAACAGCAGCCGTCTCAGCGCAACCTGAATAAAGCAGTCAGATTGCTTGCCTCCAGGATGTGCCCAGGCCAGGGGCTGAGATCCTGGGAATGCTCATTCACTGCTCTGTGCTGTGATTTCAGGGGGATCTTCCTAGACACCATCCATCCCAAATATGAAGTGAATGGGGTGCAGCCCGTCATTGGCCAACGGACCCGGCTGAGCAAGGGAGATATTGCCCAGGCGCGCAAGCTCTATAAATGCCCCGGTAAGTATTGCTTACACCAGGCAAGTAGAAATCCAGGGCTTTGCAACTGCCTCCAATGCTGAATGTTTATTTCTTGCTAGTGGTCTAAAGTTATATTCTGAACTGAGTACTTCAACTTGTTTGGCCTGGCCAGGGGGTTTGCGGTCCTAGGGGGTTTCCCAGACAATATGCTTATGGCTGTACTCCAACCCCACCCAGCGTGAAATAGCACAGTCTGCACAATTGTTGCTCAAGTGACCCAAACACCTTTCCTCAGGAAATGCTACTCTTTTGATGATCTCTCACTTTTTCTCATCACTCATACTACAAGATGATATCACTAGGAAAATGCTATTCTTTCCCCAGTTAGAGAAGCCATTGCTGTTTGGCATGCAGTCCTGAATGTGGTTGCCTGAGGTGGCCTTCTCAGTCGTGCCCCTGTGGCATCGCTGATGATGAGGAACACAGCCTGGACCATGTTGTGACCACAGCACCGTTTGTCAGGGTGAAAAACATGAGACTCGCACAGGAGCAAAAAGGGGTTAATCTGAAGACAAAAGTGAAGAAGCACTTTGCACAGGGATATAATTTATTAATTTATATTTGAGGGAAAGTGGGGTTGTTTCAAGTTGATATAAGTAAAAAAACCAACCCATCTCCATTCCCATTATGGGATACCGAAGAGCCCTTATGGAGTCCTTTTGCAGGTTCTCTATTGGTAGGAGAAAATAGCAGAGACCAACCAGAGAATATTGAGAAGCAAAGCAGCTGGTCAGCCTGACCTTTATTAACTGTTGCAACAGGATGCCCCCTTCACATGCAGGAGAAGGAGGAGGACCCAGAACCTAGGTGTGCCCGCCCTTATGTAGACATTTTAAATTGCCCACCCTGGAGTCCACGACCACCCCCAGAAACATCATACATACATCACAGAAAAGGTTCTGTCTGCAACAGAAATCTGAGTGCATTGTTTTTACCCTGTCTGCCAGGTTACCTGTTAATGGCCACTTGACTGGATTACCTGGAGAGCCCGGTCATTCTTTTGTAATGATAATATTTAATTCCTGAGCTAGGTCACAGGCTCACCCTATTCACACCTTAGATGTGACAATGGGGAGGTTTCTGCATTTCCTTCTACCTTGTAGAGGTGACTGAAAGAGTAAAAATGATATTATAATTATAGGGACGTGGGTGGCTCTGTGGTCTAGGACTTGCCGATCAGAAAGTCAGTGGTTCAAATCCCCACAACAGGGTGAGCTCCCGTTGCTCGGTCCCAGCTCCTGCCAACCTAGCAGTTCGAAAGCACGTCAAAGTGCAAGTAGATAAATAGTAGATAAATAGGTACTGCTCTGGTGGGAAGGTAAACGGCGTTTCTGTGCGCTGCTCTGGTTCACCAGAAGCGGCTTAGTCATGCTGGCCACATGACCCGGAAGCTGTATGCCGGCTCCCTCGGCCAATAAAGCGAGATGAGCGGCGCAACCCCAGAGTCGGTCACGACTGGACCTAATGGTTGGGGGTCAAAATGGCTTTAGGACTTTTCCTTTGGGTTTCAGACGTGTGGTTTATATATTTATATGTGTGTTTGCTTGTTACATTTATGAACATTTATTATATATATAAGACCTAAAAAATTCTTATAACAATGTAAGTCAATCAAATGCATAACATTACAAAAACACAATGTGACCTATTTAGTGCTTGGGTCTGATCTGGCAGTTTTTGCTTCTCAAGATTCAGAGGTTGTTGTTGTTGTTGTTGTTGTTGTTGTTGTTGTTTTCCTCCTGCATTTCCTTAGTCTGGGACTCACACAGATATCCCTCAGGCAGCTCTTTCCTTCGGACTTTCCCAGGTAACTCTCCCTTCTCCCTCACCCTTTTTCCAGCTGATTGTAACCTGCACCCCCAAAATAATCTAAACTCCCCACAAAATACACTCTTATCAAAATTCTCTGTTTCCTTAGCCACTCACTCAGCTCAACTTAATCAAGCTGTGGACTTTTTGTTCCTCAATATTGTTTTGTCTTTATCTAATCATTGTCTGCCATAGCCCAGTGTGAGGGGCTCCAGCTGAATTGCTTTCCTCCAGTCAAATGAGGAACGAACTAGGGGGCAGCAGTTAGGACATCTGAAACATGGCAGGGCGGAAGTCACTGTGAGGGGTTCCCTCGTGAATTCAGGGTAGAAAGGATAAGAAATGGCTTAATCTGAACAAGTCACAAACGTTGAGCAGAGGTTCTGACAAATTGCCAGGATGTGCATTTTTCTCCCCAGAATTGGCTGGCAAGGTTTTCCCTGTGTGCTTTGTGGAACGGGTTTTTGTGTTAGGTCAAGAGCAGCATCTAGCTTTTGTTAAATAGTAATGTTAACATCTTTGTAGTTTGTAATAAAAAGGCATTTCTGTGGATGATGTTACTCGGTGGGGCAAACCTGTTGTGAGAAAAGGTTAATTGGCGGGAATGGCACGTTGGATGAAGTGAGAATGAGTGACAGGGAGATGGATGTGTGAGGGACAGAAGAGGACTGGGAGGAGGAGATGAGAGGTATGTGGAATGTATTCATTTATTTATCACAAATGAAACTGAGGTGGGATGGTCGTCTGTCAGGGATTCTTTAGCTGTGATTCTTGCATGACAGGGATTGGACTAGATGACCCTTGGGGTGCCTACAATTCTAGGATTATGTGAATATGTTGAATCACATGCTGCCATTGTAATCCAAAATTGTGTCAGGAGGGGGTGGGAGGACAGTAGGTTTCAGGGGGTATAGTTAGAAAATGGTTTAACAGACTGATTTGAAACTTGGCAGCATAAGGAAGCTAAGGTCCATTACAAACTAGGGAGAAAGGACAAGAAATGGCTTATTTGGAATATTTATTTAACAGGTTATTCTGGCACAAATCAGAGGCGTGTGTGTGTGTGTGTGTGTGTGTGTGTGTGTGTGCAAAATAGCCAGGCAGAATTGTTTGCTAATGCTATGTATGCAGCTGGGAATTCTTCCCTCGTGCGTCCAGAAAACACATTGTGCTCTCTCACCACAGCAGCATGTAGTGAATGCTCAGGTCGATATTCTACAGGCCGTTCCCCCATTTGCATGCAGATTGAGGTCCCAGTCATTGGATGCGTCAGCGGCTCCACCCTCTTCTGGGGCCAAAAACGACAAACGCGTTGGGGGTCTCCCATCAATCAGACGAGCACAAAATGGTTGCCACCTATATAAGTGCCAGGCTCCTACACATTGCTATGCACACATCTAAGTGTATCTTTCAAAAACCTAAATTACCGTATTTTTTGCACCATAACACTCACTTTTTTCCTCCTAGAAAGTAAGGGGAGATGTCTGTGCGTGTTATGGAGGGAATGCCTACAGGTGGCATGCCTACGGATTTTCCTCCTCTAAAAACTACGTGCGTGTTATGGTCGGGTGCGTGTTATAGAGCGAAAAATACGGTAAATAAAATGTATCCCAATTCAAGCAGCCTATATTGGCAGCCAATCTGTGGGGCGGGCACTTTTCATTTTTTGTGGTTGTGCCCCCAAATCGGAATGCACTGGGCTCAACCATAAGCAGCAATGAAAGAAATTATTGGTTATGATCTAATAAGAAACGCTTTATTAATATTGTTTGTTTCTATCAAAGAAGTGGATCTTGAAATGACACTGCATCTTGTAACAGAGGACCATGGAGCCCCCTTGAGCTAATTGGATGGAAGGTGGGAAATTACCTGGGACCTTACCCAGGCAGAGGCGCTACCGTGACCCCCCCCCCCGACAGTGGCAAGGGGCACCAAGAGGCTCAAGGCGTCCCCACAAATTGAAATGCCATCAGATACTTTCAGATGATAAAGGTTGTACTCAGGACCCTTTTCCAGACAGTGTTGTACATTGTATTAGATGATTTCAATACATAGTTATCATAGGGAACAAGTACAGTGTGTGGTTTTTGAGCAGCCATTTTGTGAGTAACCCCCATTATAATATTTATTTATTTATTTATTTATTTATTTATTCGTTTGTTTTCCATATTTTAACAAATCAATCCAAATTATTTCAACATTAAAAAATAATAATTAGGTTTCCCGCTCCTGTTAAAAACTTATGTCCAATTCTTCCTGATGTTGCCTCTTCATTTTTCTTATTTAATCATCTTCTCATCCTTCTGTTCGTTTTGATCCATTTACATAGCTATCCGCTCTTGTTGCCCTTGCAGTCAGCTGTTCTGTTGTTTCCCAAACACCTAAAAGTTCATTTCCCGCGTGCAGCCCTCTTCTCTCAGGTTTGGTGTGTAGAGAGATTAACCACCATCATTCATTGTCCATTCACATTCCACTCCCCTGAGAACTCCTTTGAAAGCAGTCCTTCCGTTGTTCAAGGATACACTGAGCCACAAATAACTCCCCAACAAGACAACCATTCCGCCATTAAAACTCTGGGGATTATTTTCCAGAGCCCGCAGTTGGAAATCAAAGTCACATATAAAATTTCCTGCCAAGTATAATTAGCAGTTTCTTGTCCTCACAAATCGCTCTCTTCTCACTCCAGATCCAGTCCAAGCATAATTTATATAAAATCCATACATTTGAGGGGGGGTAGAGAAAAGCATTGTGAAACCCTTAATAGAGCACAAATCATTGGCTCCCCCCTCTCTCAGTGTCAGATAACATCATAACGCCTGCACACAGTTATTTCATTTTGTAGGGGTGGGGTCAGGAAATAAAAGACCCTTAAAAAACCATGAAAGCAAACACTGCCCCGCCCCCATTTCATTCCGGCTGCTGTAAGAAATTTCTTGCTTGTTCAAAGTCATTCAGGTACCATCATAGCACATGTCCAGTCCATTCGGTAGCTGGCTAATTGCAGCCCATTATCATATGCCGCTTCAGGAGTGCCCCATAATTCATGCTAATATTCCAAATTCTTGAGGAACCATTCACAAATCGTGCTGCCGATGGAGGCTCATCCATGGCAGAGACACACTCCCAGTTTGCGCCCGTTCTGCCCTTCAGTTAGGCAGACACAGGCATAAGCAGTACAAGGATGCAGTGAACTCCCCAGAACCGCCTGAGGAGCATTGCCAGGAATTTTTCCTCATAAATCCTGGTTTCCCCCTGCTTGAACCTCCCCTCTGCCCCAGAGGGCAAAAGAGAGCTAGCGCCATGAATCATGGGCGTGGCCAGAAATCAATCCCATTAAAATCTAATGTACGTCATAGTAAACATAAACATAACTTTAAAAAGGACAATAGCCATTTTGTCACAGAGGGCAAATTCTAGTTACCGTATTTTTTGCTCTATAAGACTCACTTTTTCCCTCCTGAAAAGTAAGGGGAAATGTGTGTGCACCTTATGGAGCGAATGCAGGCTGCGCAGCTATCCCAGAAGCCAGAACAGCAAGAGGGATTGCTGCTTTCACTGCGTAGCGATCCCTCTTGCTGTTCTGGCTTCTGAGATTCAGAATATTTTTTTTTCTTGTTTCCTCCTACAAAAACTAGGTGCGTCTTGTGGTCTGGTGCGTCTTATAGAGCGAAAAATACGGTGCCACTATTATAATTGGGGAGGAGGCATGGTCAGTCCTTGCATGACGCAGGGGGCAGTACCTTGCTTTGACAATGGATCTGGACCCCCTGGGAGGGCGGTAGATCCACCCGCTGCTGCCTCTGCCATCAGCAGAAGGTCCCTTCCAACTCTCTTGTTCCATGGCAGTGGCATTCGTTCCCCGTTGACACTTGGAACATGGAATAGTAACTTCACTTGCACAATATCTTCAGGTGCCTACATGCCAGGCATCTATCACTGTGAACCGACAAATCTGGGACACCTGCGTCACTGACAGCCATCCAGCTCCAAGGGAGCGATGAAATTGGAACTAATCACAATGCGAGATGCCATGTCTGTATTGCCTGGATAGCAGGTCTGGTGAGGGTGTGGCTTTTAACAGCTACCATTTCCCGGCATTTTGGAGCTTGAGTGAACATGGAAAGCCCTTGACAAAAAATGTTGAACCAAAAGCTTATTTCATTAATTGGCTCCTATATTATATTCTACACCATATTTCTAGTTCTGTATATTTTACATTTTCTGAAACTTATCAAATCATTCCTAATTATTCCTATCTATGGTCTGGCTACTGATCCTTCCCCTTATTTTGCCACAACTGTCCACAGTGAGGCAACTGGGGAGTTACAGTGGAAGGAGATTCATTGCTTCCAGTCTTGTGACATCAGCTTGTTGCGGCTGGACTAAGCTGAGCCCGGAATGTCCTGGCCCTCCTCTTGCATGTTATAATCCCCCCAGGGTCTGACCTCATGCTCAGTCTGCACTCTTCCCATTGCTTTATGAATGGAAACATCAGGACATAACACGGGAGCCTGGGCTGGAGGGAGGCTCCCACCTTCACCAAGGCTTTGGAGACCATCCCATCTACGCCAGCTCTGGCTCTGGAAACAGAACAGATGTCAGAACAGAAGGCCAGGAACCATGAGCCAAAGACAAGCAGGGGGAGTGTGTGAAACTTTTGCTTCCTGTTTGACTCCCAAGGCCTGATCTGGCTTGGAGCTCCCCAGCATCCGTCCCCTACCGGGTGTCTGTTTCTGTGGAGAGGACAAAGCCTTGTCAACAGAATGTTTTTCTAGTGAGGAGTGCAGCAGGATCTTTTCTGAATGGGAAAGTCAGCCAGCAAGAAGGGCAGTGAGAATGAGCAAAAGAGAGGAGTTGGCAGGGAAATGTTTAGAGAGGAGCAGGGGAAACAACTGGGAGTGCAGTGCAGAGTGAGTTTAGAGTGGGGGCATTAGCAGCAGAACCTAGGATCCAAGTTCTCTCGTGCCTGTTTCCCATCTTTCCTTCTCCACATACAAGCTCCCCATCTCCTTCCCCCCTTGCTTTTTTGTCTTTATCAGATGCTTCAGCTGTAAGAACTCTTTCTGAATTTTTGTGGCAGTTGCAAAGCAGCAGTGTGAAAAGGGCGAGAAGAGAACTGAGCCGAGTACCAGGCAACAGAAGGCTTGGGCTGTGGGGCCCTGGCCTCATAGCATATCCATGGAGATACACACTTCGTCTCAGTTTCTTAACCAGCATTCGCCACTCAGCACCTGTGCAACTGATGCTGCTGCTGTGAACTGGTGCTCACAGAAGGTGCCTTCACATGTTAGGAGGAAGTGCCAGAAGAGGAGGACTCCTGAGTGACTTGTGCTTCCTTTTTTGGCTTCAGGGTAACATGTGAGGAAGGAAGGATTTGCATGCCTCCTCTATGTGTGTGTGTGTGTGTGGGGAGATTGACTGCTTTATTGGGCCCTGCATGTTGGCCTGGATTCCCAAACTGCAGTGGAGGGGAACCTTCGTGAGGGAAATGCACAGAAACTGCAGGCACTTGGCTCACTCCCAGCTGTCTTGTACCTGGTGGAAAGATGATATGGCTGCAGTCCCAAGCTTGCATGTGCTGAAAATGTGTGCGCACACTGGGAATTTACCCCTGTAGCAACTTCAGTGCAGCTTGCTCATGCAAGCCATCAGATCATTTCTTAACTCCCCCCAACCTTTCTTTCTGGCATAGGCAAATGAAGCAGCCGGCATCCTCTTCAGTTTCTAGGGACTGTTGCTTACATGCGTGTAATGGGTGGGTTGATGAAGGCTAGGGCTTGAAAAGCTGTAAACATAAGCTTGAGAACACATGAGCTGTGTACTGTTATGGTGCCTGGTGACTTTTTGAGATGGAAGGAAATTTCAAGAGCAACTTCACCTTCTAAAAGGAAGAACAAGTGAGTGGTACTCCTGAAGTGCAGGAGAAACTCATCCATCTCCACGAAGCAGTGTGGCCAAATGGCAATGCTGCCTTTGTGGACTGGAACAAGCACAATATCTTACTCGTCAGTTAGTGTGCCAGGAGAAGACTATACTGCGTTCAGCTCTAGCTAGCAGCAAACTTGCCCCTGAACAGAGTGACGAGATAACTTGCTGGAGGAGAGCAAGGCAAGAAGGAGGTGTCTGTCTTCCTCCTTTGCCAGAGGTGCGGCTGCCTGTCCCTCTCAGTTTGTGGGGCTCCCTCAGAACGTCAGTACTTGGAGGTGCCTGATACTCCAGGTCAGGGGGAGGCAGCTCTCCTGCGTCATTCCATAACCAAAGAAGGACCACGTACAACAGGTGGAAGAGCACCTAAGGTTTGCCATTAGGAACTGCTTCAGCTGCAGCATTTTGCACCGCTTTGTCAAACACTGCCAGAAGTATTTGGCCATGGGGCTGAAGAGTAAATAACAGCAGGTTAAAAACACACCCACTCTCTTTGCTTTTATAAGTAGTCAAGCTTATCGCTGAGAACATCATGACTTTTTGGCACTTGGAACACTAAAGCCATCCCTTTCTAACGTTAAACTCTGGTAGGCATAGGGGACCATTTGACACTCAGGAGTCCTTGCTCCATAGTATTCTCTTTGGCCTTGGCAATGAGACTCTGTTGATGTGGCATTCAGGCAGGCAGGCCAACTCTAGGGGGTGGAGGTGTCATCAGCCCTCTCAATATTCCCCCCAGTAATGAAGGGGCAGAGGAGGCTGAACCACCAAGCGTGGCACAGCATAATAGTCAGGTTTCTCCCTAGCGCAAGAGAGGACCAGCTGTGGCCATTGAAACTGCGTGGCCCTGGACAAGGCCTCCTCCTGACAACACACGCGCAACATTACAGGCATGCGACACACATTGTGTGCCACACCACTTTCCCCCCATCTTCATCCCAAAGTGGCGCCTCTGCACACTGGAGAATACAAATGACTCACAGTTTATCTCTCCCCAAGTCTAGAGGGGCATTTTGCTCCCCTAGAGAGATGCTTGTTCATGAGATGCAGAAGTGTGGTCAGACAAGACATGAGTCAGTTGCACGTCGTCTCAGTGTCAGGTCTTAAGCCATCCTGTGAGAACTTGCAGTGAAATTCCCCAAACTTCTTGGAAGTCCCCAGAGCCCTGGGATTACAAATGCAATAAACGTCACTGGTCCAAAGGTCATGGCCAAAACATGATAAAACTGGGGGTGTACAGCTTCCTGAGAAGTGAACTGTCTAGGTTGCTTGCATGGCAGTTTTTCAGTTAAAATTTAATTTTGTGCACAATGCTCTCACACCTTTCTTCCCTTCGGGGATGAAAACTAATCGACCCAAGACAGTTTAAAAACAACAAGGTTTTGTAAAGGCATTTTGTCCCTGATCAGTAAGATTCTTTAAAATTTATGGTTTCTTGTTAGGAGAAAAAAATATTTTTTTCAAACTGCTCACAAGAAAGGGATAATTTTTGTTAAAAGTAAGTAATTGTCATGAAGGTACAGAAAGGCCCAAGTCAATTTTTAAAATTTGCATCTGCAAACATTATTTTTTATTTTTGTGTCAACAGACCCATGAAATAAAACAAAACACGTCACCTGCAGATCATGAGTTCTTCCAAATGTAATCTGGTTGTGGCAGGGGTAGGGGAACACCAATCCATAGCCATGGATCAAGCCAAAACCCCAGCAGAAACTCACCCTCCCCAGAATTCCCACAGGGTCAGTGCAGTTTCATCAGTTGCTTCATAGGCAAAACCCAACAGTCCTCATTAGCTTCAATGGGCCAAGCATCACCAAGTCTCCCCATAACTGTTGCTAATATTTAGGCCCTGGCCTCTTATTCAGACTCTCTTTGAGCCTAATTCTTGGTATTTCTGAGACAACTTGACCAGGAGGGTCAGCCAGGCCATCCTAGACACCAATAACACCACATGGAGATGGTCTGACCTGGCAGTAGTGGGACCTGTTTAGAGTGGGGAAAGTAGCTGGTTCTAGAAAGGGTGCTTATTTGATCCATCTGTCATCCTCTTGACGGCCTCACTTTCTTGTCCTCTTGTAGTCTTTTCTGCTTCAGAGTCACCCCAGGCCAACCTTGCTTCTTCTTCTCCAGGTGTTGCCACCATCCCTGTAGGCCTTTGCTCTCTTTCCACCTGTAGGATATTCTGTGAGTTGGGCTGGGTGATTGACAAGTTGTGAATCCTCAATGAGCACACTGAATCTCAGGCTGCAGGGATTTCAGCACAGGAGGAAGGAGGTTAGTCCAAGGCAATCCCCATGGATCCCTCACACAGAATCTTCTGCAAGAGCTGCAAGTTTCTAGTGCAATAAAATGTTCCCATGACAAATGAGACAAGACTGTTAAAGGCTGGATCTGCTTTGTAAAGCCAAATGGTCATAAGCAAAAATCCTGTAAAGATCACTTTCTCCCATATGAACCTACCCTACAGAGTCATTTCTTTTGGTGTGGAGTGGCTGGCGCTCTGTGTCGGCCCTAAGAGTGTCCCCACTCACTCCTAGACTTGATCACTTAGCTTTTTGACACATGAGTAAGTTTCAACAATTCCAGGCCTGGGAACCCAGGGGAGTCCATGGTTTTGCTGACAAAAGAGGTTCTCTGCGAGAAGCTGGAGGGGCTGACACCTAGTTGGTTTCTGCTAACCCAGGTGTGCTCTTTTTGCAGCTCACTTCATCTGCAGCCGTTTCCTCCATTATGAGCCAGTCTTTGAAATCTGACCCGTCCTTAGCTCTGCTACTGCTGGCCAGTGATATATATGCTGTGGATCTGGTGCTCTTCTGCTTGACAGTGGCACAGTTGGGCATTGCTCAGCGTTGGAGATCTGCTTCAAAGCTACTGAGGGAGGCTGGGATAAATAACATCTGGAACGTAGTCCTATCAGAACATCTCATGCAACTTAGGAGGGTAGTGAGAGGCTTCTCTTAGAAGGAAGCATGGCTCCTCTTCTTCTTGTACCTTAACAAGGACCGGCCCTCCCTTTCTCCTCCTGTAACCCAGGTCTTCATGTGCAAAGGCTATATGGTGGCCGCCTAGATGCAAGGGCTGCTCTGAGTATGACGCCAGATCTCCCTGGGGAGCTGGAGCCTTCTGTGCATCTACGGGGGCCATTCTCTTAGCTGCTTTGATGTCCATTCTGCCTGACTCCATATTCAGTGCTGTTTTGCATGTGCATGTAACTGGAATTATTTTGTTTGCATTGTTATATTGAAACAATAAAAAGTAAGTGTGGGGGGAAGAGGAGGACAGTTAACTAAATGAAAATGACATTAATTGGAATATAACTAGTCTAATTTGCTATCAGGAGTTGGTTACTGGGACGTGACTATTTCACCTTGAGGAGACTTAGCATAGATTTGCAAAAATGTGGTTGAGGCTTGGGATTCACCTTAGAGGTGCCAGGTGTGGAATCAGGCAGATGCCCTGGCATGCAATAGCCTTTGCAGTGCAGGACAGGCCTCTGGAGCAGAGGGATGCTCTAGGAAGTTCGGAGGAGGAGCATCTCTGCAGGGAAATGTTAGATTACTGGCTGCCTGGCTCAACTGTAGGAACAGAGTTCCATGTGGCGGCATTGGAAAAGCCTCAGAAACACGCAAGCTTCTGTGCATGCTTCTTGACACACTTCCGCAGAAGTGCAACCCCAAAGAAAAATGAGGCATAAGGAGAGCTATCCCAAAATTACTTTGAATTCCGTGACTGACCTAAAATAAGGTACATGTGTACAGGACTTCAGCCTCAGGCAGCTCCTGCTTGTCATGGGGAAAAGGAAGAAGAATTTACTGTTTTATTCCTTCTATTTCTCCTGTAGCATTTATGGCTCCTATTGCTGTTTATTTACTCTTCTTGTTTTGTTTTGTTTTTTAATGTAGATGTTGTGTTGTATTTTATTATATTTTAAATGGGTTTATTGACTATGTCCCCCTTTGTGGCTAGATAGGAGGCAGTAGAGTAGGGATCTCCCAAATGAATAATTCCACATGGCACAGAAATACTACCTCCCTGGCCAGCTGCAATTATACACACACACACACACACACACACACACACACACATTCATATAAAGATTGCTGGATCTTGCTGCCACTAATTATGTTGTTTTCCACCCAGTATGTGTCGCCCAGGGCCATATGGGCAAAAAGCTCTTGGTGTGCAATGAACAATTTTGCCCTTTACTCCAGGGCTGCTTCCTTTCCCCTTTTTGAGACCTTCTGGAAGCACTCGTGAGGATGGGTGTCTTAGCTCCCCATCAGCCCCTAAGCGAAGCCTCGTCCAGTAGGAGCATGTGGCTTCCAGATGGCCGCGCTGGGCTGGGTCCAGGTGGTGCTGAGCAAAGAGAGCTGTCATGGTCCCAGCTGGCAAGTGAGCTGCCTGGAGGAGGGTGACGTGGCAGTGTTGGGAATTGACCCCTCGCCCGTGCCTGGGTGGAAGAAGGGGACAGGAGGCCAGTTGCGGGCACTGCCACTGGGTCTTTGCCCTTTGGTAGGGCAGCTTTTGCTGGCATCTGGGTGTTTTTAAGAGCTGGCTAGGATCATGGCTCTGGCAGGCTGGCAGGGAAGGATGAGGAGGGGAGGGAGACCTTGTTTCCTAAAGGATCCAGGATCCCCTGGTGCTTTGCTGCAGAAGGAGGGAGAGCAGCAACAAGAGAGAACATGAAAACTCTTGTAAAGGTTTCGATTGCCTGCGCTAAAGCCCCGACTTCCGTCACTGTGGCAACATGGCATAAGGTTTGGTTTCCATAGCTACCTTCACAGCTGCGGAACAAGCTATAGATACTTTGGGGAAAGAGAAGGGGGGTTATCCAGAATGAGCCAATTTCGCAGGGAAAACAGGAGTTTATCCTGTGGGGTAAAGTTGCTTAGGAAAAAAGCAGGAGTGTGAGTGCTCTATTCTGCAGTCTGGCCCCCTCCACAGGAGCTTCAAATGGGTCACAACACAGACTTCAACAATGTTGTGAGAACACTTCCTTTTTTTATTTTTTAAAGCAAGCTGCTAGTCCCTAAGGCTCAAAGATATGTCCCCGATGTCTGGAGAAATCTCAGAATCCAGAGGGAGTTGTGATGACTAGGATTTACAGCTGTATGGCTTCAGTGTCATGTACACTTCTTTGTTCTTTCCCATGACTAGCAGAGGAAATTATGCAAAACAAACATGTCCTTAAATTGCATAATATACGCATGCTGCAGGATTCTGTTTTTCTTTTTGCAGAAATTGTTTAAGCATGGCAGAGGATTTTGATGGGGGGGAGGGGGAAAGTGCAACCTTAATTTTATGGTCCTGTCTAGATGTCCGTGTCTCATCCCCAGTTTTGCAGCTGAGCAAAGCAGGTGCATAGGAAGTATCCCAGAAAAGGGGGGCTGCTTTCCCCCCTCCAGGGTATGGATGACCGAACTGCAAAACAGTCTCCTGGACTGTGGAAGCAGCGTGTCCCTGAAACGAGAGCCACCTGGTTGTGCTGAAGGTGTTTGCTTAGGGGAGAGTGTTGGGTGGGCAAGTTCACAGCTGTTTTCTAACCGCCTTATGATGTGCTTTCTTTTCTCTCCTTCCGGTCTCCACCTCCAGCTTGTGGAGCAACCCTGCAGGACAGTCAAGGGAACTTCTCCTCGCCCGAGTTTCCCAATGGGTACTCTGCACACATGCACTGCATCTGGAGGATTTCCGTCACTCCCGGGGAGAAGGTAGCTGCCGCTCCAGTCCACCTGTCTCACAGCCCCTGGCCCTTCCCTCTCCTTCTTCCAACTCACTGCCATTAGGGAGGCTGGGACACAGGGAAGCGACTGTGGGCTGAGCTTTCTTATCCTTGGAATCCACAGCCCACAAAGGGAAGGCAGGATGGGATCGCCCAACTGAAGTTGGATCTGGGTGTGTGAGTGAAGGCTTGTCCTCCCCTTCTTGTGCAGTGTCTTCCTCCTTTGACCCCATCTTAACACTGCTTCTGAAGTAACATTTCCCTTAGTTGTGAAAACTAGGACATTTGAATGCTGTGATGCTGGAAAGCAAAGTTATCAGATGCATGCTAGGAGGAGAAGACTCCAGCTTTGTGAGGGGCCTTTCATAGTATTACAAAGATGCATTTTCAGGACCAGAGCAGGGAAACAAAAAGACAGAAACTCAATTTCTTTCTCTTGTTTACTCAGCTATTTGTCAGGTTTGCAGACAATAACAAAAATTTCCCATCATCTGTTGACCTTTGCCATATCCGTGTCTCTAATACTGCTCTCTTAAGCTGTAGGTTTATTTCTGTTTCCAATGACTTAAAATAGAGAGTGATCATTCACGTCAAGCAAAGTGTGAGCTGGACTCAGGCACAGAAATTTGGGGCCATTTCCAGACTTATGAGCCTAAATGACTGCTATCTTGGAACAACATTGACTGCAATTGTTTTCCACAGTTGCAAAAGGACACATGATTTCAGCAGTCAGAGTTTGTCGTTGTTGGTTTTTTGTGCTTCTGGAGCTATTCTGGGAGGTCTAAAATCATCTCAAAGTGCAGATCCAGAGTAATAATAGGGGAAATCTGAACCAGTGCCAGTGACCTGTTGGCCTCTTCGGTATTGCTCACAACATTCCACGTGGACTCAGAGGGCCACAAGTTTAATGGTGCTTGCTTGTGCACTTTAAAAGCAGCCTGAATTACAGCATGACACATTTCTGCTAAATGAAGAGGCGACAGCCCTGACCTGATAAGGAATGGGGCAGAGTTTAAGAAGGGCTAAGTTCTGGGACCTGAGGGAGCTGACAGCTGACCACCAGTTCCAATAATCTGGAAGCAGAGAGATTATCAGTGGCGCAATTGGAGCCTTTGCACCAGTGCCCAGACTCTCAGTTTTTAAAAAAGAGAGAGAGAGAGAGAGAGAGAGAGAGAGGAGTTGGTCTCCTAGGAAGAAAATTACAGAACATTTTGAAGTAATGTTTTGTACCCGCTTCTTACTCAGGGTGTAACCTCTGCTTGCTTCTCAGATCATTCTGAACTTTACATCCATGGATCTGTACCGAAGTCGGCTGTGCTGGTATGACTACGTAGAGGTGAGAGACGGATTCTGGAGGAAGGCCAACCTGCGAGGTAACCATTGGGAATATATTGGTGGCCAAGCCATGGCGTGTAGCTAGGCCATATGGAGGCCTATATCTTGCCGTTGGAAGACGTTTCCATGTCCAACTTGTCTGACATCCTGTGAAATATTCACTAACTGACCTTCCAGTTTATAATGCCAGGTTGATGCTTGGTTTGATTTGTATTTCACAGCTCAGGGGAAGGCCTTAGGCGGTTTAATGTTTGGGGGCATAATTTCTTTCCTCTTTGCAGTGCAGAGAGAAATATTAGAAACTCCACTCAGGCAGGGGCAAGGGAACAAAACACGAACTCTTTGAACGTTTCCTTTTCTCCCTGTGTACTTACATACTTGTGTAGCACCCAATATGCTCACTTGTGATGAGTAATTGTACTTCCCTTAGAATCATTATCAGCTCATTCGTCACTGGCCGTATCTGGGGCCCTTTGGAGAGTGTGTTAAGTTCAATCAAGGATGAATACAAAGCACTGCACTTTGTTCCTTCTTTACCTGAGAGCAGTTTTACTCTGCTGTAAAGGACTACCTGGTTACAAGAACTGTAGTTTGGGCAGACTATTTTAAAATGATGGAGGCAGATATGTGTTGGTGGTCTGTGATTAATAAAGTAGCCAGTTTGCTCGCAGCAAAGGCCCTTAGATCAGATGGGGCTGCACTTTGTCATTTAGAAGGGAACTTCATCTTGATCTAAAGGCAGCATTTGATGTAAAATCTGTTCCTTTCCTGGGCAATCTGCCCAGTGGTGTAACTGTTCACCAGAAGTGTGTCTAATTTACATTATAAACGGGCATGACTTTAACAACCAAACCTCTGTTTCTATTATGGGCAGATATAAGACTCCTTTAGAATCCATTTTCTTCTGCATTTCCACTGTTTTCCAGCTCTTCAATCCTTTCTTGTACGATTTCATATTCACAATAAATTATGCAATTAAAGTTACATATATGTGTATATAAGCTTTTATACTTTTTCTGTTTTTCTTCTGCTTCCAAGATCCAAGTTATCAAAGAATTTTACACATTTGGCAATGGGTTGGGAATAGAGGTTAGGGCTGGGTAGCTAATCTTCCTTTAATGATTTTTTTTTCCATTTCTGATGTGTCAACATACTTTATCTCTTTATTTCCTGCTCTACTCACCTTGTGGCATGTGCATGCTTCATGTTTTATTGTGTTTTTAATATTTTGTTGGGAGCTGCCCAGAGTGGCTGGGCAGCCCAGTCAGATGGGCTGCATATAAATCATAAAATTGTTATTATTAAAGTTTATAAGGAGTATACGTGACCATACAAGAAATGGTATGGCAACAGAGGTGCAAGTGACATACCCAAGGAAGCCTGTGGTTTTTCTCCAGGTAGGTTTTGTGGGAACAAACTACCAGAGCCCATCTACTCTACGGACAGCCGCCTCTGGATAGAATTCAGCAGTAGCAGCAACTGGGTGGGAAAAGGATTCTTTGCTGTTTATGAAGGTATTGTCTTCTCTTCTTCAACCTGGCAGAGTCAGGGGAGGGAGGGGTAGAGGTTAAATTTGGGAAGAGAGCCGGGGAAGAGCTAGAAAAAACCTAGAAACCAGAATGATATTTTTCCTAGGTTTGGAAATCTGAGAAAGTGTCATGGTACTATTTCACAGAAGGAAAACTGGTGTTGCTCAGAGAAACACACACAAATATCCTAAATGACACAGCACAAACAGCACAAATAAACAAAACATGAGCAAAACAGACACACACACACACACACACACACAACCACATGAAAGCGGGTGACTTCTGTGCCAACTTATAAAGACCTGCTGAAAACTTCTTTATTCCTCCAAGTCTATGCAGGCAAGAATACCCATCCCAGAACGATTTGTTGATGCTTGCTTTTAGCTTTTTTGCTTTTAAATTGTTTTCTTTTATGCTTTTATTGTATGCTTTTTATCTTTTTAATGTAAACCATTTTGATATATTTTGTGATTTAGCGATAAACAAAAAGACTGCACAACTCAAAAAATCAGCAAAACAAAAAGAAGTAGGGAAAACACACAAAAGCAGGTGGGCAAAGTACATATCCACACCTAAAAAAGGAGGAGGAAAACCAACAAGACATCTCCCACCAAACAAGAAGGCAGTAAAATCTCTCTCACACACACAGCCAAAAAAGAAAAAGAGAAAAGGCACCTGCCCCTTGCCTCCCTGTCCCCCAAACCCACCCGGCAGCAGGAGGCTCCCTTTGGACATTCTGGTGGGTTTCAGTGGGAGGTTGCTAGACAAAGCGCGGGGCCAAGAGCCAGTCTGGGAAAGGGAGAGGAGAGGCTGGGGGGCTGGAGGCCTACACTTTACTTTCCAACCAGTCCTGCGTTACTCTTTTTTTTTTAAGGTTTGAATTTAAAAATCAGGAGGAACAGGAACCAAGTGCAGTTCCTGGGTGCCCCATATGGGGGGCCGCAGATTTAAATAAATCTTGTCAAGTTTTCTACCCACCAAGGAAAGCAGCTTGCACAGTCCATCTCCCCAACTCAACTTTTGGTTGGTCTCTGTGTGGCATTCATAGGGGAAAATTCTTTTGTTGCATTAAAGGCAGCCAGGTGGGCTTTCCCTGCATTAGCTGGTGGTGAGCTTCTTGCTCTGGAGTGTCATTCCCAGAGGTTCCCTTTCCAAGAAATGGGATCCATTTCTCATACCTTCATGTTCTACTTCCAGCCATCTGTGGGGGAGATGTGAAGAAAGACAGTGGGCACATCCAGTCTCCCAACTATCCTGATGACTACCGGCCCAATAAATTGTGTGTTTGGAAGATTATCGTCTCTGAAGGATACCACGTGGGGCTTTCTTTCCTGTCATTTGAGGTACCAAAGGCATTGCCACAAGCAACTACCAGCATCTGGGTTGCCTTCCCAGTAGATCACCAGTGCTATACTGTACCATAAGAAAGGACCTGCAGTTCTCCCATTCCCCAAGACTCTCAGTGTGTGTGTGTGTGTGTGTTTGCTTGCTTGCTTGCTTGCTTGTTTGTTTGTTTCATATGCATGTTTTTAAAAATGCAGATAGCGTCTGCTGGGGTGTATGTGTGTGATAATAATCATAGTTGCCAGCAGGTAGGGAAAGGAAATTTCACCCTGTCTTCTACTGTTGTGGTCCTGATGAAAATGGTTCCCTTTAATCAGCCCCCCCCCCCCCGAGCTGCTATTTGCATTTTTTAAAATTATGTGCATGTTAAGTGCCAAGACAACTTTGATGCCATGTCTGCTACAGCCTTTAGCGCAGGGGTCAGCAAAGTTACTGCGTTTAGGAACCCCTGCTTTAGCCTTTTCTAGGATCTCAGTGCCTGAGTTCCATCCACATTTGAAAGCAACATGAGTCAACAGGCTAGGATCCGGAAAACCAAAACCTCATTCCTGTCACATTCTCAGCTTGGGCCCACGCAGAGCTTATTTGCACAGTCACAAAAAGCACATGGGACTGTACCTCTCAAGACTGCAAGGTGGGGTGGGTCACATGTTTCACTGTTTTTCTATTTATTTATTTTTCAAATGCCCTACACACATAAAAGTAGCATATCATGGAATCCTTATCCCTTCTGGGTCTAGACATGGCAACCTAGGCATTCTACCCACCGACTACTTACTTGCTCACTCACAGTTACTCATTATTGTTACTTCTTACCTCATGGCAGCAGCATAGAAGGCGTGTGGAGCGAGAGAAGGGCAGCCTGCACCCTCAGGACTTAAAATCTACATTAGGCTGGACAAGCAGAGAAGCAGGACAGGAAGGATGGGCAATGGTGGAATCTACATACATATAAAAAACACTGTGAAAATGCTTTATTAAACAACTTTTTTGGGGGGGAAATATTGAATTTGCCATAGCTCACCATCGCCACCTAGTGGTCACATTTGTATAATGCACTTAAAGCATTTTATTTGCAGCTGTATAGCTGAGTCCAATGAGTAGCAGAGATAGAGTAAGACAGGGTCCAGTGACGGTGAAAGAATGAGTAAGGCTGTCAAGGTGGGTTGTTTGAAGTGGACCTTTGCACCATGAGGGGAGAGCAAGTGTCCCTTCCGAGTTTGGGAATCTGTTATTCTTTCTGGAGGGCTTGTGGATCTGCCCACCACCACCGCTTGTGACTGAGACGACCTGCAAGAGTCAACTCTGGCAGCCCCATGCACTGTGTATCCTGGCTAAGACTGCATGAAATGTTCCCTAATCCTGCATTTCCCCCTCATTCCCGCAGATTGAGCGACATGATAGCTGTGCTTACGACTACCTGGAGATCCGGGATGGTAACACAGAGACAGGCAATCTGATAGGGAGGTACTGCGGTTACGATAAGCCCGATGACATTAAGAGCACCTCCAACAAGTTGTGGATGAAGTTTGTGTCAGATGGGTCCATCAACAAGGCTGGCTTTGCTGTCAGTTTCTTCAAAGGTACCCCCGGTCCTTCCCCTAGGAAGCAATGGTGTTGTACACCAGCATCAGTTTTCTGTGGGATGGGGAGCAGATTTCTATGGGCTGAGCATCTGTGCTTATTCAGCTGAAAAAAGGCACATAACCATGCCACTTTCTATGTGCTTGTTTGGATCTAAAGGATCAGCTTGTTCAGCCCTCTGATCTTAAAGCAAAGTGCTCCTGAAGATTCACACCCGTTCACATGCTGCAGCCGACGTCTTACATAGCCTCCCCCAACCTGGTGCCTCCTGGATGTTTTGGAGTGCAACTTGCATTAGCCCCACATCGGAAGGGCACCCGGCTGGGAAGGCTGACCTTGCATTTTGCTGGGAAGGCATTCCATGTGGTTGGTGTGTTCCTGTTCTGGCAACGAGGAGGCAGGCTTCACACAGGAAAATGTGCATTTTGCTGAGCTGAGGAAACCAGCACCCTCTGACTTCCAGAAGCTGTTACTTTCCTGCCTCCACAGACAATTTTTTGTATGTATTTATGTAAAGCATTTTTAAATGCCATATTAAATCAAAAGACTACCAAGACTTCTCATCTTCCTTCCTTTCTTCTTTGCAGGACTGTTAGTTTAGTTTCTCTCTCTCTCTCTCTCTCTCTCTCTCGTCTTGATAGCTGCCTCTTTGAGGGCACGATATGAAAAAGAAGCAAGGTAGAAACTCCTCCTGGAGTTTAAGAGAGGAACAGAATTAGAAGGAGAGATGCAGTGCAGGGGGTTGGACTAGGTGGCACTCTGGGTCCCTTCCAACCCTACAGTTGTTAGGTTCTTTGACCCCAAAGTGGGCACCAAATAGACACCCATCACCCTGGGACTTCTCTGCTGTTGTCTCCCTAGAAGTGGACGAGTGCTCCAGGCCCAACAATGGAGGCTGTGAGCAGCGCTGCGTCAACACTCTGGGCAGCTACAAGTGCGCCTGTGACCCTGGCTATGAGTTGGCCCCAGACAAGCGCCGGTGTGAGGGTGAGTATCAGAGGAGTGGGACCTCTCCGCCACAGAGGGCCTCCTTTTCCTAGTTGATGCTACGAGGGCACGGCGGAAATCATTTTATTGAAGAATTTATGCACTGCTTCTCTTTAACATAAAAATGACTTACAAACAGCCAAAGTAACTACTGAATTAAAACAATAAAAACCACTTATTTTACCGTAGCCCCAAACAGCAGCAACTGACTGTTCAATATTAGCCCTTATTGTGTTGGTTACCTAGAAGTGCAAAAATAATTCATGTTGGCCTACAGCCTTCTGAAACAGCCAGGCCTTCGCTAAGGAGTAAAGTGTTGGGAACTGGCATAACCTCTGCAGGGAGTGAATTTCACAGAGTCAGTGCCACTACCCAGTGAACTGTGCTCCTAGCAGATGACCTGCAAACTTCATATTAGAATGGCATTCAGAGGAGGCCTCAGATGTTGGACAGAACAATTGCAAGATCCCATATGAAAGAAGGCAGTCCTTAAATATATATATACCGTATTTTTCGCCCTATAGAACACACTTTTCCCCCTCCAAAAATAAAGGGGAAATCTGTGTGCGTCCTCTGGGGCGAATGCAGGCTTTCGCTGAAGCATGGAGAGCGAGAGGGGTCGGCAAGCCCGCGGGGATAGCAGCCTGTTTGCCCGGAGCGCGGGGCACGCCAAAGCAGAGCGCCCCGCGCTTCGGGCAGATATCCGCAGCCTGCTTGCCCGGAGCATGGGGCGCGCCGAAGCAGAGCGCCCCACACTTCGGGCAGATATCCGCGGCTGGGGGGGTGGGAATAAAATTTTTTTCCTTTATTTCCCCCCCCAAAAAACTAGGTGTGTCCTATGGGCCAGTGCGTCCTATAGGGCGAAAAATACGGTAGGTCCCAAATCGATTAAGGCAGGAGGTTGATTGCACACCCTTTGTAGTACAACAGAGTTCCACACAGTGCCCACAGGGTGATAGCTTGGGATGTGAGAGCCATATGCCCATCATGATTGACCTGTTGGGTTTTCTGTCTTGCAGCTGCCTGTGGCGGATTCCTCACCAAACTTAATGGCTCCATCACAAGCCCTGGATGGCCAAAGGAATACCCGCCCAACAAGAACTGCATCTGGCAGCTGGTGGCACCCACCCAGTACCGTATATCCTTGCAGTTTGACTTCTTTGAGACAGAGGGCAATGATGTGAGTGCCTGGCTTTAAGCAGAACTTCCTTCACTAACCCTTTGGAGTGTCACACCCCTTAGGAGGGTATCCAGCTACCTTGCATCCCCTGGGATTAGGAAGTGAAGAGCCTCTGCGCCACTTTCTGAGGGTCAGAGGTGAGGTGTATTCTGACACCCCCCCCCCGTGGTAAATTATTCTGCAACCTTGGAGCAGCCACCCAAAAGGCCCTGATCCATGCTGCAGTTGGTACCTGAGTTAGTATTTCAGGGGGGGGTATTGAGAAGGAATGAGTGGCAGGGGTGGAGGGGGAAGGGCAGAATGTGGATAGAGAGAAACATTTCTCCCTGTCCCCTAATAATAGAACTCAGGGTCACCCAGTGAAACTGATTAACACTAGAATCAGTATCGACAAAATATTATTCAGAAAACACATAAGTAAATTGACTTTACTGCCTGGAGTTGTGGTGATGGCTGCTGTGTTAGATGGTTTTGAAAGAGGATTAGAGGAGTTTATGGAGGAGGAAAGGTCTTTGGGGGGCCTATCAGCCATAATGGTTAGGTGAACCTCCTTGTTCAGAGAAAGGAAACACAGAATGTCAACTGCCGGGGGTGCAATCGCATGGAAGGTCTGCTGTCCTCATGCCCTGTTGGTGAGCTGCCCAGAAGAATGTAGCTATCAGTGGGAAACAGGATTCTGACCCGGATGCAGCCAGGGATCTTCTTAGATTCTTATAAAGAAAATATTGTTGTGTCCTTTTGTTCTCTACAGATATAAATGCACAAGGGGGGGAGCCCTTCTCATCCTTCCACCCCTAAACAATGTAAAACATCCCTGTACCAAGGGAAGATGGTGCGTGGACATCAAAGGCTGTCTTTCTGTGCTTGGGGCTGGAGGGAGCATATTTTAACCTCAGGTGTCAAAATACTGTGGGCTGCATAGAAGATCCGCAGACTCTTTCCTCTGGCCTCTCGCCCACCTTCCGTAACTCTGGGGAATCACCTGTTTCTGCCTTTCCCGCAGGTCTGCAAGTATGACTTTGTAGAAGTGCGCAGCGGCCTCACTTCTGAGGCCAAACTACACGGCAAGTTTTGTGGGGCAGAAAAGCCTGATGTGATCACCTCCCAGTACAACAACATGCGCATTGAGTTCAAGTCCGACAACACTGTCTCCAAGAAGGGTTTCAAAGCTCATTTCTTCTCAGGTAGAGCCGCTTGGTGCACTCAAGGCATGGATATCTTTTGGCTGCTTCCCCTCATTCCAGCAACTAACCCCTTTTATACACTTACCTGTGCTTAGAGGGTGCAGTCCCTGATCTCTCCCCACAGGAGCACTCTGGGGTTCTTTAAAGGATTGCTCTGCACTTAGCTCTGTTGGCAGACCCCCCTGGAAGGAACTCACCAGGAATAGTGTTCACCCCCCACTCTTGAACTGGGTGTGAATCTTCCTTGGTCCTAGGAGACTTAATGTTCCACTTTGCACCAGCTGAGGATAGGATGACCTGCCCCCAGTGCATACTGAGTCCCTTAAGAACTCCACATTTCAGAAATCTGTATTTTAAACCAGCAAAGTATTCTGTCTACACAGTGAGGTATTCAACTTCTTTTCAGGCACACAAACATGAGTCTTGCCTAACCATCCTGATTCCTTTTTTCCCTTCTCTCTTGGGCACTGCATAGACATGGCCAGATGGTGCCGTTCCTCTTCTTTGCGTGTATACTTCCAGAGCATTGAATTAGGAGGGAGTTAACATACCCTGTAAGTTGTCAGTCAGAATACCATGACTGCTATACTCCCAGTAATTAAAAGGTCTACTGGTTTCCTTAGGCACCCATGGTTGCTGAAGCCCTGTTAGCGTCATGTGAGGTGCTATTCCCTTGTCCCGTGCAGCAGGTGAGTCTGTTTGACTATGGAGCCATGTCTCCTGTGTCTAACAGTAGCCATGATTTCTGCTCCTCTTTACAGAGGAGATTGATTCTTGCACGAATCTTGTTGTCAGAAGATCCCTTCAGAGCAAGAGAAAGCAAAATTGCTGAATTCATGTTCCTCTGCTGAAGGGCCATTAAGACACCCATTTTTCATGCAGCCCCAGTGGTGTAACCTCTTCTCAGACCTTCTACCCACAAGGAATTAGAGCGTGTGAGTGGGGATGCATGCATGGATCTGCCCCTCTATCACCCATCTATGGGGAGGGCATCCTGTGCTCATTCCAATGGTGTGGAATCCTGATTGTCTATGGTTCTACATCATGCAGGAGCCTATTTAGTTCTTCCTTTAAAACATCTGCTGGCTGCGAAATCAACAATGCCCCCTGGGGCAGTTCACACAGAGTCAGGCAATATACATTGAAAACATTGAAAGCCATCACTTCAGACTTCAGCCTGAAAACCAGCACAAGCAACACAGCAGCATTTTAAATCCAGATGCAGAATTAATCTGTTCCATGGGGGGAAACATAGTTCTAAAAGGTCTGGGAGAATGAATGAAAAGGTCTTTGCCCAATGCAGAAAGGTTATTCATGTAGGCTCTGGGCATCCCATAACTGGAGCACCCCTGCCAAATGACCCACCTAACTCATGGAGGTGACCGGATGGGGGGGGGGAGTGTGGAGGTTGGAGTGCTCTTTCCTGTGTGCATATTCCATGTGTGTATAATACCTGAAGAGGGTTATAATTGCCAGCACACCAGTAGTTTCCTTCACACTTGGGGCAGACCTAAAGAAGACTTGGCACCGAGAGCAGGCTGGGCTCATGTTCTCCAGCATCCTGCACCTGCTCTCGTTCAGCCTCATTGAGGCTTCTTGTGCTAGTCTTTCTATAATTGTTACATGCAGAGGAGAGGCCACCACTGTGGTCAGGCTCTTTCCTTTCTTAATTGCTCCTCATTCATACCAAGTGTAATCGGGCTCCCACACGATCCCGGCCTGTGTCATCTCACATTAAACTGCTGGGACCATACATTCCAGTCCCCATTGACATGAATGGAAGTTCAGCTGAATTTGCTTTGCAGGAAACTCCCTTTGTGGTGCTGATGGGGGATTTTCTGCTGGTGCAAATAGCAGGTTCAGAGGAAGAATTTTCTTCAGGTCCACAACAGGGGAGGAAGCAGTTAAACTCCCCCTCCATGCCTGCTCTTAGCCCCTTAATTTATCACCCCCCCCATGTGCCCAATGCAAATTGAATTTGTAAAATACAGCGCCTCGGACACAAAGATGCATTTAACATCCCATGTAGTTTGGCCCATCCAGATGTTCTCTCATGTGTGTGGAAATGTGTTTTTTTGTCTTGGCCTGAACACAATTAGCCTTAGCCTCAATCCTATGGATGGCCCATTGACATCATATGTTGCTACAAAGACTGAGCTAATGTGTCTTTGCTGCCTTTATCTGTGAAAGCCCTTGCAAAGTGGTTAAATTACAGTATAAAGCAGGAAAAGAGCAGAGTTGCGGGGGTGGGGGGGGAGGAGAGGTTGTGGGAATATATTGTAATTCCCAGGGCTGATACTGCCAAGTGCAGCCCTTTTTAAAGTCCCCTTAACTCAGATACTGCCTTTTATGCTGGTATTTAATAAAAATTCTCTTGAAACAGATGTAGCCTCCAACATGGAATTTGGTTTAAAAAGCCCTAATTTTCTCACGATACTTGTACCACTGCTGAATTTATGTCCCTGTCTATATTTTTGCTCATCTTTATACAGTCTGCAACTAGCAAGGACGTTTAGGATATTCTGCTTCTCAAACAAAATGCATTTGTCAGGTACAGAAACTAAGCCATTTGCAGGACTTTATGACTGACAAACTCTGGCACAGTGTTTTGAGGAAAACATTGCCTTGAAAAGGAACTGGTGGTGAGGGAGAGATTTATTGGTGATAGTTGCTTTGTTGTCAGTCTGCAGCTTCTGACAGCTATTCTTCAAATATGTTTTCTTATTTGGAGTGAAGTGCTTCTTACTAAATTGCATTGTTTTTGCTAAAATTGACTTCTGGCTATCTGATGTGCACTTAATTACATCAGATTAAAGAGGCATCGGTTTCCCTTTCTAAGCATTTATCGTGAGCCATCCTTGTTAGCTATCTGAGTTGCTGGTTAATGGGAGATGCAGGCAGTAGCTACAGTTGTGCTCAGGTGAGCTTTTTAAAATTCCCATAGATTCCATAGGGTCAATCTATAACTAAATGCATGATGCCAGTCTATGTAAAATGGGAACAGTCAGATGTGAGTTCAGTATCCTTATCCTGAACAGAGTGACTTTGAGATAAGTCTGACAGGACCATATTCAGTGCTCATTCTGCTCAGAGCAGACCCATTGCCATTAATTAATCTAAGTTAGTCATGTCCATTAACTTCCATGGGTCTGTGCTGAGCAGGGCTAGCACTGAATACAGCCCAGTGCAACTGCCTTCCTGTGAAGTGTGTGTGAGAGAAGTGCAGCCAGCAAGAAGCTTTGCCAGATGCAGATGGTCGGCTGCCCTGACCTTACAGAAGCTGGTGTTGTTCTACCTGATTTTACATACTTCTTAAATATGCACGCTGGGGGAAGAGCTGGTTGCCTGCTGCAACAGCAGTCAAGGCCAAGCCTCTCTCGATCACAGCTTTGTCATGGTTCGTGGCCAAGCCCTTCTTCGGTCCCCTCAGGAGCATTCTAGCACCATTTCTCACTGGAAACCCAGTTGGCTTCCCTTGCTGCGCACGTCCCACAAAGCCAGGAACTGCTTGGACATCTTAGGGCTCATCCCTGCTTCCACTTCTCCAATGCTGAGAAAGCTCAGGTCCAAGCAGTTTCCCCTTCACCTTCCCTTTCCCAGAGAAAAGCTGCTCTTTAGCTCTAAATCCAAGCAGAAATCATTCCTGAGGAAAGCTGAGCTGCTGTTTGCTCCATCTGGGTGTAGAAAAGTGAAGAAGTGTAGAAAAGCCCTTAATCTGCCACATCCATCGGGTTCCATCTGGTGCCTTCTCCAGCTTGTACTCTCCTGATCCCTAGAAGGCACAAATTCCACAGTGGGAAGCCCTGACCTAAATGCTGCTCTTCATTTCAGCCTTGACTTGGAGCCAAATCCAAAGTTGGTCATTTCTTGAATGACAGACAGAGCTTTCCATTTTCACATTGAGCCAACTTGCCTTCTTTAAGGCACTGCATCCTCTAGCATTGCTCTTTTCAATTTTTAACACTCACCAGGCGTATGAACTCTGCAAGTTCACTGCTTTTCCTGCCTGTACTATGCTGTCTGTGTGCTCTGCTTGACCTTTTACCAACTCCACTCTCAGCTATGACACACTTGGCTGTGGGGTTGCACGCCCTTCTTCTGACCACATCCCAAGGCAACGTGGCTTTTGCTCTGCTTGATGGCAGCTTCTCTGTTTCTCCACTTGCTTTGACAAACCCTGATATAGGATAGACAGTGGGGAGCCAACACCCCTTTTTCTGGACTAGTTAGGCATTGTTGTCAATCCATCCTGAAGATTGTTTGCCTTTTTGCAGGAATGATCTGTCTGATGTATGCAGCATATAAGATGGGGCAAGACCCCCCCAAAACACACAGAGATTCTAGAGGAGAATGTAGAATGTAGCCAGACCACTGCTGGCTCAGAGAAGGCAGAGGATGTTGGGAAACCATTACCTGCTTATGTTGTCTTGTGTTCCATGTTGTCTTGTTACTTTCATGTCAGTGCGACAAAATAATCTCTGGTTTCTGAGCAACTTTTATCTTGACACTTTCAAAAACAGGCCGCCCCAGCTGGCATAATCAGCAAAAGCTTCAGCAATGTCACAGGAAAGAGATGGCAGGGAAACAAAAGCCGCATAAACTCTCAACGGCTTATTAAAGGCCTCTATGTATGCAGATGGACCAATGCACTCTCCCCCCCCCCCGCCATGGGAGACGACCTGTTTTGCATGCAGGAAGTCCCGGGTTCAGTTCTGGAGTCTTTGGCCAACAAGGTCTCAGCCAGCAGGGCTATGAGAGATTTCTGCCCAAGGCTTTGGAATGATGCTCCCAGTCGCTGGCTATAAGGCCTCTCCACATCACCTGATGAGCATCAAGCAGAGCCCTTGCGTGGGATCAAAGTCTAGGCAATAACTTCGTCAGTTTAAATTATCTTATTAAATTATCATTGTTTAATTCCTGGATAAACCTTTGAGGATATCTGCAGCTTTTGTTCTTCTGTGAAACCCTTGAGGGTGGTGGATCCTGAACGGTTTGCTTTTGCATCATTATGCCAGTACATAGGTACCTGGTTATTTGCTGCAAAGGATTTGGTTCTGGGGAGCAATCCCTTTCAAGACGGTGCTTGTCTCTATAACAGAAGTTGGGTGTATGAGTATTCCTTAAGTCATGTGTGAAGTAAGATGGGCTTCACCATGTGCATGTATGGCCTATTCCCTAAATCTGGGTAGAGCCACACAAACATTTACCAAGTGGTAATTTAGCACAGAGTGTATGTAACCATTTGGTTTCTTTGTACCTTCCAAATGATAGAAGGAAGTTTACCAAATGTCAGATGTGGTAAAAAAAAATTGTCTCATTCCAACTCTCCGTCTATAAAAGTCAGGTGAAAGCCAATGAAAGGTTTGTGCTTCCTTCTTCCCTCTCCTGGATTCCGGTCCCTATCAGTGCACCCTGTTTGCCACCCCAGCTTAGAAATACCCCCCCCCCAGTTCTGGGCAAGGCATTCTACAGCCTCCACGTATGGCATCAGATGAGCCCAGCTTCTAAAGAAGATGGCTTGGCCACTTTGTTTGTGAAGGGTGCTCTCTTGCTCTTAGCTAGGGAACATTCAACTAGATAAAAAATCATTTGAGTTGGTTTTGGGGTATGGTATGTTTGAATTACTTTTTTAAAAACAAAAGCAAGGCATGTTTCACCCAGCAATCAAGAAGCCAGGAACCATCCCAGAATAAAACCCAGCCAACAAGACTTCAGAGGCAGCAGGGTGAGTACCTTGTTATCTTCCTCTTCCTTATGGTTCAAGGGAACTCACCTGAGCAGAGGCCTTATTGACTGTTTATATATAGGAACTTTTGACACTGTTAAGATGAATGTTTTTAGCCTTCTTAATCTGTGTACTATCATGTCCCTAACAGGCCTTGCAAATGAAACACAAATGAATGTTGGAGGTATTTGTTACTGACTCAAGATCTGCTGGTAAAGGAATGTGCAAGCTTCCAAGTAGCACTGAATTCTAAAGCAAAAATCACAACGATAAAGTAGTCCTGGGAAACCTTTGCCCACCAGCCTGTGCCATCATGCCATAGCCCCTGCAATCTGCCTTCAAAGTGATCCCAATCAGAACAATCTGGCCATGCAGATTGTCTAGAGAAAGCAAAACTGGTTACAAATACAGATTTTATCCCGTTCTCATCAGATTGTGTGTCACAGTACTGCCAGCTCATCACCAGAACATCAGCGAACATTATTAACTATTGTTAAGTTGTGGCTTTTGTTTTCTGCCAAGGAGCTCAAAGCAATGTTTTGCTTTACAACAACCCTGGGAAGTAGCCTGAACTGAGAAGTGGCAATGTTCAGTGCAGCGGGGATATCTCAGAGTCCACCTGGAACCTTGTTGAACATAAATCTTGGATTGCCAGGTCCCTGCTGGGCAGTGCGCTTAGAGCATATCTGTATCCCCACGACTCGGTTCCCACAGACATTCAGTCATTTATTTCATTTCACTTTAAATTTGTATACCGCCTTACTCTCTTACTATTCACAAGGCAGTTTACAAGCTGAAGAAACAACAAAATAGACAGCAATGTTCACACACCTAATAACAACCTGACCCAATGCAAAAAAGTCACAATAGCTTTAAAATAAACAACATATAAAATAAAGCAATATTCGTGAATATTGGGGCAAAGCATCAATCCATTAAAATGTAGTAGTAAACAGTATAATTAAATATCAGCAAATAAGAATTAAACAGTTTACACTTCTCCGTTACAATAAAGAATTACTAAACAATAATCAATAAAAAATAATGTCAAGTCACAATGCATAAAATATCACAAAACATACAACACCATGTAAGAGGATCAAATTGAGAAACAAGGGCACACAACTGCATTATTTTTTTAAGAAATATCCCTGAACTCCTCTTCTCTCTCCCTAGCGGCTTCTGCTGTCCTCCAGTCGTGGTCTGGGAGGGGCTCCTCAGGCGGGGGGGGGGGGCAAAGCAGTTGGGAAAAGCCATTGCTTGGTGGACAGCAATCTCCACAAGCTGCACCCCATTCATGCTGCCATTTGCAGACTCCAGTGAGGGAAAGTTGTGCAAAGCCCCCTCAATGGGCATCCTTGTCTTCCGAGTATTGCTCTGGATGTGCATTATGCCACCACATCAGGAGGGTGAGTAACAGGCAGACTTTGTTTGTTGAAGTGTTGTTAGAGCTGAGAAATGCCTTTTGAAGATAACAAAAGCCATCAGTGAACATCAGCCTTTTCCTGCCTCACAAGTTCTGTGTAGCTCGAAAGCTTGCAAAGTTAAACCTAAAAGGTATCAGTCTAATATAAAATATAATAGTCATACTTATTTTTTATTATTATTATTATTATCACTTACTATGTTGGGTGAGCTCTTCAACAGTTCTCTGCATGAAGGAAGAGATTCCTTTAAACCTATGATTTGAAAACCCCAGAGCTGCGCAGCGTGTTCCTCTGCTAGGTGCTTTCCGGTTCCCTGGGCTCCTGTGAACGGGGCCTGTGCCTTGCAGCTTTGACTTTCAGCTGGTGGGTCATTCATAGCACACAACCGGGGCACACACAGGTGGTGCAAGGGGAACAGTCAGCATTTTCTGGTTTTGCTTTTTTAGAAAGAAAAGGAAGAGGGAGAGGGAGAGGTGAGAGGCACGAGGGAGCAAGAAGACAACAACTCTTTTTATATGCAATACTTAAATTCTGTTGGGGTTGGCCATTGTTCAGGCAGAAGACAAAGCAGAGAAGAGGCATATGCAAGGCAGCTGAGCATTCTGGGTAATGTAGGCTTATAGTCACATGACACAAAAAAAAGATTGAATCAAGAACTAGTTAAAGCCACTTGTGTGAAACCGTCAGGAAAGAAGGAGAGGAGACAGAGTGACAATAATAGATTAAATGCAGCTCCATCTCTCACTTTGGGATAAAAGAGGGATCTTTAAGCAGAAAGGTAAATGCCAGCAGCAGAAACTCCGTGGAAAATCAATAACACTCAAAACCTGCTACACTTTTAGCTGTTGTTTTTCATTTTGCAGTTTTTGTCTTTGCCTTTATTTATTTATTTATTTATTTGCTTTCTTGCTTGCTTGCTTGTAATAACCATAAAGAAAATTACACAAAATCACGTTCATATATCGTATAAGTACATCAGTATACATATTTAAATATATAGGCAGCTTTTTAACATTAGCTCAGAACCATCATTTAAGCTCAACAAACCCCAGGCATTGGTTAGCTTTGATTTCATGTTAAAATATACATTTTAAGATTCTCTTGGTTTTTATCTCTTCCAACTATATATAAGGGTTTCATCTTTTCAGCATGCCTTGCGCCAGGGTGCCCACTTGCTCCCCACATTGGAGGGGTGCATCATGTGACACCTGCTCCCACGCTGGGGGGGGGGGGAATGGGGAGTGCAGAGCTGGGATCCACGCTGGGCCTCCTTCTCCCTGCGGCAAGTGCCAGGAGGGGGCAAGGATGCTATATTTTATCTATAATTGTTAGCCACCTTGACAACAAATATTTATGCTGAATGTGCAGAAAATGTAAATAGGGAAGTACATTTTTTTCTTGCTTCTACAAAGACCAAAGATGCAAGACTTGCAAAGCTATAAACCAATTCCTGCCCTTCTGTCTCTTCTCACACAGGTCACAGTAGCACACCTTCAGGTGCCCAGCAGCAGGATGAAACCTCCGTTGGATTCCTTTTCCAAAACTGTCTCAAGCCCCATTATTTGTCACTTGTCCTAGTGATGTAGCTCAAACAACCTAGAGTAACTGAAGAATAGCTCTCTAAAAGCCATTTTAATGTTCTCCTCAAGCTCTCTAGGACCCTGGCGTAGCAAAACCTTGTAGGGAATGCAGGAAAAAAACTACTTGGTGTTTCAGCTCCTCTAGCAAATACACATTTGTGCGCATGCCCTTCTTGTGGGGAAAATTACCCTTCTCAGCACAGTGGGTTGTGTCTGGAGCTGAATAAAGTGTAGACCACTGAGTCCACTTGAGGAATTGTAGAATCCTAGAACAGTAGTGTCAGAAGGACCCTGAGGACCATCTAACCCAAGGCCTGGTTAGCATGAGAATGAATCCCTCTGCCTTTAGAGCACACACCTCAGCAAGAGGACAAGATCACCAGAGTGATGGCAGGCGGTAAGAAAGCAATCCTAGGGTGCTTCTGCCGACCAAGGAATACATGGGCAGCTGGAAGTGCTGCAGGTACCTGGTGCTTCTCTGACGATTCAAAATGAAGTCTTGTGGTGTGTGGTGTAGTGGTTAAGAGCGGTAGTCTTGTAATCTGGGGAACCGGGTTCGCTTCCCCACTCCTCCACCTGCAGCTGCTGGGTGACCTTGGGCCAGTCACACTTCTCTGAAGTCTCTCAGCCCCACTCACCTCACAGAGTGTTTGTTGTGGGGGAGGAAGGAAAGGAGATTGTGAGCCGCTTTGAGACTCCTTCAGGTAGTGATAAAGCGGTATGATCCTGATCCTGAATGGGGCAACTGTGCCCCTGAAGGACCAGGTGCACAGCCTGGGAGTCATTTTGGACTCACAGCTGTCCATGGAGGTGCAGGTCAATTCTGTGTCCAGGGTAGCTGTTTACCAGCACCACCTGGTACGCAGGCTGAAACCATCCCTGCCTGGAGACTGTGTCGCCAGAGTGGTGCATGCTCTAGTTATCTCCCGCTTGGACTACTGAAATGCGCTCTATGTGGGGCTACCTTTGAAGGTGACCCAGAAACTGTGTACAACTAATCCAGAATGCGGCAGCTAGACTGGTGACTGGGAGTGGCAGCTGAGACCATATTACACCAGTCCTTAAAGACCTACATTGGCTCCCAGTATGTTTCCGAGCACAATTCAAAGTGTTGGTGCTGACCTTTAAAGCCCTAAATGGCCTCGGTTCAGTATACCTGAAGGAGCATCTTCACCCCCATCATTCAGCCTGGACATTGAGGTCCAGCACCGAGGGCCTTCTGGCTGTTCCCTCATTGCAAGAAGTGAGGTTACAGGGAACCAGGCAGAGGGCCTTCTCAGTAGTGGCGTCCGCCCTGTGGAACGCCCTCCCATCAGATGTCAAAGAAATAAACAACTATCCGACTTTTAGAAGACATCTGAAGGCAGCCCTGTTTAAGGAAGTTTTTAATGTTTGAGGTTTTATTCTGTTTTCAATGTTCTGTTGAAAGCCGCCCAGAGTGGCTGGGGAAACCTGGCCAGATGGGTGGGGTATAAATAATAAAATTATTATTATTTAGGCAGATGTAAAACAGTGATATTTGTCAACAGGTATCCAAACAGCCTTTAGAGTCAGAGGCCATTACATGTTAGCATAATGCAGCTCTGCTTAAATTGTTGTTTGATGTATCTGTTTTGGTAGAGCTTTTGTGTTTGTGATTCAGAAATGCACGCAACCTCAGGCTTAGGCTTGTGTGCTTTAGTGCTCTGGGATCTGTGTGCACAGTTTAAGGTTTAAAGGTACGCAAGTGCCACCTTGTGTTCTTTACTATACCAGAGGTTCCAACACTGCCAGGTCAGTGTCATTTCAAGTTAGACATCTCCATGGATGGCCTTCTGGTGTAAGAAGTTGCAGAGTTCCAGTAGACCCTGTTCCAAATCAGAAACAGGTAAAGGAGCAATTAGGCTGCATCAACTCTTTTCCTGGGATGTGTCCTGAGGAAAGCTAGTGCAGTTGGAGCCCAGAGGGAGTAATCACTTCCAGCTTTCCTAGTGAGGAAGCAAATTTCTCTTTAAAGAGGAACATTAGGTCTTCTTGCCTCTCCCCACAAAGGCCCACCTGCCAAAGACGCAGCAGCAGAACTGCCCAAGAAAAGAAAGGAATTATATATATCTCTTTCTCTGAGAAAAACGAGAGGATGGTGTGAATGTGTATACACCTGAGATGCATTGGATCAGAGTACCAGGCAAAAAAAGTGGGAAGGGACAGAACACGACAACTAAGTGGACAGGATTGGTGTGAGCAGCAGAATTGTCCCAGCCCTCTGCCTGCGTGAGACCAAAGGTGGCCTGAAAGCAGAGAGAGAAAGGGAGGCAGTTGCAACTGGCTTGCTTAATTTGCTTGCTATGCCAGAGTTCTAGCAGCACATCTGTAGCCAACATTTTGGCTTTTAAGTTCTTGCTCTTTTTTTGTTTTAGTTCTAAGCAGGGTAGAGAAGCCAAATCAAGTGGGGGAGAGGTATTTTTAACCCTTCCCACAGCACTCTTTTCATAACCCAAATTCAAACTGCTGTTTGCTCCAAAGGGAAAAAACGTGCAGGTACATTACGTTTCTCCTTTATGGAGCATCAGCAATCCTCCTCTGGCTTGCACCTTCCTGAGCCTCCTGCCAATGCTGCTTCCTGCAGTCTGGCAGTGAGCCATTTTGGGGGGCTTTGATTTTGGGCCCTGGAAATCTCAGTTCTCTTTGTGCTGTTAGATTATGATGCCACAGTTTGGCATACCCAGAATTTCTGCTGATTTAACAGGGTAGGATCTTAATCATCTTCCAAGGATGTTTCTTGAGCTGTGGGTAGCATCCTTCCCAGGTCTCCACCTTGTCTCTACTGCAAACAGGTACACCAAAGTTGTATTGATAGCCATCACTTGAAGCTCGGCTGAAGGTCCTGGAACTGTGCTTTAGGTTGAATCAGCTTATTAGACCCCTCTGCCTTCAACCAGACTGCAGTGCCTCTTCTTGATGCAGTCTCTCTCTTTCCTGTAGCTGTGTCCCTCTCTGTATCTTAGCTGCTTCTTAATTTGGCTGTTTGTGGTATGCACTGTAAGAGTATGGCCTCTCACTGCATGCCCCTCCAACTGATGATTTAAAAGTAACATTATTTTTTCCCACCTCAGCCCATTCCCTTGTACTTCCTCTCATCTTTTCTCCCTCTCTCATTTCAGAAAAGAACCAGCTACCGAAAATGCGTCCTCCAGGCTTGAAATTTCGCCTGAAGAAGCGCACACAAGCCCCATACTGAACTTGGCTGCCCTTCCATTTGTTTCTCAGGAACTCCACAGCACCTCCAAAGGAATGGGTTCATCAGTATTCCTCATGTTCCCCAAGACAGGGAGAACCCCCCCTCCTCTGTTCTACCCTAAGCTTGGAGGTTTTGCCATCAAGAAAACAGCCCTAGTCGTTGCCCCAACAGAACTCCCCAAATCCTTTCTTGACTGAACTGATTGCTGGTGCTTTTAACATTCACTGTTGTTTTTCGATTTCTCTGGTTTGTCATTGACCAGCTGACCTTGTTTTTGCCTTTTTATTGTGTCTGTGACATTTTCCATTGATAAGTAAAGAGGGGCACCATGTCCTGGTCTCTTTCCTGCATCTCCTTGTTGTCCATGTGTCTGTTTTTCTTCTTGCTCATCTGTTCAGTAAGCAGGTAATGGTTATGCCCATTTGTTATGTGCTGTGTAGCATCATCTGTACATAGAGGGTAGTCTTGGCTAGGATTATGGACTCTGGCACCATCCATTTTACTCTTCACATACTGTGGAACCCTGATTTGTGCTGCTGAGAGACTTAATTGGGGCTGTCCTGCCAATCTGGGTGCTGCTGAGCATCAGAGTAGCTTGGTGCTTTGGTAGTTTCTTTCTGCATTCTGAGAACGGGCAGGGGAGGTGCTGGAGTCGAATGGCTCCGTCGGAAGAACAGTCACTAACCTAGCCTAACATAAACCAAGGAAGAGGCAAGCAGTGGCATGAAAAGTCCAGTTTATTCAGTCAGCAGACTCAAGTGGAAAAGCTTTTGTTGGACTATAGGCAGTTCCTGAAGGCCCCTCTCTGCACATTTCTCTGGGAGAAGGCGGGACAAAACTGCTCTTGACATGCTGCTTCATTGGGAGGGGGCACTTCCATTACTTGAGGACTGCTACCACCCAGGAATAGCTCTACTGTTTTATTCTGCTGATTGCATAAACTGGCCCAAAGTGTCATTGTGTTTTGTTCTCCCTTGTTCAGGGAGGACTCAAATCATGTGGTAAACCATAGAATTTATGAAGGACTTAATCTTGCTGAAATCATGCCATGGGCTCACTGACACTGGAAGTTGCCAGTTTTCAAATTAATTCAGCTGATCTAGATGCCACTTTGTCTACAATAACTGTGTTGGTCAGTAGGGGGCAGCTGCTAAGCAAGTGACGCTTCTTTCCTAGACAAAGATGAATGCTCGAAGGATAATGGTGGATGCCAGCACGAGTGCCTGAACACTTTTGGCAGCTACGAGTGCCAGTGCCGCAGCGGCTTTGTGCTGCACGACAACAAGCATGACTGCAAAGAAGGTGCGTTACATGGTTTTCTTGGTGAAAAGGGTTCCCCTTGTGGATCTCCCAGTGCCAATGCCAAAATCCTTGTCTGAAAATCCATAGGCATAAAAGATTGGTTGGGTCCAGCGATGCAAGATAGATGCCCTCCACCTGTGTAATATGTGCCAGCTATTGACCACTTTCTTAACATGTTTTGCATACAGAGGACCCCAGCTTCAATCCCTGGCCCCATCCCCAGGAAGAGGGAGCAGGGGATAGGAAAGATCTTTTTCTGCCTAGGAAGCGGGAGAGTTGCTGCCAGTTTAGAATAGGCAAGACTGGGCTAGATGAAGCAGGGGCATAGGGCAGCCCCCTGCATCCCATGGAACTAGGGGTGTCCATGGGCAAGGGAAGATATGGGGCCAGGGTCAGGTTTTTGTAGTAGTATTTAATGCCGGGGTAGAGAGCCTGTGGCTTTGCAGATGATGTTGGACTACAGGTCCCCTGAACCCTGGTCCTGCTGGCTGATGCTGATGGGAGTGGGAGCAGGAACAACATCTGGAATGTCACAGGTTCCCCATCCTTGCTTTGAATGTAGGGGTGGGGAACTTGTAGCCTGCACACATCAAGAGGCCCTAGAGCATAGGTCACAATTTCCCCCTGTGAGGCACCCATGTGTCCCACCTCTGATGTCATATGTGATATCAGATGTGGGGCAGCTGAAAATGGGCTGCTGTGGAACAATTTGAAGCCTTAAAAGTGCCTCTTCTCAGGGCCAGTTTACTTATTGGTGCTGGCAGCAGGCCTGCCCCAATTAGCTGCACAAGGGAGTTCCACTTCAGGAACTTGGTAGCACAGCACATCCCAGCGGACTTCCTGTAGGCAGCCAACAGCTGATGGGCACCTACAGCAAGCTGGCTGGGATCTGCATTGGCAGCAAGCCCAAGAATCCGCAGTGCAAATGCTCCTCCTCTGTAGGTGCAACTCCAGCTGTGTCCGCCAATAAGTATTTTTTGTTTTGCCATTGTGACATCGGGTGATTGGCAGGAGGGAGTCTGCATCCACCCATCAAAATGGCCTGCAGAGGGTTAGGGAGGCCAATATTTGGCCCATGGGTTGGATCCTGTTCTCCTACCCTGCTTTAATGCAATGTACTGTTACACACATCCCAGATCCCAGGCTTGATTGTTTCACTGCTTTCTGAAGAACTAGTCTGGCAAATGTACTGTGCTTGCTCTCACTTGAAAGTTATTGGGGGCACTAGAATTTCTGTGGTTCAGCAGAGAAGGTGCCAGACTTGATTTGGAAGATCAAGAATCAGATCTGTTTTGTGCTGTAGATTCACAGGGGTGGGTAGGCCACTGTCCCTTCGGTGTGGTTCATCATGCTGTGCTCTTTATGGAAGAAACTGCCCCTGAACTGTCATCTCAAGGGGGAAAACTCCATGGATATCAATATTGGATTGTTTGGTGGTTTCTGGTGCTCTGGCAGTAGCATTAATGCAAACGTGTGTTTTTTAACAATTTGCTACTTTGGAGGAGCTTGGTGGGGTAGCATAGTGGCTGCAGGCTGGACTGGCTCATCAAGTGTGTTCTTCCAGGACAACAGTTGCACTTTCTCCCCAAGAAACCTAGAGGGTGGGGAACAGAGGATCCATCTGCTGTTACAAACTTGGTGGCATCTAAGGAGAGTTCTGGGCAGGCATGAATGAGACCAGAAAGAGCTTTATTTAGGGGAGGATGAGCAGAGGAGAAATGAGTGAGAGAAAAGCAGAAGAATTGATTGTGGTGGAATCTGGGTGGGAAGTGAGTATTTAGCAGGTAAATTCAAAGGGAATTTGTTTGGGCAGGTTTCTTTGTGGTGGGGTGTAAATTAACTGAAGGGAGATGGATAGTACATTGTGGCTCAGTCTCCCCACCTTTTCCTTGGGCAAGTCCAGCACTCTTGGTTCCAGCCAAACGCCATGGGAAACTAACATATGCCCTTGCATATGATCTTCAGAGGTACGCTACCTATAAACGCAAGCATTCAATTTATTTATCATGGCTGATGGGTTAATGGGTGGAACTAGAATGAAGCCGGGTGGAGGAGCTGTGGGTGGGTGTTGCTGAGGGGAGAGACGTGGTAGACTTGTAGCAATGGGGGTATGAATTACCCTTCTCAGTTCTTGGCCCTAAGTGGGGATAGACTGTGACCTATTCCACAGGATTGTGGAGGGGCAAAGACAGAAGTTAAATGCACTTTGCATGTTTAAAATGCTATATAATATTTTAGGCAGTGTTAATGTGCCCATTGGACTATCCATAACATTATATCTAATTCCCAGGGAGGCCGAAAATCTCCATGGTTTAAAGCACAAGCTTTTCATACAGAAGGTTGCAGGTACAGTCCCTGCTAACCTCAGTTAAAAGGAAAGAGATTAGCTGAAAGGGGAAAACCTCTGCCTAAAACAGCTGCTGCCTGTCTGGTATAGGCAATACAAGACTAGATAGAGAAATATTCTGATAGATTAGTAAGGGTCCTTCCTATTTTCTCTGTGGCCATTTCATCAACAACTGTCTGTAGTGACCTTGTATGTGGTGGATAAAGAAAGATGGAATGGAAATAGAAAGTAGACTTCATGGCATCTGTCTGTTTACTGAGTCCCACTTCTTACAGCTGGCTGTGATCACAAGATGACTTCCATCACTGCAACCATCACCAGCCCAAACTGGCCTGATAAATACCCAAGCAAGAAGGAATGCACCTGGGCAATAACAACTACGCCAGGACACCGTGTCAAACTGGTAACTGAGCAGGAGAGAAGAGTGTTAGAAGGAAAAACAAGGCATAGATCAACAGGATTTCAAACTGCATTTAGACTGGCAGTCCTCTAACTCACCAGGAACAGAGGCGGGCAAATAAGGGGTCAGGTGGGGAGTCCCTTACCATAAATAACAACAGGTTGTTTTCACAGAATTTTTGTGGCAGGAAGGGTGGTTCTTTGCTGATGATTAAAAAAAACAAGAACCCTGAAACATCACCTCTGGAGACGACAATCTTTGTTATTTGTATGCCACTCCATAATACAAATGTCTCTGGGCTGCTTTCAGTAAAAAGCAATGCGCATGTGAAATAAAACATACAAACATAAAACTAAAAACTTTAGTCCTCCAGGTGAACTGGCTCATCAAAGTGAAGCTTCTTGGGATTCAGCACCTGGCAGCCGTAGTGTCAATACTAAGCCTTGAGAGTCATGATCTGGGTTTCCAGTTGGAAACCGCCAAGGCAAGAGGGTATGAATGAATGTATGTCTGTATGACAAAGCAATGTCTTGTCGTGTGAGGCCAGGCAGTCTGATGTGGCCTGTGGCCACCATCCCCTCCGCAGAGCAGGTCTTCATTAAAGCCACGCGATGCACTTTGCCACCCACTGTCTTTGTAAGCAAGTTTCCTATTTCAGACCATCAGGGAGCTGGATATCGAAGGCCACCAGGAATGCACTTATGATCACCTGGAAGTTTACAATGGGAAAGACGCCAAAGCTCCTGTCCTGGGCCGGTTTTGTGGGTCTAAAGAACCAGACCCCATTATCTCTTCTAGCAACAGGATGTTCCTCAGGTTCTTTTCAGATAATTCCGTCCAAAGAAAAGGCTTTGAGGCAACCTACACATCAGGTAACGCCCCACACTGGTTCGTTGCCAAAGATGGGTGGTCTTAAGCAGTGCTGTTTTTCTAGAAAAAGAGGTGCCGGAACTCATCATGAGCTCCTCCCTCGTTCTCTTAGAATGGCAATGGGACTCACCTGAGAGGGGCAGGAACTGAGTACCTGTGAGTTCCTGCTGGAAAAATAGCCCTGGAAACCAGAATAGTATCTATGAAGGCCTTATAAAAGAAGCTGATGCATCAGATAATCCCATCATAAAAGGTTCATCCACCAGGGTTTTCTGGTCAAAAAACAGTAATTCACATATAGGGGATAGAAGGGTACCATCCCTGCCCTACTGTATAAGTGGGCACACCTTAAACATCTCACTTTCCCTCCCTCCAGGAATGTTTAAAGATGACCAAACGCCTTTATTTCACCGCTTCCCTAGTGAGCGCGTGCCATGGGTAACCATTTGTCAGTGCCCTGGTGGAGAGAGAATAGGTCAGCGATAGAGCACATGCTTAGATGCAGAAGGTCCCGAGTTCAAGTCCTGGTACGGTGAGTTTAGGAAAGAAAGGTTCAAGAAGCAGGTGATGAGGAAGACTTTACTCAGGACTCTGGAGAACCACTGCCAAACTGAACTGAAAACACTAGACTAGATGGACAGAAGGCAGCTTCCTAGTCTGAGATCCCAGCTAAGGGATGTCTAGCCAAATCCAGCTGTCTAGAAGAGTGAGGTGGGATTTCTGTTGGCTAGCAAATGACTCATCTTGTCTGCTTCACTCACTGTGTGAAGGGTGCACTTTCTTTTAGGACAACCAAGAATTCCACTGTGTGTTTGTTCTTATTTCCAGAATGTGGAGGCCAGATGCGAGCTGAAGTAAAAACCAAGGATCTCTATTCTCATGCCCAGTTTGGAGACAACAACTACCCTGGAGGCTCGGAGTGCGAATGGGTGATTGTGGCTGAAGAAGGCTATGGGGTGGAGCTCATCTTCCAGACATTTGAGATTGAGGAAGAGGCAGACTGTGGCTATGACTACATGGAGTTGTTTGATGGCTATGACGGGACAGCCCCCCGTTTGGGACGCTACTGCGGCTCTGGGGTGAGCTACTTGCTTAGTACCCCTGTTGCTCTCTTCTTGTGCAACTGTTCCAGGAGTCTCTCTCTGGCGGAAACACAAAACAAAGATGGCACAAAGCACTTAGATGATAAAATTGGGACAGGAGCAGAATGCATATCTATATAATAAGATAGAAGTGACTCTGGTGAATTGCTTATCTTTAGAACTTGGGCAAACCGTTTCTAACGTTTGTTATGGTGTCCAGGGGCAAGACTGTAATTCTGTAGGATGCCCATTGTTTCTCTGTCTATATGAAAACAGCACAAAATTTATCTTCCCAAGAGCCCCAGGATGCACATCCACACGGCCAGGTGACCCTGCCAGGGACAGCGTGCCTTTTCCCTGTGGTTCTTCCATCTTTCTTTTTCAGAAGAAGGAATAAATACCTTCAGTGCTACTGTTGCAGGTTTTTGAAAAGAAGGGTTGCTTTCATTTACGTAGGCATAATGAGCATATGGCCCTATCACAGCGCATTTATAACCATTGCAATAGCTGACATTTATGCCTGGTTCATTTTTTTATCACTCTTTTAATTAGCAGTAAGAAAAGATAATCCAGTTAGCCTTCTTTTCTTTTCATGAAAGAGAGGTACAGTGCTATAACACTGTAATGCTATAATGTTAATTTTTTTTTAAAAAACCCACTTTTATTTTTTTTTTTTAATAAAATTTTTATTGGTTTTACAAAATTTTTAAGAAAAACGGACAAACACTAAAAATGACAAACATACACGTATAGTTTCAAACATATTTTCATAAACCTCTTTTCTTGGACTTCCCCATACCCCCCCTCTCTGCATCCCAATGTCCATAGTTCAGCTAGCAACTCCCAATTGTTACTTTCCAATCTCTATCATCTTAGTCCTCTTTTATAGTCTAACCTTATATCCCTGTACCCCTTTGTTTCTGAAAACCACGACATTTTAGCATTCATTAAGTTTATAGTAGTCCTTAAGATAGCTTTTAAATTTTCTCCATTCTTCTTCCACCGTCTCTTTTCGTTGATCACGGATTCTGCCTGTCATCTCGGCCAGTGTCATATAGTCCATCACTTTCATCTGCCATTCTTCCAAAGTGGGTAAATCTTGTGTCTTCCAATACTTTGCGATGAGTATTCTTGCTGCTGCTGTGGCATACATAAAAAAAGCTCTATCTTTCTTTGTCACCAGTTGGCCGACAATGCCCAAGAGAAAGGCCTCTGGTTTTTTAGGAAAGGTACATTTAAGTACCTTTTTCATTTCATTATAGATCATTTCCCAGAAGGCCTTAATCTTCGGGCATGTCCACCAAAGGTGATAAAAGGTACCTTCAGTCTCTTTACACTTCCAACATTTGTTATCGGGCAAATGATAGATCTTTGCTAGCTTGACTGGGGTCATGTACCACCTGTATACCATTTTCATAATGTTTTCCTTTAAGGCATTACATGCCGTAAATTTTATACCGGTGTTCCATAACCATTCCCAGTCAGCTGACATAATGTTATGTCCAACATCCTGAGCCCACTTAATCATAGCCGATTTAACTGTTTCATCCTGTGTGTTCCATTTCAACAACAAGTTGTACATTCTAGATAAATTCTTAGTATTGGGTTCTAACAGTTCGGTTTCTAATTTTGATTTTTCCACCTGGAAACCGACTTTCCTGTCCTGTTTAAAGAATTCCATTATTTGGCGATATTGGAACCAATTTTCTACTTTATGCCTCAATTTCTCCTGACTTTGTAATTTAAACTTATCTCCATCCTGTTCTAAAATTTCCCAATACTTCGGCCATCCGACCTCCATATTGAGTTTCTTCACTGCTTTAGCCTCCACTGGTGACACCCATCTAGGGGTTTTGTTTTCCAATAGATCTTTATATCTTATCCAAACATTAAACAATGCTTTTCTGACAATGTGATTTTTAAAGGCACTGTTAACTTTATCATACCAAAGATATGCATGCCAACCAAAAGCGTTATTGAAACCTTCCAGATCCAAGATGTATTGAAACCTTCCAGATCCAAGATGTTTAAAAAACCCACTTTTAAAAACCCATTAAGCACCAAGGGTGTCATAAGGCAGACAGTGAGGCAGCTGCCTCAGGTGGCAGGTAATAGGGGGGCAAGGAGCAGCAGCAGCAGCAGCAGGGCGGGAGGCCCCCGCTGTGTGTGCCACCTGGCCAGCTGGCTGCCCTCGGGGGCCGTGGGAGAGCCAGGTTCAAGGGCCAGTCTGGTCAGCTGGCAGTTCATAGAGTAGGACAGGGTGACCTCTTCTCTTTGACCTCAGGCAACAGAAATGTTTTGCATGAGCCCTGTTGAGAATGTTGCTAAAATAGAGATAATTACAGTGGTACCTCGGGTTAAATACTTAATTTGTTCCGGAGGTCCGTTCTTAACCTGAAACTGTTCTTAACCTGAAGCACCACTTTAGCTAATGGGGCCTCCCGCTGCCGCCGGAGCACCATTTCTGTTCTCATCCTGAAGCAAAGTTCTTAACCCTAGGTACTATTTCTGGGTTAGCAGAGTCTGTAACCTGAAGCGTCTGTAACCTGAAGCATATGTAACCCGAGGTACCATTGTAAACATATTTTAACATTGTTGCATAAGCGGGAAGCACCTAGTAATATGGGGGCACAGAAGAGAACTTAACTCCTCTTTTGTGGACTTCTTTCTCCTGACTGATTTGCCATACAACCTGAGCCTGACTCCATATCCTTTTCTACTCCAACCCTTGCTGGAATATTTGGATCCAATGAAGCCCAATACAGTGGTACCTCAGGTTACAGACGCTTCAGGTTACAGACTCCTCTAACCTCGGGTTAAGAACTTTGCTTCAGGATGAGAACAGAAATCATGCTCTGGTGGTGTGGCAGCAGCAGGAGGCCCCATTAGCTAAAGTGGTGCTTCAGGTTAAGAACAGTTTCAGGTTAAGAACGGACCTCCAGAATGAATTAAGTTCTTAACCTGAGGTACCACTGTAAATGCAATTGGAATAAAATAGAAATCTAAAAACACTATTGCAGCCAGTCTAGATTGATTAAACCCTGTTAGAATAGATACCATAATTAAGCATTTAAGGCTGTAACTAGATGCCTGCTTATCTGGTTGTAAGCTCCATTGAACTCACTGGGGTTTACTTCTGAGTAGACATGGATAGGATTGCATATTACCGTATTTTCCCTCTATAGGATGCACCGGACCACAAGACGCACCTAGTTTTTAGAGGGGGAAATCAAGAAAAAAATATTATGCGCGCAGCCTGTCTGCTTCTCCTAGAGCTTCTCGGGGCTGGGGGGGGGGAAGCCCGGGTTTTGCCCCCAGCCCCAAAGAGCAAAGAAGCCAAGACAGCCAGCGGGATGGATCCCGCTGGCTGTCTTGGCTTCTTTAGCCTTGCGCAGCCTCTCCCGGCTGGAGAGGCTGCACGCGGCTATGGCAATTCCCCCACCTCTCGCAAAAGCCCACAGGAGCCGTGCACCCTTTAAGGAGGGCACGGCTCCTGCGGGCTTTTCTACAAGGAGGGAGAAGGGACTGACTGGCCGCGTCAGTCCCTTCTCCCTCCTGGGGAAAAGCCCGCAAGAGCCGTGCGAAACTTGTGTGCGGCTCTTGGTGGCTTTTCCTGCCTGCCTCCCCCTGCATTCGCACCATAAGACGCACAGACTCCCCCCCCCCCCAAGTTTTTAAGAGGGAAAAAGTGCGTCCTATGGAGCAAAAAATATGGTAAGCTTTGCACCATAGATTTCTACAGCAGTAGCCTGAAATTTCTGCTGCATCATCATGTGTACATGTCATGGGTACAGTGGAACCTCGGGTTGCGAACGTGATCCGTGCGGGAGGCACATTCGCAACCCACAATGTTCACAACCTGCAGGGCCGCGTATGCGCATGCGCGGGTTGCGATTCGGTGCTTCTGCACATGCGCAGAGTGCTATTTAGCATTTCTGCACATGCGCAAGCACCAAAACCCAGAGGTAACCCATTCCAGTACTTGCGGGTTCGGCCCGGTGCGCAACCTGAAAACGCGTAACCTGAAGTGTCTGTAACCCGAGGTACCACTGTACTTCACTTACATCCCTTACAGACTTTAAGTAATGTAGCAAAGACAGTTTCCCCTCTTTTCAAGCACTTATTGTCAGGGAACTGACATCGGAGCCAGAGGCGGAGGGAAGGCTCTCAAACGATGCTGGAGAAGGGCCCAGCAGGGGGAGAGGCGGCTCACCAGCTGGGGAAGGAAATCAGCGTAACACCAGGGATAAAGGGGGGCAGATGGGGGAATCGGCGAGGGGGCTCCAGGACTCCTCGTCGGAGATCAGCGAGGAGAGCACGGGTCCTCCGCTACCCACACCCTCCCTGCGCAGAAGACTTCCGCGCAGGGAGAGTAGGAGGAGACGTGGAGTCAAACAACTTTTATCCTGGAAAAGGTTTAAGAAACGCCCAATGATGGATTCTGCCAGCGACTGAACAGCCACGAAGTGTAGGGCTGTCCAGACAGAAAAGGTTTAACAAGGCAAACTACCCAGGAGTGGCACCAACTTGCGTACGAGTAACCCCTACAGTTATTACACTTATCTATCCATCTAACTATTACATTTTTATTCTTCCCATCGTCCAAAAAGCTCACGGTAGAAAATATGGTTCCTTCCTGTCTTCACAATAACCGTGTGAGGAAGCTTAGGCTGGGAGATAGTGATGGGCTCAAGGTCACTTAGGTATATTTATGGCTGCATGGAAATCCCCAGCCCTTGTTCACCAGCAATTTTACTATAACACATTTCCTCTCCCATTATAATGCATTTGTGAGACCACTTGGTGCAACCTTAGGCAGCACTTGAAACTGAGAGGCCAAATAGAAAGGCAAGCAAAATTGAAAAGTAGTGTATTTGAAACACATCAGTACACTTTGCCTGGATAATGGCAAAAGCAGGAGGGTGCTGAGAAAGGAGCAGCTTCCTTGCCCTCCGCCGTCACGCCCCCCCCCCCCCGACATCTCTTTGCAGAGGCTTAATTACTGGCACCAATCGCCTCGGCCTCCAATGCAAATTCAACCACCACTGCTTGACTTGCCTAATTTCAAGCACAGATTTGGGTTTTCAAGGTACAAAAACTGGATTTTGGGGGGCACGGATGGAACATAAGCCTGCCTATCCTGAGGAAGGCAGGATCTTACCTTTTAGGGTTAAGAAGAAATCGTGTCTCCCCAGTTCATCTTACCTGTTCTCTCTCTTGATCCTTCCTTCCTGCTAGCCTCCAGAAGAGGTCTATTCTGCTGGTGACTCCGTGATGGTAAGATTCCACTCAGATGACACCATTAACAAGAAGGGTTTCCACCTGCGGTACACCAGTACCAAGTTCCAGGACACGCTGCACACACGGAAGTGATCTCTGGCCGCCCAACACCTACGAAGGAGAGCACGCCTTCCAGTACTGGAGGGGCAGGTCTCCACTGTCTGCAGAAAAAGGAAAAAAGACACTCTGGAGAAAATTCAAATAGACTGGAAGGAGAAAAACACAATACACCTCAGAGTGTGAAACACTCAAGCAAAAGCAAAGGTGCTGCCAGCTGCTTCTACAGACTTGTCTCGGGGGAGTCCTTTCATTTACAAACAAATGTCCGTTTCTGTGCCTCTTTGTTTCTTGAGCAGAGTGTCTCCAGGACTAACCACTTCACAGCTTCCATTTACAATTTGATTCTTTGTCTGCACGGCTCTCCCCCCGTCCTGGAGGTTATGATTTAAATGCTGGGAAATCCAACCTATGGCAGACATTTTCCTTTATAAACTCTATAAAGCAGGTTGACCAGCAAAGTGTCTGACTATACAGACCCAAGTGCAGTGGAGAGACTGCCATGCTTGCAGAAGCTGTCTTATCTGTTGTAATGATGTAATAAACACTCTTGCTTGTACTTCTCAAGAGATGCACAACAGCCTCTTTAAACGTTTACTATTTGAGATTTTTTTAAAAAAATATTATTCCATTACCAAGAAAAATGTAACTTGAAAACTTCTTGCTCCTTCATTAACTTTTTTATTTTTAAATTAAATTTTTAATTGGAATAAAAGCAGAACTTGCAGTCCCCACTTGTCCAGACCTACAAAAAGGGAAAGTACTACAACCAGAATTCCTGAAATTACCGTGTGAATCTTTATTTTCATGGGTTCCTTTTTCGTTCTGGTTCTGTGCAACTCTCTTTCTGGAGCTGTTTCAAATGGGGTTTTGGCCATTTCTTTCTTTCCCCCCATTCCAGCTGCACTTTCCTTTTGGGATGGTTTGTTTTTTCTCTAGTGATCACCTTCCCTTCTGGTTTCCTGTTCATTATTCCTGCCATTCACTTCCTGCTCAAGTGGGAACATAAGTAAGAGCGCTCCTGGACCCATCTAGTCCATCATCCTTTTCTCACAGGACCTAAGTGCAAGTGCCCTCTCCCCACTTGTGACCCCCAGCAAGTGGGATTTGGAGGCCTACTTCCTCTGACGCTGGAAATAGATGCCGTGAACTCTCAATGTCCTCAGCTCAGGCATCAGCTTAGCTGCAGTTTCTTTTGGGGGCCTGTACTTTCAACTCTCCTAATTTCTGTGGAATCTTGGGGGGATGAATGCCCAAGCTACTTTCAGATGACTGTAAATGTATCTCCATGGAACCATGAATAGTAGAATGTTCCACAGACCTTTTTCACAATTCTAGAAGCCAGATATTTGGCCAGCAGAAAAGCATTGAGAACTTTTATTGCAACTGGTTTTTAAAAGGAATGCAGACTTGACCATTTTGCTGAGCAGCTGTAGAAAAGGTGTTCAAAATAGCGCTCGCTACTGTGCCCAATCCTATACCAGTTCATTCAGCTGTTTGGGATTGTGGTCCTTATTTCACTCATCTTCTTATGAAGTCTTCAGAAAAGAGGAACTCTTTCCCAAGGCCCTGCAAGAAGGCCATGGCCCAGAAGAGCATTTCACCAGAGTCTCCTGGTCTCTGGACCCTATTACCATCTTTTCTTTTTTGCACAGGTATGCATTGAGTTAGAGTTATTAGTACAGGTGACTAACCTGGCCATTTTTCCTTCCCTTTGAGGAAAAGCCAGCCAGCCCTTCTTTGCAGATGGAAAGTTCAACAAAAGGACAGTGGGTGTTGGAGGTTTCCTGGGACCCCAAGGAAGGGATTCACTGCACTAAAAGCATGAACATTCTCACATTGCAAGTACCACCAAGAATATGTCAGCATGAGAAAACACTCAGTTCACTTCTTCACACAACCTGTGAACTAAATGATGCTGAGAGCAGATGACTGACTGGCACACGGTCATTGGAGTCTCATGGCTAAACAAAAATTGTACTCTAGCTGGTTGGTTTTAGTCCAGCACTGCACTCCATCACAGTGGCTCAAGTAGTCACATTCAAAGTCCAGCTGTGAACTTGCTCCTACATTCATTGGGCTGCAACAGAGGCAAGTTATGGCAATCTGTGTGATAAATGAGATGAAGAAGAAAAGGGAGCACTTAACTTGAACAAAATATGAGTGAGAAGGGTATAGCTCCCATCATCTGGCCTGGGGCCAAGGGAGCAGAGTAGGTTTGATTCCAGTCATTTGTCCCTAAAGGAGTAAAATCAGAATTGGAGGTCGCATGAAAGCATTATGGGGAACAAATAATGAATTCCCTGCTACCTCCTATGGCTCGCTAGTAAGCAACTCCTTACATCTAAAAGTAGTAAAAGGACTACTTCCTATGCAGCAGCAGCCACACAAGGGCCACAGGAAATGCCCAGAGGCAGCTCCAAACAGATGCTGCAGCCAGTTACTCCAAACAGATGCTGCAGCCAGTTACTCCATGGAGTCTTCACATCACATGTTCCTGGAAGCGGCTTAAGCTAGTGTGAAGACTCTCTGTGTAATGGGGATGAGCCCAATAATAAATGATGCTGGGAAGTATTTGCAGTGATACTCATGACACAGCTATTAAGTTTGAATCTCAGTTATCCAGCACTTGAGATGCTTTGGTGCTGACCAACACAGGTCACCATCTACCAGAAAGTTCTCCTTATGCCTCATTGATGAATTGGCAGCTACCGGTGCAGTTCTCATTCATTTCATTGGGCATGCAAATTGTGGGGATAATACTCACATATCCTCATTCTTTTCTACATATTTTGGCTATTGGCATGGACACATAAGCACAGTGTCTTGTGTCAAGCTTTGGGTCAAACAAGATTCAATGCTATTTCAGGGTATTCTCATAAAACTATCATTTGTTGTGGTCTAATGTTTATTCTGTGAGCAGAGCCCCAGTTGCTTATTCCTTTTCCATATATTTTGGTGATTAGTGGTATGGATACATATTGTTGACAGTATGTTGTACCCAAAACAAGCATTGGGCCAGATGTGATCCATATCATAGAGGATTATCTTCTGGAATATTATTTGTGATGATCCAACACTTTACGTAGTGTGCGCTGATCCAGTTCCTTATTGTTGTCTACACATTTTAGCTGCTATTGGCATGATAACTAATAACCAACTTCACTATCACAGGAGGGAGGTGAGGACATGGGAAGCTCTGTAGCTCAGCGACAAAGCATCTGTTCTGCATGCAGAAGGTCCCAGTTTCACTTGCCAGCATCTCAAGGTAGAGTTGGGAATGTCCCCCATCTAAAATTATTGAGAGCCACTGCTAGCTAGGGTTGATGGGACTTGACAACTTTGGGAAACTCTGCTCTAGATGATACTGAGTTAAATGGAACACAGGTTTGACTCATCATGTATCCGCCTGCTCTGTTCTGACAGCAGCAAGCACCTGCCCCACAAGGCCTTATAACACCAGGTGACCTGCTGGGAAGTAACATCCAATGGCAACTCCTGCTCCAGTGGAGCTAGCTGCACAGGGACAGTGAGGCTGGATAGTGCCAGATTTAGGGCGGTGCAGGTGGTTTCCCCCACACAGGATGCCAATATGAGGGGGTATAAAATTTAGCTCTGCTGACCATAAAAAAGGCTGGTCGCCGAAGAATTGATGCTTTTGAATTGTGGTGCTGGAGGAGACTCTTGAGAGTTCCATGGACTGCAAGAAGATCAAACCAATCTATCCTGAAGGAAATCAGCCCTGAGTGCTCACTGGAAGGACAGATCCTGAAGCCGAGGCTCCAAGACTTTGGCCACCTCATGAGAAGAAAAGATTCCCTGGAAAAGACCCTGATGTTGGGAAAGGTGGAGGGCACAAGGAGAAGGGGACGACAGAGGACAAGATGGCTGGACAGTGTTCTCAAAACTACCAAGATGAATTTGACAAAACTCCGGGAGGCAGTGGAAGACAGGAGTGCCTGGCGGGCTCTGGTCCAGGGGGTCACGAAGAGTTGGATGTGACTAAACAACAACAATAAAATTTAGAAGACCCGTAACTGAAATCCATTTGGGGCTGCCAAATTTTGGCCACACTCACAGGGCCATATTACCAAAAAGTACCAAAATTCACCCCTGTGCCGTAAACCACTTTGATGACAGTTTGCAAAGCAGGATATTAATTCATTAAAATAACAGATAAGTTCTGACTCACAGTTAATTCAGTTACAACTAAAAGGGAAAGGATTCACTATTTGTCCCATAGCAAATGGCAGTGGGAGCCCAAATGTTCTTTGAAGCAGGGTGGTGGAAGCAAGATCCTTCTCTGGCCAATAGATTCATTTGGGCAGGTCAACCCCTTGCCGTGATGTTCTTCCAGGGAAGCAGCCTCTCAGAGGCCCTCGTTCTTGGCTGGGGGATGGCACCAGAGTGAGCTCGTCCTGGGATCGCAAAACAGAAAGGAATGATAGGTAAACTTGGTTCCTACATTTGCTCTTGGACTGCCAGAATGCTGCTGATCCATAAACATTCTTGCAGGTGTGTTGCCTGCAATGTCAAAAATCAGGAACTACTTAAATGAAGGATTTCTCTTTTACCACAAGAGGCTATTTAAAACAAAAATGTCATTACGCCAGCAATATCGCCTTGAATTTTGCTTGGTTGCTTGTCTCTAGCATTTTTGTATTGTCTTACTTTGCTATGGCTGTATGCTAATGCAATAAAGGTTTTGAGAAGACTCGTATGTGACACATATGCTAACCTAAGGTGCAGTCATGCTTATGACATCAGCTCTGTAGCTACTGATGTCACAGAACTCCTGCTCCCCAAGGACCACTGCAAGCTCTGGAGAGCAAGGGTGGGCATAAAGATGGGGTAGCTGGAAAGTAACAGTAGAATGAACATCGACAAGACCAGGTGGCAGGATTTGGGCCTCACCCCCAGGCAGCTGTCCAAGAAGATAGGGGTCACCTATTCTATGGCCGAATTCATCACACAGAGCTACCGCATTCCAGTTCAAATCAAAGTCCCACAAGATGCCCGCATCTGTTCACCTCCATGCAAGCGCAAGTGCCCCAGGAAGAACCAGTGTACATACAAGATCACATGCAAAAGCAGATGTGAAGAAACGCCTGGTTTTGCAGCCCCATCAACATCTTGTAGCAGAAAGAGAGAAAGATCAGAGGAGCAGCGAAGGGAGTGTGAAGATCCTTCTTCACCTTTTGCTTGGACCAAAACTAAAAAGGTATACAAGTCCGAGGAGTCTTTATGCTCCCTCTCAAGGAGTAACAAAAGCAGCAAAGAGCGATGTAAGAGCCCTGCCTCATCTTGTTGTAGCAGCTCCTGCGGGCAGATATGTGAGTCACCCACTGCTTTCCGGAAAGCAAAATGTTCAAGAGGAAAGAGAAGGCAAAAGCATGGAAGAAAAAGCAATGCAGGAGTTACATGCAAAGCAACTGTCAAATGCAGCTCTACTGAACAGCCCAGCCTGAAGAAGCGCAGAATCGTCCCTATAGACATCCACCTAAATGTACCTTTAAATATATTTCTGGATAATGAAGATGGCATAGAGTTAGAAAATGAGGTCCAGCAGCCATGCAATAAATGGAAAAACAAGGGTCCTTGTGTCCAAGTGCCGTCCGTACAGGAAGATGACAACTGCGGACTGAAGAGTGGTGCATGTCCAAGACCAGAGCTCCCAGCTGAGCTATGGAAAGAGGAATCAGATGACCAAGAAGAGACTGAGATGGACGAATGTGTCCCATGTGAAGACTCCAGTTCAGAAGGAAAGGAAAGCTGCAGGAAGCCAAAAGCAGGAGACAGTTGCCAAGTTTCATGGTGGGAAAGGATCCAAGAGTGCATGCTCTTTCTTGAGTCTCTTTTGTCCTCTATAGTAAATAAATGTCCTAAATAATTGGGGTTCTTTGGGGTGGGGGTGTCATTTATATTTCTGTTTGTTTTCTTTTGCACAGTGCTAGGGAGAGTGTGAGGAGGGCAGCACATTTGCTTGTGTGTAAGGTAAGTATTGCTTGAATTAAACATATAGAAAAATCAACCAGCAACGGGCGGGGGTGGGGTTGATCAGGTGCCCTGAATGTAGAAGGTCCCACCTCCAGTTAAAAAGAGATCACATGGCAAGGCTGGGGGGAAGCATGACAGTGCATAGCTATTGGCAGTCAGAGTAAACAGTACTTGGCTATGGGAATGATCAGCAGGGGCGACAAGGCTTTCCATAGGAATCAAACCTTTCCTAAGAGCTACAAAGTACACATTCACATTTACGGTACTCTGCATTCATTGCACTCCCACTGCTGACTTGTGAAGAAGCCCTGTATTCACAGCGCTGGTCACAATTGACACCTATCCGGTAGTTTCTTGAGAAATACTTTGTTTTGATGTGTTGATCTGATCTGAAAATATAAGCCTTAAGACATCCATGCCCCCTCTCAGCCCGCTAGTGTGGGCAGGCAGTGGGCAAACTGCATCCTGCCCCACTGATGTGGACATGCCCCTGCCTTGCTGCAGCTTTCCCCCTGTTACTGAGGCTAGGACCATGCCTCCATTTCCATTTAGGTATGTGTGTGTACTTTGGACACTGGGTTGCCCTGGACCTTGTTGTATCTGGGTGGAATTGGGAGATTCCTGCTCCTGGCCTTTTGGGGAAGTGCTAATAAAGTTCTTCTTTAGCTTCCTGCCTGGTGTGCCCTCGATGCAGCTGAAGAACTAGAGGACCAGGCAGAACTTAATCACTTTTCTAAAACAATTTGTCAGCGGCATCAGATTGCACTGCGAGGAAGAAGCAGATTTCACACCAGAGAGAGAGACTGAGAGTTCTTCCAGAAGTAGTTCATTGTAGAATTGGCATGACGCTCTCGCACACACTCCTTTTTTATGGTGTCCACATGATGTCATCATCAAAATACCAGCTCCTACTTTTTCACATTTAATATGGATTTCCCTTTACCACAGAACATGTGATAAGTAGAAAAATATTGACAGTCACCACTCATGTGAAAACTCATTAGTATCTATGTTTTTTTGTGGCAGGTGGTTTGCCATGTGTGCGGTGATGGGTAAGAGTTCTCTAACGCCACACCCAAATGTCCATTGGCTCCTCCCCTGGGCATGATTCAGCCATTTTGCTTTGGGTGGCTCCCCCAATACCAAACAAAGTGGCCCTATTCCCTACTCCGACTGCTTGGAAGGAGCTAGATATTAAAATCACTGCACTGTAAATAGTGAGCATGTACATTGAAATTTATCTTTTTTCTTTGAATGAAAACAGTGGCCTTGTGCAAAACCTCTTCAAAATTTTGGAAGGTTTCAGGTTTTGTAGGGAGCAATGCATGATTTTGCTATTCATGGCTATGAGCACCTATAAGAGGCCTGGGCTTTGCCAGTTCTCTGAGCCAATGAAGACACCAGCGAGTAGAAAGAGCATGGCTTTATTCAAGCTGCAGGGGGGAAACTCAGGGGAACCTCCTGCAAAGACTGAGCAAAAGCCACAAGTGCCAAAGCACGCTTCTTTCTGTTAGACAAGCTAGTGCTGTGTTTTGATATAAGTTGATGCAAGCAAACAGGGACTTTATCTGAGATCAGTGGCTCACTTCACAGTTATGAAGGCCATCTCTGACCACGTCCAGGCAGCTTCACCAGAACACATTTAAAAGGGCATCAGATGTCAATGAGCCAAAGGCCTGATTAAAGAGGAACATCTCTGCCTGGAGATGTATAATGAAGGTACCAGCCAAACCTCCCTGGGGAGAGCATTCCATTAGCAGGGAACCACTAGGCCCATTTTCATGTGGCCACCCTCCGGACCTCTCCTGGAGGAGGCACAAGAAGAAGGGCCTCAGAAGATGATCTCAGAGTTTGAGTAGGTTTATAAGGAGAGAGGTGGTCCTTGAGGTTCTGGGGCCCTGAGTCATTTAAGGCTTTATAGGTCAAAACCAGCACTTTGAATTGGGCCCAAAAACTAATTGGCAGCCACTGCAGTTGGACCAGCTCAAATCATATGCTCAAATCATCATGTCCTTGTGAGCAACCTGGCCGCTGAATTCTGCACCAGCTGAAGTTTTTGAACAGTCTTCGAAGGCAGCCCAATATATAATGCATGCAGTAATCTAACCTAGAGGTTACCAGAGCATAGACAACAGTAGTTAGGCCTTCCCTGTCCAGATAAGGGCACAGCTGCACCATTAGCTGAAGCTGATGGAAGGCACTCTGTCCCCCAAGTGACAGCAAAGAATCCAGAAGCACTCCCAAGCTGTGTACCCCCTTCTTCAGAGAGAGTGCAACCCCTTCAGGCCACCTCCCAGCCATCCGCTCTAGGGAACCACCCACTAAAGGTGCCTCCGTCTTATCTGGATGGAGCCTCTTTTTGTTGGCTCTTATCCAGTCCATTACTGAGGCAAGACAACAGTCCAGCACATCCCCTGCCTCACCTGCAGATGTAAAGGAGAAGCAGAGAAGTTTTTTATCAGCCAAGGGGGGCAAGGGCCCAGAATGCAAGTGGTCACCCTTGTCCACATCCTCGAGCCTCACCAACTGAAACTCATGCAACACAACAGGACTAGACTGTGCTCTGGACACCTCTTGAGATTCATCTGCTATAACAGCAGAGTCAAGATCCTGACGGATGCAAACAATTTTATCCTCAAAATGCCTTGCAAACAAGTCACAGTGCACTGCTGTCAGTTCTGCTACTTCCTTTGGACCAGACTATAACAGGCCCCACACTTTCTGGAGCAGAAGCAGAAGTGGAAGAGGGAGGTCAAGAGGCAGGTATCGGTCAGGCTGGTGAAGAAGCACGGGGGTCTCCCCCTCCCCTCTCCCCCATGTCTTCTGGCACTGGGAGAGGCATGAAGCGGGAGGAGCAAAGGCAGGCAGGCGGTAGAGTCTCAGATTGCTAGGGAAAGACCCAGGAGAAGGAGACTTAGGCAGCTGTGAGAAGACAGGGAACCTTCAGTCTCCACAACTGCCTGATAGATACCGAAGAAGAGTTGCTGTGCTCAGGAGGCCTGGCACTCCTGTGTATATCCTGTTTCATCTAATAAAGAGTTAACTTCACTTACTCCAGGTGGTTTATTGCTGGCTTGCTTCTGAAATAAGTGTTTTTGTGCACAATTTACTTATCATATGCATTTTTCTCAATATAGTCCTTGGCTGGAGAGCTTCACACTGCAAATAAGTGTTGCCTTGGCTCCAGGGCCAGATTTATGTATAGGCTAAGTAGGCTGAAGCCTAGGGCCTCTAGATCTAGGGGGCCTCGCCAGCCGGCCCGCTCCCCAGCGCTGCAGACAGTCTCCCCTCCCAAAATTGCAAACCCAAGACCGTGCGAAAAGTTCAAAATTGGAGACATAATATCTGAAAATTACAAAATAAGATTTGAAAGAAGGTGAAGCACTGCTGAATATAATTTTATAAATGGGAACGCAGGAAAGGGAGATGTGAGGAAGTCCGAAAGGAAGGTCATGGAAGTTTGGTTTAGTGAAAACTAATTATGCTGTATGTTATGTGTTTTGTGTTTACTTTTTTTTCTATGTCTGGTGATGGTGATTTATGTGTTGGGTGATGTATTGTTTAAAATCTTTAATAAATATTTTACAAAAAAAAAAGAAGAGAGAAACCCAAAGTTAGGGGTTTTCATCTCCAAACCCCAGGAGTCAGCCAGAGGGGTTTCACTGCCCCTCAAGAAAGGCATAGGGAAGTCAGTGAGTGGTGGCAGCTACTGAAGAGTGACAGAAACCCGAGTTTACCCAGTTGAAGATTAATTTTTATTCTTATTTTTAGATTCTAATCTAAGAATGAGTAAAAGATTTGTCAGGTAATCATGATCATATTATTTACACTTCCCAGGCAATATAATTTGTAAACTCAAGGTGTTTTTTTAAAGGATAACATTACAACTTCATTTTCCTAAAAATTTATGCTTATTCCACAACAGGTTTACAAAGTTCAGTAATTGCAAAAGTTTTTCAGTGTTAATTCTATGCATTTTTAAACATCACCATGGTATTTAAGTTAACATCTTATGTCCTTTAGAGGAGAAATTGAGAATTGCAGAATTTTTCATCCTTTGCTTCACTCAATTTTGTTTATAACACTTCCATTTTCTTCTTGTCCTGAGGGTGGGGGGTGGGGGCGCTGAGGGCCTCTCTTCATCTAAATCCGGCCCTGCTTGGCCAATCTTCAGCAACTATCTTAAGGAGCCCGGGAGTATATAAGAACTTGACAAGGTACAAAGTGAACACGGGTGGAGGGGCAGACATCTCACAAGGGCTTCAACTAGACATGTCAAAGAAGTTATTCAGTTAAATGCGTTGTAAACTCATACAGGGAAATTCGGTAGGGAAAGATGCAACTCCACAGTGCCACCTGGTGTCACATTGTTATACTGCATATACAATGCATATGAAACACTTTTTCTTTACCAATCTAGCTGGGTTCAAGGAGTTTGTGTGAATGCTACTGTGATCTTGCTTGCTGTTGGAGCATGTTGGTGATAATAATGCTAATCTTCATAGCATCCTAGTTAAGAAACCTGTTGCCATGCCACTGTTTTACCATCCATTCATTGTCTACTACAGCTTGTTTTTTTATCACCTCTGTGTGTGTGTGTGTGTGTGTGTGTGTGTGTGTGTGTGTGTGTGTGTGTTTTCCCCCAAATTATTTTTGTTGATTTTCCATACTATTACAAATCAAACCAAATAGCCATTGTCTACTTTGCATCTCCTTGAGATTCAGTTTGCTTCCTAAGTAGCACAATTGTGGCCACACATTTCTTTAAATATATATACAGTGGTACCCCGCAAGACGAATGCCTCGCAAGACAGAAAACCCGCAAGACGAAAGGGTTTTCTGTTTTGGAGGCGCTTCGCAAGACGAATTTCCCTATGGGCTTGCTTCGCAAGACGAAAGCCCATAGGGAAATCTCCGGGGACCTGTTTTAAATTGCTGGCGGTCGGGAGCAAAGACTTTCGCCCACAGCCGGCCTTCAGAAGAGGTCCTGGACCTCTTCTGAAGGCCGGCGGGGGGCAAAAGTCTTTGCTCCCCCCCCCGCCTGCCTTCCTGGGACAGCGGAGACTTCTCCGCTGCCCCGGGCGGTCTTAAAATGCTGGCGGGCGGGAGCGAAGCGTTCCCTGCCGACCCCCAGCATTTTAAAATCTCCCCGGGACAGCGGAGGCTTCGCTCCCGCCCGCCAGCATTTTAAAATCACCCTGGGACAGCAGGGGCTTTTAAAATGCTGGCGGTCGGCAGCAAAGCCCTCCTGTCCCCGGAGCTTGCGGGGCGGGAGGTGGGAAGAAGGGCTTTTCTTCCCACCGCCAGCCTTCAGAACAGCCTTCTGAAGGCTGGCAGTGGGAAGAAAAGCCCTTGTCCCCCCCCCAGCCTTCAGAAGAGGTCGGGGGACAGACTGTCCCCGGACCTGGTCTGAAGGCGGTTTCCCTAGGAACGCATTAATTGATTTTCAATGCATTCCTATGGGAAACCATGCTTCGCAAGACGAAAAACTCGCAAGAAGAAAAAACTTGCGGAACGAATTAATTTCGTCTTGCGAGGCACCACTGTATACCCATTCTGTCTGGGACACTGATGGACACTGCAGTCCAAATCATCTATAGGGCACTCGATTGGACAAGACTGCTATAGAGGTTGAGATCCTGGGCTGCCCCTCTTAGAACCTGCACCCCAATCTCATGGGAGAGCAAGTTATCTTGAGCATCTCAGTCAGCACCAGGAACCAATGATGGGTCATGGGGTCCAGTTGCCTAGCAACAGCAGTCGCATTCCGCTCACTCCTCCCACATGCGGCATACGGATGGGCTTGAAGGGGGGCCGTCATAGGGGAGAAGCTACAAGGAGAGAAGCTCCCATGCCCATCAATAATGAAAACTCACTGTCAGGGGCAGAATCCTTCTGAATACCAGTTGCAGGAAGGAAGGAAGGGAACCATATGCACTTTCTTGGGCTCCTGGGTGGAAATGTGGGATATAAACATCATTAAAAAAACAAAAACAGATTTGTTGCAAAAAACCAGTGTCAAAAAAAATTATCCTCCAAATGTCTTGTTATACAGATTGGGTTGGCCATTTGCCCAAAAACTCAGCAGATCCAAATGACAGGTCCAAATGACCTGTCCTAGCTAGCTCCAAATGACAGGTCCCACTGCAAGGAAATCCTGTTTCTCATAGCTACCAGCCTAGCTTCGGCAGGGAGTCAGGAGCAGAGCTGAAGGGGCTGAAAGGCACTACTTGAGAACAGCCTTCTTAAACCTGTCAATACTCTTGTCAGTGGCCTGAGATTGACTACCCAATAGCAAATTGACACTGTTCCTATGTAATGTGTGAAATGACTGTAGCGTTAATTCTAGATTCAGGTAGGTAGTCGTGTTGGTCTGATGCAGTCAAAATAAATTAAAAAATTGTCCAGTAGCACCTTAGAAGCCAACTAAGTTTGTTCTGGGTAGCGTTAATTGTTCACATGGTAAAACAGAATGTTTTGCTTCTTTGGGACACACACAGACTTCTTGTGGCCTTTTTGGTTGGGGAAGACTTGTATTCTGGATTTGGTTTCGTTATCAGGGCTACTTTGTACAACTCATCTTATTAAGAAATGCCACTGGTGAATACAGTATTTGAAAATGACATGCACAGCCACAGCTAGCCCTTCAGAGAGAAGGATGACAGACAAAATGGCTGGTTTCTCATTTATTTTATGTACTTAATGCTTAATACTCCAAGTGAGATAATAATGACACAGGGCATGTTGGGTAATTGCAAACTAATTGCCACTTAGTCCAGATCTTGTTTCAACAGTTTTCTCTCTACACGGGTTGTCTGATTTGCAACGAGTGTGTGTGTGTGTTCAGTATGTAGCAATAACAACTGTCAAAGAATAAAAATAGTATCTGCAGGGGCGTGTGTGTTTGGGGTTGAAAAGGCCTGAGATAGAAACTTCCCACATTTCAAGCTACAACCCTGCCAAGGTTCTGGAACAATCCTCCCCCATTCTTGCCCAGTGCCTAACTTGCTTTGCCAAGTACATTTACAGACACGTGCCAAGCCTTGCTGGGATAACTGGCATAATTCTTGCTGTGACTAACTTTCAGATGCCCCTCTTCAGATGACTAATGCAAAAATGTCTCTCTCATCACGTTGCTGAAATTGTAGCTGTTTTAATTGTAGCAGCTTGAAAAACCTGTTCTTACAAAGATCCTTTAAAACAACATTATTTTCCACCACCTGGTTGTGCCAAGGGATAGGGAAGAAATCTGATTCGGTTTGCATTTAACAGCAAATCTACCTCATTTGCGCTTCTGAAACGACACACAAACTGCAACACAGACATCCTTCGGAATTTGCCATTCTCCTGCCACGTAATGTGTGCAAAAATGCATATACTAGGGTAAAGTGTGCTTAAAAAGGCATATATTGATGAAAATAATGTACAATGAACATATTAGGCAAAACTGCACACAAAATGTGCATATTAGAAGAAATTTTCACTAATGTGAATTTTCACATTTTGAAAATGGTGTAAGTGCAATATATTCTGAACAAAAGGCTAAATTAATTGTAAATAATGTGGTGACGGAAGAATTTAAGATAGAAAAAGGGACACGACAAGGTTGCCCAATCTCCCCGTTGCTTTTTATATCGGTCCTGGAGGTTCTGCTGAATATGATAAGAAGGGACCAGTTGGTTAAAGGTATACAGGTCGGAGCCAAACAGTACAAATTGAGAGCATTTGCAGATGACTTAGTATTGACGTTGCAGGAGCCAGAATCTAGTACCAAAAGGGTTTTAGAATTGATTCAAGAATTTGGTCAAGTTGCAGGATTTAAATTGAATAAGTTAAAGACCAAGGTTTTAGAGAAAAAATTAACACCAATGGAGAGAGAGAGGTTTTAGAATGAGACAGGTTTAACAGTGGTTAAGAAAGTTAAATACCTGGGGATTAACATGATAGCAAAATATGGGAATTTATTTAAAGATAACTATGAAAAATGCTAGGCTGAAGTGAAAAAAGATTTAGAAATTTGGTCAAATTTGAAGCTTTCACTGCTGGGTCGTATTGCTGCAGTAAAAATGAATGTATTGTCCAGAATGTTGTTTTTGTTTCAAACATTGCAAATTGTGGACAAAATGGACTGTTTCAAGAGGTGGCAGAGAGATATTTCTAAATTTGTCTGGCAGGGCAAGAAGCCTAGAATAAAATTTAAAATATTAACAGATGTAAAGGAAAGAGGTGGATTTGCCCTGCCAGACTTTAAACTCTACTATGAATCAGCAGCTTTTTGCTGGTTGAAAGAATGGCTGCTTCTTGAAAACACAGACATTTTGGATTTAGAAGGTTTTAACAATGTATTTGGATGGCATGCATATCTGTGGTATGATAAGGTCAAAGCACATAAAGCATTTAAAAACCATATTGTCAGGAAAGCATTGTTTAATGTTTGGATAAGATACAAGGACTTATTGGAAAATAAAACCCCAAGGTGGCTGTCACCGATGGAAGCGAAAGCTCAGAAAAAGCTCAATATGGAGGCCAAATATTGGGAAATTTTGGAACAGGATGGAGATAGACTGAAATTGCAGAGTTTTGAAAAACTAAAAAACAAAGTGCGAGACTGGCTTCATTATTATCAGATAATGGAGGCATACAGTTTGGATAAGAAAATCGGCTTCCATGTGGAAAAATCAAAATTAGAAACAGAATTGTTAGAACCCAAAACTAAGATTTTGTCAAAGATGTATAACTTGCTGTTGAAATGGAATACTCAGGATGAAACGGTGAAATCTGCTATGATTAAATGGGCACAAGATGTTGGATATAACATAATGATGGCTGACTGGGAACAGTTATGGACCACAGGTATGAAGTTTACGGCATGTAATGCCTTAAGAGAGAATATTATGAAAATGATATACAGGTGGTACATGACCCCAGTCAAACTTGCAAAAATCTATCATTTGCCCGATAATAAATGTTGGAAATGTAAGGAAACTGAAGGTACATTCTTTCACCTATGGTAGACGTGCCCAAAGATTAAGACTTTCTGGGAGATGATTTATAATGAATTTAAAAAGGTATTTAAATATACGTTCTTGAAGAAACCAGAGGCCTTTCTCCTGTGCATGGTTGGCCAATTGGTGCCAAAGAAGGACAGAACTTTCTTTATGTATGCTACAACAGCAGCAAGAATACTTATTGCAAAGTATTGGAAGACACAAGAACTACCCACCCTGGAAGAATGGCAGATGAAGGTGATGGACTACATGGAATTGGCTGAAATGACTGGCAGAATCCGAGACCAGGGAGAAGAGTCGGTGAAGAAGATTGGAAGAAATTTAAAGACTATTTACAGAAATATTGCAAAATTAATGAATGTTAGAATGATGTTGGATTGAAGTTAAGTGGTTTCTAGCTGTAATGGTATAAAAGAATATGAAAAAATTGGATTTTTAACAGGTAAAAAAGATGGAATTGTTTTTAACTGTTTTTTATTTTTTATTTTGTATTTTTTCTTTTTCATTATGTAATATTGTGAAAACTTTAATAAATATTTATTTAAAAAAATCACAAACTGATCTGCAAATATAAAAAACTGAACTTAAGATTTAAAAAATGAGGAAGTGAGAGATACCAAAATTGACAGGTTTGGCCATCCTTAGTTGTGCATATTGGATGTGGACCCCCAATGGACAAGTAGCCAATCTACATTTATTCATTGGCTCTGTAGGTCTTCCTTGAGTGATATGGCAGGGGAGGCTGGTCTGCCCTTAGGCAGCCCCATCTGCCTGCCGGGGGCGGGGGGGGCGGCTGGCTGTCAGCTTCCTCCTCCTCCTTCTCAGGGTTGCCCTTGTGAAACTCACCAGGGAGGAGGACGGTGCTCAGTCTGGAAGGAGTTGGCTCTGCCCAGGAGGGGCGCATCCCCTTCCGTCCTTCCCCCACCAAAGCCTCCTTTCCCAGGTTGTGCAGCAGCAGCATGAAGTGGCAGCGGCAGAGCAAGTGGGGGCCGGGGGGGGGCTTCTGCTAACTGAGGAGCTGCTTCACCCTTCTTCCTGGGTGCGCCAGCCCTGATTGTGGCATACCATTCTAGTGATGGATTTCTCTCCCCAGAGAACCTGGCCTCGCATCCGCATTGTTTCCTTTTCGGAGGACAACAAAGATCTTGTTTACTTTCACAGGCCTTTCAGGTTTTATTTTGTTGACTCTTTTATGTGGCTTTGACATTCACAGTCTTGCTACCTTTTAATTTTATTGGCATTTGTAAATTTTGCTGTTTTGTTGTCATTTTACTGGTTTGCAGTAATTTTTTTCTGCATGTAAGCCACTCTGGTCATTTGATTGAAGGGCAATATATAGAAATCCATGATAGACAGGTAGAGCAAATATTTTCGCACCATTCACTGGATATTCACCGCTCACGGCACACAACTTGCTAAGGAGCAGACATACCCAAAGCATGTCTGCTTTTGGTAGTTGGGCAAAAGAGATGGACAGAAGGACCACTTTGTTCCAGGCATGGCCAAACTTGGCCCTCCAGATGTTTTGGGACTACAAATCCCATCATCCCTAGCTAACAGGACCGGTGGTCAGGGATGATGGGAATTGTAGTTGCAAAATAGCTGGAGCTCCAGCAACAGCTTTGGAGCTTATTAGTATCATTAATAATAATAATTTTACTATTTATACCTCACCCATCTGGGCAGCTTCCAACACATATAAAAAGCAAACATTAAACATTAAAAACTTCCTGTTACATTATTATTAAGGTTCCTAATATTACTAGTTACTGTAAGGTTTAAGGGAGTAGAAGTTAGCACTGTATATGTATGGAGGATTCGGCTTAAATGCCTCTCTATCATCATCTCTAAATAAACCCTCATGTGGCAACAGCAATCATTATCTCTGGAGACTTCTGCAAATCGCAAGGATACCATTTCACCTGAGCACAGAGGGCACTTTCATGCTTAGTATTCTTGAGATTCAGTGACATATCGGCAAATTCAGGTTGTGTAATTTAACTGGATTTGGCATCCTTGAGCTACAAACCTGCTTTTTTCAACATACTTTTTGCAATTAGGAAAGTAACAGGAAAATGTAGCAGAAAGTGGGGGGTTGCAATTGCTTGATGCAACATCAAGCAAACACCCTGCAAACAAATCAGAACGAAGGCTCAGTATACTGATGTGGTATAACCTCTTGCTAATTTTGGGCAAAATGTGGATGAATACTCAATAAGGTCATCTGAATTCTGAATGAAACCTGAGATTGTAATGGTTTTCCTGCTCTGAATGATGCTGAATTATCCTTAGGTATGGATTGTGTAAATGGTTAGATGGGACGTGAGAACTTTGTGTGAGGACCTTTGCCTGTGGTCAACAAAGTCTACATTTATGAATATGGATTCATGGAAAATGATGAAACAAGAGAAATCATTGCTCAGTCTGCACTGGAGTCTTTAAGGACCAAGAAAAAAACTTTCTCAATTATGGCATTTGTGCATGTCAAGAAACAAAAATGCCCACAATGCAAGGATAGCTCTACTGCACCCCCACACATGCACAATTTATTCAGATGTCAATGCACTCTTGTTGTGGGCTCTCTGGTGGCAGTGTAGACAGTCAAAATAGCAGAGGCAGTTGAACACAGGTTCGTAGTTTATTGATACACACTGTAAGCACAGCACAGTCTTGCTCAAGATATCGTTTCACAGAGTGCATCATACACAGAGTCTGGAAAAGCACCACTTGGAACTAGGGATGCAGCTTAGGCTGTGGCGTGAGAGCCATGCTGAAATTCTCAGCCGCATGCAAGCGTTGGGAGGGCTGTGGAGTGAGACTAGGGAGCCAACTTCTTAGGCTGCAATCAGAAAGACAGAGGTACCCTTGCCATAAGACCCACCACTTTCTAAATCAGCCTTCCCCAATATGGTACGCGGTGGATGTTTTGGACTACAGCTCTTGTCACCCCCAGCCAGCAAAAGTTGCTCTAACGGGCATATTCCCGGTCACAGCCTGAAGGTTATCCTGATTCAATTTCAGAATGCTCTCCAGGAAAACCAGTGTCTACTGACCAAATGAGACATAAAATGCATTCATGCATTCTTTGTTATTTGTTATCCACTCTCCCCCCAACTTAAATGGCAGGTGCAGAGGAATCTGATAAGGACTGAGGCCACGGGGGCGGGGGTAGGGAGGGGGCATTTAACCTTTTCTTCTCCTGCATTATGCTCTTGGGCTAGATCTAGACACATTAAAGAAGCGTTTCAATTTAAAGCGTTGTAAATTTAAACGGGAAACAGGTAGAGAAAAATGGGACTCCACATCACCATCTAGTGGCACAATGTTATATCGCATATACAATGCATACACAGTGGTACCTCTGGATGCGAACGGGATCCTCAGCATGTCTTAGCTCCACATGACAGGAAAAGAACAGGGAGTAGATTGACAGGCTAAGCCTCTTCCCAATCCTGCATTTTATGAATTTTTAAATATGGGATGTGTTCATGAATGTAACTGACATACTTCATACTTGGCATGTGTTTTTTCAGAGAGATGTGTGTTTTTACTTACTCCATGTTTGCCTACACAGGCTAATGGCTGACTAGGGGCAGACCCACCACATCCATTTAAAGCATATCCAGCCAACATTTAAAACACATGACTTTTCCCACATATTCCTGGGGAAGTGAAGTTAGGAAAGGATGCCAGGAATTGTGGCTTTGTGAGAGGGAAGCTAACGTTCTCAGAATTATTTGGAGGCGCTCAAGTGCTTTAAATGTCTGTTAGATGCCCTTTAAATGTAGTGTGGATCTGTGCTTTACCTGGTCTCTAGAACACACCCACCTGGGTTTCTCACCCAGCTTGTGTATCTCATCAGAGGCTGATGGTCTGCACTTTTGAAGTGGATCTTTTGCTGCGACCTGCTCTCTTTTGTCCACTTGAAAAAGCTCTCTCTTGCTCACTCTCATTTTAATAGAATCCTGCAAAGTGTAGATTTGTTGAGGTTACTGACCTCACAGAGCTACCCTTCCCATGGTATAATAGTGCTTTAAATGGATGGTGTGGATGTGACCCAAGTGGCAGGTGATGGGAAAAACCCCTGCTGCCAGTCAAAGGATCAGAGAATCCTAGAGGGCATAGATGGCATTTGATCTGGTAGACTTAAAGTTCCTCTCCCATGCTTTCTTATGAGGATATTAAAATTATTCAATCTTTTATCATCCATCAACTAGTTAGCCTAATCTCAATCCAATTATGCAATGTTACAATTCTGATATTGGGAAGAAAAATAAATAAAATATCCTCCTCCTAATTCTCCCAACCAGCATTCCCCTCTTTAAGATCAAGCACATTAATTTAAGACAGCTAACTGAGGTTTGACATTTATTTTCTCATCATTTAATTGGTTGGTTCAGTGAAGAGATTTTATATGGAGGGAGCCTTCCATCACCCAATTCCCCCACCAATGGTGCAGTCCAGAAACCATTTTTGCCCAGGATGAACTCAGCAGACTGAGCCTTGTCAGTCTGGGCTGCGGCTGATGGGAGCTGTAGTCCAAAACCTCTGGGTGGCGCCAGGTTGGCCAAGGGTGCTATAGTACTCCTCACCTCCTCTGCACAGGGGAAGCAATCGGTGTTATGCACCCTTGGTGTTTGGCAAACAGATTCTGTGTGAAGATATGCAATACAGGAAAGCTGCCTTACGCTTGTTCTGTTCCCCTTCTATGCCTGGTTCACCAGCCAAATGCTCTCTTTTTTGCACTGGAAATGAAATGGGAAAAGGCTCTTGTCTCACTGAGACAGGAAGGCATATCCCACAGTTCTTCCCAATACAATTTTCAGATACACCTGCTGGAGGGGGGAAGCATCTAACAAATTCAACACATACTGCCGTCGGATTTCTTAGCATAACACAAAGCTGGAAAGAGTCAAGGACAGCTGAATTTGCCTCCCAACAGCCTCTAAGTAAATACAGCATTCCCAGGGGCAGGTGTCACGCTTTCCATCAGCAAGGTTGAAATTTGCAGTGCAACAGGAAGGGGGAAGGGGGAGGAGAGGAAATTGAAAGCTAGTATAGAAAAAGCCAGGGTTCGTATTACTCCATGCTAGCAGCATTCACGGCACGATACCTGCGACAGCACACAGCAATCACCACACAGCTGGCTGCACTGAACATCTGGACACTCACTTGTTCATTTTGAAATGCTGCCAAGAATAAAAACTTATCTGCAGCCCTGAAAGCCAAGCTTCCCCTGCCAAAACCTCTTTGCTTTAAAACCTGATTTACTGACTGCCACGTAATAATATTTATTTTAACGAAAAAACATTCTCTGTTAGGACTTCTTTGAGCACACCAGTCATTTTGCAAAAGGCTTGAATCCAGGCTTGAAGTACAATCTACACAGCTTTGCTGATAGGTTTGTTGTGAGTGGGGAATGTAACATGGAAGTGCAATATATACCAGACATCCTTGGTCTAGCTGTGGGATTCCCTGCAGACCCTCTCGGGTGCTGAGATCAGCAGAGGGGGCCCTCTTGGTAGTTTCTCTGCCCTCATAGGCTCAGGGGCTGGTGGACCAGGAGAAGGCCTTCTCTGTGGTGGCCCCCTGCAGTGGTCCACCTGGCACCTTCATTATGCAGCTTCTGGAAAATGCTGAAGACATACCTCTTTCCTGTGGCTTTTTACACTTGAAGTGTATATTTTTAGGACCCACCTTACTTTTGTGATTGCAAATTGTTTTAAACTGTTTTTAATATTGTGTGTGAATGTTGTAACCCACCTTGGGACCTTTGGGTGAAGGGCAGGTAATCAACAACAACAACGCTTTCCCCAACCTCCAGGTGTTTGGGGAGTACATCTCCCATCAGCCCCAGCTGGGCACAGATCCAGCTGACAGTGCTTGTGATTGATTGCTGATGTACCCTCATGTATTTTTCAGCCAATGAGATATTTTGCAGGAATACACTCAATACTACACACTGGCTACAGGGGGAACTGTTGATCCTTCTGCACATCATCCATCCAAGAGGATTAGAATTTGCTTTCACTGTCTGCAAAAGAGACTTCAGTTTGCCTTGTCATTCAGCAACCAACAAGACAAGCCCATCTGAGATGGCCCCAAATGTCTTATTTTCAGGACTGTTTCTCATATGGGACCGGAGGGCATCAGATTGAGAAGCTGAACACCATGAAGGTGCCTTATATTCTACAGTGTCTTGGCCCAACTCCAGAATCATCTCCTGTTTTTGAAATTACTTGGATTTGGCGACTGAGGAATTGCTGTCATCTAAAAGGTGGCTTTCAAGACCACCATTGGCAGATAGTGGGGAAAGTGGTTGGCATCTGGTTTCAAATTCTTGTTCCTCCATGGGTAAGTCACTGCCTCTCCCAATCTATATTCACTGAGCGTGAGGCTATCAGTGGCTGCCATGTTCTGCCACTGTGGTTGGAGACAGTTGGCCTCTGCACACCAGTTGCATGGAATGAAAAGTAAGGAGAGTTCTGTCGCACTCACGTCTTGCCTGTTGACTTCCCATGGGCAACTCCTTGGCCACTGGAAGAATAGGCTGGTGATCTAGATGGGCTCTTATGGTCCTTTCTCCTCAAGATTTCTATGAGGCTCACCTTTCCATGTACAGTGGTACCTCGGGTTAAGTACTTAATTTGTACCGTAGGTCTGTACTTAACCTGAAACTGTTCTTAACCTGAAGCGCCACTTTAGCTAATGGGGCCTCCTGCTGCTGCCATGCCGCTGAACCACGATTTGTGTTCTCATCCTGAAGCACTATTTCTGGGTTAGCAGAGTCTGTAACCTGAAGCGCATGTAACTCGAGGTACCACTGTAGATTCATCTGCTGTTATATTCATCAGAATTATTCCTGCAGAATCTCCACACACAGTGGAGGATTTTGGGGGCTGCAGTCTAAAGCACACTGGGTGGGATTCCACACTAATACGAATATTAGTATTAGGAATACGAATTATCTCCTTTCTTCTCCACCCATCTGTGGGTTCCCTCGACTATCCAGAGAGGATTTGGGGGAGGCAATGGGGTGAAAGGCCCTTTGCTCTAGCAGGAGTCCTTGTGATCGCTTCTGCCAGCATTCCAGGCTAGTCGACTCTACCCAGTGTGAGTTTATGGGCTAGCCTGCCCATATCTGTTTGGCCTTGCTATGGTTCCAGGTCACAGACAGGCTGCCTTTTAGAGACACCTGGCAGCCATGACAGATCTTTTTGTCCAAGGCTTCCTAGCAGCTACACATGCTGAAAACCCACAAGAATGGCAAAATGCATTGCAGATCTGCAGAAATCTGCAGCCCACTGAGCCCTTAGCCATACATGGAGGCTCAATAGAGGCCTGATGAACTCTCTGGCTTTGCTGCTTCCTGGGAGGGGGGATCGGAGGCGTGTGTGTGTGTGAGAGAGAGAGAGAGAGAGAGAGAGACCTGCCAGGTCACATGTAGGGGGTGGGCTATGATCTTCATGGTAGACAGACACTCCAGGGTTCTTATAGACCAGCTGACTCCTCTCAGCCCCAGTTGGGCAAAGGCTGTTTATAGGTTCAGAAGAACCACAGAAAAGTTGCCACCCAGTGTCCTTCCATTTCTCTCTGTGTGCTCACAAGTTGTTTTTCTCAAGGTGTGAGTGCTCCTTTGGAGTATTCCCTTTAAATCTGCCTGTGGGGTTGGGGTGGGGAGTTCTCTGGCACAGCACTCCTATTTATTCAACAGTCGTAGACTTTTACCCCAATGCAAAATGGAATCTCTGCTCATCACCAGCCATATCTTACATGCCAACTCAGCAAAAATAGAGACACTGACCGAATGGAAACCCTCTTTCCTCCTGGCTGTGGGGAGACAAGTGGATAGAGAAGTCCTCTTCCTCCTCACACAATACTAGAATCTGGGACTATTCAAAGGAGCTGAATGACTGAAGATTCAGGACAATGAAAAGAATGCACGTAGTTCAAATATGGCATCTGCTCCCACAAGATGTTGTGACGACACCAACTTGGATGGTTTGAAAGGAGGACCAGACTAATTCATGGAGGGCCAGGCTCTCTGCGGCTCCTAGCCGTGATGGCTGCGTTCTCCTTTGGCTTTGGGGGCAGGATGTCCCTGAATCTACGCTACTGGGAATCATCAGCAGGAGGGCATTTGGGCACCCAGGTCCTGCTCACGGGTTTCTCACTGTGAGGACCAGAAGCTGCATGAGAGTCGCCTTTCGCCTGATCCAGCAGGACTCCTCTCATGTTCTTAATGGCTGTGCTGGCCTGTCTTTGTGCCAATGCCCTCTCAGGTTGCCCTGCATCAAAAGGAGCAGTGTGCAAGGAGCTCTCCTGGAAGGCAAAATATTCGCACGCGCACACACAGCACAAGAAAACCCAAACAAACCAACGGAGGTGGCCGGAGCCTGAAGCGCAGACCTGAGCTGGGGGGGGGGTTGAGCAGGTCTAGCCTGTCTCAGCAGAGCAGGTTCTTGGTGGCTGAGTGAAGTCAGGGGCAGGTTGAGACAGAGCTGGGGAGTGGCTGCCAAGGAAGTGCTAACACCTGTCAGGCCAAGCCTGAGATTTTTGCTTTTACCCCCACATTCCTCTGACTCTTCTTTCCTGCTGCAAGTAGAGCAGTTGCTCCCCAGATTGGCTGTAGGCAGAGAGCGCGGTCCAGCGCTTAGCAGCTTCAGACGTGGCCAATTACCTGCTGCATGACTGTCAGCTGCCAAAAGCAGCCTCAAGAGAGCTGCACCTGGAAGCAAAGGAACGGGGTGGGGTGGCCCTTGCATATCCCTCCCCACTCCCGCCTGGGGGAGAAAAGAAGAGAGTCAGATGGAAGGGAAAGGGTGGAGCAGCCCTGTCCCCCTATTATGCCATGGCCACCAGGCTGCTTTTGGCTTAAATCATACTTTGGGGGGGCTGCATGTCATTTGGCCCCATGGCGAGGAGCCGCTCTCCCGCTCTCCGTGCTGCCATAGTCTCAAAAGACAGTCACGTGAGGACACACAGCCTGGCCCAACGTGGGCAAACTGGATTCCTCTGCCAGCCCAGATAAGCAGGGAGACCAGGCAAGGCTGGGCTGTGTGACAGACAAGGGAGACAGGCTGGGAGCCTCTGTGCCGCTACCAGCCACCAGCATTCCAGTCCTCTTTGAGGCTGTGCCAACAGGCCTGCTGGAGCCTGTCTCTTCTCTCTCTCTGCCCTCTTTCCCCTCCTCCAACTGCTTCTTTTATTTCATCAAAACACATAAATGATGTGAAGCAATAAGATGTCGCACCCAGAGGAAGTGAAGGAATCTACCTGTGATTCTCTTTTCCCTGCTGGGAGCCCCAGAAATATGACGCATCATCCAAGGCTTCCCTCCTGCATCCCTTTGTGTCTGTGCAAACCACAGACTAGTTCTGCACATCACAAAACCTGATTTTTTTGGGGGGGGGTGCCAGCTGAATATGTGAGCTTCCCCCCAGAAGGAGGGGGGTTCTCCCCCTCCAGTCTTCCGTACACACAGAAGGCTGCAGATCAGGGGTGAGCCTCCTGCCGCTGCTGGACTGCAGCTCTCCCCACTCCCTGCCAGCATGACCAAGGGCAGGGAGAATGGGAGACGCAGGACAGCAACGGCTGGAGGGCCACAGGCTCCCAGGCTCTGCTGTAGACGAGGGAGGGAGACGCGGCAGGAAAGGCCTCTTGGGTGGTACAGTGAGCCTTCAGGAGCGGAACAGCCAGCGGAAATAGGGTGGTAAAGAAGTCGAGACGGCTCCCACTTGGGACCTGTTTCAGAAGGCAGATCCTTTATCACACTGGCCAGAGTGTTTGCTGCATGTGCAGTGAAATGCCCACACTGAGTTTGAACAGGGTGAGGGGCACAGAAGGCAAGCGGTCTTTCTCCCTACAGAGAGAACCCAAGAAATCTAGGCTGACCTTTCACAAGTGGACCCACTAGTTATCTTGCTGGAAGAGTAGGGCCCTGCAGAGCTGACTCCACTCACCTCTCTCTAGCTCAGGATCTTATTTACAGTGGCTCTATGGAAGCATGCAAGGGCTAGAGAGATGGATGCAGTGAGGGGCCCACTTCTCTAGCAATGGGGAGGCGGTAGCTCACAGCCGGCCACGTCACTGCCAGGGGCCTTTGCTCCACAGAGATCTCTCGTATCCCCTCCCTTCCCCTCCCTAATCCACCCCACCCCCTCCGGTCTCTAGCGCCCCACACTGATGTTGCACGTCTTGCAGCTGGGATCCTTCTTGGCGTCGGCCGTCGAAAGGCTCATGAGCTGATGGCCGCTGATCTCCCCCAGCACCCCTAGGCTGAGGTCAACCGGCTCGGTGTAGATGATCTCCAGGATGATGTCCTGGGCATGGCGGTAGACCAGCTCGCCCTCCTCCACACAGCAGGTCAGGAACTTGTTGCCCGTAATGTCCAGCTGGGGCAAGCGCTCCTGGCAGAAGTTGTCTCCGGGGGACCCCTTGGGCGCCAGCACCAGGATGACATAGTGGTAGGCGGTGTACATGCAGTAGAAGTCCGCAAAGTAGAGGTTGGTGTTGGGGCCAAAGAGGCGCTGGGCAGGGATCTGGAGGCGGTAGCGGCCATAGGGGGAGTCCTGCGGGGGCTGCCCTGTGTTGAACTCGGTGTTGCAGCTGAAGAAGATGCCATGCAACATCCCGCTGGTGGGAGAGCCGTGGCTGCCACTGTTGTCCTTCAGGTAGGGCTTCATGACATTCCCACTGTGAATTCTGGCCGGGAGGGAGAGGCAGACAGTCAGCCACAAGGGGGGGAAGAAGCAGCAGCTGCGGTCAGGACGGGCCTTAAATGTAAAGAGCCCTTCTGACTATGCCCCCACCCTGAATTACAGGAAGTGACCTCAGGAAGGTGGGAAGGGATCATCAGGGCTTTCTTATTTTATTGTTACATGAATAGTTATTTATTTATTTCATTTATATGCAACATGTATCTTCCAAGGAGCTCATGGTGGTGGACGTTGTTCTCCCCCCCCCCATTTCATCCCTACAACAACTCTGTGGGGCAGGTGTGGCTAAGGGTTGGTGACTGGCCCACGGTCACCCAGTGAGCCTCATGGCTGAGTGGGAATTCGAACCCTGCTCTCCCAGGTCCTAGCCTAGCTCTCTAACCACTGTACCACACTCTGGAGCAGGTGAAGCAACCTCTGACCCCCACCCTTAGGGAGCAGGAGTGAGAAGCAGTGTGAAGCAGTGGTTCAAGAGTTTTAGACTGGGCCTTGGGAGTCCTGGATTCAAACGCCTACTCAGTCATGAAGCTCGCTGGGGGACCCTGGATCCTTTGTGATCTCTCAGCCTGACCCACCTCACTGGGCTGCAGGGAGGTTAAAAGTGGGTGAGGAAGGGAGATTTATGCATCGTGCTCTGAGCTCTCTGGAGGAAGGGAAGAAAGAAAATGTATTTCTTTTCATTTTTTTAAGTGTGTTATATAATGGTCACCGTGTTGGCCTAGATCCAGGGAGGTCAGGGTTCAGTTTCCTATGCAGCCTTGAAGCTCACATAGACTAACCTTCCTTACAGGATTGTTGTGAAGAGAAAATTAGGGAGACTTTGAGTTCCTTGGAGGAAGGATGGGATAAAACGGTAATGTAATGACTGGAAACCTTGATCAAAGTGGGGGAGTAGCAGGAATCCAGAGGCCTGGCCTGTATTCTCAACTCTGGTGGAGAGTCTGAAATGGATTTCACCTTTAAGACAAGACAACTTGGGAAGGTGAAGAATTGCAGCTTATGACTGGGCAGTTCTTTGTGAGGGTCCCCACCATCACCCACTTTCTATGATCCCTAACTAGAAGGGAGACTCTAGAATAGACGTTGGGGTCAGCAACTGGAGGCCCCAGGTCCAAATCCAACTCTCTGACGTCATATCGGATGTCATAGCACACCTTTGTCCAGTGCAATTGTCGGAGGGAGAAGAGGGATATGGGCAAACGATAACCATGACAACGGGATATGGCAACTTGGTGTGGAGGAAGGGATGGGGTACCAGCACCCATTTCCTGCCACTCTGGTCCCCATTCGCACATGGCTTGAAGGCCCTTACCTGACATGCTGGAAGTATTCCTTGGTGTGGTTCCGATAGAAGACGGAGAACCTGAGCATCCTCCCGGCAATGAGCTCCGCTTTCTCCTGCAGCTGCGCCAAATGCTCCTTCGCATAGTCTGCAGGGGACACCAAGGGGACAGGGTTTCATCAAATCCTCCCTCAATTGCCACATGACCAATCTCCACCTCTCTTCAGCCCCCCGCCCCAATATATCCCTATCCCCTCCTTCTTCTTCTTCCCCCCACACCTGGATCTTTTGCCTCCAGCCAGTTCTCTTTGCTCGTCACCCCCACCCACCTCACCTGCTCTGGGCGTCTTGCAATGGCATGCCTTTTGCCTCCCACTCAGAGACTCTTGCTTCATCACGAAATCTGGATTTACTACCTTTCAGCACCACTCAGCCTGTTCCAGCTCCCATCAAACAAGGCCCCGCCTTTTAGCTAGCCCAAACAAGTGTGTGTGTGTTTATTATAAAATCTCCCTTATTCCTTAAACTTCAAAACATACAGTACAGTGGTACCTCGGGTTACATACGCTTCAGGTCACAGACTCCACTAACCCAGAAATATTACCTCGGGTTAAGAACTTTGCTTCAGGATAAGAACAGAAATCGCGCAGCAATGGCGCGGCGGCAGCAAGAGGCCTCATTAGCTAAAGTGGTGCTTCAGGTTAAGAACAGTTTCAGGTTAAGAACAGAACTCCGGAACGAATTAAGTACGTAACCAGAGGTACCACTGTAATGGCCCACATTCCCTTTCCCATCCATGCAAGTAGGTCTTTTGAGACTGCTTAAGTGCTTTCAGACAAGGCACCAGCTTGTAGGCCGTAGTGTTGTGGAGCAGAAATGTGGAAGAGTGCAGAACAGGAGTGATGACATTCTCTTCTGGAGCACTACAGTAATTAACAAACCCTCCATAGGGAAGAAGTGATATTGAGTTTTACTATTGTTAGTTGGCAGAAAGAAGTCAGAGAATAAGGAAAATAATCAAGAGGCTGGATACTTCTTTCCTTTTCCTTGACGGGGTTCCTACCTCTTGGCACGAATGTCTGTCCTTCTATTTAAAAGCTAAAGCCTGCATTTCAGCTGGCTGAATAGCTTTCCTTAAAGCTCAATGTATTTACAAATTGAACCTATGCAGCCAGCATCCCTGAGTTCAATGGCATTTACACCCAGATAACTATGCACAGGACTTAAGCCAAGCCGCAAACAATAGTGAGATGTGTTATTTTATCTCCAGTCTAATTACAGGGACAGTCATGGTAAGCTTCTGCATTTCAAAAATTTACCATTACACTTTTAAAAAGCAAATTGCAGACATTGGGGTGGTTGGTGGGTGAGAGCGATTTGGATTGGGACCCAGGTGCAAGGCAAGGGGTGGGGGTGGGGGCTCTCACTGCAGCAGTCCTGAAATGGATCAGGGCCGCCACACCTGCAATTTGCTTTGTGCGGCAAAAGCTTTCATTGAAGGAAAAAAGGCTTCCCTTAAAAATGAGTGCCTAGGGCCTTGTCAACTATCTCAATTCCTTTGAACTTAGTGGGAAGTGGAATAAATTTATCTCTTAGGGCTCATTCAGACTTCTGCTTTCTAGGCACGGGAAAAGTGGAAGTGTGGATGAGCCCTTAGTGAACAGTTGGGTAAAATCCTGCTTGCCAGCTTTTCCTCCTGTCTAGTTGTGGGGAAGCTGTGGCCCTCCAGACGCCCTGGGACCCCAACTCCCACCAGCCAGGGTGGTCAGGCAGCATATGGAGATCCACAAGGGCTGCATCCCTGTTGCATCTTTTTCACCCATAAAAGTCAGAAGCTTCCCTTTTAAAAATAAGAACAAAAATTTCAAGGTGTCTGGGGTATATGAAAGAGGCCTCCCTGTGGCCGTGACTCCAAGACGTTGCCATTGAGGTCAGCAGGTTTTCCAGAAGAGAGCAGCTCTGGGGGCTGCTGTCCCCCTGCACTGCCCTAGCACCTCTAGCGCAAAAGATCCGCTGCACAAGGCAGCCACGTTGCCAGGCCTCCTTCTTGGAGGCTTTTAAACAGAGGCAGGATGGCCATCTCTTAGGGACTCTTTAGCTGTGATTCCTGCCTTGCAGGAGGCTGGACTAGATGAGCCTGGCGGTTCCTTCCAACTTTAGGCAGTTCTATGATTCTGCAGTTCTATTATTCTCTGATACTAGCATGTATTTTATTTATCTGCTGATTTATAAGCTGCTTTGCAACCCAAGCTACTTAAGTAGTGTTTAGTAAGACAAAATAACATAAAATACGGAAGAATACAAATTCAATGATTTAATTTTCATTGAAATGAATGACAGTGTTTCTGCGGTTTTGCAATCAATAGTCCTTAACATTCCTGGTTCAAACTTCCGGAAAAGCCTTCTTAAAGCAAAGGGGCCTTCAATAGTCACCTAAACATCAATCTACCTGGCACTTGTCTAGTTGGTAACTGAGTCAGAGGGCTGCAACAAAAAGAGCACACTTTCTAGCAACATGATAACCTCCAGATCGGGGTGAGGAACCTCCAGCCTGCAGACCAAACCTGGCCCCCAGGCCTCTCTGTTTGGCCCGCAAGGCCATTTACAGGAAACCATGCCCCCCCACCCCGCACCCCAGGTGATGGCAGGAGCAGCATGCTCCATGGAACTTTGAAGGAGAAGGTGGAGAGGGCACTTGAAGGTGTCTTCCCACCTGCTCATCAGCTGGAAGGCAAATGGAAGCATGCTCCCAACCTCTGTGCTCCTTCAAATCTTTGTAGTTTGAAGGAAAAATAGCGGAGGGGGGTCTCTTAAACACACAAAAATGTTTACTAAGGGCTGTTGGTTCACTTTGAAGTCCCAACAATTGGAAGGTGGATCAGCGGATGTCATGATGTTGTCAGGCGATTGACAGGTGGGTGGCTCTGCCCAGGGGTGGAGGAGATAAAGATCTAGCCCTCTGGCCAGAAGAGGTTACCCACCCCTGCTCCAGATGTTTACAACCACAATTTCCACCAACCCTGACCATTTATTTATGTTAGCTGGGGCTGATGGGAGTTGTCTTCTAAAACATCTGGAGTGTGACGTGTTGGCTATTATGGTTCTAGTACATACTAAGTGCATCTCTGGGTATGTGGCCCTCTCAAGAGTAGAACTGCCAAGGCTCAAGGCTTCTGCTGAACACTCACCTCCTGTGCAGAATTCAATGGTCTCGCTCCATCCAGACACAAGGTACTCTCCGTCACTCTGCTTCACTGCCGTCTGAACAGCCACGCTGTACTCCGTCCTGGGACTCAGAAACCAATGACCCCGCACAGTCATGGGCAGAGCAACTGCCTTGGCCACTAGCTTGGTAGGGACATCCTGCCCAAAGAAAAGAATCAAGCCGCGTCAGGAATCAAACTAGATTTAGGGCCTGGAGTTTCCTAGGAAATGGCTGGGCCCAGGCGCCACCACCCTAGGCACCATCAGGAGAAGGGAGAGGCCAAGGTTTCTTGCTTTAATTCTGGATTGGCCATAGATGGGAAGTTACATTCTCCTGGCCTGATAAAAGGCTGTGCTCCATCCTTTGATCTATGGCAGCCTTTGCCAACCTTTGCCCTCCAGATGCCTTGGACTACAACTCCCATCAGTCATCCCAACTCCAACTGAAGTGACTGGGGCTGATGGGAGTTGCAGACCAAAGCATCTAGATGGCCAAAAGTTGACAAAGGCTGGTCCACAAAATAAGATAACCCTTGTGCATCCTGCACCAACCCACTCCTGGCTTTACAGACTAGTGCACTCTCCAAATAGTCTACTTCCCAAATTTTCTACCTTTCCGTATCTGCTTGTCTGCCATGAAAGTTCTGTGTGGCTGCAGCAAAGCACCTGGGCAAAGCAGAGGATTTGACAACCATGTTTTTAGGGTGCTACCTCAGTCCATGCAGGACACTGGCTAGCGCTGTTGGGCCTCCCCATTATCTCATGCAAGCCGAGAGGGTGCTCTGCAACTCACAGCTGGCATTCCCGCAAAGCTGTGCAGGTGAAGTCATGGTGGCGGCAACCTGCCTTTCAGCAGAACTTTTCCTCCACTTTTTGTTTATTTAAAATACGTACAGAGTGCCCTTTATTCTGAGATCTCAGGATGTGGAAGAAAAATATATAATTTAAATTTATATTATAAGAATAAGGCAGAGGGAAAACAACTACATGACTCATTTGTGCAGGAAGTTGAGCCTCTTTATTCATTACTGGAACAAGGTACAAGATGCCACTCAGTTGCATGTTATGTTAGGAACAATCAGATTAATTCATCATTTGGAATCCTTGGCATAATTTTAAAAAATAATCATAGAATCATAGAGTTGGAAGAGACCACAAGGGCCATCGAGTCCAACCCCCTGCCAAGCAGGAAACACCATCAGAGCACTCCTGACATATGGTTGTCAAGCCTCTGCTTAAAGACCTCCAAAGTAGGAGACTCCACCACACTCCTTGGCAGCAAATTCCACTGTCGAACAGCTCTTACTGTCAGGAAGTTCTTCCTAATGTTTAGGTGGAATCTTCTTTCTTGGAGTTTGGATCCATTGCTCCGTGTCCGCTTCTCTGGAGCAGCAGAAAACAACCTTTCTCCCTCCTCTATGTGACATCCTTTTATATATTTGAACATGGCTATCATATCACCCCTTAACCTCCTCTTCTCCAGGCTAAACATGCCCAGCTCCCTTAGCCGTTCCTCATAAGGCATCGTTTCCAAGCCTTTGACCATTTTGGTTGCCCTCCTCTGGACACGTTCCAGTTTGTCAGTGTCCTTCTTGAATTGTGGTGCCCAGAACTGGACACAGTACTCCAGGTGAGGTCTGACCAGAGCAGAATACAGTGGCACTATTACTTCCCTTGATCTAGGTGCTATACTCCTACTGATGCAGCCCAGAATTGCATTGGCTTTTTTAGCTGCCGCGTCACACTGTTGGCTCATGTCAAGTTTGTGGTCAACCAAGACTCCTAGATCCTTTTCACATGTACTGCTCTCAAGCCAGGTGTCACCCATCTTGTATTGGTGCCTCTCATTTTTTTTGCCCAAGTGCAATACTTTACATTTCTCCCTGTTAAAGTTCATCTTGTTTGTTTTGGCCCAGTTCTCTAATCTGTCAAGGTCGTTTTGAAGTGTGATCCTGTCCTCTGGGGTGTTAGCCACCCCTCCCAGTTTGGTGTCATCTGCAAATTTGATCAGGATGCCCTTGAGTCCATCATCCAAGTCGTTGATAAAGATGTTGAATAAGACCGGGCCCAAGACAGAACCCTGTGGCACCCCACTAGTCACTCTTCTCCAGGATGAAGAGGAACCATTGATGAGCACCCTTTGGGTTCGGTCAGTCAGCCAGTTACAAATCCACTGAGTGGTAGCATAGTCAAGACCGCATTTTACCAGCTTCTTTACAAGAATATCATGGGGCACCTTGTCAAATGCCTTGCTGAAATCAAGGTAGGCTACATCCACTGCGTTCCCTTCATCTACCAGGCTTGTAATTCTGTCAAAAAACGAGATCAGGTTAGTCTGACATGACTTATTTTTCAGAAATCCATGCTGACTATTGGTGATCACAGCATTCCTTTCTAGGTGCTCACAGACTGTTTGCTTAATGATCTGCTCCAGAATCTTCCCTGGTATTGATGTCAGACTGACTGGGCGGTAATTATTTGGGTCCTCTCTTTTCCCCTTTTTGAAAATAGGGACAACATTTGCCCTCCTCCAGTCTGCTGGGACTTCGCCTGTTCTCCAGGAATTCTCAAAGATGACTGCCAGTGGTTCTGAGATCACATATGCCAGATCTTTTAATACTCTTGGATGCAGTTCATCTGGCCCTGGAGACTTGAATACATCTAAACTAGCCAAGTATTCTTGTACTATCTCCTTAGTTATTCTGGGCTGTGTTTCCTTTGCTGGATCATTTGCTCCAAATTCTTCAGGTCGGGCATTGTTTTCTTTATCGGAGAAGACTGAGGCAAAGAAGGCATTGAGGAGTTCAGCCCTTTCTGTGTCCCCTGTTTGCATTTCACCATCTTCTCCTCTGAGCGACCCCACTGTTTCTTAGTTCTTCCTTTTGCTACGAACATACCCATAAAGCCTTTTTTGTTGCTTTTAACCTCTCTAGCAAGCCTGAGTTCATTCTGTGCTTTAGCTTTTCTGACTTTGTGTCTACACGTGCTGGCTATTGGTTTGAATTCCTCCTTGGTGGTTTCCCCCCTTTTCCATTTTTTGTACACATCCTTTTTTAATCTTAACTCAGTTAAAAGTTCTTTAGATAGCCACCCTGGCTTCTTTAGGCACCTTCCATGTTTCCGTCTCATTGGTATTGCCTGACGTTGTGCTTTTACTATCTCCCTCTTAACAAACTCCCAGCCATCATGAACTCCCTTTCCTTTTAGTATTACTGTCCATGGGATCTCACCCAGCACTTCCCTAAGTTTTATGAAGTCGGCTTTCTTAAAGTCAAGAAATTGAGTCCTAGTATGCTTGGCTGCTCCTTTCCGCTGTATAGTAAACTTCAGAAGAACATGATCACTCGCGCCTAATGATCCTTCCACTTCTACCCCACTAACCAGGTCATCAACATTGGTTAGGACCAGATCTAAAATGGCTGTTCCTCTTGTTGCTTCTCCCACTTTCTGGACAATGAAGTTGGTAATAATAATAGTCTATTAACAGGCAGGAGAAGATTTTTAAAAATTCACCCTGGGGAAGGCCCTCTTTCCCACCATTAAAGATCTTCTAATTCAGGAACCTTTAATCCTGATGCATTTGTCTATGCATTGCATTAGATGGGGAGGCTTGTCTGTACAGATTGTTTGCAAACTGGAAATGATGCAGTGAATGACAGCCAGAGCTGTAGCTAGGTGATCTTGCACCCCTGGAAAAACTGTGATCTTGCACCCCTGGAAAAACTGATCTTGCACCCCTGGAAAAACTGTCCAGGTTGTGTCCCCCAGCCATGGACAAATTAGCTCTTCTTTCCGCCTCTCCTCCAACACCCCCCCCCATTCAATTCACCCTCTATTAAAAACCTTTTCTTATGAGGCAATAATCAATATTTTTATTTATAGACATATTTATGGACATATTTCTAAGCCGATTTTGTGCGCACGCGCCCCCTCGCCTGCACCCCTGGCGGGGGCCCACCTCACCACCCCCTAGCTATGGCCCTGATGACAGCCAGGTCATCAACTGGGAGAGGTAGAACTGGTAATAATTGGCCAATGCTACCAGTTTCTTTCCAAACCCTGGAGCAGGAAAGGGAAGGGGATGCTTGCTGCCCTATAAAAGTGCCTGTGTGTTAAGATCTTTGGTGAAGTGTGATCATGAGAGAGCACATACCTTGCATGACTGACCCAGGTTCAATCCCTGAAGCATCTCCAGCTAAAAGGACCAAAAAGCAGGCAGTGGGAAAGACCTCTGTGCCAGAAACCCAAGAGAGATGCTGCCAATCAGAGTAATGGCCAGATCTAACAGTTTCCTATGTTCAGCAGAACCTATGCTCAGAGGCCATGCTCAGAAGATGGGGTCTCTCTATAGCCAGCAGGGCTCTACCTTATTCTTCTCCCCAATTGTCTAAGCTCGCCAGATATTGTTGAACTACAGCTCCCACCAGGCACAGCAACTACGGCCAATGGTGAGGGATGATGGGAGTTGTAGTTCAGTAACATCTGGAGGGCCAGTGGTTCCCCACACCTGCTTTGGTGGTATTTTGTGGTTTTATTGGCTGTTGCCCATTACTGTTTGATACAGCTCCTTGCCAAGGGTGCAAGGGACTCTAGATAATAAAAGTTCCACTCTAGCACTAGAAGGTGAACAGAAAAGGTTATCGATGATGCTTTCCTAAAACAACGGGCTGAGAAACATCGTAAGAAGAAATTGGCAGCTCTTCCTAAGCGCCGTTCTTCTAAAATCATATGCGAGATGATGGGACAATGAGGGTGCAGCAAGCTCCCACAAATCCCACATGGATCTGTGAAGGTCCCCAGCCAGAGCCATTCAAAACACGACCTGCATCTTGGCTGGAGTGCAGAGAAGTTTCCACCTGCTTTAGGGTCCTATTTGTCCCAAAATGCCACAGCTGCCCCACAGTTTAAGAGCTATGGCTCTAGTCTTTTGTTCAGCTGAAGACATTACTTTGATGGGCACTCAACAGCTTTTGATGCCTGGTGGCAGCTGCCAGCCACTGAACACCTAACAGCCAGGTTGGGGGGGTGAGTGATCTTGCCTTTGTGTGAGAATTAACAAGTTTTTTAAAAAAATATCTGCTGTCTGATTAATGGTGGCAAATTTTTAATCAATCAAAAAGTTTTAAATAAATTAATCTAACTTGTTAACTGACAATATGCTGCAACCCTCCTCATGTGTTTACTATGTGGTGTAAAAGTACATTTTCTCTAAAGGTTTCAAAAATCTTTTGAGCACATCATCCCAGCCTCTACATCAATGTGCATCAAAGTCTTGTTTGAAACACTGAAGAATGACCATCCTAGGTGCCATAAAAAGATGGGTGATGGGTGATGGGAGGCTTTTTGCTTACAGTGCTCACAGAAGGCACAGTATAAATTAAGTGTGGAGAACTATAACATTCATTAAAATAGTACTTGGTTACTGTGGAACACTGCAATATTTATTGCTATCAGTAATTATTGATGAACAGGGCAGTATGTTTCTGTGAAATACAGCAGCATTTTATTAGCACTGCATTCCCTGTGTACTCACCTCGGTTTGTTTAAGTTTTAAAATGACTAATATGGTTGCTGTATACTCGGGTTTCAAAATGACTCACCCTGTAGTGAGGTCCAAATATTGCCTCTCCACCCTCATCCCAGGACCCGGCTCTTGCTGAGTTGCTAAACCTGCATCCAGCTTGTACCACTTCAGATTATGGGGGGCTCACATAAGCCCCTATGTCTCCAGGCCAAATAAAATACATTCCTGTATATAGCATATCAGGGATACGAATGGACAAGACAGTCTATTTCCCACCTGTGTCAGCTGCGCATGTTTTCTTTCAGAAGCCTGTTCCATTACCACATGGAACTCACTGCCCATTGATGGTGATGATGATGTTTAAAATATTTCCTTAAGAAGCATCCACATAGTAGTAATTATTATTATTATTATTATTATTATTATTATTATTATTATTACTACTGCTGCTACTACTACTACTGCTGCTACTACCACCACTACTACTTAATGCCCAGGTGTCTTCTAAGTGGTTAACAAAACATTATTAGAAAAGTGCTTTTACTGTACTGTTTTTAGCACCTGCTAAAAACTTATTTGTTTAAGTTACAGATAGGTAGCCGTGTTGGTCTGCCATAGTCAAAATAAAAAAATTCCTTCCAGTAGCACCTTAAAGACCAACTAAGTTAGTTCTTGGTATGAGCTTTCGTGTGCATGCACACGAAAGCTCAGGTATCTGAAGAAGTGTGCATGCACACGAAAGCTCAGGTATCTGAAGAAGTGTGCATGCACACGAAAGCTCAGGTATCTGAAGAAGTGTGCATGCACACGAAAGCTCAGGTATCTGAAGAAGTGTGCATGCACACGAAAGCTCAGGTATCTGAAGAAGTGTGCATGCACACGAAAGCTCATACCAAGAACTAACTTAGTTGGTCTCTAAGGTGCTACTGGAAGGAATTTTTTTATTTGTTTAAGAATGCCTACCCAGACATAAATTTGACAAGCATTTTAATATGCCTTTTTCATGTTTATTTTTAAAACTTCTAATTTTATTTATATTGGGGGGGAGGAAAGGTTAACTTGTTTTTAGCATCTGATTTTATGAGTAATTTTAATATATTATTTTATATTTTATGCAAACTGCTTAGAGGTTTAGTTGATTAAGCAGTATGTAAATCCTGTCAATTAAATAAATAAATAAATAAAAACGTAAGAGTTAGGCAAATCTGCTCCTGTTTGCATAATTTCGTACATATCTTTTCAAATACCTTGCTTTTTCGTATGCTTTCATTTCAATCTAAACTGCATGTTTTTCTACACATTGTCATGCAAAATTAAAAGAACTGCAAAACCCAAAAGATAACCGCATTCTGATCTGGATAATAGCTTGGGGAAATGCAGACTGAACAAAATCCTTGAGGACCCCTAGCCAAGTGGAAAGTTCTTTCCTAGCCTCCTCTTAGACAGGCTCCTTGTATATGTACAAAGCACTTTTTATATGAATGAACATTTGGTCATGTGAGTCTCCACCTTTGACCTGAAATGGCATGGCCTTTTACCAGCATCCACACTAGAACATTTAAGGCACTATCAAGCCATTTTAAACATTCATGGCTCCCCCCCCCAAAGAATCCTGGGAACTGTAGTTTGTTAAAGGTTCTGAGAGCTGTTAGAACATCCCTATTTCCCTCTAAGTACTACAGTTCCCAAGGTGCTTTAACAATCCATCCCGCTTCCCAGGGAACTCTGGGAATTGTATCTCTGTGGGAGGAATGGGGGTCTCCTAACAATTCTCAGCACCCATAACCAGGGGTCCGCAAACTTTTTCAGCAGGAGGCTGGTCCACTGTCCCTCAGACCTTGGGGGGGGGCGGACTATATTGGGGGGAGGAGAATGAACAAATTCCTATGCCCCACAAATAACCCAGAGATGCATTTTAAATAAAAGGACACATTCTACTCATGCAAAAACACACTGATTCCAGGACCATCCGCGGGCTGGATTGAGAAGGAGATTGAGCTGGATCCAGCCCCTGGGCCTTAGTTTGCCTACCCATGCCCATAACAAACCCTAGGCCTAGGCAGAAACTGACAAAGGGTTTTAAAAAACCCATCCTCTTTCAATGTAGTTGGAATAGCACTTCCGGGGTGGCGCCATCGGTAATGGCGGACTCCCTCTGATCCGGAGGGACCAGCTCTACGGGAATCGGGTCTGTTCCGCTGCGGCGAAGTGGGGACCCTTGAAAAAATCACAGGCGGGTGAAGCCTGTGACCGTGGGACTCGGCGGGCACCTTTTGCGCCCCCCCAACTTGCAAAGGAGCCCGATTACGGGTTCCGGAGTGAAGCGGGGAAGCGGCACGGTGCTGTGAATCAACTGCTTCTTCCGTGGAGCGAAGCCGCACAGCCGTTACCGGAGAGCGCTGCCTTTTTCCTGTGACAATTTGACTACAAAACAACTATCCGTGAGTAGGCTAATTTGGGAAACAAAGGAACAAAGAAGTAATTTGATACTGAAGCGGAGACGCATAAACAGGAAGTCTGCCTTCCCTTCTTTGTAAATAGAGTAAAGCAATGAACTTGTAAGCGAAAACCTTGAAAGACGTTTGAAAAAGACTATAATTCTAACATCAAACAAGCGATTTCCCCCCTTGATTGCAGGAGAGGAGGGGGGAAAGGTCTGAACTGTATTTCCCTGCAAAAAGAGAGAAAAGGAAGCTAAAATCCACCGCTTAAACCTGGGAACAGGTTGCCAGTGAACAATAAGAATGCCGTACTGTGAAATGCGCTGTTGGTGAAAGTACTCTTTGACAGCTAACTCTGCAAGTGAGATACAAGTGAGATACAATATTTCTGGCTGGCTTCTCCTGGTTTTAAAGTAACTGGAAAACAACTGAAATTGAAACTGTTGTCTTTTTTGTGAATTGGGGGATTAAAAGAAAAAAGGTTAATTATTTTAAGGCAACAACTCTTGACTGCTACTGTGTCCCCCTAGAGGAAGTTTGAAACTGTTACAATAACAGCTGGGCCAGGGGAATTTTCCACTTCAAAACAAATTCTGATCGTGGGATTGACCTTGGGCCTTATCTAGAGTGTTATGGCAGATGGAAAGGAGAAAATAGATTTGCTTCAGGAAAAAAACAACGAGGTCTGGTAGATCATTTCGTCCAGACGTTGGGCTGCAGCGAAGAGCATCAACATCTGGTCCTTCTGGATTACCAACAGGAGCCGCATTGGTACAATCTAAACCCAAAGGAATGGCATCTGAAGATGTTTTGGCTCAGGCATTAGGTAAAATTAATGAATCTTTGGAAAGAATAAGTAAACAAGTAGCTGAAGCATCAGTTAAAATTGATCAAAACACCACAAGTATTAACAATTTGGGACAGAAGGTAAATACTAACACAGAAACTATTGAGAAATTACTACAGGAATCTACCTTGACCCGAAAGACAGCTGAAGAAGCAAAGAAAATAGCAACTGCTGTAGAAGAGAAGATACCACCAATACACAAACAACTTGAAGACCACAGGTCAATATTGTCTATGATTGAATTGAAGGAGAAGCAAATGAATTTGAGGATCAGGGCCGAACCTGAACTTGAGAAAGACAATCTGATTGACTTTCTTACGCAGGAATTTACAGACTTTTGGAACCCAGATTTGGAGAAGGAAAACTTTAAGATAGTGAGTGCTTTTAGGCTTGGAAGAGGAGGGAAGAAGAACAGGGTGAGAGACTGTTTGATCACCCTCCGAACAAAAGAGGAGAGAGATAAAATCTTGAGTCTGCACTTTCAGAAGACTTTGGAAATACATCAGTCAAGAGTGGAGATATTTAAGGACATTCCCAAATATCTTCTGGACCTTAGGTCCAATTATAGAGATTTGGTCGCCCTGCTGAGAAGCAACGGAATCATCTTTAGGTGGGAATTCCCCCAAGGCCTATCCTTTAGCTACAAAGGGAGAAAGATAAAAATAAGATCAGAGGACGACAAAGAAAGATTTTTGAGAGACCACGGAGAAGACCTGCAGAAAGAAGCTGGAGAAGAGTTAAGAGCACTAGAAAGAGGAATTTTAGACATATCAAGATTACCTCCTGAATTAAAAGACCGCCTGGAGAAGGTGATACCACTGACAGAACAGGAACAGGCACTTGGTGCAGTTGGAGGAGAAGTAAAGTAACTACATCATGGCTCTGCAACTATTAAGTTGGAATTGTAACGGTCTCAACTACCCTCAGAAAAGGAAAACTGTGTTTCATTTATTAAAAAAGGAACAATTGGACCTGATTTGTTTACAGGAAACGCATGTAACAAGGCTACACAGGAAAGTATTGATCAACAAAAGACTGGGCCAGGAGTTTATTTCTTCGGACAAGGTTAAAAAAAGAGGGGTAGTGATTTATGCAACGGAGAGACTATTACCGAAATTTATCTTCAAAGATGACCAAGGAAGATTTGTGGCAATTGAAATTCAAACACAAGGAGAGAAATAGTAGGCGTTTATGCACCAAACGAGGGGAAATCTGAATTCTTTAAAAAGTTGCATGAGACCTTGATGGACTATTTGGATTATAATGTGATTTTGATGGGAGACATGAACGGAGTGGTATCTACGCATATGGACAAGGCACAAAGACAGGTAGTCACTAAGGACGACAGACTACCGAAAACAGTTGATATCTGGAGAACAAAGAATCCCTTGGCCAGAGAGGGAACCTACTTCTCTGAAGCCAAACTGACATGGACAAGAATTGACCAAATATGGGTAACTAGAGGAATGGGACCAAAGACAAGAAAAGTGGAAATCTGCCCAAAAACCTGCTCCGACCACAATGCTGTGAAGATGGAGAAACTAATACCAACTGGTTCCTTCAGATGGAGGATGAATGACACCTTATTCAGAGATGAAGAAGTGATTAAGAAGGCCCAAAAAACCTTGAGAGATTATTTTGAGATAAACATGAATACCAATGTGGAAAAAAGAGTAATCTGGGATGAAAGCAAACCTGTTATGAGAGGGTTCTTGATACAACAGAACACATTAAAGAAGAGAATCCAAAATGAGAAGAAGGATAAAATATTGGAGAAAATAAAAGAAACTGAAAAGAAATTGAGAGCAAAACCAAAGTCGCAAGAGATTTTGAGAGAATTAAAGTTACACCAAGTACAATACATGAAAATGATGAATCAGGAGATAGAATGGAAAATCAAACAAGTGAGACAAAAGACATTTGAGTCGGCTAATAAATGTGGGAAATTGTTGGCTTGGCAAATGAAAAAAAGACAAAAATTAAATACGGTTACAAATTTAGAAGTGGAAGGAAGGAACATACAGAACCCAGCTGAGATTAGAAACTGTTTCCAGAGGTACTTTAAACAACTATATACACAAGGACCACAGAAAGAAATTGATTTAGATCAATTTTTGAAAACAAATGAATTACAAAAAATCTCTCAGGAAAATAAATTAATGCTGAACCATAAAATAACTGAACAGGAGGTAGAAGGTGCCATTCAGAATATGCAACTAGGTAAATCTCCAGGACCGGATGGACTGACTTCTAAATACTACAGATCCTTAAAAGAATGGTTAGTACAACCTTTGAAGGAAGTCTGTAACGAAATAATGGGTGGGAAAAGAGCACCAGTCGTGGAAAAAAGCGTATATTACACTTGTACCGAAAACAGAGGCTGAAAAGACGCAGCTGAAGAACTACCGCCCCATATCATTGCTCAATGTGGATTATAAAATCTTTGCAGACATTTTGGCTAAAAGACTAAAAAAAAGTGTTAATGGAAGAGATTCATAAAGACCAAGCTGGCTTTCTCCCGGGTAGACACTTGTCGGATAATGTGAGAAATATAATTAATATTTTAGAAAAATTACAAGTGAACATAAATACTAAGGCAGTTTTGATATTTGTGGACGCGGAGAAAGCTTTTGACAACATTTCTTGGAGTTTTATGAAGAAGAACCTACAGGGGATGGGGGTAGGCCAAGGCTTTGAAAACGGTATAAGTGCAATTTACTCAGAACAAAAGGCTAAATTAATTGTAAATAACGTGGTGACGGAAGAATTTAAGATAGAAAAAGGGACACGACAAGGTTGCCCAATCTCCCCATTGCTTTTTATATCGGTCCTGGAGGTCCTGCTGAATATGATTAGAAGGGACCAATTGGTTAAAGGTATACAAGTCGGAGCTAAACAGTACAAGTTGAGAGCATTTGCAGATGACTTAGTATTGACGTTACAGGAGCCAGAATCTAGTACTAAAAGGGTTTTGGAACTGATTCAAGAATTTCGTCAGGCTGCAGGATTCAAACTGAATAAGTTAAAAACTAAGGTCTTAGAGAAAAATTTAACATTGATTTAGAGAGAGAGGTTTCAGAATGAGACAGGTTTAACAGTGGTTAAGAAAGTGGGGATTAACATGACAGCAAAAAATGGGAATCTATTCAAAGACAATTCCGAAAAATGTTGGGCTGAAGTGAAAAAAGACTTAGAAATTTGGTCAAATTTGAAGCTTTCACTGCTAGGCCGTATTGCTGCGATAAAAATGAATGTATTGCCTAGAATGTTGTTTCTGTTTCAAACACTGCAAATTTTGGACAAAATAGACTGTTTCAAGAAGTGGCAGAGAGATATCTCTAGATTTGTCTGGCAGGGCAAGAAGCCTAGAATAAAATTTAAAATACTAACGGATGCAAAGGAAAGAGGTGCATTTGCCCTGCCAGATCTTAAACTTTATTATGAATCAGCAGCTTTTTGCTGGTTGAAAGAATGGCTGCTTCTTGAAAACACAGACATTTTGGATTTAGAAGGTTTTAACAACGTATTTGGATGGCATGCATATCTGTGGTATGATAAGGTCAAAGCACATAAAGCATTCAAGAATCATATTGTCAGGAAAGCATTGTTTAATGTCTGGATAAGATATAAGGATCTACTGGAAAACAAAACCCCAAGGTGGCTGTCACTGATGGAAGCGAAAGCTCAGAAAAAGCTCAATATGGAGGTCAAATGGCCGAAATATTGGGAAATTTTGGAACAAGAGGGAGATAGACTGAAATTGTAGAGTTTTGAGAAATTAAAAAACAAAGTGCGAGACTGGCTTCATTATTATCAGATAATGGAGGCATACAATTTGGACAAGAAAATTGGCTTTCAGGTGGAAAAATCAAAATTAGAAACAGAACTGCTAGAACCAGAAACTAAAATTTTGTCAAAGATGTATAACTTGCTGTTGAAATGGAATACACAGGATGAAACGGTGAAATCTGCTATGATTAAATGGGCACAAGATGTTGGACATAACATAATGATGGCTGACTGGGAACAGTTATGGACCACAGGTATGAAATTCACGGCATGTAATGCCTTAAGAGAGAATATTATGAAAATGATATACAGGTGGTACATGACACCAGTCAAGCTTGCAAGAAACTATCATTTGCCCAATAATAAATGTTGGAAATGTAAAGAAACTGAAGGTACATTCTTTCACCTTTGGTGGACATGCCCAAAGATTAAGGCTTTCTGGGAGATGATCTATAATGAAATGAAAAGGGTACTTAAATATACCTTCCTGAAGAAACCAGAGGCCTTTCTCCTGGGCATGGTCGGCCAATTGGTGTCAAAGAAGGACAGAACTTTTTTTATGTATGCCACAACAGCAGCAAGAATACTTATTGCAAAGTATTGGAAGACACAAGATTTACCCACTCTGGAAGAATGGCAGATGAAGGTGATGGACTACATGGAATTGGCGGAAATGACTGGCAGAATCTGAGACCAGGGAGAAGAGTTGGTGGAAGAAGATTGGAAGAAATTTAAAGATTATTTACAGAAATATTGCAAAATTAATGAATGTTAGAATGATGTCAGAATGAAGTTAAGTGGTTTAAGCAGCAATGTTATAAAGGTGTATGTAAAAATGGATTATTAACAGGTGAGAATCCAAAGTCATAATATATGAAGTTAAAGGATTAAGATAAAAACAAAGAGGGAAAGAAATTGCTGAATTAACTAACTGAATTGGAATACAAAAAAGGGAGGTATGAGGTGGTCAGGGAAGCAAGGAAATGAATGTAAGGTATGGAAAGACTGATGTATTTCTTTAAGTGTTTTTTATTTTTTTGTATTTTGTATTTTTCTTTTATTCTTATTTCTGTCTTTTTTTCTTTTCTTTTTATTTATGTAATATTTTTCTTTGAAACCTTAATAAATATCATTTTTTTAAAAAAAAACAATGTAGTTGGAATAGCCCAATGAACAGAGCAAGTGCTTTAAAAATATTTGTTAGTAAGGGAGAACATGGTCACACCAGCCAGCAAGTCGCTGGGGGTCCTCTGCGAAGCAAGGCTGTTTCTGTGGCAACAGCAAATGTGGAAGAGTCAGGAGACGGCAGCAAAAGGGAGGGGAGAAAACCTTCTCACAGAAAGGGTAATGTGTGTGTGTGTGTGTAAATTAATGTTAAACATTAAGTAGCATTGTCATAGCAACCAACCAACCTGTTAAACAGCATCCAAATTAGTGACTCCATTTCAGAGGGAGAAAGATGTGAGTAATTCATTTCACGACTCTGCAGCCTCTTTCAGAAACATACTTTTTAAGTGTTCTCATTGTGAGGGTGTCACACGCACACCCCTACACCTCAAACAGCTTTTAAAGCTACTCGCCCATCTCTGTTTTATAGTAAGAGAAAGCCTTTGTTCCCAGGCTTCCCTGGAGAAAAGAAATTACCACTGAACTAGTTTGCTTTCCGCAGAGCAATGCCCAGAGCCTTCCAAGTGAGAGATCTGGTTATTATCAGAAGCATTGGTAGGTTCATAGAGGCAGCCACAGCATGGAGCACTGGCGGTAGGCTGCCTAGTGCCCTTGCCTTGTATGTGTTGGACCACTGCTCCCATTAGAACCGACTGTGGGCTGTGCAACCACAGAACATACAATCTAGCCCATCAGGAGGGCATCTCATTGCTCACCCCTAGTGGTTGGTAATCAACAGCTGCCAACAAGGATCTAAGTCTGTGTGCAATTGAAGCAAAGGGGGGATGCTTTTTATTGGCTGAAGGGATTGTTAGTAGAGATGTATTGGAGAGCATGTCTTGCCCCACCCTGTATGCTAGGGATGAGGAACCTGTGGCCTTCCTCAGATGTGCTGGACTTCCACTCCCATCAACCCCAGACAGCATGGCCAATGGCCAGAGATGATGGAAGTTGTAGTCCAACAACATCTGAAGGTCCACAGGTTCTTCTGTTTCACCCCTGCTGAACACCAAGGCAGCCCATTGTAACAGCTCACCCGGTGCTTGAATTTGTTGGAGTTCTTGTTCTCTTTTTTGTTCAGGTCGATGAAGTAGTGAGTGACTCTGTCTAAGTCTCCAACATCCATGGCCCAGGAGATCCGGAATGAGTCACAGGTGATGTTGTTGATCTCAATGCTGTGTGGGGTGGACAGCAACTCCATGATCCGGCCAGTTCGGCTCCTATGGTTGGAACAGACAAAAGACAGTGAAAGATGGGTGTTCAAGCGGGGAGATTTGCAGCAACCAAGGTCCAGCTGGGTGTGGCCAGAATACCCTGGAACCCTGGGAAGGCACAAGGACGAGGACTGGCACAAGGACGAGGTGTCTTGAGGCTGCTTGCCACTGGTGCAGTCACCCTCCTTACCAAATGTTCTGAAGATGGAGAAGGCCTCATAAGCTGCCTTGGGTTGTCAGAGTCCCCTTCTGACGCAGAAAGACATTATTCAACCTGGAACCCTCTAGCTGTAACTGCAACCTTTTGCATGCAAAGCAAACCTTTCCCACTAGGGATGGCAAATCAGTCCACTTCAGTTTTTGTCTCTGTTCCTCATTTTCCCAATCTTAAATTCTGTTCTCCTTGACAGTTTGCAATTTTCTTTTATAGAATCTTTTAAATTCATCAGCACTTGGGTTTAAATTTATCCCAATATACACAGTTTTTTGTATTAAATGCTGAGATTTATTTGTGATATTTATATTTCCCTTAATATAAAGCATTTTGTATGTTATTTTCTCCTATATATGCATTTTAACGCACACCACCTTAGAATATACTCTTTTGTACACATTTCTTGGTGGAAGAAATGTACTGCACAATTCAGAGCAGCACAAATCTTAAAGAACGGTGGTGCTTTAGTACACATAGTGGTTCAAAAAGTGTGAATTAGGCAGATCCACCTTTAAATGTGAACTTAATTGACTTTCTTTTCCACCTGTATCAACCACAGAGCTATGAGCCCTTCCCCAAAGAATCCTTACATCCATAGTTACCGGTTCTACCCCAACTACCCTACTCTCCCTCCTGTGTCTAATTAATTCTTTCTGCAACCATGGAGCCATCTGAAGAGCAGGTGTCATCCCACACAAAGCCTTGACAGAGCAGACGGCTCCTTGCAGATGTCAGTGCTCAGAGAGTACATGGCAAGCATCGGAAGGGACAGATTCAGAGCAGATGGTGCTAGGGAGGGAAGGGGCTCGCAGCCAACAGGCTCAGAAGGAAGGGGGGCATTTTTGTTTTGAGGCAGAACAAAGGGGAAGCTCAGGGAGGGAGGGGAACGCATGTGCAGGCATGTAAGAGGCATACAGAGAAAGCACCACATAGGCATCTCCATATAATTTGGTGTGGAGGCTGAAGTAATCCTGTCTTGCAGAGTATGAAATCTGTTTTCCATTTCATATAAGGCAGTTTGGCTTAACACCACTGTGCAAACAAGCTGGAGAGTGATACAATTTGGACAATGCTGCAGCTATGCTTCTTTTCTTTTTTAGAATAAGTATTGCTATTATTCACATAAATCACACGTGCTTGGTGTAAAATTGGTGCACAGCTAATGCACAGTCACACACGCATCCACCTGTGTTGCCCAAACCCGTGAGTGTGGAGAAACAGGCTGTATAACTATAATTCTGTAATGCTTGTCACAAAAATGAGGTGTGCAACGTGAGTTTGTGCACTGCATTTGCGACCCTTGTATGCACAGGCAAAACAAGTAAAGATGCTGCTTTAGTGGTTACAGATGACTAGAAGGTCAGTAAGCAAGGAGGCTGGTTGCTGCTAGTAGCTACTGAGCCCCCCTGCCTCCTCCTTGTACTTGAAATATTTCTGTTACTACTCTGAATACTAACACAGCCTGCTTGCTTGCCTGCTGCCCCTGCCTTTCCTCCTCAAGCAACAAAGACTACTAAAATGCCACAAGTCTCGGGTACTCTTTCTCTCCTTAGAAGGAGAAGGAGAGGCCCTCTTCAAACTGGCCCCTGAAGTTTCCTACCACCTGGGGCAGCAGAAAGAAAGCACATGATGCAACCCAATGCAATGGCAAGATTCCCTAGATTGGCATTTTTTCGGTGGCTTTAAGGAAAAAACTGCTGAAACTTCTTTTCTGTGGGTGCCTGCTGCTGTTTTGGCTACATAAGAATAGGCACTTGTACAACTTGGTGGCCATTAGAAAACAGCAGGGATGGGGCACATATGCTCCTCCAGATGTTTAGAACTATTACTCCCATCACAGCCCATGGCCAGGGATGATGGGAGCTGTAGTCTACATCAGGAGGGCACTATGTCATCTACCCTTCCCTAGAAGGAAGCCAAAGACAACACATATTAGCACAGCCTTTCTTTAGGGTTTGTTCAGATGCTGTGCTGCCTTTTAATGCACCCAGGAGTTTCACTGGCAGCAGCATTTGGGGGAGCAATGCATTGTGTGACCAAAGAGGTCTCTGGTCTTAGCCAGAGCAACTGTGCAAGAGAGGGAGCAGAGTACTGGCCTTGGGAGAGTTGTCACTCTCCCAACTGAAACTGATAGGACTTTACAGTATTTGGGCTGTCATGTTGCGATGTGGGGGAAGAACTGTCCACCTTCTCCAAGCCCCAAAGCTCCCGCTTACTAGAACAAGCAGGACCCTCGGCAGGCAGGCAGGCAGGCAGGCAGGCAGGCAGGCAGGCAGAGGGTGGGTGGTAGCGCTGGGGAAGCCTGAGCCAGGCAGGAAAGGCCTGCTGTTGCCCAGTGGTACAACATGTGTTTTTCATACCAAAGGTCCCAGATGGCATCCCCAGCACCTCCTCTCTGGAACCCTGGGGGGGGGGGCACTGCTAGTCAGTGTAGGCACTACTGAGCTGGATGGAACAATGAGCTAACTTGGTACAAATCTTCCTACATCCCGAAGGCACCAACCGCATCTTCCTTCATAACTATGGGGATGTTTACGGCAAAAGAGCTCTCCAGGTTGCGAGCCAGAAAGCCAACTCAAGGCTGCAGTCCTAAGCCCACTTACAGAGTGGGCCATTTCTAAATACACATGCTTAGGACACAACAGCATAAGGGCTGGAGCAATCATTGAATCACAGAATTGTAGAGGGAGGGAACCCTGAGGATCATCTAGTCCAACCCCTGCAATGTAGGAATATGCAGCTGTCCCATCAGAGGATTGAACCTGCAACCCTGGTATTATCCACACCATGCTCTACCCAACTGAGCTATGCATGCCTGAATTTTATTATGTCAATGTCTAAGATACTTTACAAAACCTCTGTGCTTAAATTACAGACCAAACCAGTTGCCTTTTCAAAAAAGGAAATCAGGTTTGGCATGTTTTGTCCTTAAGTAATCCATGTTGGCTGCTTATTATCCAATTGTCTCTTATGTGCTTACAAATGGATTGTTTTATGATTTATTCTAATAGCTTGCCAAGGGTGGAAGTTGATTCCAGACATGTACAAGCATAACTCCTGTGTGTGTGTACTCTCACCTTCAGTGTTTGCCAAATGAAATGGGGGCCTATAAAGAATGTTAGCCAAAACGCCTGCAGACAAAAAACACAGAGTTGCCAGAGTTGTCTGAACTGGGAGGTTCATGTTATGACTTTAACAACTTGCCAGCTGACCAAGAGATGCCAAAGTTATTGCTTCTTCCACCTGCCCCTCTCTTTCCCCTGCTTGGTATGCCCCTGGAGATAGTCACAAGGAAGGACTAGAGGTAGATGGCAGAACTGGGGAGGAACAGGAGGGGGGGGGGCTGTCTCTGCTGCCTAACTGGTCATTTCAAAGCTACAGCATGAATCTCCGCTTGCAACATGGCAATCCAACAGAAGAGGCTTCTGACAGACAGACAGACAGATGAAGAGTTAATCGCTACTTGACAGCTAAGAGAAAAATGCTTACGAGTCACCGTGATGTTTTTATAGTGGACCCAGGGAGAATTAAATCAGGTCTATGCCAAATTCAGACATAAACACACAGGATAGCCTTTGGGCAAACCTCTTTTACTCAGCCACAATGATTCTAATAGTAGGAAGCCTCACAAGGTATTGTGGAGATAAGTGAGACTCTTGTGAGTTACCTCAATTTTCCCACTGCAGAGCTCCAGTGCCCTTAACAGCCTCATAGTGGCCATGAATCAGGGGTAGCCCATCAGGGGCCCTCCAGATGTTTAGAACTTCAACTCCCATAATTCTTGAGCATTGACCATACTGGCTGGGGCCCATGGGAGTTGTAGTTCTAAACATCCGGCAGGTAAACTAGTTACCCCTATCATAAGTCAACAAGTGATAGTTTTGCCATCATTGAAATTTTCATGCCAGATCCAGTTTCACTTGATGATTTCTGGCTGTTATGCTGCTGCTAAGGGCACAGGAGTCCCATCAGCAGGCTACCCTACCTGTTTAAGAAAGTAATCTCATTAGTCTGGAGGCAAGGTTTTAAAAGGTTAAACCCATTAAAGGAGAACTCAGATAATGGCTATGAACAAGAGGAACCTGCTGTTCACTCTCTCGTATCATGGGAGCTCAAGAGTACCAAAGCTATTAACGAAGCAAAAGCAACAAAACACCATTTCCACAACACACACGAGAAGCTAAAAGGCTCAACAATGTCAGTTTCCTGTAAGAAGGCCTACAAACCCAGGTGGGAGAGGGGCACGTCAGTGGCTGTTGGATGACATACCAATAGGATGCAACTTTACAGGTAATAAGCTTGCAAATACAACCTTATGCATACCCTCCAACATTTTGCCAATGAAAATAGGGACATCCTAAATCTATTGTTGTTGTTGTTACTATTATTTTACTATTTATACCCCACCCATCTGACTGGGTCGTCCCAGCCACTCTGGGTGGCTTTCAACATATATAAAAATATAATAAAACATTAAACATAAAAAACAACTTCCCTATACAGAGCTGCCTTCAGATGTCGGATAACTCCATACCCTCCAACATTTTTCTGATGAAAACAGGGAAGTCCTAAGGAAGTGGGACATTCTGGGGTCAAACAGAAACCAGGGCAGCTTCTGTAAATCCAGGACTGTCCCTGGAAAACAGGGACACTCGGAGGGTCTGCCTTATGGCCTCCGTTGGCCTGTCTGGGGGTTTGGCTTGAGCCTTGGCAGCTCTTTTTAGAAATGAGCTAGCAGGCTGGCAAATGCATCCGTCTCATGAAGCCCCTACCTTCTGGGTGGAGGGGGGAAGTTGCTGGGAGAAGTTCTCAAATTCAATCACATGTGGCTTGCCACCCCCACCTGGAGAGTTGTGTTCATTCAATAAAACAAGCTAGGGCTCAGTCTGAGGAAAAAGTAGTAATTAGTCAGTGTGCTCAGGCAGTAACTGGCAGCAAGACGCTGGGAAACCCAGCCAACTGGGATATGTTTACAGGAAGGAAAAGGTCTGGATCATTCCTGCCTCGTTCCAAACTGTAGATGCTTTCCCTAGTTCTGTACAGATTAGTGAGGTGGTTAAATTGATTAGACCAAAATGCAAGCTGTTTGTGCTCTAGTTAATTTCACTCTTTAATTTAAAAAAGACTTCACACTTTTACTTTTTTTTACACACACACACACACACACACACACACACACAGTGGTAAATATGCACATTGTCTTGATAAAAAAGAATGTAAACATGGTTTAAATCTACTCTGGGCCTGGGGTGGAGAAAAGTCTATTAAATGAATCATATATACTATTCTGTGGGTTCCAATAACAGGCATACCAAAACACACACACAAACAACTAGACATACTCAGGGGCTGATCCCAGTATTATACAGTACAGCTTGAATCACTACCCAAATCCTAGCCAAACTAGTTTGACCAGGACAGAATACATATGACAGCACACATGTTTGCTAAGGAAACGATGTTCTCAAAACAGCACCTTTAAAAAGCTATAATATCTGAACACCCCTCAGTTGAGCAAAACGTCTGTCTGAATTGAGGGTGCAGGAAGAGTTTGTCTGCTCTGCCACAGAGTGTAGCAATGGCTGTGACTTTGGATAGTTTTAAAAGCAGATGAGACAAATTCAAGGAGGAGGCTAGAGCCAGATGGCTAAAAGCCCTCCCACCCAGGTGCCCACCAACATCTGGTGGCATCCTGCTGTTGAATCTAGAGGCTCTATATGGCCTTCAAAACCTGCAGCAGCCATTAGTGAGATTTGCCCTCCGTGAATTTGCTGGTCCCCTTTACAGCCTTTTCAGCACTGGGAAGCTATGAATGTTTAAAGTGATCTGATGCTGCTTTAAAGGAATGGTGCGGAGGTGGCCTGGCACAAGGCGACTTCCTATGTAAACATCTACCTCACACCAGTCCCATTGGTGTGGCTTCACAGTTTCATAGCAAAATTAATCCGGACTAAACCACTTCCCATTCCAGATTAGAATGTCTGGGATAGAGCATGGATAGGAGAAAGGAAAATGTGAATCTGGTTTGGTGAAGCCAGTTCTAAATTACAACAGACCAGCTCTTTCAAAGACCTTGTCCTCATAACAGAGCACATGTGTTCGGGCAGAGGCAGCTGCCCTATGTGACTCCAAAATGCAGTTTGGTTTACTCTGGCTCTAAAGAGAAGCATCCTGTATATCAACAAGAGGAACCAACTTGGTAGGGTGAGGCCTTATCTAGAGAGGACAAGTCTGTCCACCCCCTTTGAGTGGGGGAGGGCACTGGGTGAGTCATTTCCTGGGGTGAGTTTCCTTGCCCCTTTTCTTCACCCTTCCAGTTTAACTATGTAGGTGTAGGCTAGGGTTTGAACTGCATTCCTAGCAGAGCCAAGTACCCAGAAACCTTCATGGAGAGTCAGTGTGGTGTAGTGGTTAGAGCGTTGGCCTAGCAACTGGCAAACCAGGGTTCAAATCCTCGCTCAGCTATTGCTCATGGTGACCTTGCATTTGTCCTGCCTCTCTGTCTAATCTACTTTACAGCACTGAGCCAGGCAAAATCGTGTGCACTGCCTAGAGCTCCTTGGAGGAAATTTAGTGTTATACAACTCTATGGAGAGACCACACTTGGCATGCTGTGTACAATTCTGGCAGCCTCATCTCAAAAAGGATATGATAGAGCTGGGAAAGGTCCAGAAAGGGGCAACCAAAATAGTCAAGGGCAGGGAGCAATTTCTAGTTTGGAAAAGGGCTAGTAAGTGTGGGGAGCATAATGAAGGTGTACAAAATTATGCATGATTCTGAGAAAGAACTCAGAGCAGACACAAAAAATACTTCTTCACCTGGTGCAGTTAAACGACGGAATTTGCCCCCAGTGTGTCTGGCTTTAAAAGAGGACTGGACAAATTCATGGAGGACGAGGCTCTCAGGGCCATGTCCACCACGGCTGTTGGAGGGGAGATGGCTGCTTTCGCACTCGGGCCCTGCTTGTGGGCTTCCCTCAGGCATCTGGTTGGCCACTGTGAGAAGAGGATGTTGGACTAGACAGGCCTTTGGCCTGATCCAGCAGCCAGCCTCTTCTCAGGAAGGTTGTCATGTAATAATCAAGGAGTTTGATGCTGAAGGGGGGAAGCTGCTGGTAGACACCTCAGTAGAGCTGTTTGGTTCTATCTACACTACAAATACTTTTGTGCTTCCCCAAAGGATCATGGGAGTCTCTTTGGTTTTGTGAGGTTGCTGACTGAGAATTCTCATGATTCGTTGAGGAGAGGAGTTTACTGGGAAGACAGCTAAAGTGCTTTCCTTCATAGATCATTTCTGAGGATGCTGTGCTCCTTGATGACTCTCTAGAGTCCAGTCACACGTGGCTTAGAGTCCCATCCTTGGCTTCTCCAAGAGCAAGAGGAATTAATGGGACATGTGAAAGGCCTAATTTCAGCCAAATAACACCAGAGCATGTGAATTAGAAACGGCATACGCCTTGTGTTGCATCACTACAATAAGCCTTTGGAAATGTGAGAGCGTGGAAACACACTTTCGGGTCAGAGGATGTGACTTCAGGGAAGCTGGCACCTTGGCACCTCTCGCCCTACTACTTTGCACATTTGTCTCCTAACCATCCACGGTGACACCTCATGTTAGCATTACCACAATCCTGTGAAGCTACCCAGTAATCTTCCTGGTAGAACAGAGATTTGGGAGTAGACAGCTTTTGCATCATGTTAACGGTCATTTATCATTGGTATGGAGATGGAGGAGAAATTCAATTCAGTTCACATTTAAAGGTGAACCTACCAAATTCTCATAATAATGCATATACAGTGGTGCCCCGCAAGACAAATGCCTTGCAAGATGGAAAACCCGCTAGACGAAAGGGTTTTCCGTTTTTGAGCTGATTCGCAAGACGATTTTCCCCATGGGCTTGCTTTGCAAGACGAAAACGTCTTGCGAGTGTTCCAATTTTTTTTCGCTTCCCCCCTTTTTCTAAGCCGCTAAGCCGCTAATAGCCTTTTAGCTGCTAATCAGCTAAGCCTTTAATAGCCACTAAGCCTTTAATAGCCGCTAAACCGCTAATAGCGCTAATCCGCTAAGCCGCTAATAGGGTTGCTTCGCAAGACGGAAAAACCGCTAGACGAAGAGACTCGCGGAACGGATTAATTTCGTCTTGTGAGGCACCACTGTATTTGTGAAAATGGTGTAGAAAAAGGCATTATATTAAGGGGAAACTGTGTTATAAAAGTGTGTATAAAGCTGTATACAAAAATGTGTATATCAGGAGAAATGTGTACTAAAATGCTGTTAACTTTTCATAAGAACTTTTTTTTAAAGTTGCAATCTGATGTGAAAATGTGAAGAACCGAATTTAAGATTGGAAAAATGAAAAAATGAAGCTGATGTATTTGCCCATCCCTAACGATTTCCCTTTTAACTGAATAAATGATTGTTGTGATGATGATGATGATGATGATGATGATATATACATACCTAGCATTTACCTAGCATTTATGTGAATGTTCATAGTGTTTTCCATATATACACCATAAGGCAGGGAACCATCTCAGGCGGTAAATGCGGTGTGAAGAGGCAATGTGGTGCTGATTAGAGTGCTGGACCTGGAAGACCAGGATTCTAGTCCCTCCCTCAGCCATGAAGTTCACTGGGGGACCTTGGACCACTCACTGTCTCTCAGCCTAACCTACCTCACAGGACTGTTGTGAGGATAAAATGGGGAAAGGGAGAACCATGGGACCACCTTGAGCTCCTTGGAGGAAAGTTGGGATATAAATGTCACAAATAAATGCTGGCAGAATACTTCTGTAAATAAATGTAGGTGTGCCACACAGCAAATCCTGCACCCCCTAAATTAACTTGCTGCCCTCAGATGGCATGGGGGACATGATCCCATGGCCAGTGTCAAAGTAACATTCAGCTACTGTCAGTCCAGTTGACTTCTGTATGCAGAATGAGAAATCATTTTGTCCTTTGCCTCAGGCAGCAAAATGTATTGGGCTGGCCTGGCATATATGATCTCAGTAATTCTAACAATCTCCCTGGAAAGTACAGTGGTACCTCTGGTTACGAACCTGATTCGTTCCAGAGGTCTGTTCTTATTCTGAAACTGTTCTTAACATGAGGAGCCAGTGGTGGAAGTGCGCCTCCGGCGCTCGATTTCTGCTCACATCCCGGGGCAAAGTTCACATCAGGGAGCAACTACTTCCGGGTTAGCGCAGCTTGTAACCCAACACTTGCGCAACCAGAAGCATTCGTATCCAGAGGTACCACTGTAGGTCAGTATTACCAGTGCTATTTTTCTAGAGGAAAAATGGTGCTGGAATTCACCATGAACGCCTCCCTTGTTCTCTTATAATGGCAATAGCGTCCACTTGAGAGGGGCCAGAATTGAATTCTGGTGAGTTCTGGCTGAAAAAAAAGGCCCTGAGTATTACTAACCCCGTACAGGAGTTGGAGAGGCACCGAGGCTGAGAGAAGTTTGCCTAAGCCTACCAGTGAGTTCATAAAAGAGATGATATCTGAGCAGGCAACATCCCAGTTCACAACTAACATTATAATCCTAACCATGTCTATGCAGAAGTTGTTGGCATCCATCTGTCTCAAGAGACAATAGAGTGCGCCTCCAGCAGTGAAGTCAGCATCAAAGTGACCTCCTGGGACACAAGCCTGGGCAGTATGTATGGAGGTCCTGGGCTGCCCAGACGACAAGACCCCCCTCTCTCTCAGCCTCACTTCCAGAGGAAGGCAGAGCAAAATGTTTGGCACCAGCTGGGCTGCAGTAGTAGCTGGAAGGAGGTGTACAAGGTGCCACCCAACCGTCTTAGGGACTCCGCTCCGGATTTATGTGGGCTTTACTCCTTAGCCTTTTCTTCTTCCAAAGATATACCACAAGGGAGCAGAAATTTAGGATCAGAGTTTTCCTTCTCCTAGATGGGCTCCCCTCCCACACTGACGAACCCCACCTGCCCTTTGTGCAGAAGTAAGTTTTATCAAATTCAGTTGTGTTCACTCCGTGGTGAGATTAGAATTACAGTCTAACAGCCCAATCCAAACCCAATATTCACCAGAATAAACAAGACTGGAATAGACAGGGCTTGGGTTATCCCAGCTGAGTCAGGGATGTCCAGCAGAACTCACACCAGCACACACCTCAAAAGGGGGAGTTGGGTGGGGTAAGGAGAGAGTTACATCTAATCCAAACATTTTTCAGATCAGTCACATTACCTAGCAATTCACACCAGCAAAAAGGGTGGTATAACTCTATTTTAAAGGTTTGTTTTCTCTCTGACTGGATTTGGCCAGCTCAGTTGGCAGGAGCTGCACTCCTGAACAGACTTTGGAAGAGAGATAACTTACACCAGCTTCCATTAGGCCTCTGCAAATTCCACCAGCTTCTTGTACTTGGAGACGCTCTGCAAGTCTCTTCACCACTATGCTACACTAGTTCACACAGATGACTTGCCTTCTACCATTCAACTGGAACTAAGCCATATTATCTTCATATGAGACCCTCCTCCAAGTCCCACCTTCACCTGAGGTTAGGCAGGTGGTGAATGGACAGAAGGCCTTTTTGATTGAGGTGCCCTGCATTTGGAATGCCCCACTTTAGAAAGCCCACCTGATGCCAACTCTGATACTTTTCAACTGGCAGGTGAAAGTTGTTTTATTATTATTATTATTATTATTATTATTATTATTATTATTATTATTATTTGCCCAGGCATCCAAAACAACTGTATAATCTACTGTTTTATAGTTCAGCTTTTCATTTTTATGGGTTCTTTTCTTCTTCTTTTTTTGGTGCTTTGGGGTTGCTATGTTTCCTTGAGGGCTTCCATATGCAGCCCTGGGTGCTTATGCAGAAGAACAGCTGGCAAATTTACTAACTAGCTAACCACTGCCTGGGACCTCAAGGGGATTCTCAGCAAATGGGTGGAGACTTAGAATGAGTGAAGCTAAATTATACCCCAGACCTCCAAGGAACATTCTCTTACAAGGTTGAAATACATGGGAAGAGGGCACCTTAATGAAATCCATGAGCCTAATGCCAGCGTCTCTGTTAAGCCTAATGCTCTGCTGGTCATGCCTGCCTTTGGCCCACCTTAACAAAAATTGACTAGTTTCCCACTCAGTTTGGTCCTGTTGTCATTTTCATTTCCCAGAATGTCCCCAACTTAGCATCACTCTGCTGCATTGTGGGAAATCAAAATGGCATCGCTGAGCCATCCAGTGGTGCTGCCTCCCACCACTGCCAAATAAGTCCAGATACGTCCACCAAGGCCAGCCACAGAGGAGGGGCTCACACACCTGTCCCTGCATAAACAGCACCACCGTACGCCTCCCTGAGAGCTTCCTAAAACACCTGCAAACCGGGGCCAAAAGGCAGGTGGGGGCCCTCTTTGTCCCCTCGCCCCCCTCCTTGTCATTCTTTATGTTCTTCTGCATAAGCACCCAGGGCAGCAATATCAGTCCTAGCATCCTGATATTTAGGCAGCTCCTAAATACTGTATGTTTTTGCTTAATGAGGCCTTTCCTGAAGTGTGGCTGAGTCATTTTATGGAATAAGAACTGTACCATCATAGAGATGAGTTTACTGTTTATTAAGAGTTTATCTTTGGTATTTCTGTCTCATTTTATTTTATCATACACCACTTCAGTAGTTTTCAGCCATTAAGAAGTTTATAAATCTGCAAAATAAATACTAATACTAATAATATACATATCAAATACTATGTTTGGTATTCCTAACTTCCAATAATAAATTCACCACACATTTCCCTTCTCCATGTTATGGAATAAATAAGCTGTATTTCTGCTTCCCCTCTCTCACTCCCTCTTTTCTCCTTTGACTTTACTCGTTTTCCATCTACGTGAGCAGCACCTGCCTCCGTGGCAGCCTCACAGCTCTTCCCTGCCAACTCCTTTCCCCGTGACGGCTCCTTTTGTGCTCTGAGAAGAAACGGCTTGTATTTATTTATAGCTGTCTCCCTGGCAGCCCCCACGCCTGCTTTTTTCCCTGACAGAATTCAGCTGATTAGAACTGAACCCTCTGGTGGGCCTAATAAATCCATCTGATAGCACCAAATCTACCTTCTCGATAGCGGCTATGAGTTGAGCTGCAAAGAGGAGCGGCATGAAACTTATCTGCGAACACGCAGACCCAGCTTGAAGGAAAAAGTCAAGAGCTCCACTTCCTCTAATGAAAGAGAGAGAACAAACCAGCTATCAGCAAGAACTGATTGCACGGAGCAAAAGAACCTGTCAGCCAGCCCCATAATCACAGTCTCCCGACTAAGTGGCTCTTGCTGTCAGGAAATGGGTGGCTTAAAATAAATAAAACCAGGAATATAAAAGCAGAAGGTACTAGGACTACTTTTTATTCAGAAACATCTCTTTCATTTTGTTTTGTTTAAGATGTAAAAAACAGAATACCATTAAAATACTCCGTATCTTCACTTGCAACAAGGCAGACCCCAAACTAAATGTATTTTAAGCTATATTTTTACCACGTACTCTGTTTAGGGTTTGTAGCTATAGTGGTAGAACACAGGCTTGCATGCAAAATGTTCCAGGTTCAATTCCTGGCATTTCCAGGTAGGGAAGAGAAATGCCAAAACCCTGGAAAACTGATGCCAGTCAGAACAGAGCCAGAAGGAACTGGCAAACCACTCCAGTATTTTGCCAAGAAAACTCCACAGACATAAAAAAGGAGAAGCTTTGAGAAGAAAGTGAGCGTTTCCAAGGCATGCTCTGGTTCATGGGGTCATGGAGAGTCGAACACGACTAAGACGACTAAACAACAACAATTACTCATGGTGCAATAGTAAAAAAAAAATCGACACATTTCTAGCACTGAATTTCAGAATAAGAGGTACTGCTGTCATGAGCCTGGATGTTTGGAGGCTAGGCGTAGTTAGTGGTGAAGGAAAAAGCACTCTTGGCTTGCTCAGGGAGCCCATCATTCTTCAGGGTTGAACTGCAGCATTTAATCGGCTTCAGGGGTGAAGCGCAGAAGGACAGGTTCAAATAAAGTTCTTATTACAAAGATCCTGACTGTTTACTACCTGACTGAGGTTCTCTTTCAGCAAGATCCTATCTATGTCTACTCAAAAGTAAGTCCCACTGAGTTCAATTGGACTTGCAAATAAGTGTGCATAAGTTTCACCTTTATTATCCCATTTTAGAGAGGCAGAAATTGTCATCTTGATTAATATTTTGATCCCCCACCACACCACCCTCGCTTATCCTGCTGTTTAGTTTTCTTCCAGTTACATAAAAGTAGCAGTCAGAGGTTAGGTATCATCATTTTTTCATCCTGCCCACCTCCAAAGGAGCTTGGAATGGCAAACACGGGGGTTATCTCAATTTAGCCCCACCACAATTCTGGGAGGAGGCACCTGGAAGCTGTGTCAAAGCGGAGGCTCTGAGAGGGCAAAAAACTGAGGGATGGTGACACAGCAGGACTCTCTGTTCTGTTTCCATGGCAAAGATACAGCTCCACACATTGCAGAGGATGGCAGCCCCAAGGGATCTGGGAAAGAGCTAGGGCTATGAAGTGGGCACCTGTTCAGAGGCAGCAGAGCTAAAAGCAGTGCCAGGGGCAGGGGGGCGTTGAACCAGGGTTTTTGCCCCAGGTGAAGCCTCCGGGGGCGCCATTGAGGCTCCCAGCCTATATGTGTGTGTTTGCATATGCGCCTTGGGGGTGCCAATCTGGGTCTTTGACCCGGGTGAAATAAAGCCTAGTTTCGCCCCTGCTGAAAGGATACAGCAGGGGTAGCCCACATGAAGTGAGATGGGAACAGAAGTACAACTCACAGCAGCTCCATCCACCATGACCAAGAATGAGGGTTGATGGAGGCTTTCGTTCACAACAGATGGAGGACACCAAGATGGTTCTTCCATGGCTAGGGGGCCGTTGGGCCGAGCAGCAGAACTCAGCTAGCTGCCTGGGGCAGCTCCAGGTCTGGGGAGGCCCTGGCCAAGCAGCAGCCCCTTCGGCCTCCGGGGGCCTCTGGGATCTGAGCCAAGGTCTGCCCAATGCAGCTCTTACACTTGGTTCCCATTACACTGGCTCAAGTTCTTCCTAATGTTTAGGTGGAATCTTCTTTCTTGTAGTTTGGATCCATTGCTCCGTGTCCGCTTCTCTGGAGCAGCAGAAAACAACCTTTCTCCCTCCTCTATGTGACATCCTTTTATATGTTTGAACATGGCTATCATATCACCCCTTAACCTCCTCTTCTCCAGGCTAAACATGCCCAGCTCCCTTAGCCGTTCCTCATAAGGCATCGTTTCCAGGCCTTTGACCATTTTGGTTGCCCTCCTCTGGACACGTTCCAGTTTGTCAGTGTCCTTCTTGAATTGTGGTGCCCAGAACTGGACACAGTACTCCAGGTGTGGTCTGACCAGAGCAGAATACAGTGGCACTATTACTTCCCTTGATCTAGATGCTATACTCCTATTGATGCAGCCCAGAATTGCATTGGCTTTTTTAGCTGCCGCGTCACACTGTTGGCTCATGTCACGTTTGTGGTCAACCAAGACTCCTAGATCCTTTTCACATGTACTGCTCTCAAGCCAGGTGTCACCCATCTTGTATTTGTGTCTCTCATTTTTTTTGCCCAAGTGCAATACTTTACATTTCTCCCTGTTAAAGTTCATCTTGTTTGTTTTGGCCCAGTTCTCTAATCTGTCAAGGTCGTTTTGAAGTGTGATCCTGTCCTCTGGGGTGTTAGCCACCCCTCCCAGTTTGGTGTCATCTGCAAATTTGATCAGGATGCCCTTGAGTCCATCATCCAAGTCGTTGATAAAGATGTTGAATAAGACCGGGCCCAAGACAGAACCCTGTGGCACCCCACTAGTCACTCTTCTCCAGGATGAAGAGGAACCATTGATGAGCACCCTTTGGGTTCGGTCAGTCAGCCAGTTACAAATCCACTGAGTGGTAGCATAGTCAAGACCGCATTTTACCAGCTTCTTTACAAGAATATCATGGGGCACCTTGTCAAATGCCTTGCTGAAATCAAGGTAGGCTACATCCACTGCATTCCCTTCATCTACCAGGCTTGTAATTCTGTCAAAAAACGAGATCAGGTTAGTCTGACATGACTTATTTTTCAGAAATCCATGCTGACTATTGGTGATCACAGCATTCCTTTCTAGGTGCTCACAGACTGTTTGCTTAATGATCTGCTCCAGAATCTTCCCTGGTATTGATGTCAGACTGACTGGGCGGTAATTATTTGGGTCCTCTCTTTTCCCCTTTTTGAAAATAGGGACAACATTTGCCCTCCTCCAGTCTGCCGGGACTTCTAATCAAGCATAGCTTCTTTTAAACTTCAGTTGCTTATGTTCAGTTACTTCACTTCAGGTAGATGTTACAGGTTTTTAGATTAAAGGGTAAATGCTCGGCTTATTTCCAGTTATTTCACTTCAGTTCTTTCTCAGTTGTTGCTGTTGCTGCTCTGATACTTACAAGTTTAAAGTATATCAGGTCTCCAAAAACAACAATATGCTCTCAGAGAGCATATACAGTGGTACCTCCGTTTTTGAACATCTCCATTGACAAACGTTTCGGAACTCAAACACTGTGAACCTGGAAGTAAATGCTTCCGTTTTTGAACACACCTCAGAAGTTGAACAGAAGTTGAAAGAAGCTGAAAGAGAAATTGTCATTTTGGGGAAGAATCTCTGTGATAAAGATGAACGTACTACCCAAAATGTTATTTCTATTTCAGACAATCCCGGTGATTAGTAGAATAGGACAGTTCAAAGATTGGCAAAAAGCATTGTCAAGCTTTATCTGGTAGGGGAAGAAACCTAGAATAAAATATAAACTTTTACAGATAAAAAAGAAAGAGGCGGATTCTCGCTGCCAGAGTTAAAGATATATTTTGAAGCATCATGCTTGACATGGTTAAGGGATTGGATGAAATTAGAAAATACAGACATATTAGATTTAGAAGGTTATGAAAATAGATATGGGTGGCACGCATATTTGTGATGAATTTAAAGTTCACAGAGGCTTCCTGAATCATGCAATAAGAAAACCACTGTATGAAGTCTGGATTAAATACAAAGAATTACTAGAACGTAAAACACCATGGTGGATTTTGCCAGCAGAGGCAATTTCAGTCAAGAGGTTAAATATGAAAGGTAATTGGCCTACATATAGGGAGTTGATAAGGGAAAGGGATAAAGTGTTAAAACTGAAATCATATGATGAAATATGTGATATGTTAACATGTTGGCTACAATATCATCAAAATAATGATGTAGATGAGGAAATTAAGGAGGTAATGATAAAATGGGCAATTGACATTGGGCATAATATTGATTTTGACAAATGGGCAAGGCTGTGGAATAATGGTATGAAATTTACTGCATGCATGACATTGAAAGAAAATATAATGAAAATGATGTATAGATGGTATTTGACCCCTACTAAACTAGCGAAAACGTATAAAACAAGCAATAAGCAATGCTGGAAATGCAAGGTTAAAGATAGAGATTTTTATCACATGTGGTCGATGTGTGACAAAGTTAAACTATTCTGGGATAGTATTTATAATGACTTAAAAAGGATGCTTAGGTACACACTCCCAAAGAGACTGGAGGTGTTTCTGCTAGGAATGGTAGGAGGGGAAATGGTAGGAGGGGAAACTGATAAAAATTTGTTTATGTATGCAACAACAGCTGCTGGAATTTTATTAGCCCAAAAATGGGAACAGCAGGAGTTACCAACTGTGGAAGAATGGCAGGCGAAGATGATGGATTATGCGGAACTGGCAAAGCTGACCCGGAGAACCTGGAATCTTGGGCGACCAAGTGTTCCAGAGAGAATGGAGTAAATTTATATTATATAGAGCAGTGTTTTTCAACCTTTTTTGGGCAAAGGCACACTTGTTTCATGAAAAAAATCACGAGGCACACCACCACTGTGTGCGGAGAGGGAGATGTCAGAGCCCCGCTGCTCTCTATGGGGAATCGGATGAGAGCGGACCGCCTGTCCGCTCTCATCCGATCCCATCCGATCTGATCCCCACCCAGGATGGATGGAAAATAGGGTGGACACAGTCCGGCGCCCGCCTAGTGGGCGAAAATTTGACTTTTTTTTAAAAAAAAATCTTTCGAATTTTTCAATTTTTCCCACGGCACACCAGGCAACATCTCGCGGCACACTAGTGTGCCGCGGAACAGTGGTTGAAAAACACTGATATAGAGAGAACATATAAAGACACTTGGCAGGACTGAGATAAATCTCACAACGTTTGTAATAAGAGACAGTCTATGTGTGATTAAAGTGTTTAATAATATAAGGTAGAATCAGAATCGAAATGTAAAAAATGTGGGGAAATATAAATGTGATATAAAAAACCAGAAGATGGAGGGAGGGAAGTCAAAAGCTCGGCAGAGCAAGGGATAAAATGTTCTTTTTTTAGGATGTCAAAAATTGTAAAAACTGGAAAAACCAATAAAAAATATATTAAAAAAAAAGAAGTTGAACGCCCTCCACTGAGTGTATATGTTATTTTTCTCAATTTTCTCTATTAAATTTGCAGACCACTCTTTGCGCCTCGGTTTTTTAACATTTCAGAGCTCAAACGGTCTTCCAGAACAGATTATGTTCGAAAACCGAGATACCATTGTACTTCAAAATTAAAATCATTTCTTTTCAGCTACAGCAAGCCTGGACAAAACAAGTCCCTTGTGGCACAATGCAGATTGCCACCTGGGTAAACTGCAGAATGGGCCAGCACAGCAGGTCACTCTAGATGACTTGCGTAAGTGAGCCATGCTGCGTACTACAGGGCAAGTCAACCTGTAAGAACACCCTTTTCTAAGATCAAATACTAAAAGTGTAGAAAAACAAAGGCGGTTTTTTCATGGAGGCAAACCCATTGCTATGGAGATAACAATTTTGCTGCACTGGAACAATTTTCTGTCATACGAAGATTTGCTATGTTCTAATGGCTTTGACAATAAAGAATGTGGCTGATGAAGGACCCTGTTCGTGAGTGATCTCTTTCGGCCATTGCTCAGCACTGGAACAACTGCTTTTCAGGCTGAAGGCTCCAGATTCAGGTGGGGCTGAGAGAGTTCTGCCTCCCTGAAGATCCTGGAGAAGCACTGCCAATCAGTCTGGATCAGGCTAGGCAGGATGGCCCAATGGTCTGACTTGGAATGGGTCAGGCGTTGCTCAGCCCTCGCCCTTTAAGGCTGGCAAACAATGCCCTGCGGAGAGTCCCCTCAATGAGAGTGTAGCAGCCTCTTCTCAGGGGTGACCTGGTTCCTGTGCGAGAGCCACTTGGTCCCAAATACAAACATGGTCTCCGTAGTTGTAGCTCAATGGCCGTAGAGCACATGCTGTGCAGGAGGTCCTGGATTCCATCCTGGAATCTCCAAGTAGGGCTGAGAGAGATTCCCGCCGTGAAACCCTGGAGAACTGTTGCCTGTCAGTGTAGAATGGCCAACTGCATAGCTCAGTCGGTACAGCAAGCGAGACTAAATCTCAGGGTCATGGGTTTGAACCCCACGTTGGGCAAAAAGATTCCTGCATTGCAGGGGACTGGCCTAGATGACCCTCGTGGTTCCTTCCAACTCTTCAGTTGTATATGAATCAATTGGGGGGGGTTGGGGGAGCCACCCGGAAATCCTGCCATAGAGTAATTAGGGATTCCTGAGAAGTTTGAGCTTTGTAAATTCTGATATGAACTAACCAGATCAGCACCTCCTGGACCATGTGGAACTTGGTTACCCACCAGCTGCTGCCTGTTCCAAATGCTCTAGCACAGTTCTCAGCTCATGAAATATATCAAAATGCTTATTTTGAGAGAAAAGCCATTAAAAATACATACTGAAATGTGATTTTTTGTGCAAATTAAAAACACACCACAGAAATGGGCAAAAACAGACTTGTGCAAAAGCTATATGGACCAAAAAACAGAGAGATTCTTCCACTCCTACTTGTGAGAGGTACAAGAGTAGTTTGAGATTGAATTCTGCCCTTTAGAAAGAGGGGAGGGAGGATGCAACCCAGCTGCTCGACTGTGAGCAGGTGAGGAATCCTGGCAGCATGCCTCTCCCAAATTCCAAGCTGACCAGGATCCTGCCCTAAAGCACTCCCAGATCCAAGGAAGACAGTGGCAGGCAGGCGGCTGCGACTCGTGCGCAATGGATGCATCAGATTCCGGCCTGACTCAGGCAGCAGAAAGCAGCACGTGGCTGGGGAAGCGGGTGGGTGTAAAATGCTCCTGGTAACCTGGGAGAGATTCTGGATATGGGAAAGAGTTGCTTAGCAAAGCGTGAGCGATTGGCAAGAGCAAAGAGCTCTTCTCTCTCTTTTGAAAGATGCGTTAGAGGGAGGCTGCATAATAATCTCCTTCCAGGAAGGATTCCAATAGGAGGCTGGAGAGCCATCTGTTAGGAATTGTAGAATGACAGAGTTGGAAGGGATCCCTAGGGGTCATCTAGTCCAACCCCCTGCAATGCAGGAATCACAGCAAAAGCCTCCATGACAGGTGGCCATCCACCCTCTGCTTAAAAAACTCCAAGGAAGGAGAGTCCACCACTTCCTGAGGAAGACCATTCCACTGTCAAACACCAATTACTGTCAGAAAGTTCTTCCTGATGTTTAGTCAGAATCTCCTTGCTTGTAACTTGAATCCATTGGTTTGAGTCCTAGCCTCCAAAGCAAGAGAAAACAAGCTTGCAACCTCATCAATCTGATGTATTTGAAGATGGCTATCATATCTTCTCTCCATCTCCTCTAAGCATACCCAACTCTCTCAACCTTTCCCACACCTTGATCACCCTCCTTTGCACACCTTCCAGTTTGTCAATCCCCTTCATAAATTGCAGTGCCTAAAACTGGACACAGTATTCCAGGTGTGGCCTGACAAAGGCAGAATAGAGTGGTGCTTCATGAAATATTGTTTGTCCTCGGCCTTGAGCAGAAGGTTGCCATTGTTCAGTGCTGGAGCATCTGCTTTGTAGAGGGAGAAAGCCCCATTGCACTGGGGAGGGGGGGGAGTGCTGGTTTCCGTAGCACACTGGGTTATAGTTAAATCTAGCCCATGGATCATACAGTTATTTGGGGCAGAGATAACTGAAGGCGCAGTGGAACTAGGGGTGTACGAAGGCATCAGTTTCCGTTGTGTCCTGCGTTTGCCACCTGCAGCGCTCTTTCCCTTCTGCCGCCGTTCATCTCCAAAACCAACATTCTTAGTCTTGCCATCCACTGTGGCAAAATTGCATAACTAATGTAAATTACGTAATTAATTACATGTTACTCAAACCACACTGGCATGATATTATCTCACCCAGGCAAACTGGGGGGGCTGGAGGGATGGGATTGATCTTCATTCTGGGCATTGGATGCATAAGCAAACATTGGCCATTTCTATTCCCATTTCCCTCAGAATTCTCTGACACCCCTAAATGGAACCAAGAGTTCTTAACCGTCCATACATGTCAATAAGGAGCAGACCAATCGGGCCTCCAAGCGAAGGGAATTCCATAACCTGGACATCACTCCAGAAGATAGCTTCTCCTGCGTGCCACAATATGTGGGTGTTTGCAAAAATGCTGTTTTGTCTCTAAAAGCACGTGTATGAGAGAGAAATAAAGTGTGCATGTCTGCAAATGGGATGAACAACAGCAAGGGATGATGCTTAATTAGGTGCATGCACAGCTATCCAGACTTTTGAACACCAGTTCCATAATTAAATAGTCTCAGGGCATAAGAACTGCCCAACTAGTTCTAACTACAGGTCTACCTGCTCCACTAACCTGCTTCTAAAAGCATTCAGCCAGAGGTCTCTGGGGAACTGACAAACTCATTTGCCCCCAGTGCCGGATATTCAGAGATATATTGCCTGTTAACCTGGAGGTTCTACTGCAGGTGTTGACAAGATTTACTTAATCCTCTTCAAAGCCATCTAATCAAAGCCCACACCTTGTTCCACTGAGTTAATTGCGCACTGTATCCAGAAGCCCTTCCTTTTGCCGTACTCTAAGCCATGGAGCTCCCTGGGTGACCTTAGGCCAGTCCCTGCCTCTCAGCCTAGCCTACTTCACCAGGTGGTTGTGAGGATAACACAGAGCGCAGGCAGCGGCATGCAGGCCACCTTGAAGTCCTTGCAGGAAAGGCGAAATACAAATGTCACTACAGCAGCACCAGCAGCAATAAGCTCCAATGGAGATGTTATGAGAAACGAATGGGGGGGGGGGAGTGTCACTCTCTCTGCATACTTTGAAATTAAAAAAAACCCTGTCATAAAAAAACCTTCAGGCGCTTGAGCCTTTTCCTCGTAGCCAAGCTAATCCAAACCCCTTCTTGCATACAGACTCACCTAGGCCGGCAAACGCATCTCCCTAACTGTTGAATTCATGCCATTTCAATCACTGTTGCTTCAGTTATTTTTTTAAATGCCTCGAAAAACAAGAAATGAGACATCCCTTTCAGAGGAAGAGCATAACATGCCTTGCTTGTAATCCCAGTCAACATGCCAACATAAAGAACAGCAGAACGGGGCGTGGGAGTTTTGAGGCGGGTCACATGGCATAAAAGACAGTTTGCAGTCCTGGCTAAGCAAGGACTTGCACAGAGAGGAGAGTTGAAGGGGAGGTCTCTGAAGCAAGGCGTAGGAAGCAAAGCCAGAACTCCTTGGTTCCCCCACTCATGTCCCTGGAGTGTTTCCCACAGCACCGCCCTTCTGACATTCCAGACCTTCCCTTTAGACGTGCCTGCACAGCCTCCCCAAGAAAAAGCTCCCTCTCCCGTTTGCAGAGCTGAAGCAGAGGAGTCAGAGGAAGAGGCCAAAGAGGTGAGGGCCTGACGGCCACCAAAGGGAGCAGTGAAGGGCCTTTCCAGTAATATGGACCACCCATCTACAGGAAAGCAATCACCTGAGCCAGGATAACGGTCAGGTCAAAATGTTCCTGTCAGGAAACAGCAGCAACAAAAAGGTTCAGTATGCAACCCCCCAGGCAAGCTCACATGGCCTCATGCTTCTCCTCCACTCACATGTTCGCAAGCACCGCCACGTGGATATGCACCCACTCACAGCAATCCAACTCCTTCACATCCCTGCAGATAACGACTCAAAACCATACATGCACATTTCCGCCAGGTTCTTTCTCAGATGCACATGCAAAGACACCTGAATCTCCCCCAGCTTCTACCATGGAGGCTACCAGGTTTGCTCCCTTCCAGAAAGATGCCAGCCTTTCCCCAGCCTGGCGCCCCCCCCCCCCAGATAATTTGGTCTATGGCTGGCTGTAGGCAGGTTTGGGGAAGCTGCTGATTGCTAAAATTCTCCAATCTTAAATGCAATACAGTATGTGGAAGTAAATCCCTCTTCTTTGGCCTGAGAGCCACATCCCCTTGTGTGCAACTTTAAGGGGCTGCATGCCAGAGGCAAATGTGTGTGGACCAATGGATGTGCCTCTTCCTTTGCGCAATGTACCCATTCCAGTGACACAAACGTCAGAGGCCTCTAAGCATCCAATCTGTCGGTCCTCCATCGAGGCAGGCAAATGGCATGCTTAGCAGCTCCAGGATACAGTCCAGCCAAGCAAGAATCACTTGGGGAGTGCAAAGCACAGCTCGGCAGAGGCTGGGCATGGGAGGAGACGCGAGGTTCTACATGCCTGGCATGGACAATTCTGTCCTGAGCAGGGTGGCCAATGCTCTGACTTTGCGCAAGGCAGCTTCTTATGAGAGATGGACACATGTCCAGGTGCACACTCCAAATCTCGCAGAGACCACCTCACAACTGGCTGCGTGCTTATTTCTTGTTTCAGTGCAGAAAGTGGAACTTGAGCGTTCTTACCACACATTTAAAGACCACACAGTGTCCTGGGGAAATGATTAGGGATTTGAACCTGGGTCACTGTGATGAACTTCTCCACTTGTGAGTCCCAGCACAGCTATCCAGAGGCCTGCTGCCTTCAGTACAGTAGTCCCTTGTTCAATATGTGTGCAACTGTGTACACACACAACGCGCCAAACCCAGAAGTGACCCAGGAACGTCATAAACACATCACAGAAGCATCACCCAAAGGGTGGGGCATGGGCAGTGCCAAACAGTGTTTGCAGGCTAATTTTCACAGGGTTTCAATTATATATGATTTCACTGACGTGTACTGTGCCTCAGAACGTAACACCTGTGTAAAAGGGGGGTCTGCCTGTACTGGACATAGTACACAGCCGTTGTGGCAAGCAGTCACTGGTAATCTCACATTTCATGGATTTGTCTAATTCCCCTTTAAAGTCACTAAATTTGGTGCCCATCACCTCCCCCTGCTTTAAAAGGGGATTTGAAAATATATCTATCCGTATTCTGCAAATAAAAATAAATATTGTGATACTCTACTCCCCTATTCTACACTGAAATGTTTAAATGTTTCTGTCCTTGAATCTTCCTGCCACATTTGCCATCCTCTCCTGCCGGACCCTTTGACACCCAGTGGGTTCGAGTGTTGAATTAGGACCGAGGAAAACAGGGTTTAAATAATCACGCAGCCACGAAGCTCCCGGTGTGACTCCAGGCCACTCCCTGTGTCTCAAGCCGAAACTACCTCACAGGGTTGTTGTGAGGATGAAATGAGGAGGCGGAAGAGCCATTTAGGCCCCCTTGAGCCCCTTGGGAGGAAAGGTGAGGCATTAATCCAAGAAAGAAAGAAATCAGCCTCCTCTGTCCCACTATTCAGCTGCCTTGGGCTTTAGTTTTGTGAGACGCAAAGAAAAACTTCTCTCTGCCCACTTCCTGTTTCCTTCCTTTTACCGGCAGCTAAAACTTAGTAGACACTATTATTATTGTAGTAGTTGTTGTTCAATTTCTTACACATCCTTCACCAAAAGGTCCCATGAAGGGTTACAGCAATTTAAAATATAATATTAGAATCAGCTTAAAAGAAATAAAATCAAAAAAATTAGTGAGTGGGGAATATGCTTCAGGTTCTGTGTGATGATTCCTCAAAAGCACCTGTATGTCTTTTAGGCCACCATCTGAGTGCCTATTGTTGTGAAAAAATATATCTGCTTATGTATCAGAGTTAAAAGGCATAGGCACAAAACTCTCCCCCCCAAAAAAAAAAATATTACTAGGATAATTATACCAACCCACACAGATCTCAGAGCCAAATTATAATTTTTTCACACCATTAGGCCTTGCCTATATGATTTTTGTTTTAAAATTAGCCAGCGCTGGAGGCAGGTCAGACTGGGAATGTGATGCAACAGCTTTAACTCTTTACTCCGCCCTGGTGCCAGTTAGATTCAGCTCCTTTTCTATTCACACTGTAAGGAAAACTCCTGCCAGCCCTGACTGCAGCTTCCCTCTCACTGCAAATAAATACTGAGGAGGCCTTGGTTCCCACTGGGACCACAGCAGGGGCAAAGGCTTAGACTCCCCACACCCTGGTCCCAATCCAGCTTGGGGGGTCCCTCTACACCAACTGCTTGTTAAACAAAAATCAGCTGCGCAAGCTCAAGCGATGTACCAAGGGGCTACCAGATATCATGGTTGTGCGCTACTTGCACCACTGGGCGTCAGGCGCTTATAGGAAGCCTGCAAGCAGGAAAGCAGCACGCTGGAGGCCCCCCACCCCACCCGGTATTCCCTGACTCCTCAAAGAGCAGGCTGTGGGGCGAGATGTGCCTTTGGCCTGATCCAGCAGGGCTGTTCTTAAGATCTTATGACAAATGTCACCTCTACTCTGGCCCTCGGATGGTGACCAACACCCTCTCAGCATGTGACCAACATGCTGGCTCTGCAAATACCCCTCTGCACACTCAGATCCACACACCCATACCCCTTATTATGAAATACAGGGTAATGAGTTTGTGGGTGCCAGACTGATCCTGAGCCCCTGGACCCAGCAAGGTTAAAATATCAGCCAGGCTAGTTTTCTGTGTTTTTGCCTGAGTGATGGGCCATTATGGGAGAGCAACAGAAAGGTAATGGGCCATTAAGAGAGCAAAGGAGAGGAGACCCTGTGCCAGATGACAACTGAGTTGGGCCCCTCCTCCAGCTCTTAGATAGCTAGAAGGACAAAGCCAGAGTTGCAGTTGAGCTTCTCTGTAAAGTCAGAGAGGCAGAGCACAATGTTTGATTTATGTTAGAATCCAAGGCTGAGTCTATGGAAGAAATAAGCCCTTTTGGGGATGTTAAAGCTCTGTACTCTCTCCATATAGGTTTGTATATATGTGTAACAGAACCATATATCATAAAGACACCACAGTCTCTGCTGTGCCTCATTTCCCAAAGGAAACACAAACCCTGGATGAGTGATGGAACCCCTGGAATCTTGCACTGCCTGCAGCAATAGCTTTGTGCCCATATTCAATGTGTACTTGAATGCTCTACAATGTCCACGTACCCATTAAGAACCTTGCACGCCCATCCACTACTCCCCGAGCAAAGTCATGCACATAAGGAGCCCTGCTTATGCTAATGTAAATGTCCATACTTTCACACCCACTCATGATAACGCACTTGCAAATATGTCGGCACACATATTTCACAGTCTCAAGCAGACACTTTCTCTCTTGGTTGATCACGTAACTTCCTCATAGTTCTGCACACTTATGAATTCCCATAATTATGTGCAAGTCATGCACAACCCTGCATGTCCCCACAATACCATTTCATGTGTACTGTTACAGCTAGGCACACACATCAGAGTGACATAAGATCTTAATTAGCATTATTGTATCCACTTAAAGAAATAAAATCATTTAAGAATATAGTCATACCTCATTTTACATTTGCTTCATGTTACGTTTGTTCAGGTTGCGTCCCGCAGCGACCCAGAAGTACCGAAAAGGGTTACTTCTGAGTTTCACCGCTTGCGCATGCACACAAATGCTAAATTGCGCTTCGCACATGCGCACAGGCACCAAATTGCACCGCACACCTGCGCCGATATGGCGTTTCAGGTTGTGGGCTTTTCATGTTGCGAACGAGCCTCCAGAACGGATCACATTTGCAACCAGAGGTACCACTGTACATACAAGTTCCTTCTGACCTAAATGTTGAAATACTAAGCTTGAGTTTTTTTAATAAGGCAGATCGAAAAATATGAATAAATAAGATCCTAATTATTCTACATATGCCTTCATTCAAAATGCCCTTTTAAAATCACATCTTCCCTACACATAAACCCTTGATTTATTTTTTATATTTATATTCCAAGTTTCTTATATTCTACTCACCCCACACACATGCCTTTTCACTTTACAACAACCCTGTGAGGTAAGCGCAGCTGAATGAGACTGACCGAGCTTCATAACAGACTGGAGATTTGAACCCAGGTTTTTTTAATCCTAGTCCAACACTCCAACACCACACTGGCTCTACGTAGGAACACAAGAATCTGCCTTACACCAAATCACATCACTGATCCAATGGGCAGCAGCTCTCTGGGTTTTCAGACAGAGATATTTCCCAGTCCTCCCTGGAGATGTCAGGAATTAAACTTGGGACTTATTGCTGTTTGTGCTGCCTCTAAACCTCTTCCCTACTTCTAAAATCTGTTCCCACAAGTACTCAGGTGGATAGTTATAAAACACTTAAGCCAGGATGTAATGCACACTCATCTGACTGTGCATGGAATAAGTTGACTTCACATTTTCACTGCGACACACATTTTGCCTATGCATGCAAGTGGTGTGTACTCATGCTCTCCGACACCTTGTCTAGAGCCCCAGACTTGTGCGTGCACATACAATCCCTTGAATCTGCATATACCAAAAACCCATCTGAAACACAGACCGGCTCACAAAGCCAGGCAAGCACCAGCAGGCTCCATCCGTGTGGCCTCTGTGCCCCCCAGCCCCGCACTTTTTATTTTCCCTAAGCCCTCTGCTTTATTATTCTTGCAACATCATCTGCTCCTTGTTTGCAAGAACCTAGCTGAAGTTCTTGGTGGTTTCCCCATGTTTGGCGGAGCTGTGGGAGTGAAGGAAGGTCATCCCCTTCGGGACAGTGAAATTCAGTCTGACAGGTCCAGTTGCCTTCATTAAGTAGATTCCAAAGTGAGGAGGAATCGGTTGACAGGATCTGTGTCCTGCCTATCTGGTCTCATTGTTTGGACCAAGTTCCTGCTGCCTGTCCCACAATATATGGGTTTGTTTTTGAGGGGGGAGCTCTGTGCTGAAGCAGTGTGTCACTCCTACAGCATTTCCCACCCCGAGATCCATTAATTCTCCAGAGCAAACATCCCCCCCCCCAACGCCATCAGCAAAGTCCTGCTGCCTGGAGGTGCCTTTGGCCTTTACCATGCGGCTTGGCGAAATGTGTCCCCTGAGAAGATGAAGTGAGTTGCTTGAGGCTTTGACGGGAGTCCCTGTCAGAGAAGCATCATAAAACTGCAGAGTTGGAAGGGACCCTGAGGCTCATCTAGTCGAACCCCCTGCAATGCAGGAATCTTTTGCCCAAGGTGGTGCTTGAACCCCAAACCCTCAGATTAGGAGTCTCCTGCTCTACCCACTGAGCTATGTCCCTCCGCTCTCCCCTCCTACACTGCTGGCCTTTGGATTACTGGACTGTAATCTCTTTGGGGCAGGGAGCTTGACTTGCTCTTCATTTCTGTTTGTTACAGGGATGTCCTGCCTTTCCTCTCCGCCGCTCCGAGGGGCTGACGGACAGTTTGCCTGCCTGCCTGCCTGCCCGAGAAACCTTTCCGGAGAGGCAGCGTGGGAGCCAGGCGGGAACCTGCGCCTCGCCGGCTCTGCTCTCCCCGGGTTGCTTAGCCGACTTGCTCAGGTTGCTGCAGGGGGGAAAGGCGGGCAAGAAACGGAATAAGCGGAATAGGCAGAAAAGGAAGGGCGCCTCGCTTGCGCGACTCCTTCCCTTCCGCGCCTCGGCTTCCCCCGGAGGATCGCCGTCCTACCTGGCTCCGCAGGAGACCCCGGACCTCTGGGAAGTTAGCGTGGCGGCGGCTGCGCGGGGAGCCCGAGAGGACGGGAGCGAGCCTGCCCCAAAGCGCCTTCCCCGGCAGGAACTCGGCGGGATCCCGCAGCTGCTGCCCGGAAGGCAGGAGCAGGGAGGCGCGCGGAGAGCGCGAGAGCGCAGCCCGATCCGGCGACTCCAGCAGGCGCCGCGCAGAGCGAGCCAGGACTCCGAGGCTCCGCAGCCGGCGAGGGAGGCAGGCAGGCAAGGCGCCCCCGGAGCCCGGCTCCTCTCGGCCAATCAGCTCTCAGCCTGCGCAGCATCCTGGGCTGCAGCCAATGACTGCGCCGAGAGGGGGAGGGAGGGAGCGCGCAAGGCAGCGCGCAGCTCCGCAGTCTCTCTGCGCCGGAGCGCACGGAGGGAGGCGAGCCAGAGGCGCCCAGGGACTCTTCGCATCACAATCCGCTCTCCCCCCAATAAAATATGGGGGGGGGGTCCCCAAAGCGGACGGCATTGTTCGCCGCCTCTTGTGATCGATTATGCGGGGCGAGGTTTATTTTGTATAAATAATTCTGCAGCGCATCGTCCAGAGCAGCGTTCTCCAACTTGCTGCTCTCCATTGGACTACAACTCCCATCAGCTTCACCCTCAACATCTGGAGTGCACCAGACTGGTGAAGGCAGGTCTAGAGCAGACATATGGTCTACATCCAATGCAGAACTGAGCCCCACTGAAATCAATCGATTTAAATGCACCTATAACCAGTGGCGTAGCGTGGGTTGTCAGCACCCGGGGCAAGGCAAGTAATTTGCGCCCCCTAACCCGTGGATTTTAGCACTCGAGTGCGAGCGCGCCCTCGGATTTTTCCGGTAACACTTGACTTTATAGAATCATAGAATCGTAGAGTCGGAAGGGACCCGATGGTCATCTAGTCCAACCCCCTGTGGTGATGATGATGATGATGATGATACATTTTATTTATACCCCGCCCTCCCCAGCCAGAGACGGGCTCAGGGCGGCTAACACCGGTAAAATTACAATAGAAACATAATGGGGGAAGGGACCAATTTAAAATACAGGTTAAAATGCAATTTGAAAAGCAGCCTCATTTTAAAAGTAGCCCACAAATCAAAACTGTAAGGGGAGGGAAGACATAAGGGTCCCACTGAGTCCAAACCAAAGGCCAGGTGGAACAGCTCTGTCTTGCAGGCCCTGAGGAAAGATGCAGGACCACGCAGCTGTCCCATGCGGGGATCGAACCTACAACCTTGACATCCCTATTTTCATAGGGTTCGGGTTTCCGAGTGGCTAGGGAAACCAAGCTGGATGGGGAGGGGAAGCCACAAACATGAGTCTGACCAAACTGCGGGAAGCAGTGGAAGACAGGAGTGCCTGGCGTGCTCTGGTCCAGGGGGTCACGAAGAGTCAGACACGACTAAATGACTAAACAACAACAACAACAACAACAACAACAACAACAACAACAATAATGTATGAAGTTACATTGAAAGACCTACATTGGCTCCCTGTACGTTTCTGAGCACAATTCAAAGTGTTGGTGTTGACCTTTAAAGCCCTAAACGGCCTCGGCCCAGTAGACCTGAAGGAGCGTCTCCACCCCCATCGTTCAGCCTGGACACTGAGGTCCAGCGCCGAGGGCCTTCTGGCGGTTCCCTCCCTGCAAGAAGTGAGGTTACAGGGAACCAGGCAGAGGGCCTTCTCGGTAGTGGCACCTGCCCCGTGGAATGCCCTTCCACCAGATGTCAAAGAGAAGAACAACTACCAGACTTTTAGAAGACATCCGAAGGCAGCCCTGTTTAGGGAAGCTTTTAATGTTTGACGTATTAATATTTTTTTGGAAGCCGCCCAGAGTGGCTGGGGAAGCCCAGCCAGATGGGCAGGGTATAAATAATTTATTTTTATTTTTATTAGACACCCCCCAAGCCAAAGAGATAAGTAACTCTACAACTTCAGAAGTCATCTGAAGGGAAGTTTTTTTAAATGTTTCATGTTTTATTATATTTTTATCCAAGGTGACTGGGGCAGCCCAGTCAGATGGGAAGGGTATAAATAATAAAATTATTACTATTATTATTATTATGGAATAGGGCGTCTCAATTTTCTTTGATGAAATGTTGCAAGGTATTCCGATTAATGCTTTTTATAGGATATTGGACACGGTGCGAGTTTATGGCTGCCAAGTATTGGCCTGAAAGGAAGCGCAGCCGGCGTCAGGGAACTGCTGGAGGATGGAGCTTGCAAGTGTTAGAATGCAAAACGCGGACAGGTTCAGGCACGCAAGAAGGTGGGGGAAAGGGGAGCCCGGATGGCTCAGTTTAAGAGCACGGCGCTGATAAGGCCAAGGTTGCAGGTTCGATCCCTTGTAGGGGGGCAGCGGCGTATTACTGCATTGCAGCGGGTGGGACTAGATGACCCTCGGCTCCCTTCCAGCTCGACAGATTCTATGAAAGCGCATGGAGCGCGGAAGTTGCATTGCAAGTAGTACGCAGGGGGGTGCAAGGGTTGCAGAGGGGGGGGAGGGAGGGGGGAACTGGCCCTCCGCTGGACAACTGACCCGGCCCAGGGAAGCAGGAAGTTGCAATCCAAAGTTGCAGAAGCGCCCTGCTCCGAGGAGGCGACGAGGTGAGGCTTTTGTGAGGTAGGGAGAGGAAAGACTGGGGAGGGAACCCAAGGAGGATTTGCACGAGAGGAAATGAAGGGGAAACGCGCCTCCCACGCGGAGCACTTTTCCCCGGGAAATGCACGGGGTGGGGTCGTGGCTGATCCGTGCTGCGCGCTCGCGTCGTGCGGCCCAAAGTGCTGCAGGATCGCCAATGCAAGACCCCCTTTTAAAACCTCCCCCTCCCCCAGTTCTGGAAAAAAAAGGGGGAAGGGGATGGCGTTGGGGTGCGGAGGCTGCCCGTGCCCGGCCAGGCGTCGGTGGCGGCGTCAGTGCTGCTGCAGCGGCTGCTCCTGCGAGCAGTGAGTGGAGCGCAGCGGCGGCGGGGGGCGCGCGTGCTAGGGCGCAAGGCTGGCGGTGGCGGGGAGCCCGGCCGAGGAAGGAACTTGTCCCTTCCCTCTGGACTCGCGCCCCCCGCAGATGTTGCGCCCGGTGCGGCTGGCACCCCTGGCACCCCCCACGCTACGCCACTGGGTGGGGGGCAGGGGTGCCAACTTGAATTAAACGTGGAGGGGGGGGAGAGCAGGAAAGTCCTGCTCCACATAACCGATCACAAGATGCAGCGCATGTACGCCATTTGAATGGCAATGCTCATCAACTTTGGGAGAGCCTCGCCACCTCAAATATGTTATGGGGGCGCAACAGGACTTCGGCCCCTAGAAGTTGGCTCCTTTGGTGGTGGGTGTGGAGAGCAGGAGCTGCGGAGGCGCTTGCCAAGCTGGGCTTGTCTAGCTTTCCGTTGGAAGCCGGCCTCCCCAGCCGTGTTTTCATCACGGGGCGTTGTCAGCTTCTGCCCGCAGAGCCCGGAGGACGTCAGCATCCCACTAGCCGAAACGGAAAGCAAGGGAAGCTGGCCACGCTTTTTTCTGTTAAAAATAAACAAAAATAAAACGATTTTTACTTGGTGCTAAACTAGCAAGGAGCCCGAGAGAGATCTCTGGTCGCCTGAGGTTCAGCCTTCTTCACGGGAGACCTTACCTCGCCCGGGCTCCCCAAACCACACTGTCTCCTTGCGCAGATCCGAAGGGGGACGCTGAAGGATCGCCAAGCCCTCTCGACTGCAACGTGAAGAAATCATTCCCCGCCTCCTCCCCACCTGCTCCCTCGCCAGCCAGCCAGCCGCGCGCCCTAGCCGGAGAGCCCCGGCCGTCCCCGTCGCGCAATCGGCTGGATCTCCCTTCAGCAGGCCGTGCTCACAACTCGGCCCAGGGACCCCCCAGCAGTGGATCTCCGGCCCAGCTGAAAAATCCGGCAACAAGCCCTCTCCTCCCCAATCGCTCCGCCGAAATACGCTCCAAAACCCCCCAGATAGGCCGCCGGCCGCCAAGTCTCGTGGCGCCCTGAGCGAGGGTCTCTCCCCAACACCGCCACCTCGAACTGCGTTCTCCCGGCTACCTGAGTGAACCAGCGGCAGGACCCCGGTATGGGCCCCCCCAATATTTTTTATAAGTCGGCGCCCCTGAAGCACTTGTCTTGCAGAAAGCACGCACCAGAGCCTCTGAATACATTGTTATGCAAGGTCAGAAGTCTGTTCCCACGATCTTAATCTGTTTGCAGCTGCGAAGCTCCCCAGTTCAAATTTAATAACAGTTTCACAAGCTCCCTCTAGGAGAAGAATTTCTATTTGTATCAATCTCTTTTCTTTTTCTTTTTTTTTAACAGCAGATCTAACAACAAAGTTTCCTTTTTCAGATATTTTGTCAATATTTGTTCCTTTAAAATGCGAAAGAGAACAATGGAATCACTATGTTTCTCTTCTTTTAACTGTCTGTCAAAAACATTTGTCTATAGTCAACAAACTTCCCAAAAACGTCTGTCCTGACACCCCGCTCCCAGGTTCAAGATGGTGGAAAATTACTTTTCTTTACACTCTCTTCTGCAGGTTTAAACAATCCGGAAAAAATCCCCCCTCTTCTCCTGCTTCTGAAGGGGGTTCAGTAGTTTTAGATGATGAAAGTTGATCCTTTACAAACGATTTTCTAAACTCTAGTTTGCCATGTCTTTGCTTTAATCTATCTACAAGAAACGGAAGGCTGACTTCCTGTTTAGACCTTCCCGCTTCAGTGCCAAATTAAGAGGAATTTCTTAATCCAATTTTCCGTTCTACTCACAGATCGTTGTTTAAAGTCCAATTGTCCAAATTTAATCTGCTCACGGGTAGTTGTTTTTGTAGCCAAATTGTCCCAGGAAAAAGGTAGCGCTCTCCAGCAACGGCTGTGCGGCTTCTCTCCACGGAAGAAGCAGTTGACTCTCAGCACTGCGCCACTAGCCCCTCTTCGCTCCGGAGCCCGTAATTGGGTTCCTTTACGAATTGGGGGGGCGCGAAAGGTGCCCGCCAAGTCCCATGGTCACAGGCTTCATCCACCTGTGATTTTTTAAAGGGTCCCCGCTTCGCCGTAGCAGAACAGACCCGTTTTCCATGGAGCCAGTCCCTCCGGATCAGAGGGAATCCGCCATTACCGATGGCGCCACCCCGGAAGTCCCACACTTTGTTGTTGTTGTTGTTTAGTCGTTTAGTCATGTCCGACTCTTCATGACCCCATGCACCAGAGCATGCCAGGCACTCCTGTCTTCCACTGCCTCCTGCAGTTTGGTCAAACTCATGCTGGTAGCTTCGAGAACACTATCCAACCATCTCATCCTCTGTCATCCCCTTGTCCTTGTGCCCTCCATCTTTCCCAACATCAGGGTCTTTTCCAGGGAGTCTTCTCTTCTCATGAGTTGGCCAAACTATTGGAGTCTCAGCTTCAGGATCTGTACTTCCAGTGAGCACTCAGGGCTGATTTCCTTCAGAATGGATAGGTTTGATCTTCTTGCAGTCCATGGGACTCTCAAGAGTCTCCTCCAGCACCATAATTCAAAAGCATCAATTCTTCGGCGATCAGCCTTCTTTATGGTCCAGCTCTCACTTCCATACATCACTACTGGGAAAACCAGAGCTTGAAGTATACGGACCTTTGTTGGCAAGGTGATGTCTCTGCTTTTTAGGATGCTGTCTAGGTTTGTCATTGCTTTTCTCCCAAGAAGCAGGCGTCTTTTAATTTCGTGGCTGCTGTCACCATCTGCAGTGATCATGGAGCCCAAGAAAGTAAAATCTCTCACTGCCTCCATTTCTTCCCCTTCTATTTGCCAGGAGGAGATGGGACCAGTGGCCATGATCTTCGTTTTTTTGATGTTGAGCTTCAAACCATATTTTGCGCTCTCCTCTTTCACCCTCATTAAAAGGTTCTTTAATCCCTCCTCACTTTCTGCCATCAAGGTTGTGTCATCTGCATATCTGAGGTTGTTGATATTTCTTCCAGCAATCTTAATTCTGGCTTGGGATTCATCCAGCCCAGCCTTTCGCATGATGAATTCTGCATATAAGTTAAATAAGCAGGGAGACAATATACAGCCTTGTCGTACTCTTTTCCCAATTTTGAACCAATCAGTTGTTCCATATCTAGTTCTAACTGTAGCTTCTTGTCCCACATAGAGATTTCTCAGGAGACAGATGAGGTGATCAGGCACTCCCATTTCTTTAAGAACTTGCCATAGTTTGCTGTGGTCAACACAGTCAAAGGCTTTTGCATAGTCAATGAAGCAGAAGCAGATATATTTCTGGAACTCTCTAGCTTTTTCCATAATCCAGCGCATGTTTGCAATTTGGTCTCTGGTTCCTCTGCCTCTTCTAAATCCAGCTTGCACTTCTGGGAGTTCTCGGTCCACATACTGCTTGAGCCTGCCTTGTAGCATTTTAAGCATAACCTTGCTAGCTTGTGAAATGAGTGCAATTGTGTGGTAGTTGGAGCATTCTTTGGCACTGCCCTTCTTTGGGATTGGGATGTAGACTGATCTTCTCCAATCCTCTGGGCCCACACTTTACCCTCATTCAATTCTGATTTTCCTGATCTGCCGATAATGTGGTAAGGGGGCGGGAACTCAACATAAAACTGCATGTCACCCAACTCTGGGTATACTTGTGTGTCTACTGGTAACGGCATTAAGTGCATGGGGATGTTTTACTCAGTGCCATCTATTGCCTACTTCTGCTGGGGAGGCATGTTGAGTGTGGTATATTGGAAAACTTGTAGCTAAGACAAATGAATAAATTAGCTGCATACAAACACATGCCCACCATGGCCGGTAGGTTTCTGGAACACAGGGAAGGTGGGGAGGGGAGGGGACAAAACACACTGTGGGGATGCATCCTATCAAGTGCCACCCACTAGTGTGGACAGAAAACATTGAGATAGAATTCAGTTGTAAGCGCCCCGGGGTGCAAACAAACATGCACTCAAACAGAATCCTATTTGTGCAACCCATGGGCTCATTAACATTCTGGTGTGTACTCAGCCTAGGTATGTTAGAATTGTGTTGTCACAACCTGTTTCCAAATCCTCTTCATTCTTTTATGTGGCTGACTAGTAATTTTAATATTTCAGACTAGCCATTCCATATTTCTTAGTCATCTCAGATGATTGGAACACTCAAATGATGACACAGGAAATATGTGCCAGCAGTGTGACCCAGTGGTGATCACATCCATGCAAAGCTATGTTAACGAGACACAACAGGACCCACAGAGGTTGGGCATTCCTTCAACTCCTAATACTGTTGCAGATCTGGGGTAATGTACAAGGGCACCCATAACAGCTAAAGTTAATGAATGTTAGAAATTAATAAGTGATAATATTTGGGATACTGAAGGGAAAATTCAGGCTGCAGCAGTTCTCCTGAACTGTGCCAAACACAGACATTCTGGGACTAGCCTATGAAAACTAGCCTGACCAGGCTGGATGTATGCAAGCCATTATCAAACAATGGCCAGTTACCTACACATCAAAGAAGGATCCTTGGGTCTGTGCAAAACAGAGTTGCCATGGTCACCATGAGCAGAGAAAGGTTTAGGATTGGAAACAGGAGAGGAGGCAGGCTGTGCCCTCAGGGGGAAAGTGTCCTTTTACACAGAGGGATGGGCAAGGTGTTATGGGGACAAGGAGGGGGAGGTAGGCAGAACTCCATGTGGGGACTGAAGGGCAGAACCATCTTGGCACTGGCTGGAAGAGGCTGCCCTGAGAGACTGGGAGCCATGACCGACTGCTGCTTTGGACCCCAGCTTGCTGAAGCTAAGAGAGGGGCAATGAGAGACACTCTTGGGGTATAACAGTCTGCTCCCCCACCACTGAAGACTTTAGGTGTAAATATGTGTAAAATAAACCATATTTCTTAAAGACACTAGCCTCCACTGTGCCTTGAATTCCCAACAGAAACACAATCCTGGGTGAGCGCCTGGAACCCCCTGGAATTTTGCTATCGTTTGGCAGAGATTAGGAAGGCATGCAACCTTCATAACAATATGTTTCCACTATGATATTGAGGGATTTCCTTCAGGCTTCCAAGAATTCCTTGCACATTGCAAAAGACTGGGCACATGCAGAACACTGCATACGGTAGGTTGGGACTATTTGGCCACACTATCAACTGTTTGTAAAGTGGGAATGCACACGAGACCAGGATCCCAAGCTCTGCTGTTAGCAGTCAATATCCATTACAGAAATTAGAACAAAATAGTGTAAGAAGAGCCTCCTGGGTCTAGTCCAGCATCCTGTTCTCTCAGGTGACAATCAGATGCCTGTAAGAAACCTGCAAGAAGGATTTGAGCACAAGAGCACTCTCCCTTCCTGTAGTTTCCAGCAACTGCTACTCAGAGGCATTTCTGCCTCCAGCTATGGAGGCAGAGCGCAGTCATCACAGCTAGTAGACATCGACAGCCCTTTCCTCCTCCACGAATTTGTATAATCCTCTTTTAAAGCCACCCAAGGTGGTGGCCAACACTGCCTACTGCAGTGGCATAGCGTGGGTTGCCTGTGCCCAGAGCCACATGAAGAGGGTGGGTGGGAGGGAAACAGAAGCAGGACCCATGCTGGTTCAGTACTTCCTGGTTCACATGGAGAAGCCATTTTCAATGGAGCCCAGTGATGGAAGGGCACAGCTGTATTGCAGCAGCAGCAGGTGTTGAAATTTTGCACCCCTAACAATTTTGCACCTGGGGCAACCCCCCCTGTTACCCCCCCCAATGCTACGCCACTGGCCTACTGTGGGAGCAGATTCCATAGGTTAACTATGTGCTGCATGAAGAAGTCTTTTCTTTCTTTTGTCCTGAATCTTCCAACATTCATCTTCACATTGAATGAAATTTGCCATTTTACTGCCCATTCACTCAGCACAAGAAAGAATGTACTGGAAGAGACTAATAGTCTGTCTAAACCAACACCTTCTGTTTTCTGTGGTGGTTAACCTGATGTCTCCAGAAATCCCACAGGCAGGAAGTGAAGGAGGTAGCTCCCTCTTGATGTTGCCCCCCTCCGCAACTGGTGGTATTCATATTGCCCTTGAACATGGAGGGTGCATATAGACATCATGAGCAGTAGTCATTGAGCATTTAATTATCCAGAAATATCTCCAGCACCTTTTAAAGCAGGAGTAGCCAGCCCCCAGTCCTGCACCTGATCCATACACACCCACACACCAAGTAATTATAATATCTTGCCGGACCTCAACTTTGGCAAAATGAAAAAATACCGATGCAGTCCTGGGCAGAGACACTGTATTTAAAACTCTCCTCCTGTCCTGGCACTGCAATGGAAGTTTGAATCCACTGCAGTGATGCCATGAATGTGTCCCTGTGTGTGGTTTGTGTAGCATGTAGGGTGCCCACACCCACTTATGACAACACTCATGGCTAGTATAATGGAGAATGGTCAAAGCCAGGTGAGCATCAGCCTTGGACCTTGAAAGGGTCTGCCTAGCCCAAACTGAAGCTATGGAAGCGAGTGGTTATTGCCTGATCTTGTGGTAGCAATTACGAACTGTGTAAGGAAGTACCGTATTTTTTGCTCTATAACACGCACCCGACCATAACACGCACGTCGTTTTTAGAGGAGGAAAATCCGTAGGCATGCCACCCGTAGGCATTCCCTCCATAACACACACAGACATTTCCCCTTACTTTTTAGGAGGAAAAAATGAGTGTTGTGGTGCAAAAAATACGGTACTTCACTTTGCCTGTCCTGAGTCTCCTCTCCATCTGCCTCACGGCAGGACCCTGAGCTCTATTGTTATGAGAAAGGAATAAAAACATCTCCCTGTCCAGTTGATCCTCCGCTACTAATCTTCTCATTAAGAAATTTACAATAAGCTTCAGAGGAATTCCAGTGGCTAATATCTAAAAAAAAATGTGCTGACTCTTAGTCTTGTCTGGAAGGCATGCTCTCTTCCCTCCCCACACTGCAATTCCAAATTCATGGGTGTTGGTTGGAAGTTATGAGGTGACAGAAAGGCAATCTGCAAATATTTAGAAGCGTTCTTCTTTCGTAGTAGATTTGCATGATCCAGAGCTCTGGCACTAAAAAGAGGTTCCGAGGTTACACTACAATGATCTCTGCCAATTAGCAGAGCCAGGTCAGGAGCAGCCCAGACCCTGAGACCTAGGGGTGGCCCCTGGTGAGGGCACACAAATGGGCCCTGGAGACGGAAGTTAATTGGGAGAGGGGAGGGCAGGAAGGCAGACTACCCTATGCTATAATGTGCAGCCAGCTCCTGCTCGGCTGAATCTTGAAAGATACATGCACAGTCTTAGTATTTATTTTTTTAAGGTATTAAAGGCACTCTTGTTCATTTCAGTCAACCAATCATTTTATTTGTATGCTACTTTTCCAAAGTTAAAATAATGTTCAAGGCGACTTAAAACATATAAAAAAATTACGCAGCTACAAACATAACAAAAGTAGTCATGAACAATAAACAAAATGTCAAAAAGCACACAATCAAATTCAACATTACCACATAAATCATATGATCCAAAATTAATATACAAAAAATTAAAAGCAACAGCAGCCACACCGCCACACCTGGAGAGTCCAGCCCTCAACCTGCCACCAGGAAGGAGCCAGGGAAACCTGGAGACCTCTTGCCAGTAAATAATCCCTCATGCCTTCTGCATACAGATAGGTAGCCATGTGGTCTGCCATAGTCAAAATTAAAAAAAAAATCCTTCCAGTAGCACCTTAAAGACCAACCTTAAAGACCTTCTGCATAGTAGGATTTGGGGGAAGCAGACTGATTTTCTTTGCAGCAGCAGCAGAATGCTGTATCTTACTAAGTATGTTCTTAGTTTAAAGTCAGTTTACTGTCATCTAGTGGTAGAAAAATGTGTTGTGTCTCCTCCCTACAGTTAAAACAGTTCCATATTTGCAATTACTTGAACAGTTGGAAAATCTTGGATAAAATGAAAACAAACAAACGACACTTATTAACCTCCAGAGCAGGGGTCAGCAACCTTTTTCAGCAGGGGGCCGGTCCACCACCCCTCAGACCTTGTGGGGGGCCAGACTATATGGGGGGGGGGTGAACGAATTCCTATGCCCCACAAATAAACCAGAGATGCATTTTAAATAAAAGGACACATTCTACTCATGTAAAAACATGCTGATTCCCGGACCATCCGTGGGCTGGATTGAGAAGGCAAATGGGCCTTAGGCTGCCTACCCCTGCTCCAGAGGGAGTTAATGTATCTGGTTTCCAGAACTTTTTTCAGCACAGGAAACTCACAGGAACTCAGTTCTGGCACCTCTCAGGTGAGCACTATTGCCATAATAAGAGAACAAGGGAGGTGTTCATGATGAGTTCTGGCACCTCTTTTTCTAGAAAAAGAGCGCTGCTGGTTTCCGTTATGTAGCAATGAAGTTCATCTACCCCATAACTCTTTTTGTTGCATATGGAGTAGAGGCTGCTATTTATTTATGTACAACATTTATATCCTGCTTAGTCTAGATAGAATAAAATATAAATTTTACTAATACTACAGTTATCATCATCATTATTATTTTAAAGCTATACATAATGGCAACATAAACCAACCAACCAATGTAGAACTACAGAGCCTATCTATAAACATCCCAAACTGAACACCAACCATGTTTTGAGCAGATACCAGAAAGCAAAGAGAGAGAGATGGTGCCCTCTGTGTCAGGGGTGGGGAATTCCACAACTGAAGGGACACATCAGAAAATGACCTCTCTGGTTATTGCACAAATGGATAGCTCCTGCATGGATTACCTTGTCCGATATGTGCTTCCTTGGCCACATCAATCCACGGGACTGACACTTGTACAATTGTCACATAATGTTCATCTCACACCTGTAAGGAATCAAGCTTGTGACTTCCGGGTTAGTGCCACCGGCAATGGAGGGCTTCCTCTGATCTGGAGGAACCCGCTCCATGAAAATCAGGGTCTGGACCGCCATGGCGAGGCGGAGACCCATCAAAAACCACAGGCGGGAGAAGCCTGTGGACCTGGGATTCGGCTGGCACCTTTAGCGCCTCCCCTACTCGCGGGGAAACCTGGCTACGGGGATCCGGAGTGACGTGGGGTGAGCGGCGCGGTGCTTTGAATTGATTGCTCTTTTCACGGAGTGAAGTCGCATTGCTGTTGTCGGAGAGCGCTGACTTTTTTTCTGTGGACAATTGGACTCTAAACAAGTACCCATGAGTAGAACGGAAAATTGGATTACTAAACTTTGTAATTTGGCACCGGAGCGGGAAGGTCTAAACAGGAAGTCCGCCTTCCGCTTTTGTAAACAGCTTGAAGCAAAGACATCGCAAGCTAAAGTCTGGAAAGTCATCTGTAAAGGACTAAATTTCCATAGGTTAAAACTACAAACCCCCCTTGGAAGCAGGAGAAGAGGGGGGAATCTTAAATTGTTCAAGCCTGCAGGAGAGGGAGTAAAGAAAGATAAATTTCTATCGTCTTGAACCTGGGAACGGGCTGTCAAAGATAGACGTTTGGGGAAAGTTCATTGACTGTGAATAATAACGCATGTTGACAGATAGTTAAATAAGAGAAACATATTGACTCCAATGTTTCCTTTTGCACTAAAAAGGAACAAAGATTTGAAAAACGAAAGCAATTTTGTTGCTGGATCTGCTTGTAAAAGGATGGGTGCAAATAGAAATTGTTTCCTCTAGAGGGAGCTTTTGAATTGTTGTTGGAGTGGACATGGGGAACTCTACAGCTGTAGAGATTAGAGAGCGTGAGAAACAGGCTCTGACCTTGGATAAGAATGTTGACACAGGAAACCTTAGTGTCTGCTTTGTGCAGGACAAGTGCTTTGTTGGAGCAGCTTCATGCAAAGATGGATTTGATGACTACTGCAATTGATAATTTTGGTCAAACAGTGACCACTGATATAGAACCTGCTCAACAACTGACCCAGGAATCTGCCCTGACAGGGCAAGTTGTGGAGAAGACAAAGGAGGAGGTTGTTGTTGAACCTCAAGTAATACAAGTTGAGAGAGATGCGGCCCTGCAGGAGCATAAGCTGTCGTTTCTGAGGACTGAATCTGGAGTGAGGCAGACTTGGAGAGACGGAGTCCTGTCGGGACTGGAGATGGCAAGTTGGTCAGATCCTCCTATGCAGGGATGCTCTGACCTTTGGGATTTGGTTTTGGGCCAGGAGGAGATTGGAGTGGTCGAGGCACTCAACTTTGGAGGGGCATTGAAGTATGTTTTGGAATATTTTTTGGATTTTAGTGCTAACCATGGAGATCGACTCCTCAGAGACAAAGGAAGGAAATTAAGAACAAGACCAGCAGAAGACAAAGTAAAGTGCAGGTACAATTATGAAGAAGATCTGCAGAAGGGACATGGAAAAGAGTTAAGAGCCTCGGACATAAGATCACCAGGTTGATGGACTAGATGGAACAGATAGAAAGGACTGACAGAACCCGAGACCAGGAAGAAGATGGCAGAATGGTGGATAAAGATTGGTAGAAAGTTTAAAAATTCATTTAGAGAAATATTGCAAAATGAACGACTGTTAGGAAAATCTTGGAATGAAACTATTAGGCTTTAGTAGAAATGTTATAAGGAGTTATGTATAAATATGTTTTTAAGTTCTAGGGTTTTTATGGTAAGATAAGGCTAAAATAAATTAAGACAACTAAAGGACAGAATACAGTGAAAGATGGAAAGGATTTGCTGAGATAATTAATAATTAGAATACAAAAAAGGGAGGTGTGAGGAGGTCGAGGAAACAAGTTAATGAAGATAAGGGTATGGGAATATTGGATTTGTTTTTAAATTTATTTTTTTGTTCTTGTTTTTGATTTTGGTGTATTGTATGTTTGGTACTTTTTATTTTCTTTTTATTGATTTGTATTGTTTAATCTCTTTTTTCTTTGCTTTTCCTTCTTCTTTTTCTGTAACTTTAAATTCCCAATAAATATCATTAAAAAAAAAAGGAATCCATCTTGCAGCATGGCAGCAACTACACACTGGAACTCCACCTTCATTGTGTTATTTTTAGTGCCTGCTGAAAACTTTTTTGTTTAGGCAAGCCTACTTGTGAAGCTGACCTGTATTTTAATATACATTTTTTTGGGCTGGTTTTATGTATATTTTGAATTTCTTAAGGTCAACTTGCAGGTGTTGCTCCTTATGAGGATATGGGTGCAGCTGCAGCCAAGCCCCTTGCCATCCTTCTGGCCACAGGAGTGTAGCTGTCCAGGGCTGGAGCTGGGGTTTTCTCTTCCTGTCCCTGCAGTCAGAGGTGGGGGCTGGCTTAATACAGCAGAAGAGATGCGGGTGGCACTGTGGTCTAAACCACTGAATCTTTTGACCTTGCCAATTGGAAGGTTGGCAGTCGAATCCCTGCAATGGAGTGAGCTCCTGTTGCTCTGTCCCAGCTTCTGCCAACCTAGCAGTTTGAAAGCATACCAAGTAGATAAATAGGTACTGCCATGGCAGGAAAGTAAACAGCATTCCGTGCTCTCTGGCTTACATTCCCAGCCCCCCTTTTTATTTATAGAAATTTGGAAAATACATAATAATTCAACATTTCAAATTTAATATTCAGTCAGCCAACCTAGGACTTCCCCTCCATCCCTCCATGGTTTCCCCAAATTCCAGCTTTTGCTGCATATTATAATTACTCTTCTTCACACAAAAAACCCCTCCATGATACTTTCCACTGCTGTTCTTACACAAATCCAAGTTGTTTTCAGAGTTTTTAAATAATCCACAAACATTTCCAGTCCTCCTTAAAGTCAGTCTCTTTTTTATCTCTATTTTTGCAAGTCAAACTTGCCAATTCTACATATTCTGTCAGTTTCAGCTGCTATTCTTCTTTAGTAGTTACTGCCTCTTCATGCCATTTTTGTGCCTACAGTATAATGCTTGTGCTGCTGTTGCTGCATAAAAAAATAGATTTACCTGTTTTGTGGGGACATCTGTTCCCGTTATCCCTAATAAAAAGGCTTCTGGTCTTTTTGGGAGGGACACTGTGATGCTTGTGCCTCCAGTGATGAATATAGGAGCACTGCAGACTACGATCTGTTCCTTCAGGGCTTGTGCAAGTCCCATTCGCAACAGGTCATTTAACTCCCAGACCTTGAAAACCTCTATGTCACAGAATCTCCAGAGTATCTGGATTAATGTTCATTTTCTTGGCCCTCATCCAGCTCATTGAAATGACCAGATAGTGGCCCAAGACCTGCATGGCTTCCCTTGGCTCACATGACAGAGGGATATAGCTTGGCACCATCTTGCTTACTCTAGACTCTAGGACATGCCTTGGTGTGAGAGAGGGTGAGTGGCAACACCCAGTTATTGGCCACGTCCACCACTTAGCACACAGCCCCTGAAGGAGCAATGATGGAAACGTTTAGTCACCCCTGCTCTAGAGCAGTTTCATTAAGATCAACAGGGCTTTTCTGGAATAGATGAGCTGTGGGTTGCAATTGTAAATGCAGCTAAGCATTTAACCGAGCAGTCAAGTCACCTCAAGAGCTCACACTTTTGCATGTCAGGTAGAAAACCACAGGCAGCTAGAATGTTGTTACCAAGAGGTAGTTTATTTGTCCTGGCCCTTGAACTTCCTTCAACCACCAGTTGTTAGACTCAGGGCACCATCTACAATTGGCAGCTTCCTTTTGATCATCCATGAATAGCACCTTGGAACACCCATGTGCAGGTGACTGAGTGAGCATGCAGCTATGCAGTGGTGCACATATTTTCATGGATGCGCTCAGTGATGTCATTTAGTTCCTCCTCAAGTTAATCATCTTCAAGCTACTTACTCCTAAGTTAGCATGAATAAGACAGATGCAAAAAGAGCTTTCACGTATATTATCTTATTATGGTATTTGTTGCTGTGCTGCCTGGTTCTATGAATGTTCACTTAGGAGTACTTTTCAGTGGGGCCAGGGGGTCTCATCCCATGTAAGGGTACATAGAATGGCCATTTCAATGCCTTCAGAATGTCCATCTGTGTTGCTTCATGTCCTGGGCATCTAGGATAAAACAGTAGAAAATTCTAAATAAATGGATAAATCTCATTGCATCGATGTAGCATCATGGCTCTTAATTATTTCATTTTTCCTTCAGTTGACTAGTGAGACTAGCCTGCTTACTAAAGCCTCTTGTAAATGTGGAGCTAGTTTTTAAAAAATAACTTCACTTTGTGTGTTAACAAAGAAGCCTGGGCAGAATAATTTATTGGAAGAGTTCCTGCCCCTCAAAGTCCTGCATTTATCACCAGTTTTAAATTTTCCTATTTTTTCTCTCAAACGGAAGCATCACATCAGTCTAAAAAATTCCTTCCAGTAGCACCTTAAAGACCAACTAAGTTAGTTCTTGGTATGAGCTTTCGTGTGCATGCACACTTCTTCAGATACCTGAGCTTTCGTGTGCATGCACACTTCTTCAGATACCTGAGCTTTCGTGTGCATGCACACTTCTTCAGATACCTGAGCTTTCGTGTGCATGCACACGAAAGCTCATACCAAGAACTAACTTAGTTGGTCTTTAAGGTGCTACTGGAATGAATTTTTTTATTTTGGCTATGGCAGACCAACACATCTATCTGCAATCAGTCTAAAAGATGAATTACTGTTTGCACTTAATACTAAGCGCAATGAGTTTATATTTGAAAACCAACTTGTGAGAGCTTAAGTAAACTTCCGAGGAGAGAGCGGGGTGGAATCAGAAACATTATTTTATTAAGAAACAGCCTCTGGCTTCTCTCTCGGTTGGCGGGCGCTGGTGACCTCTGAAAACGATGTATAAAATAGCACATGAGGTCGAGAGAAGAGGCCGAGAGGGGCGTTGGGGCTTCCTAGCGCCGACTATGGGAGAGGATTTGTGCCAAGAAACGCTAACGCTGAATGGCACCTCCTGGCCTTTGCTTCCCGTTGCGGGACCTGCGAGCGAGACTCGTTCTGCCCGTAACGTTGCATTCCTCATCAGTGCTGCTTATTATGTGGCTTGCCGACAAGTCCCAACTCTCCTCAGCTTAATTTCCCTCACACTGTCGCTAGAGATATACTGCACAGTATATCACTAACCTTAAATTAAACTAAATTGAAACGCCCGTTACAAAAATGGCGGAGTCGTGGCCTTCCCTTCGTAGGAGCAGCAACGTTGCAAAGTCAGAAAGCCCTGCCCACAAGAAAGATGGAGGCTCCGCCGCCTCCCCTTCCTCGGAGAAGCAACTACAGTACTACAGGGCAGTATACGAAACTTCCAACCCCTGCCCGGGACAAAAATGGCGGGTTCGCGCTCCCCTCCAGGGACGTAGCGACGCCAGCGCCCTTCTCAAAGATGGACGCCGCCTGCGCGCCGCTGCCCGTTTGCCGAGGCGGCGCCTGAGGAGCCGCGAAGGGCGCCGCGCGGGAGGTCGAGGGAAGGCGGCCGCTTCGGGTGCGTCGGGGGCCGAGAGGCCGGTTTCTCGGGGGCTGGAGGAGGCGAGGCGGGCGCCTCGATGGGGGGCAGGAGCCCGTGGGGCGGGCTAGGGGTCGGGGCGGAGGAAGAGGAGCTTGTCCTGCGGCCGCCGCCGCCGCCTCGTGTTTCCCCGCGGGCCACGTGCCCCGGGGGTTTCGGGCTGAGCAGCGGCCTGCGCCCCCAGCCAGGCCCCGAGGGGCAGCCCCCCCCCTTAACTTCATGCCACGCCAGGCTGGATCTCCAGGAACAGGCTGGGAAGAGATTCAGGAAGGACCAAGTGCTCCAGGCATGGTTGAACTGCGGAACTCACTGCCACAAGATCCAGTGGTGGCCACCGGCTTAGATTGCAACTCTTCCTGCAACTATTTCAAAAATAGACAAACTCTGTGCTCCTCACTGTGGTGCACCCAAGGTCAATTTATGAATTAAGGGCAACCATTCACGTGGAGGGGGGTGGCAGCCATATGCTTTGAATGCAAAAGATCCTCTGTTCAATCCCTGGCATGTCCAGGGAGAGTTGGCCTGGCAAAGAGACCTGCTTCCAGTCAGGGGAGGCCAGGCTTCTTCAACCTCGGCCTCCAGATATTTTTGGGCCTACAACTCGCATGATCCCTAGCTAGCAGGACCAGTGGTCAGGGATGGTGGGAACTGTAGTCTCAAAACATCTGGAGGGCCGAGGTTGAGGAAGGCTGGTGTAGGCAATGCTGGACAGACTGTAAGGCAGCTTCCTGAGGTAGAATGTAAAGGAGTCGGGGTGAAATCTGGGCATTCTGCTGAGATGGGGGCAACTTTGCTGTCTAGCCCTGATAATCTCAATGATGGATGAGAGACGAATGGGAGCACTGGAAGCTGCCTTCTGCTGAATCAGACTGGAGGTCCATCTAGCTCAGATTTTCAGACCCAAGACTCACCTTTTAACTTAGCTGCATTTGGGGATCCCTTTCTGAATTCCTTATATTTGTACAGTGGCACTGCTGCAACCTGGAAGTGGGTCCTGACCCACCAGTTGAAGACCAGTGCACCCGAGCATGGCAGAACTTTGTTTTTTTGACTCCACCAAGGGTCGGTGTTTCTGTGTCTCGCATAGTTTTATGTATGTGGTGCTGCTGTTGTTACATCAGAATGTTTTACTCATGTCACTGCCTGAATGGAGTCTGTGAGATCCCCACTGTGCATCTGCTGCCATGCTCCGGATATGGTCTTTGTATCAACTGGTAGCCCTAATTTAAGAAGCTTTGGTGGCTATATGTTAGAAATGAAAGGCATCAGCTGCACACAACTGGTTTTCCATAGGCTAAAGCAGCCCAAAATCAATGCAGACTAATTTTTTCAGGGGTCACCCACATACTGAAAGCAATACTAGCCCTTGATGGACATGAGAAGTAACTTAAGTTCCAGGAGTATGTATTGTAGTAATGTTTACTGAGGCCTTGACTCATAGATACCAACAGACAGGTCACGAAAGGCTCTAAATCAGGGGTCAGCAAACTTTTTCAGCAGGGGGCCGGTCCACTGTCCCTCAGACCTTGTGGGGGGCCGGACTATATTGGGTGTGTGTGTGAACGAATTCCTGTGCCCCACAAATAACCCAGAGATGCATTTTAAATAAAAGCACACATTCTACTCATGTAAAAACACACTGAATCCCAGACCGTCAACAGGCCTGATTTAGAAGGTGATTGGGCTGGATCTGGCCCCTGGGCCTTAGGTTGCCTACCCTTGCTCTAAATATATAGGATGTGTAGCAGTTCAGGGGTGTTGGTGTTGTTTTGAAGCTATTCTACCTGTACGTCATCACCCCTCACCCCACCTGGAGTCAGGGGATGCTTGGCATTCCCAAATAACATCAGTGCAGAACTTGCACTGATCATCCAGTCATAATTATGGCAGACGGAGGGAAATTGTGAAGATCTTTAATGAGGAAAAAGAGCACTCTGTTTCCATTGCTACTTGCTCATCCATGCATGCGAAGGCACCAAACCAGGAGCATAGAAAACGTAAGTGCTCAAAGCTTGTCAAGTATTTTATCTTTATGCTCATATTCTAGATTGAAGGGCTGAGGTTGACACACAATGATTTCCTTAAGGCCCCTGTAAAACTCATGTCCAGCATCTAAAGCTAAGGAAACTAAAGAGGCCAAGGAAAAAGAAAAAGAAAAGGAAAGAAAACCAGTACAATTTGTACAAACAACACTGACCCAAGGACGTCGATCGTCGGTTCCAGCTGTACTGGTGACACAGAGGGAGCAAGCTGAAATAACAGAGAAGCCCACTGAGGAAGATATGGCAGCAGGTGGGTCAGACACACTATTAAAACAAATATTGGAGCAGTTATCAAGCTTAAACCAGAAGGTGGATGACCAGTCTCTGAAAATAGACAAAGCGACTTCTTCGATACAAAAATTGACTGATCAAGTTTCCCAGCATACGCAAGCAATAGAGAACTTGCAAGGAGCAACAGCGGAAAACCGTGAACTAGCTGGAGAAGCAATTCAAAAAGTGGGAGCCTTACAAAAAGAAGTTGAAGAAATAAAAGGAGAAGTCAAGCCTCTGCACAAACAGGTGGGTGAACAACAAACCTACCTGTCAATGGTGGAATTGAAAAATCGTGAGAACAACATCAAATTGAGAGGCATTCCAGAACTTGAGCAAGGAGACTTGATTGGATATCTGACACAAGAATTTTCAAAGTTCTGGGGCATAACAGAAGATACAGACTTTAAAATTGTCTCGGCATACAGATTGGGAAGACTGGTAAGGAAAGACAGATCCAGGGACTGTTTGATAATTCTAAGATCAAGGGAAGAGAGAGACAAGATCCTAGGCCTCCATTTCAAAAAAGCAATTCAAATACAAGACAAAAGGGTGGAAATTTATAGAGATATCCCAAGACAGCTGTTGGACCTTAGAGCCACCTATACAGAACTAGCAAAATTACTGAGACACAACGCAATTCCCTACAGGTGGGAGTTCCCACAAGGATTATCCTTTACATACAAAGAAAGGAAGGTTAAAATTAGAACACCTGAAGACAACCAAAAGTTCCTTCACGATCACGGTGAAGATCTCCAAAAAGGAGCAGATTGGCTTCCACCTTTACCAACACCAATTCTGCCTGGAAGCGGGCCAACGCCTGCCCCCTCGGGATCGGAGCAAAAGGAAGACACCTCATCTTAAGAACATCTCAACTAGAACAGGATGTCCCTGCAGCTACTTAGTTGGAATATAAATGGCGGGAATTCTCCGGAAAAAAGAAGGAGGATATTTCATATCCTAAAAAAAGAACAATTGGACTTAATATGTCTTCAAGAAACACATGTGACCAGGCTCCACAGGAAAGTATTAATCAATAAAAGAGTAGGCCAAGAATTTATCTCATCAGACAAAGTTAAAAAGAGAGGCGTTGTAATATATGCAAAGGAGAATCTGACACCAAAATTCTTATTCAAAGATGACCATGGAAGAATTCTCGCAATTGAAATTCAAACACAAGGGGAGAAGATTCTGATACTAGGAATTTATGCACCAAATGATGGAAAATCAGAATTTTATAAGAAGCTGCATGAGACACTGCTCGACTACCTGGACTATTCTAATATTATCGTGATGGGAGACATGAATGGGGTGGTCTCAACAAATATGGATAAATCCCAAAATCAAAATTTAACAACAGACGGCAGACTCCCCAAAACGTTTTTTGAAATGACAGACAATATGGACTTGATTGACATCTGGAGGACAAGGAACCCCTTGGGTAAAGAAGGAACCTTCTTTTCTGAGGCCCATTTGTCATGGACACGAATCGACCAAATTTGGATATCTAGAGGGCTGGCACCTAAAACAAGAAAGGTGGAAATCTGCCCAAAAACCTGCTCCGACCATAATGCCTTAAAAATGGAATTGAGACTTATCCCAACCGGATCCTTTAGATGGAGGATGAATGACACCTTGCTAAGAGATCAAGAGATCGTTAAGAAGGCCCAAAAAACTTTAAAGGACTATTTTGAAATAAATTTGAACACTACGGTCGAGAAGAGAACAGTCTGGGACGCAAGTAAAGCTGTAATGAGAGGGTTTCTGATACAACAGAACACAATAAAAAGAAAATTTTGGAATGGAAAAAAGGAAAAAATCTTAGAGAAAATAAGTGAAGGAGAGAAAAAGCTGAGGACCAAACCAAAATCAAAAGAGGTATTAAGAGAAATCAAATTCCACCAAGCACAATATTCGAAATTGATTAATCAAGAAATTGAATGGAAAATTAAACAAATGAAGCAGAGATCGTTTGAATCAGCAAATAAATGTGGAAAATTGTTAGCTTGGCAGTTGAAAAAAAGACAAAAGTTAAATACAGTTACAAATTTAGAGATTCAAGGAAAAATAGTGCAGAAACCAGAAGAAATAAGGAAGTGCTTCCACAGATACTTTAAAGATCTTTATGCACAGGGGCCTCAGCAAGAATCGGAAATAGACCAATTTTTGAGAATAAATGGTCTAACTAAAATAAGTCAAGACCAAAGAGTAATTCTCAACAGTAAAATAACCCAACAGGAAATTGAAGGTGCCATTCGAAATATGCAACTCGGCAAATCTCCAGGCCCGGACGGGCTCACCTCCAAATATTATAAGACTTTGAAGGACTTTTTGATACAACCATTATTGGAGGTTTGCAACCAGATTATGGAGGGGAAGAGGGCACCGGAAACGTGGAAAGAAGCATTCATCACATTGATTCCAAAGTCGGAAATGGAAAAGACCCAGCTTAAGAACTATCGTCCCATCTCACTCCTGAATGTGGATTACAAAATATTTGCAGACATTTTAGCAAATAGATTTAAAAAAGTATTAAATGAAGTAATTCATAAGGACCAAGCAGGTTTTCTCCCTAGCAGACATATGTCGGACAATACCAGGAACATTATTGACATATTGGAGCTTTTGAGAATTAGGAACACAAGGGCCGCATTAATTTTTATTGATGCGGAGAAAGCATTTGACAACATTTCTTGGAGGTTTATGAAGAAAAACCTGAAAGGGATGGGAGTGGGAAGGGGGTTTGAAAATGGAGTAGAAGCAATCTACTCAGAACAAAAAGCCAAACTGATAGTGAACAATGTGGTGTCGGAGGAACTCAAAATTGAAAAAGGGACACGACAGGGGTGCCCCCTGTCTCCTCTGTTATTTATTTCTGTCCTGGAGGTATTGCTGAATATGATCAGAGAGGACCGGTTGGTGCAGGGTATAGTGGTCGGAGCGAAACAATACAAACTGAAAGCTTTCGCAGATGACCTAGTCTTGACATTACAGGAGCCAGAATCTAGCACAAAAAAAGTTCTTGAACTTATCTCGGAGTTTGGTCGGGTGGCGGGATTCAAGCTTAATAAACAAAAAACCAAGGTTTTGGTTAAAAATCTGACACCTACAGAGACAGAGGGGTATCAGAAAGAAACAGAGTTAAGTGTGGTGAAAAAAGTGAAGTACCTGGGGGTATTTTTGTCCACCAAAAATTTAAATTTATTTAAAGATAATTATGAAAAATGCTGGTTGGAAATCAAAAAGGATTTGGATATATGGGCAAGATTGAAACTTACCTTGTCAGGCCGAATCGCAGCTATAAAGATGTGTGTTTTGCCAAAAATGTTATTTTTACTTCAAACCCTACAGGTCGTGGACAGAATGGAATGTTTTGGAAAGTGGCAGAAGGATATATCTAAGTTTGTCTGGCAGGGCAAAAAGCCCCGAATAAAATTTAAAATACTAACTGACTCAAAAGAAAGAGGGGGGTTTGCCCTGCCGGATTTAAGGTTGTACTATGAAGCTGCAGCCTTCTGCTGGTTGAAGGATTGGTTCTTGTTGGAAAACACTGATGTCCTAGACCTGGAAGGGTTTGACAATGTTTATGGTTGGCATGCATACTTGTGGTATGACAAGGCAAAGGTTCATAAATTGTTCAAAAACCATATTGTCAGAAAATCAATATTTGCTGTATGGATGAAGTACAAGGATTTACTAGAAAGTAAAACCCCGAGGTGGTTATCACCAGTGGAAGCCAAAGTTTCCAAAAAAAGGCCCAATATGGAGGCCTACTGGCCAAAATATTGGGAATTAATTGAAAGAGTTGGAGACAACTGGAAGCTCCAAAGCCAAGACAAATTAAAAAATAAGGTGCGAGACTGGCTACATTATGCTCAAATGCAAGAGGTTTTCAAAATGGATAAAAAAGTTGGTTTCCAGGTGGAGAAATCGAAACTAGAGACGGAGTTATTAGAACCCAAAACTAAGGTACTTTCGAGAATGTATAACTTGCTGCTTAAATGGAATACACAGGATGAGACAGTTAAATCGGCTATGATAAAATGGGCACAGGATGTAGGACATAACATTATGTCTGAGGACTGGGAAAGGTTATGGAACACCGGTATGAAATTCACGGCATGTAGTGCCTTGAAAGAGAACATTATGAAAATGGTATACCGGTGGTACATGACCCCAGTCAAGTTGGCTAAAATATACCACCTGTCTGATAATAAGTGTTGGAAATGTAAGGAGGAAGAAGGGACATTCTTTCACCTCTGGTGGACCTGCCCGAAAGTAAAGGCCTTCTGGGAAATGATATACAATGAGTTGAAAAAGGTATTTAAATATACCTTTCTTAAGAAACCAGAGGCCTTTCTGCTGGGCATGGTGGACCGGAAGGTGCCAAAGAAGGACAGAACTCTGTTTATGTATGCGACAACAGCAGCAAGGATTCTTATCGCAAAGTACTGGAAGACACCAGATTTACCCACACTGGAGGACTGGCAGACACAGTTGTTGGACTACATGGAGCTGGCAGAAATGACTGGCAGAATTCGAGATCTGACCGAAGAAACAATAGAGGAGGACTGGAAAAAATTCAAGGATTATTTGCAAAAATATTATAAGTTGTTTGAATGTTAAGATTGTGCATGATTAGGAAACGTCACGCTTCCGCAACCTATTTAAGCAAAGGATAAAATAAGCGTAGATAAAAAAGAAAAGGAAACAAATTTGAAACAATATATTATGTTTATTGTGAAGGTACCAAAAGTAAACTACAAACTTTCGAAATTGGTAACATAATAAAGTCAAAGATACAATAAGTTGTGAAACAAGGTAACAAATTGCTGATCAGGTTAGAACAATGAATGCAATGTTGGGAAGATGTGGGGAGGTCCAAAAGAAAGTAAATTTATGAAACATGATGTGTAACATATTCAATTTTTTTTTTCTTTTTTTATTTTTCTTTATATATAAAAAAAAAATGTTTCTTGTATGTTGCTATGTAAACTAATTTGTGAACCTATGAAAAGGAACGCAATAAAAAATTTTATAAAAAAAAAAAAAAAAAAACTCATGTCCAAGGTTAGATTTGGCATAGGATTTTCAGCTCATATCTTGCACTCTTACCCATTGCACCAGCTCTGTAGTTTGCCAAAGGCTGCTTCTTGAGGGCTTTGGTTGCATTTAACATTCTGTTGCTTCTCCCTTGTTCTCTCAGGTTGCAATTCAGGTTGCCCTTAGAAATGAAACTTTTGTTCAACAGTATGGCATGGTTTGGAAAGTGTCATGGTTTGGAAATAAGAGTTAAGAAGAGCTTTTGTTGACCTTTCCTCTGGCAGGTCATTCAAGATGTCAGAAGGAACCTCAGGTAACGATACTGGGAATCCTGGTGGCAGCATCCGGCCTACGCTTAGTGCTGCACGAGGGTTGATAGGGAGAAGAACCACTGCCCCAATTACCCCAGGCCGGCTGCCCTCCATTCGCTCCAGAGACCTGACTCTTGGTGGAGTTAAAAAGGTAAGTGTTTAATGTTTAAGGAAAAACCCTGTAAGGTACTCCCTTTTCTCTACACACACACACACACACACACACACACACACACACACTTCTAGGATGCAGGTATAAGAGAGAGACTGAAAAATGTTCTTTTCTGATCTGGAATGGAAATTCCCATGTTGTTAAGGGATTAGGGCAGAGGGCTAGCAGTTGGAACCCTTGATTCTAATTCATGGCACAGTGTTCCCTTCTGGCCTTCAGCAAGTTATTGATTCTTACTATGTTTTGTTTCCTTATCTAGGAAGTGGGAGTAATGTGTATCTACCTATTTCAACAGTAGGTTTAATCAGTCCGTAATTTAATGTTGAAATTCCTACCTAATGGAATTTTTAACCTTTCTGGTTGCAGGAAACTCAGAATAAACAATGTGTGGCTTACCCAATAATGTGGTTTACCTCCTCTGAGCCATCAGATTCCAAAGAATGCCAGAGTGCCTTTTGGGCTTCCTATGCAGTCCAATACATGCCTACTGCGAAGTAAGACCAATTAAGTTCAGTAAGGTCCAGATAAGTGTGTATAGGCTTGCAGCTGTAGTGGATGATTAGCACAGTCTGACACAATACAACTTGTGTTCTTAAATATACTGAAGTAGTTTGATAAGAAGAGGTTATACATACTACATCATGATCCTTGCTGTACTGTTGTTTTAAATAAAAATATTTTTGTTTTGTTTCTACAAAATATTATACAGGTGGTTTTTATGTATAGGAGGTTAAATCATATTAACAGGTCATCATCACTGTTGGAAAATGTGACTCAGATTTAAAGCAGTGGTTTTCAAACCATGTTTCAGGAACCCTGCAGTTCCTTGGGAACTTATCAGGGAAAAATAGTTTATTGAAAAAACATTTTACCCACCATGATCAGTTTGCCATAAGTTGCAAGGGAATATTGAGCGTATTCTAAAGTGCACATTTACTTTGGAAAGAGTGGTGTGAGGTCTGGTTTGCCAGGCAGGGCCTATTATCAACCAACTGTGCATGTTAGAACATGCCTCAGACTCTTCTACAGCATGCATGGCTTCTGTGGCAGATGACTTAATGTGGAATTTTCTCTGAAGGTGAAAAGTTTGAAAACCTCAGGGTTGAAACCAGAAGTGCGCTTCCAGCAAACTCTAAAACTTGTGGGTTATCTGAAAGATCTAGCTCAGTTCAATCTGGAATTGATAGTGGATGTATTGACAAAAAAAAGGAAAAGAGATTTACATATTGCCAACTAAAACATAACCATTAAGGCAAGTTGGAAGGCCATTATGATGGTTAAAATGACCTATTTGGCAAGAGTTTTATGAGGGAATTGTATGTACTGTACTAATAGCTTCCATATGAAAGGAATTTGGTTTGATTACTGGAACTGATTTATTGCATACCAAGATGTTTTGTTAAGATTAATAACTTTGTCGTTTCTCTCTCTTGATTTGAATGTAATGAAAAGGAGGAGTGTCAGGTCATGGCTGGTGCAGTAATTCCTGTATTCACTTACAGCACTCATTGCACTCCAGAAAATTTTCTGGAAATGTGCATAGGATAATTTGCATCAGGAAAAAAAAATCAGTTTGCATTTTCAGATGCCCAAGAGAGTGATCTAATTTAGCATGCTTGTTTTACTTTTATTTAGTAAACAAATCTAAAAACTTTGAAACTGTCAAGCATGCCTAATAATTGTACTGCAATTGGCAATACAATTTATTGTTACTAATGATCTTATGAAATGGAAAAATGTCCACAGAAAAATAAAGCACTGGAAAATTTTCCACTCATTGGTCCTGGAGTGTGAAAGACAAGTTGCTTTTTAAACCTCCTAGGAAGTTGTATAGCAGCCTTCCCAAATCTGTGGTTTGGACTACAAATTCCATCAGTCCAGCTATGTATTTTCTGAGCTTGAAATGCTGTCCAACTAGTTCCATATTGCTTCTCAGCACACCTTACTATTCCTGTTGGTACTGTTTTTCTGGGAGGTTAGTTAGATATTTTGGTCCTTCTGTGTAGGGTGGTGTTCAAATGACAAACCTACATGGAACACCTGTTGGGCTGTGATAAACCAAGGAAAGGGTGCCAAGCAAGGTGGGAAGAAGATTATCTAGGAGCCAAATATTTGGAGTGCCTTTGCAGAACGTAAGACTTAATTAGCACACCTGCCCAGGAAGCTGGCAGATACCTGAGTGTCTTATTATAGTTCATGCTGTACTCAAGCCTTTCTTCTGAGAGCCACAACACCAGTGCTGGTCCCCATGATATGCAGGACATCATGCTTGCTTGACTACTGTTGCAGACACTCACTGCTGTTCCCATCTTGCAGATGAAGAGAACTGAGCACATAAGAGGGTGACTGGTCAATGGCTATATAGTGATTAATTCTCCCATTTGGCCCTTGGACTACAGTACACTGTATGTCAGTACCTCCTGAGGTATAACACCATGATCAATATTCACCTCTAACTAAGGTGTAAATCCTTGGTCAGGAAAAATCCCAGACACTGCAGCAGAGTATTCCTGATAAGTATTCTCTTTTTTATATGCCTGGTGTCTTTGTCTATGGAGTTTTCTTGGCAGGGATACTGGAGTGGCTTTCCAGTTCCTGCTCCAGGTGGATCACGTTTAGTCAAAACTCTCCACTATGACCTGTCCATCTTGGGTGGCCCTGCACAGCATAGCTCATAGCTTCTCTGAGTTATTCAAGCCCCTTCACCACGACAAGGCAGTGAGACATCACCTTGCCAACAAAGGTCTGTATAGTTAAAGCTATGGTTTTCCCAGTAGTGATGTATGGAAGTGAGAGCTGGACCATAAAGAAAGCTGATCGCCAAATAATTGATGCTTTTGAATTATGGTGCTGGAGGAGACTCTTGAGAGTCCCATGGACTGCAAGAAGTCCAAACTATCCATTCTGAAGGAAATCAGCCCTGAGTGCTCACTGGAAGGACAGATCCTGAAGCTGAGGCTCCAATGCTTTGGTCACCTCATGAGAAGAGAAGACTCCCTGGAAAAGACCCTGATGTTGGGAAAGATGGAGGGCAAAAGGGGAAGGGGACGACAGAGGACGAGATGGTTGGACAGTGTTCTCAAAGCTACCAGCATGAGTTTGACCAAACTGCGAGAGGCAGTGGAAGACAGAAGTGCCTGGTGTGCTCTGGTCTAGGGGGTCAAGAAGAGTCGGACATGACTAAACAACAACAACAATTCTCTTTTTTATTATTATTTGTTTTCCAAATTATTACAAATCCATCCAAATTACTTTAATTTTATATAATTTATTAAAATCAGGTTTCCCACTCCTGTTGCAGACATATGTCCATCTCTTCCTCCTGTTTCCACATCTTCTCATCTTTTATTTCCATTTCATCTATTACTTGTTGTTGTCCATTCTTGCAGCAAGCCATATTTTCCTCCTCACAGGCAGCACCTCTGTCATCTCTTATAAATATAAAATCTATTTAACGTGTGCAGTCCTGCATAATCTTCATGTTGTCTCAGACCTAGTGTGCTGGGAGAGTTGAATATTGTCTGTCCATTCTTTGCTGCACAATCAATCTAAGGTCCCAGGGTGCAATGTTTACAAGACCATGTTCCCACTTCCGCTGTTGACCACTTAGACACAGGCTGTGGCTATAAATAACTTGCAGAGAACAAAGCAACTCTTACAATTAAAATTCCACTCTGGAGTTCTTCCTCAGCGGACAGTTACAGACAAAACCTTTTTTCCAAGTACAGGCGTTTATCAGATCTATGCAGCAGCTGCTCAGTCTTCTTACTCAGCATTTTTGCAGGGGAGGACAAGAGAGAAAAGAGACCATTTGAAAGCCATAAAAAAGCATAAAGCGCCTTGTCCTCCCTTTCTAGCTGTTGTGAGGAATTTCAAACTTTAGAAAAAACATTCAAATACCTTCAAAGAACCAGACCCCTTTCGGCAGCTGATTGATTGCAACCTGTTATCATGTGTTGTTTCAGGAGCGCCTCTTGATTAAACGCCAATATTCCAAATTAATGAGGAACCAGTCACAAACAATGCCAGGGGTGGAGGCTTGTCCATGGCAGGGACACACTCCCAGGTTGCACCCGTTCTGCCATTCAAATTGGCAGGCACGGGCTTAAGTGGCACAGCGGGATGCAGTGAACTCCCCAGAACCCACTGGGGGGCATTGCCAGGAATTTCACCTCATAAATCCTGGCTTTCCCCTGTCTGAACCTCCCCACAGCCCCGGAGGGCAGAGGAGAGCTAGCACCATGAATCGTGACATCAGCAAGAACCCCTCTGATGCGTATTCTCATGCTTTTATCTTTCTCCTTCCCTTTACTCCCCCCCCCCCGCCCTGCTTTGGAGACAGATACGCTGCACAGCTATACCATACTCCAGGGCAGTGGCAGAAGAAGGCAGGTGCGGGGGGTGCGGTGCACCCTGGGTGTCAGCCATGAGGGTGGGTGACATCGCCGTGCCACCCCCAAACCCACCCCACACTTGCTGCGCGGGCTGTACCCCGCTAGGGACAATGCTGTCATGGGCAGCTAGCGGCGCGCCACCCGGGTGCTCGCTGCGCAGGTGGCAGGCGACTAGGGACGCTCACTGCGCGGGCGGCTAGCCCCACCCTCGCGCCACTCCAGGTGCTGGGGCAGCTAGCTCCGCCCCTGCTCCAAGGATGGGGAACCTGTGACCCTCCAAACGTTTTTGGCCTTCTGTCAGTCCCAGCCAGCATGGCTAGTGGTCAGGGATGACGGGCATTGGGAGTCCATCAGCACAAGGTCCCCATCCCTGTCATAGTCCTAGCTCTCTGCCTTCCATCAGTGTGGCATATTTGCTTTTCATGATCATCTGGTACAGTATTTTGTTTCCAAATGCATGGGCACAACAAACTTTATTTTTCCTCTGCTGCATCTGGTATTTGTAAAGGTTCTATTTATCACAACCAATAACCATTACTTAGCCTTATGCTCCATGAATTTGTGGAATCTTGTTTTAAAGACAAGTAGGTTAGTCAGTGCTCGTTAGCAGCATCCTACCTATATACCTGTCATCAGTTCTGTAGGGCCCAATAGGACTTAGCTGCTGATTTGCTTATAGTATGTCTCAAATTCCCCCCTGGTGGGCCTGGCAGACCACTTTGGAAACCTGTTCTTTGGTACAGAGCCCATGTGGTCCGAGTGCTGGTCAACTAAGTCTTATTCAAGGGAGGCCTATTGAAATTAATGGACCTAACTTAGCCTTGTTCATTAATTGTAGTGGTTCTACTCTGAGTAAAACTTAGCTGAATTCCACCCGAGTTCAGATCCCTTTGAATTTGATGGGTGGTTTACAAACCTCCATTTTGTAGTAGTAGGAAAAACAGAGCTGCTGCTCTGCTTTTTTACAATCACAATTCAACAGCTAGACAACCATAAATCTCTTTCAAAATCTGAATCCTTTTTCCTGTATACATTACATACAGTTATAGATCTCTGTTGTCTGCAAAGTTTATTCTGTTTTTGCTAGCTATGGGAATAAGGGGAGCAAAGAGCTACGAGGAGCGCTAAGGACCTCATGGCTGGAATCCTGCTCAGCCCTCCTGACTTGAGAGACTGGTTTTAATCCCACCCCACCCCCTGTTTCAAATTACATTTTTTTGGTAGCAATAACAGTTAGGAACCATACTTGAAAGGGAGAACTGTTCAAATTCCAGACTTGGATGATGTGTGGCGGGGGGGGGGGGGAGGCGACGGAATATGGGCTGGGCATAACCTTGACAGATAATCATGGAAGAATAGATCAGAGGTGGCAGAGTATAAAGAAGATAATTGAGGGTCTGGACTGGAAGTGTTGTAATTGGATTGTACTAGACATCATAGAATCATAGAGTTGGAATAGACCACAAGGGCCATCGAGTCCAACCCCCTGCTAAGCAGGAAACACCATCAGAGCACTCCTGACATATGGTTGTCAAGCCTCTGCTTAAAGACCTCCAAAGAAGGAGACTCCACCACACTCCTTGGCAGCAAATTCCACTGTCGAACACTCTTACTGTCAGGAAGTTCTTCCTAATGTTTAGGTGGAATCTTCTTTCTTGTAGTTTGGATCCATTGCTCCGTGTCCGCTTCTCTGGAGCAGCAGAAAGCAACCTTTCTCCCTCCTCTATATGACATCCTTTTATATATTTGAACATGGCTATCATATCACCCCTTAACCTCCTCTTCTCCAGGCTAAACATGCCCAGCTCCCTTAGCCGTTCCTCATAAGGCATCGTTTCCAGGCCTTTGACCATTTTGGTTGCCCTCCTCTGGACACGTTCCAGTTTGTCAGTGTCCTTCTTGAACTGTGGTGCCCAGAACTGGACACAGTACTCCAGGTGAGGTCTGACCAGAGCAGAATACAGTGGCACTATTACTTCCCTTGATCTAGATGCTATACTCCTATTGATGCAGCCCAGAATTGCATTGGCTTTTTTAGCTGTCGCGTCACACTGTTGGCTCATGTCAAGTTTGTGGTCAACCAAGACTCCTAGATCCTTTTCACATGTACTGCTCTCAAGCCAGGTGTCACCCATCTTGTATTGGTGCCTCTCATTTTTTTTGCCCAAGTGCAATACTTTACATTTCTCCCTGTTAAAGTTCATCTTGTTTGTTTTGGCCCAGTTCTCTAATCTGTCAAGGTCGTTTTGAAGTGTGATCCTGTCCTCTGGGGTGTTAGCCACCCCTCCCAGTTTGGTGTCATCTGCAAATTTGATCAGGATGCCCTTGAGTCCATCATCCAAGTCGTTGATAAAGATGTTGAATAAGACCGGGCCCAAGACAGAACCCTGTGGCACCCCACTAGTCACTCTTCTCCAGGATGAAGAGGAACCATTGATGAGCACCCTTTGGGTTCGGTCAGTCAGCCAGTTACAAATCCACTGAGTGGTAGCATAGTCAAGACCGCATTTTACCAGCTTCTTTACAAGAATATCATGGGGCACCTTGTCAAATGCCTTGCTGAAATCAAGGTAGGCTACATCCACTGCGTTCCCTTCATCTACCAGGCTTGTAATTCTGTCAAAAAACGAGATCAGGTTAGTCTGACATGACTTATTTTTCAGAAATCCATGCTGACTATTGGTGATCACAGCATTCCTTTCTAGGTGCTCACAGACTGTTTGCTTAATGATCTGCTCCAGAATCTTCCCTGGTATTGATGTCAGACTGACTGGGCGGTAATTATTTGGGTCCTCTCTTTTCCCCTTTTTGAAAATAGGGACAACATTTGCCCTCCTCCAGTCTGCCGGGACTTCACCTGTTCTCCAGGAATTCTCAAAGATGACTGCCAGTGGTACTGAGATCACATCTGCCAGTTCTTTTAATACTCTTGGATGCAGTTCATCTGGCCCTGGAGACTTGAATACATCTAAACTAGCCAAGTATTCTTGTACTATCTCCTTAGTTATTCTGGGCTGTGTTTCCTCTGCTGAATCATTTGCACCAAATTCTTCAGGTCGGGCATTGTTTTCTTTATCGGAGAAGACTGAGGCAAAGAAGGCATTGAGGAGTTCAGCCCTTTCTGTGTCTCCTGTTTGCATTTCACCATCTTCTCCTCTGAGTGACCCCACTGTTTCTTTGTTCTTCCTTTTGCTACGGACATACCCATAAAAGCCTTTTTTGTTACTTTTAACCTCTCTAGCAAGCCTGAGTTCATTCCGTGCTTTAGCTTTTCTGACTTTATGTCTACGTGTGCTGGCTATTTGTTTGAATTCCTCTTTGGTGGTTTCCCCCCTTTTCCATTTTTTGTACACATCCTTTTTTAATCTTAACTCAGTTAAAAGTTCTTTAGATAGCCACCCTGGCTTCTTTAGGCACCTTCCATGTTTCCGTCTCATTGGTATTGCCTGACGTTGTGCTTTTACTATCTCCCTCTTAACAAACTCCCAGCCATCATGAACTCCCTTTCCTTTGGCGGTGGTATCACTTTCTCAGGCTCAACAGAACCCAAAGGTGTAGGTACAGAACCTAGTGGTCCAGGTCCTAAGGCTCTTCACCTTCAATCCCTTTCTGAAGGTCTTCTCCGTAGTCACTCAAAAAATTTTCCTTGTCTTCAGCTGTTTTGATTTTAACTTTCTTCCCCCTAAACGTAAAGTATAGTCCCTGGGGGAACTCCCATCTAAAGATGATTCCGTTACTTCTCAGTAGTTTCACCAAGTCTCCGTAGTTAGATCTAAGTTCCAATAAGTGTTTCGGGATGTCCTTGTAGATTTCCACTTTAAGATCCTGAATTTCAAGGGTCTTTTGAAAATGTGCACTCAGTATCTTATCTCTTTCTGCCTTAGTCCTGAGGGAGATCAGGCAGTCTCTAGACTTAACCTTCGTCCCTCCCTTTCCAAGTCTGAATGCACTTACAATTTTAAAATCTTTATCTTCTTCCAAAGACCAAAATTCTGCAAATTCTTTTGTCAAATATTCGATTAAATCTCCCTTTTCAAGTTCTGGAACTGACCTCAATCTCAAATTATTTTCCTTACTTTTTAGTTCTACCATAGACAGATATGCCTGGTGTTCACCAATCTGTTTACGCATGGGTTTTATTTCCTCTTGCACGGCCTCTGCTTTCTGTTTAGCCTCCTCAGCTATTTTACGATTCTCTGTGGTAGATTCCAGCAGTTTCCCAATAGCTTGTGCATTTAAACTCACTTGTTGAGTCAAGTTGTTAACACTAGCCGTGTTTTGATCAATCTTAGATGATTGTTCAGTCACTTGCTTACTCAGGCCATCCAATTTTGCAAAGATTTTATCTAATACTGAAGTAAAGTCCCCTCCTGTGGCCATTCCTTCCAGCCTAACTTGCTCTGGCTCTTCCTCTTGTGCCACAGAGACAATAGGAACAGATGATCTTCACAGCTGTGAAGTTATAGTAGTTTGTTGTGTTTTGGCTTTGCCTGATCTTGTTTTCCCACTCAACCCACTTCTGTCTATGCGTCAAGGTCAGTCTCACGGTTTGTAATTCCCATGGGAATCCACAAGTCCAAAGATGGGGGGAAAAAACCAGTGATTGCAGATTTTCAATGGTCCTCTAGAGGGAGATTAAGTATGTCTTAAAGTAGAGAGGTTGCAATTTTTCCAAATTACTCAAAATCCCTTAAGCATTAATAACAATATCAAACAGCATCAAAGTCCCGAAGTTCTTCCAGATCTTTTCACCTTTGCAGAGTTAATCCTAAAGTACTTACAGTGTCTCTAGAAAGTGCAAGTTCAATGTAGCAGTTCAATGTAACCGTCCAATGTAGCAGCTCAATGTAACAATTCCAACAGCCTAGCAGTTCTAATAGTCTGGCAGCCCGATTGCCGGGATTTCTCAGTGCTTTTTATAAATCCACAAAAGAAGAGGTTAAAAAAATAATAATCCACCAATAAAAAAGTAAAATCCACAAGTAACAAGGTGCAATTCAGATTTTCATCCTACACCTCAATTTAGTTGATGCTCGGATTAGTTCCTTCTAAAGTCGCGATTTCAAAGGCATTAGAGAGTTTGACGTCCTTGCTTTAAATCTTTAAACAGAGCCGGGAGACGGACTTCCTGGTTGCGTCTCCCGCTTCAGTGCCAAATTTTAAGTCAATTTAGTCCTGAATTCAATAAACTTCACCTACTCACGGGAAGTTGTTTTAAGCCGAATAGTCCCAGGAAAAGAGGTCAGCGCTCACCGACAGCAGCTTTGCGGCTTCACTCCACAGAAAGAGCGATCGACTCACAGCACCACGCCAGCCCTTTCACGCTCCAGAGCCCCTTACGAGGTCCCTTCAACGTTTCGAGGGGCGCTGATGGTGCCCGCCGAGTCCCACGGCCACAGGCTATCGCTGCCTGTGGATTTCCAACCTGGGTCTCCGCTTCGCCATAGCGGACGACCCGTTTCTGCGGAGCATCCCCTTTACAAATGGAAGGAGACCACCATTGCCGTTCGCGCCGCCCCCGGAAGCTCATGAACTCCCTTTCCTTTTAGTATTACTGTCCATGGGATCTCACCCAGCACTTCCCTAAGTTTTATGAAGTCGGCTTTCTTAAAGTCAAGAAATTGAGTCCTAGCATGCTTGGCTGCTCCTTTCCGCTGTATAGTAAACTTCAGAAGAGCATGATCACTCGCGCCTAATGATCCTTCCACTTCTACCCCACTAACCAGGTCATCAACATTGGTTAGGACCAGATCTAAAATGGCTGTTCCTCTTGTTGCTTCTCCCACTTTCTGGACAATGAAGTTGTCTGCAAGGCCAGTGAGGAATTTGTTTGACCTTACGCTCTTGGCTGAGTTTGACATCCAACAAATATCCGGGTAATTGAAGTCCCCCATTACTACTATCTCCCTTCCTTTTGCATGCTTGGCCATCTGTTCCAGGAAGGCATCATCTATGTCCTCCGTTTGGCTTGGGGATCTATAGTAAACTCCCACAATGAGGTCTCTGTTATTCTTCTCTCCCTTAATTTTGACCCAAATGCTCTCACTTTGGCTTTGAGGTTCTAAATCTTGGATCTCTTCACAGGTATACACATCGTTTGGTGGAAGCATAATGGTCCTGCTGTTTAGATGGAGCTAAATTATCCTGCTATATATATGAAACTAGGTATCTTTTGTAAGCCACCTTGGGAGGATTTTCCCCTCAAAGGTGGCATACAATGATGGTACTTTAAATATGTAATAAATGGATTTGCTTCTGCAAAGAGAAAACAATCCAAGACTTCCAGGATTGCAAATACTGTACAGGCAAATACTGTAACATGTGGGGGTTATGTTCTGGGGGCCCTATGTGCATAAGTGAAATCACATAAAGTGGGTAGCAGCCTCCCAACGCCTGTTTTTTCCTGCTTTCCAGCAATCTCTCCACACAACTCTCTCTCCAACCAGAGCTGAAGCTCTGAGGCTGGCTGGAGGATGTGTGGAAAAGCAGTGGCGGCAGCTGTTGCGCTGCCCCGCATGTCAGCTTTGGCTGAGCAGCCCAAACAAAGCCCCACTGAGCCTCCGGTCTCTTTGGGACTTTCTTGGCCCTCACTAACGTCCTCTTTGGGCTCCAGAGAGGGACTCCTTGCGAGTCACAAGGACTCTCCAGCCCTCCCCTGCCATGATTCTATTTATTTATTTAATTTATCTTCCAGCACCACGCATATATGCCGTCACACACAAGTAGAACGCACATAAGTTGAGGGGATGCCTGTACAAAACGCCTCCGTTTTGGAACGTTTCAGCTCCCAAATGCCCAAAACCTGGAAGTAAGTGTTCCAGTTTTTGAACGTTTTTCGGAAGCCAAATGCCCAACGCAGCTTCCACTTGAGTGCAGGAAGCTCCTGCAGCCAATCGGAGGCCGCGCCTTGGTTGTCGAACAATTTGGAAGCCGAAGGGGCTTCCAGAATGGATTACATTCAACAACCGAGGTTTGCCTGTGTTGTAGCTTTTCTTTGCTTGAATAGAATTGTGGAATATGTACAACCACAATTGTAGTGAGCTGCACTTTGCAGAACTGCTTGGAAATGGTGAAGTGTCTTGCTTCTTAAAAGTGCTATAGAAAATGAGTAATCCTAAAGGTAAGGTTACTCTGTGCTGAGGAAATGGAGTGACACAAAGTTACAATAATGGGCAATTTTCCATACTTGCTTCTGAACTTAATACTAAGGTGTTTGCAGATTTTGGAAATTCCTTTTGGACAGAGAAAAGGAACATCTCAGTAATAGGCACTCAAGGTAGGAGGAAATGGAAAACATTGTCAGAAACCAGAGAGGGCCTAGTAGCCATGCAGACCAGGAAACTGTCGCCCTCTCTGCATCTTGGAGCTTTTGAAAAGGCACATTATTTCCCTTTTTTCGAGATATAAATTTTGCAGCTTTGAAGTCTAGAAACTTGTCTTCCCTTCACACATACACAATTTTGAGACTCCTAAGTATATTTTGAGACCAGATTTTGCAACACTGTTTTCTGTGAGAAATTTCACACACTGTGTTTTGCAAACTGAAGTACCATATACACCTGAGCTGATGACTTGCTTACCTTTTTACTTTTACTTTTTACAGAAAACCTTTGCTCCCAACATAATTAGCAGGAAAATCAAAGAAGAGTAAGTAGCTTTCTCATGCTATGTTGTCTGTGAAGTGTGACTATAGAGGTTGTAAATCCAGATCTGGGGGAAATAAGGATTGTACCCAAAGTAGGGTTAAGTGACTTGCTCCCTCAGCACAAGGGTTATGCTTGTGCAATAGAACTCCCCCCCCCACCTCAGATGCACCCTCAATCTGTTCTGGGGGTTCCTCCAAACCTCTGGAGCAGATGTGGAGAGAGCACTTGCAGAAGGTTGAGTGGAGTAAAAGTTCCATTGCAAAAGTGTAAAGCCTTGTGCTAACAGAACAAGTGCATTGGATGCCACCCTAACATAATAATTTAGTGCAAATGTGTAGTTTTCCTAGCTCCTATCTGCAGTGTATCCTATGAGCCATATTTACAGGTGGGGGTCTGTTAAAGAGCTTGGCACATGTGAAAATGGTCTTAGAGTAGCTGTCTCTGACATATTTCCACATGCAGGAATTTGTTACATTGAATTTATTTATTTGTATTTAACAATTTGTATACTGTTTAATCGCAAAAACCTTGTAAGTGATTCAACCATGGGTTTTCCCCCATCTTCAGTATGAAAAGCTATATTGTGCGCTGTTTCTGCACATTTGACTTGGCTCCTATTCACACACTGAGGCATCAGACGCTCCTGTAGCTACTGGTGAGAAATGGCAGGAGTCTTCTGGATATATTGAAGCACATAACAAGGGCAGGCTACTTTTACTTTCTTGTGATTTTGTTTGGTCTGCTTTTTCATAGGCCAAAAGAGGAAATTAACATCAAGAAAGAGAAGAAGGAGCGTGATCGAGACCGGCAGAGAGATGGTCATGGACGAGGCAGAGGGAGGCCAGAGGTCATCCAGTCTCATTCCATCTTTGAGCAAGGTCCAGCAGAAATGATGAAGAAAAAAGGTATGTGGAAGATTAATGTGAACACACCTCTGTGGCCCAGCATCTAGCATTTGGGCTTGAACCTGAGACACTTATTTCCAAGTCCTTCCTCATCTCCGGACTCCCAGGGATAGCTTTGGCCAAGTCACTGCCTCTCGGTATGAATTATCCCAGTCAGTAAAACAGGAATATTTCTTATCTACCTCACAAAGATGTTATGAGTAAACTGTCACAAAGTACTCTGTGTACATTAAATAGTGTTTCCATAGAAATTAAGAACAGTGCTCAGAAATACCAGCAAGAGTTGATACCGTTGGTTTCTGGTTTCTGTTGTTTCATATCCTCTTGAGAGTGATATAAAATATTTAAACTGGCTGCTGTGGAAAATAAAGCAAAAGCTGAAGCCATGTTGGCAGTGAGCAGGCACACATTGCTGTTGACCACACGGCAAAGAGGGTGCTTGATTTAAATGCATGTGAACTGGACATGCAGCAAAACCATTGGCCCACGTCTTTGTCACACATCAGTCATGGTGGATGTTATCTTGGTGAACTTGAAAGGTTATATAAGCTGTCCTTTTGGGCAGAAATTATTTCCATCTAGCTGCCACAGAGAAGGGAAATGGGCCTATTCTGCCTACTCTACTGAGAGACCAGATCCATCAGGCCTTCCCTCCCACAACTGTCACCTGAGAGCAACCATTTGGTCAGAGGGAAACACAGGAAGCAGGACCCCTCAATCATCCCTGCTGAGAGGCCAACTCTGTTGGTCTTTTTCTTTTCCTGGTGGGCTTCTTTTCATCATAAGTATTGCTGGTTAACTTTAAGAATTGGTTCCTCAATTTGTCCCGTTTCCCCCCCCCCCCCAAAAAAAATCTCATTTTCCTTTGTGTGGTTTTTTTATTTTGTAAGCCTGCAGGCAGGGGCCTTATTGTTTTTAGTTTTAGCCTTTTCATCTGAAGTGGAGTGGGAGGTCAAAATGCTTTAAAAAAATAATGAAGTTCAAAACCTTCACACCTAAAGCTCATCTTTAAGCCTAACTTGCACCATGAGACCCAGCTCTGTTTTTTTTTTTACTGTACTGTATATGTTCCATCTTTCTCCACCACCACCTGGGTGTCTAGATGCAGGGAACTCGGGGTTCTTGAGTATTTCAATAGCTGTATAGAGGAGTTCATTTTGGAAAGTGGTGGCCAAGGTAAGCAAAACTGTTTGAACTGTGTTTCTTGCTCTGAACATGCCTTTCTATCTTTTTTCGTCCTAGCCCTCTGTTCTTGTCTTTTCTCTCTGCTTGTACAACTGAAGGCATAGCGGCATAGCAGTCGACTTCACCACACAGGTTGCTCTCAATTGTGGAAGTTCAAGCTTCAAGGCACTGTAATAGCCGAGTTACCACTTGCCATTCGAGATGTGTTCTGCTTACAGCCATGCCATTCTCTCTTTCGGCACAGGCACCTGGGATAAGACTGTGGATATGTCTGACTTTGGCCCATCCCACATCATCAACATAAAGAAAGAGAAAAGGGAGACAGATGAGGAAACCAAGCAGATCCTTCGCATGCTGGAGAAGGATGATGTGAGTTAGATGGTGGCTGCATTTTGGGACAGCCATGTCTATGCTGAATCTTTTAAGAACAAAAAATGGCATGTAGCCCATAATCTATGTCCCAGTTATAGATGCTGTGGTCTTTCCCATTTTGAGGCAGGGAACCTTGGAACCATCTTTGACACACTCTTTCTCCTACCTCTCCTTTTGGGAAAGGACTGCAGCTTCACGGGAGGGCTATAGCTCATTGGTAGACCTTTCATGCTGAAGGTCCCAGGCTCAGTCCCAGGTTCAGATTCCCACCTGAAACCCTGGCATAATACTGCATGGATAATACTGTGCTACTTGGTACCAGGAGCTCCCTATGTTCCCCTCTAACCTCCTTACCCCATTTCATTTTTTTAAAAATTCCACTCACAGTTGGCTTCCTTTTGTGTGTATCCCTTTTTGAGAGCTTTGTTGGAGCTCTTAGAGAGGGTTGTTTAGGAAGCTTGTGATAATGAGACCCCCGTGCCAGTATTGTTTAGCCCTGTTTTGCTGTGAGGTTTGTTTGTTTTATAGTGTGTATGTGCAACAGGTTCACTTTTAAATAAATGTTTTGTTCTCTAAAACTAATTTCTCTACACAATTATGTGTCAGTTGTTGATGAAATATTAAGAAAAATCAGAAGCTCAGCAAGCCTGTTTACTGTACAACAGGGTGTGGGTATGTATGTTTTCATGTGTCCCCATCCATATTAATATAAATATCTCCTCTCTATTTATTTATTTATTTATTTATCTGTCTGTCTGTCTGTTTGTCTGTAGGTATGGGTGTCTGGCTACACACCCATACACCCCACCACCAAGAACAGCTCCCTCAACATTCAGTATTTAATTCATTTTTTCTCTCCTGTTCCTTTGGTGCCAGTTCCTTGATGACCCAGGCTTGAAAAATGACATCCGGAACAAGCCAGTTCAGCTTCCTCTGGCCCACTCAGGCTGGCTTTTCAAGGAGGAGGATCAAGAGGATGTCAAGCCTTTGAGCTCCAGTGCCAGGGAGGAGGACATGGAAGTAGACACATCTTCAGTGAGAGGTAGATGGTTCAAATGGATCGGCTGTGTCCCTCTGGGGATTATACCACTGGGTGTCACTACTACAGTCTTGTGGTGTCCTCTCGGACAACAAAGACATAAATCTGAAAAGTCACAAATTTGCTTAATTTAATTATCATCTGTCAAGGGAGAGCTTGCCTTTGAGTTCCAGGTTCTGGGAGGGCAAACTGTGGTGGATGGCTGTTGCTGTTTTGCCCTGCATGTAGAGTTTGTGAAGACGCTTGAACTCAGGACAAAAGGGAGCACTTGGCAAACCCTCGTGATCAACTCCTGCCCTGAAACCTATGTCTCCACTGTGGAATGACGTGTGCATCCAGAATTGGACTCAGTGTTAAAACTATGTTTATGGAAGACAATCTTACTCGACTATGAGTGATCGCCAAAGAAAGAAAGATAGTCCAGGAGAACCTAGGGAGTGTTTTTTTCAAATTGCAAATTGTGGACAAAATGGACTGTTTCAAGAAGTGGCAGAAAGATATTTCTAAATTTGTCTGGCAGGGCAAGAAGCCTAGAATAAAATTTAAAATACTAACAGATGCAAAGGAAAGAGATGGATTTGCCCTGCCAGACTTTAAACTTTACTATGAATCAGCAGCTTTTTGCTGGTTGAAAGAATGGTTGCTTCTTGAAAACACTGACATTTTGGATTTAGAAGGTTTTAACAATGTATTTGGATGGCATGCATATCTGTGGTATGATAAGGTCAAAGTACATAAAGCATTTAAAAATGACATTGTCAGGAAAGCATTGTTTAATGTCTGGATAAGATACAAGGACTTATTGGAAAATAAAACTCCAAGGTGGTTGTCACCGATGGAAGCAAAAGCTTGGAAAAAGCTCAATATGGAGGTCAAATGGCCGAAATACTGGGAAATTTTGGAACAAGACGGAGATAGATTGAAATTGCAGAGTTGTGAGAAATTAAAAAACAAAGTGCGAGACTGGCTTCATTATTATCAGATAATGGAGACATATAATTTGGATAAGAAAATTGGTTTCCAGGTGGAAAAATCAAAATTAGAAACAGAACTGTTAGAACCTAAAACTAAGATTTTGTCAAAAATGTATAACTTGCTGTTGAAATGGAATACTCAGGATGAAACGGTGAAATCTGCTATGATTAAATGGGCACAAGATGTTGGACATAACATAATGATGGCTGACTGGGAACAGTTATGGACCACAGGTATGAAGTTTACGGCATGTAATGCCTTAAGAGAGAACAACTGACACATAATTGTGTAGAGAAATTAGTTTTAGAGAACAAAACATTTATTTAAAAGTGAACCTGTTGCACATACACACTATAAATGCATTCCTATGGGAAACCGTGCATCGCAAGACGAAAAACTCGCAAAAGCTTGCAAAAATCTATCATTTGCCCGATAATAAATGTTGGAAATGTAAAGAAACTGAAGGTACATTCTTTCACCTTTGGTGGACGTGCCCAAGGATTAAGGCTTTCTGGGAAATGATATACAGTGGTGCCTCGCAAGACGAAATTAATTCGTTCCGCAAGTCTCTTCGTCTTGCGAGTTTTTCGTCTTGCGATGCACGGTTTCCCATAGGAATGCATTGAAAATCAATTAATGCGTTCCTAGGGAAACCGCCTTCAGACCAGGTCCGGGGACAGTCTGTCCCCGGACCTCTTCTGAAGGCTGGGGGGGGGGGGGAGACAAGGGCTTTTCTTCCCACCCCCAGCATTTTAAAAAACCCCGGGACAGCGGAGGACTTCTCCGCTGTCCGGGCGATCTTAAAATGCTGGCGGGCGGCATTTTAAAATCGCCCCGGACAGCGGAGGACTTCTCCGCTGTCTGGGGCGATTTAAAAGCCCCTGGGAAGGCAGGCAGGGGGGACAAAGACTTTCGCCCCCCGCCCGCCTTCAGAAGGTGTTCCCGCCCCCCCCCCCGCCCCGCTTCGGAACAGCGTTTTAAAATACTGGGGGTCGGGAGCGAAGCGTTCGCTCCCGACCCCCAGCATTTTAAAATCTCCCCGGGACACGGGGAGATTTTAAAATGCTGGGGGTCAGCAGCGAACGCTTCGCTCCCGACCCCCAGCATTTTAAAATCTCCCCGGGACAGGGGGAGATTTTAAAATGCTGGGGGGCGGCAGCGAACGCTTTGCTCCCGACCCCCAGCATTTTAAGATCGCCCGGGGCAGGCGGGGGGGGGGAAGGCAGGCGGGGGGGGAGCAAAGGCTTTTGCCCCCCGCCGGCCTTCAGAAGAGGTCCTCTTCTGAAGGCTGGCTGTGGGCGAAAGTCTTTGCTCCCGACCGCCAGCATTTCCCTATGGGCTTTCGTCTTGCGATGCAAGCCCATAGGGAAATTCGTCTTGCGAAGCGCCTCCAAAACAGAAAACCCTTTCGTCTTGCGGGTTTTCCATCTTGCGAGGCATTCGTCTTGCGGGGTACCACTGTATAATGAACTGAAAAAGGTATTTAAATATACCTTCTTGAAGAAACCAGAGGCCTTCCTCCTGGACATAGTCGGCCAATTGGTGCCAAAGAAGGATAGAACTTTTTTTATGTACGCTACAACAGCAGCAAGAATACTCATTGCAAAGTATTGGAAGACACAAGATTTACCCACTCTGGAAGAATGGCAGGTGAAGCTGATGGACTATATGGAACTGGCAGAAATGACTGGCAGAATCCGAGACCAGGGAGAAGAGTCAGTGGAAGAAGATTGGAAGAAATTTAAAGACTATCTACAGAAATATTGTAAAATTAATGAATGTTAGAATGATGTTGGATAGAAATTAAGTGGTTTCCAGCTGTAATGCTTTAAGGGAATATGAAAAATGGGTTGTTCATAGGGAAAAATCTAATGTTACTATTTTAACACCAAAGATTAGGATAAACAAAGAGGGTAAGGATTTGCTGAGCCAACAAATTGAACTGGAATACAAAAAAGGGAGGTATGAGGAGGTCCGGGAAACAAGCTAAGGAAAATAAGTAATAGAAAAATGGAGTGGTTTTTAATCATTTTTATTATGTTTTTTTTCTTTTTCATTTTGTATTGTAATATCTTAAAAAAATATTAATAAATATCTTATAAAAAAAGGAAGTGTTTTTTTCTCCCAGGTGCCAGGGATTGAAACGGGGGCCTGCATGCAAACTCTCTGCCACTGAACTGTGGCCCATTCCCGTCAGATGGTCCACTATAGGATACAGGGTGCTGAAGCCAGCAGGACTTTCCTTGTTTCTCTAGGCTGTATGCCTTATGTTTACTTCTGTGTAGAGGAGCTTGCCCAGGATGCACTTAATCAAAAGCAAATATCCTTTCTTCTCACAAAGCATCTGTTCTAGCAAATCTTGCTTGCTCTTGATTTCTGCTCACAATATATTATGATTGCAGTTTGCTTTTACTTTATCTTATACATGCAGTGTGATGGTTGCTAGTGAAAGTTGTAGACTCTCATTTCAAATCTCAACAACCTGGTTTGAGGCAGGAAATTGGACCAAGTGACTTCTAATTTGTCTTTATGGTTTTATAAACTACTCGTATTATAGAAATATCAGAGCAGTGCATAGAACACCAAAAATAAGTATAAAATATGCATCAGAAATAATCCAGTTAAAATAGCAGTAGAAGACAACACCAGAAGACAACCACTGGACAATAAATAAAAGTCTTAAACATGTGTCTGAAAGAAGAGATTGTTGGAGCATGCCTCATCTCAGAAGTCAATAAATCATCCATTAAAGGGACCGCAATACTGAAAGTCCTGCTATTGGTAGACACCATTTGAATATGAGAAGCCCTCAGTACCACCAGGAGGTCCTCTCCCATGGAACATAGTGACCAGGTAATGGTGTAATCCCTTGCAGCTCTGATTTGAATTGTTATGTCTCATTTCAGTGAAAGAGGAGCCCCATGATGAAGAAGAGAACCCACTGGTCCTCAGACCAGCTCCTGCAAAGGCACCCCCTCCCTTCCCCCAGGATGTGTCTGTTGCGGAGCTGCTGCAGCGACTCAGCCTCTGCAAGGAGGACGAGTTGCTCTTTCTACAGCTACCAGATACACTGCCAGGACAGCCGCCCACCCAGGACACCAAGCCCATCAAAACTGAGGTGCAAAGTGAAGATGGGCAGGTGATGGTGATAAAGCAGGAGAAGAACCAGGTATGGGAAGACTTGATTCCTGTTTAGAATAAGAAGTAGCAGGGGGCTGGATAGGATGTTGTTGCTTCTGTTGCCAAAGAAGGGGCCATAGGAAGGGATGTGGAAGTGTAGAAAAGTCACCCCATGTGTGGAGTGTAGGGCACATGACTTCTTCAATTTAAAAGTTTCTAGTCTTTCTGGGTGCTAAGATGTACTTGAAACTGTATGGGCTACACTTCATTTTGCATCAGAAGCCAGAGGCCTTATTGCATAGAATTTCCATTGTTGCCTACTCTATAACCAGCAGAGGTAAAGTATGTAAAATGAGAAATGGGTCAACATTGTTTAATTTGCATAACTTTCACTGGTTTCCTGAGGTTCAGCTTATTCAGTTGAAGGCACTAGCTCTTGGTTCGTGAGAAAACAAGGGTGGTTTCTGAATACTCCAAGATTGGTTTCCCCAGAAAGATGGGTGATGTTTGTAACTTTGTGCTTCCTTTTCAGGAAGCCAAAGAGGCAGAGAACACCTGCACCCTTGGTGACCTCTCTGAAGGGCAGGTGGGGAAGCTGCTGATCCGCCAATCAGGGAAGGTGCAGCTCGTTCTGGGCAGGGTGACTCTTGATGTGACCACAGGGACACCCTGCTCCTTCCTTCAGGTATGGCTTACTCAGGAAACCTCTTTTACTCACCCTAACAGTAGATGACCTTTCAAAAGGCACATTCCCTGCTAGCAAGTGAAATGGAAATGTTCAAAGGCAGTGCGCCTCTGAATAGCAGTTGCCAGTGTGGCCAGTGGCAAAGAGAGCTATTGTCATGTTCGTTGGCTTGCCTTTGCTGGTCTGATCCAGTTGGGCTCCTATATTCTAACGCTCAGTATAGGCTTTGATAGACAGGGGAGGGGAACCTCCAGCCTGCAGGACAATCAGCTGATGGATTGAAGGGTAGAGTTAAATCTAGCATTGGTTGTAAACACCTGGTTGCAGCAGGGGATTCCGATGAAAACCCCTTTCTGAATCAGAAAGAAGGGAGAAGGATGATGTGAATTAGTTTTAACAGCACCCTTAATCTGACTTCATTGTGCCATCAGGTGGTTGACAGATGGGCAAGCCCACTCACCTGTCAAATCGGGGTCACAAGGCAAATCCTCATGAGGGCCGAAAAGGTTCTCTATCCCAGCCTCAAGGGGACACAGGCATCTTCATGAGATGGAGTGGTATACAAAATCAACCATACTCAGAAAAGAGCTGTTGAAATTATTGGATATGACTAAATTAATTTCATTGGGCCTGCTCAGAGTAAAGCTTAGCTGGATTCCTCCCACCCATGGTCAGCCTCTGTGCTGGAACCAGAGTGTGATGTCTCTGAGGGGCTGCACCTAAAACATGTGCAGTGCACTTGTCAAAAAAGTGCCGTCACCAGGAGCCCAGCATGGGGTCCAGCTCCTTGTCCAGTGTCAATTTGGAGTTTGGGTTTCTTAGCGGTATAATGTCTCTTTCCATATAGTTTGTCCTGGGGTTCCCTGGGCAGAACACAAAATATGCACACAAAATATGCACACTATGAAGGTCACTTTTTTGGATGAAACCTGGGTTTCCTGTCAAGCTACATGCAAGTGAGGGATGAAAAAGTATTTGTACATGTTTTTCTGTGATGTCAACCTCTATTTTAAAAACGGGGAGCCCTTCGTAATTAAGTAAAATAAGTATGGATTTATTTGTTTTTAACTTAGGCATCATAACTCGGGTACAAAATTGGAGAGCGCTCCAGGTTTTTGGGGATTGGCAAAAGAAATTCCCCCACAAAGCATATTGTTGTCCCTGGTAGTGACAGTGGTACTTTCTCTTCTCTGCTGGACAGAGGGCAGGCATCTACTTCTGGTCCTATTTCTGTCTGAGTAGGAGGGTGGTAGCTGAAAGCCGCTGCTGCCACCACCTCTCTGGCAGATCGAGGGGGGTGGGAGACTCAGTAGGGAGCAGCAGCAGCAGCACCAAAGCACAGAGGATGAAAGGAAAGAATGCGTCTGCCACTTGTGCTACTTCTGTAGGGGGGAATCAGAGCAGTGGTGGGCCCAGCCTCTGCTGTTGCCTGATGCCAACCCCTGGTTGTGGTCCTGTATAAAACAGTGCATATGAAGTGGCTTGGAGCATCACTCTACTGGTAATTGGAACAGGTTTGAGCATCTCAAACTCATTCTGTACCGGAGCCACCAAAGGCTTCAATAAAGGATCTGGCTGCCTACTTTCTTAGATAGCTGCCATTGGGAATCCTCCATTATTCTTCTAGAATTAATAACCAACACCTTGACTCTTCTTCCTCATGAATTGATGACCCACAAAGTTGGTAGAGAGCACCCTCTTAATGCTTCAGCCTGGGCACTCAGAATGTCAAGGGATTTTTTAAAGCTAAATTTGTTTCCCCGTATCATAGCTAGGAAGGGACGCGGGTGGCGCTGTGGGTTAAACCACAGAGCCTAGGACTTGCTGATCAGAAGGTCGGCGGTTCGAATCCCCGCGACGGGGTGAGCTCCCATTGCTTGGTCCCTGCTCCTGCCAACCTAGCAGTTCGAAAGCATGTCAAAATGCAAGTAGATAAATAGGTACTGCTCCGGCGGGAAGGTAAACGGTGTTTCCATGCGCTGCTGTGGTTCGCCAGAAGTGGCTTAGTCATGCTGGCCACATGACCCGGAAGCTGTACGCCGGCCCCCTCGGCCAATAAAGCGAGATGAGCGCCGCAACCCCAGAGTCGGTCACGACTGGGCCTAATGGTCAGGGGTCCCTTTACCTTATCATAGCTAGGGAACAGTTAAAAGACTTGGCTAAGGAATTAGAGGAGATTATTAACTTTCAGCATTGCATTTTCTAATATCACAGTGCTTCCAGCTGTGAACCTATAGGACTACGATCATGGGTAGGCAAACTAAGGCCCGGGAGCCAGAACCTGCCCAATTACCTTCTAAATCCGGCCCGTGGACAGTCCAGGAATCAGCATGTTTTTACATGAGTAGAATGTGTCCTTTTATTTAAAATGCATCTCTGGGTTATTTGTGGGGCATAGAAATTCATTCACCACCACCCCAAAAAATATAGTCCGGCCCCCCACAAGGTCTGAGGGACAGTGGACCAGCCCCCTGCTGAAAAAGTTTGCTGACCCTTGTTCTAGATTGTACAGTGCTGACCCCTGACTAAGACAACAGGCATATATATATATATATATATATATATATATATATATATATATATATCTCCATTATTGTGCTATTTTACTATTCTGTTAGCAGAAGGATTTCCACATTCACAAGAAAGCTGACAATCACATCTCCGATACTAAAATGTATTCGGTGCCATCTCTGTCACTGAATGAAGAAGGGTGTTGAAGGAGTTGAATACAGGCAATGACCGATTAATGTACATTCAGAGGGCACCAGTGACCTGAAAACGTCACTCAACATGTCACAAAAAGGGAGGAATGGGGCAGGGCGCATTTATAGGCACTCTGCTGGTGTGGGGGGTGGGAGCGAGAACGGAACCCCCATGCGAAATGGTTGTTGACTTTACTGCCCTTAGTTCTGAATAACAGAGATGGCCAAAGACATCTTAGTATCCGAGTTGGAAGATGTTAATGGAGCACAATCTACCAGGAAGTTCTGCGCAAGTCTTAATTAAATGAATGAGGGCTGCCGACGTTTCAGTAGGAATTAGCTGCTCCCCCCTGCCTCATCTGCAGAAAAATGTCCTTGGTGAGCTATGGGGCTAAAGAGGATTTGGTGTTTTAACCCGCTTGTGGAGACTATCAGAGGTCACAACGAGAAAGGAATAATATATGAAAATAACAAGAAGAGATGTGGAAAAACAATAAGAAAGGACTGGATAGTACTGTGAATATCATACGGTCAGATTTGTGGACATTAAAGCAGCAGCAAGAAGATGATTGGATCCCCTTTTGGAACTTGAAATATGGGTACCCCCAACAAAAATTTAAAATTTGGATTTGTAATTTGGAATTTATGTAACTTGGTTTGGTTTGATTTGATGTGATTGGTCGGTTAATAAAAATTATTCTTTAAAAAAAAAAAGAGGATTTGGTGGTTAACAGCTTTTTCTTTTGCCCTTGGAAGGAGCTGGTGTCAGTGGGCATTGGAGACAGCAGGAGTGGCGAGATGATCATCCTGGGCCATGTGAAGCACAAGCTGGTCTGTGCCCCGGATTTTGAATCCCTGCTGGAACAGAAACATCGGTAGAGAGCCTGGGCAAAGGCCTGTGGACAGGAATGCTCGCCCTTCCTTGAGGTTCCTTTAGAAGCAACAGTGACTGGGCTGTCCAGAAGAGCCTTGTTCCGAATCTGGAGAGAGACAACCTCCTAGACAAGACTGGCCACATTGCAGTGGAGCAGAACTGTGTGACCCCTTGCTGCGTTTGGCTCTCTGAAGCCATAAAGTGTTACGTTGGAGATGCTCCAATGCCTCCCCTTCTCCACAGGCCTAATTTACAAGCAACGTAGAGCAGACAAGACTGTGCCACAGTCCCAGGCGCCAGAGTCCTAGTAGGGGATTTGTCATGTGGGAGAGGCTTTTGACCAGAGATTGGGCTCTTCAGCCATTACCTCCAGATGAAGAGGAAGGGGGCGCCCATTCCAAATGGTTCTGTGGATTCTCAGGATGAAGCCAGTCCTCTCTGAAATTGTTCATATAGTTTCCCCCTTATTTTTGAACAGCTACAAAATGTCTGTGCATTTTTTAAAAAGGTATCTGGTTGCCAGGGCTTGTGATTTGAGGTGCCTATCGTGCTACTTCATGTATGCCAAAAGCAGCAACAGGTTTCTTTGGAGAGGCCAGAAAATGGCATGAAGGGGCACACCGTCCCTCGCCCAGCCTTGTTTTTGGTTTCCCATCGCCTGCAGTGTTGCTGTCCTTGATGCCTGTGTGGTGCATGTGATGCTGGTAGTGAGCTGGGTGTATTTTGTCCCACCAGCTGTGCATCTTGCATATATAACATATTCAATTAGCCTTTGATGAGGGAGAGCAGTACAGAAGATGGTGCCGAGATAAAATGAATAATCACCCCTAATGATATTTTTTGAGGGGAAAGTTTGCCTGTTAAGAGTTTGATTTGGACCATACTTGTAGTCTGCAGGGATGATGAAGCTGTAAATCATGTGCTGTTTATCGTGTCTGGGAAATGCAGGACAACAAGGTTTTAGGGCAGGGATGAGGAACCTCTGGTCCTCCAGATACTGTTGGACTCCCACTCCCATGGCCTAGTGGTCAGGGATTATGGGATCTGCAGTCTGCCACCACCTGAAGGGCCACAGATCCCCCATTCCTGCTGTAATGGTTTTATAGAGCAGGAATTAAAACCTGTCATCTTCTAAATTTTTATTTTTAAATTCAAGATGTGGAAGTTATAAAAAAATGGGCGGAAAAAAGCTAAATGTTAATTCAGCTGGACCCCTGCTCAAGCACTGCTCTTAGATAAGGACAGTCTTATAGGATTTCTTAAGGAAAACTCATTACCGTGGTGCCATGGCACAATTGTTGAGCTCCATCTGGTGGCTGTGTATTTATAAATAAAAATGAGGAAGTGGCTTTTGCATCATGTGGAAAAAGTGGATAGAGTGTTTTTCTCCATCCTGATACTAGAACATGGGATCATCCAATGTAACTGAATAGTGGGAGACTGACGTACTTCATGCCACACACAGGTAAGCAAGCACTTTGGAATCCACAGCTTTCCCTGTTTCTTCAAAGCTTGTATATATTTTGTGAAGTGTTTGTATGTCTCCGCTTTACCTGTTCCTCTGTTCTGTGCAGCTATGAGACCAGGAGAATGCCTTTGAGAAATATTTTATTAATGAATTAAACTGAGCTTGTGGTGTCTAACTGCTGCCCTCAAAGCCACACTGCTTCATCGGAAGGCAGCCCTGTTTAGGGAAGCTTTTAATGTTTAATAGACTATTGTATTTTAATATTCTGTTGGAAGCCGCCCAGAGTGACTGGGGAAACCCAGCCAGATGGGCGGGGTATAAGTAATAAATTATTATTATTATTATTATTAGCGGCTAATTTGATTTCGACTGCTTACTTTGGTCCAAGAGCATTTCATGTACCTTGAAGGAAAGAGACAGTTTGCATTGCACTTCAGCCTGGATGGGCATCATCCGTGGCAGATATGCCATGACTTGCTTTCTTTCTAGACATAAATAGAGAGTGCTGAATTGCCTCCTCCACCTCACCATCAGCTTTATCTCCTCTCATCTGATTCCTGGTCTCACCGGTGCTCAGCTTTATTTGAAGTGATGACAGTTCTGGATATCCAGCGGGAGCTGCAAATGGCAAAGTGAAAAATACCCTGGAAGGAGAAAGAGACTACTAAATTGGCAATATTATGGTAGTGATGAAGTCCTGCTGTCGCAAAATTGTCATGCCCAATTAGGTTCTTTTAATTTGTTTCGGTGTTTTAACCTCCATTCTTGACATTGATGTGTGTATGAGTGCATATTTTCTGTGTTGACTTGTTAGCTGTTAATCCGAGGTTTATTTGTGCCTTCCCTGGAGCACCCTGGGTCTCATCTAGGTTAAAATATCTAAACAAATTAAAAGAACCTAATTGGGCATAACATAATTGGTTTTTTTATTATTATTTGTGCAAGGTCTACTATTTATTTCTTCTTTAAAAATCACATTAAAAATAAGTCTTTATTTTACACATAAAAATAAGTATGAAAAACATGAACACAGTTTTTTTGGGGGGGGGTTCTTAAAAATATTTATTGGTGCAAACTGTAGACCTTCACAAAGGACTTGGAACGCTTGGCAATCTTCCTCTTGCCCATGCTGGCTGTCACTTTGCGTGGGTAGCGATCAATGCCAGCCACCAGGATGTGCCATCATCAATATTCTTAACAATAACAGCTTTGCTTCCAGAGTAACACTGAGCAAGGACAAGGACGACTTTTCCTCTTGGAGCTGCAGCAGCAATGGCACCCACGCCGGAAGAGCAACATGATCACAATTTGATTAGCAATAATGCTGACTTGGAAATTTATTATTGTGTCATGCATTCAGAAACGTCCTTGTATGAGTCTTCTGCAAGCCACTGCTTTATAGTTTTCTTTGTAGTCTCTGCTGCTTTGTCGGTGGACTGGACACCTAAAGACTTTGTGTCTGCAGTCACCTCCTGCTCTTATTGCACTCTGTGAAGTTTTTGTTTTCTCACCTTCTCCTCTCTGTGCTCTGCAAGAGCTTTTGCATTAGCCAGTTCTCGATCAAAATATTTGCACTGTTTCATTCTCGCCATGTCTGCTTTAGCAAGCCAAGTTTTGAGGTCCTCAATTTCATCCTTGTTCGATTCAGCACCTTCATCAAGTTTGGCCTTGAGAGTTTGCTTCTCTGCAAGTGCACTTTCTAGGCAGTTCTCCTTCTCCTCTAACACAGCCTCAAGGCGGACCACCTCATTCTTGGAAGCTTGCACTTTAAGCTCCGTTGCCATCGTGTTTTATCCTTTCTTTATCCTGGGAATTTCTCCTCAATTCACTCATGGCATTTTCCAGCTCTTGGTTTTTCAGCTTCAAGCTCTCTTGCTCTCTTTCAAGAGCCACAAACTCATCAGTGAATATGTTCTCCTTCAGGTCTCTGGGCTCACATATCAGCTGCTCTTTCTCTAGTCGCAGGTTTTCTAGTTCTACTTTTAAGGCTTTTTGTCCTGTGAGAGCATTATCCCTCTCATCTGCTAGGATTTCACAAAGCATGACAGAATCTGCAAAACTCTGGAAGAGCATTTTTTCTTTTTCTTTTAGTGCTATATGTTCACGCCTGAGGAATGAAGATTCTCCCTTGGAATCCAGTGCTGCTGCCTCAGCATCACTGAGAGCCTGCTTCCTTTATTCCATTTCGGCCCCCGAGTTATTCAAAATCTTTTTTAGCTCACTAACATTGTTTTCCAGTCCTTCAATTTTATTCTTTTGCTCCTTGATCTGCAAGTCTTTTGACATTACTTCCTCTAAACCAACCTTAGACCTTGGAATCTGTTATTCTTCAGGAATTGTAACACTGGCTGTCATCCATTGATCTTCATATTCTGAAAACTCTGAGGATACAGACTCTCAACTCTGCTGGACAAGGCAAAGACCTTTTAAACTGTTTGGCTTTTGGGGAAAAGCTTCCCGGGAGACATTCCTCTCCTTCCTGGTTTATTGTTCTTGGTCCGCAGGTCACTCTACTCCTCTGTCAAACCTTGAACTCTTCCGATGATGCAGAAGTTGACATCACCAGCATTTCAGTAAGAATCCTTACTTTCTCCTCCTCCTCCTTTTGAAGAGCATTCTTCTCTGAAACGATCTGTGCCAGTTCTTTTATGCGTTGTTTCAGGTTCTGCTTGAGCTATCCGTCTCTTTGCTTTCAATTATCATTTGGAAGATTGTATGCGAATGGCTGCTTCCTTTATTCATTTTCGTCTCGCCAAAGTTGTTTGCCAGACGCAGACGGGATCCCGTTGTCTGGTCACCCAAGCTCTTACTGGGTCTGATCAGTCCAGTGAAGAGTGGTGCGTATGGATCTGTGCGCATGGATGTGTGTATGAGTGCATATTCCCTGTCTTGACTTAACTTTTTAAACAATAATACACTATTATAGAGAAATCTAATATTGGTTGTCTGAGGTTTATTTCTGCCTTCCCTGGAGCACACTGGGTCTCATCTAGGTTAAAACACCTAAACAAATTAAAAGAACCTAAATGGGGATAACAAAATCAGTGGTTAATTCCACTGCTTTACTGCTTGGCATTTTGCAGTGAGAATCCTTTCTCCCACTGAAAACTTGGGATGAAAGGTTGCAGAATATTCTAAGCTATCTGTCTTCAGCTTTAAATTTATAGATCTGTTTAGTGTTGTAATTCTAGTTCCGCCTCTAGCTGTGCAAGATTCTTTGTGATTGCCTGCTTTGGCCTACCTAGACCCCCACAATTTCACCAGCACTTCTGTGGGGCTTCTGCTCCTCTTCCAGAAGTTGTTGGCGCTTTTCCTTTCAAGAATGCCTCAAGAGAAAAAGGAAACTGTCACCATTTGGAAGTTGCAATGGTAAAGGAGGTATGTGCTGATCACCCATAGGGCACATTTAATGATGCAAGTTGTCTTTGATATACCGTGCAGTCTGAAGAGCCTTCATATTCAGTGTTCCTCCCTGAACCCCTTTCCGGCCAATGAGTATTAGGCATACAGGGTTGACCAGGACTACAGTGATGGCATGGGTGCAGCTGTCTCCATTGTCCCCATACAGCTTGGTCCGGAGATCCATGGTGTATTGATGGGCATCAGTATAGAGGTTGTCACGTATGACCAGACACTTGAGCCCACCAAGGGTCAACCCTTGTGTGAGGAGGATGTCTCTGTTCCTACCAATGAGAGCTTGGATCTCTGGCTTGGTCACTCTGGTCAATATGCCACTTCGATGAGCACCTAGGAGTTGCTGTTGAGCTATAGAGACAACTGCTGCATCCCAGCAAATCCCATCTCTCATGATGCTGTTGATATACCTCTGCCAGACAGTCATTTTGTGATTTAAGAGTCTGTTATGGTAAGATGTACCCTGCAGCCAGTTGAGTAGGAGGGATAAAGACAAGCTCTCCTTTTAGGGGTAGGTTGCTTCTTTAGAATCTCTAGTTGGATGTTGGTCATTAGATGAGCAGGAGCTGTTATGTGTCCTTTCTGTCCATCGCATGTGCCTGGGAAGACGAGTGTTGTAGGCTGAAGCAGTAGGATGGTGATTACTTACAGAGAGTGTTTCCTTCTAGCATTGATGTACGTGTCTTTTGGTGTCTCAGCCAAGGATAGCTTGCGATCAAGTTTTTGGGCACAAAAAGTCTCTTGCAGCAGTCTCCTTGATACCACCTATCAGTAGTCACTGCTGGCAGTAAACACCTCCTTTTCATAACCTTTTTGCTCCTTGCTCTAGAACTCTAGAAGCAGTTAGAGTCTTTCTGGTTGTGATGTCATAATGTTTGTGTCTCCTGGACAAATCAGGTTGGCCTGTCTTGCTTTACTGCTTACATATTATAAATATTAAGTGGTTTAGAAATCCTTCTAAATTAATAAAATTAAATATTCTAGGGTCATTTGTTGTTTTCTATACATCCCATTGCATTTTGTAGCAAGTGAACACTTAGAGGCAACCATTTTGCTGCACATCTGCATTCAATAACCTGTACAGTGGTACCTCGGGTTACATACGCTTTAGGTTACAGACCTCTCTAACTCAGAAATAGTACCTCGAGTTAAGAACTTTGCTTCAGGATGAGAACAGAAATCGTGCTCCAGCGGTGCGGCAGCAGCAGGAGGCCCCATTAGTTAAAGTGGTGCTTCAGGTTAAGAACAGTTTCAGTTTAAGAACGGACCTCCGGAACAAATTAACGTTTTCCTTACCACTTGGCAGAATGATACAAGTGGCTTTCCCTATTCTGATTTACGTTGATTTTAATCTGATTCTAAGCTGTATTTCAGTCGATTGCTGGATTTTATGTTTTAATGTATTATATATTTTAATGTTAGCCTCCCTGAGCCCAGTTTGGGTGGGAATATAAATAGCATGTTGTTGTTGTTGTTGTTGTTGTTGTTGTTGTTAATTGCAAACTATGGTAAGCTGCCTATATGTAAAAGGTATTAAGTGCAGAGGCCAAGTACAGCAAGTGCAGGGGATGTGGCCTTCCCCAACTGCTTACATGCTGTGGTGCATAATTTGTCAGCTATGAGCACTTGAAGCATTATCTAAAGTAAAAAAGCAGGAATAATCCAGACTCCAAACCCGTCATGAGGCACCAGATTTCAGTGTGAGAAGGAAGCAGCCAAGACCAAAAAAGGCAATGAAGTATTTCCAGTTCTGTATTTCTAGGTTTTAAATGCTTTTGTGTATGAACCTGTAGAGGAGATGAGCTACCTAAAAAAAGACTTCTTTTGTAAAGAGCCATGTGCACAGATGTTCAGGATGGCTCAGCCAGCAAACTTGGAACAGAAATAAATACTTGCTTAGTCCTAGGCATTTGTTTTAGTGCCCTCTTGTATTATGAGCAGGCCTACTTTATAAGCATACCTTGCCACTCACTCACACAATAATAGTTCCAAATTGGGTTTTACTGGTGGTTGTCCTTTCTCACTTGTATTACACGGCTCCCCTCATCTTACAACCTCTAGAAAAGCTGTGACACGCCTCTCCCCCCACAAATGTTAACTGCGCTGACTTCTTTCTTTTGACATGAGTTTCTCCATTCCTACCAAGTGCCTGTTATGTCCCACTCCACCCAAGGTGGGTGTGCTTGGCCCAGATTCCCTTTCCTTTCACCTTTCCTCCTAAGTGCTGAGCCTGTGTTCTGCGACTATCTCTCTATCATCTCACACATATACATATACAGCCTTTGCCTCCAGCCTAGTAAAAATACAGTGAACAGTCAATCAAACCTCTGGGCACCCTATTCTAAGTTGATGGTCTCCAGTCTCTCAGCTACATGGTCCAGCAGCTTAGTCCAAAGCCGGTTCTTCTAGTGTCGGCACAGCAGTCGACGCACCCTTGGACTCCTCCATCTTCTCTAGGGCAAACAACAAGTCAAGCTGGGTCAGTGGCCGCAACCGTTCCTCTTCCAAGTCACTGGATGCAAAATAAATAAGTCAACTGCCTGTTGGTTCTTTTGTCTCTGCCCACAGTTCTTTGCTCCCCAAATTGCCTGCCATCATCTTCCATTGTATCTTCAGTGTTTTTCCCAAGTTTATTGAGTCTGTGGGTTATAGATTAGTTTTATTTTACACTTTTTGGTTTCAAATTGCCTTGATTTAGGAACATAGGAAGCTGCCTCCTACCAGGTCAGAATATTTGTCTAGCTGAGTATTGTCTACTCTGACTGGCACAAGGTCCCAGGCAGAGAGAGATGGTTGTCATAACTGCAGGTGCCAAGTGTGGAACCTGGGACTTCTCACATGCAAAGCATGTGTGCTTTACCATTAACCTATGGCACCTCTACTATTTCTTGATGTGCTGTGACTTGGTTCTGTTTTGCTTTTTGTAAACTGTTTCTGAAATCTATTAAAATAGAAATAAATGTTATAGAATGGCAGAGCTGAAATGACCATTGGACTCATTTCAGCAGTACCATTCCAAGCTCAATGGCAATAATGGACTCCACCACTAAACTTGGGGCCCCTTCTAACATTGCCTGGTTATTAATGGAGGTGCTGTAGGAGAAGGAAGAAACCTGTGTCTCTAGAAGCTGGCCTCCATCATCCTTATTACCCATGCTGGTGGGAGCTGATGGGAACTGGAATCCAACAACATCTGGAGGGGCACAGTTCCCCCCTCCCTGGGCTAAAGCATGGCTCCTCTTGCCCTGCTTGATCATAGAATCATAGAGTTGGAAGAGACCACAAGGGCCATCAAGTCCAACCCCCTGCCAAGCAGGAAACACCATCAGAGCACTCCTGACATATGGTTGTCAAGCCTCTGCTTAAAGACCTCCAAAGGAGGAGACTCCACCACACTCCTTGGCAGCAAATTCCACTGTCGAACAGCTCTTACTGTCAGGAAGTTCTTCCTAATGTTTAGGTGGAATCTTCTTTCTTGTAGTTTGGATCCATTGCTCCGTGTCTGCTTCTCTGGAGCAGCAGAAAACAACCTTTCTCCCTCCTCTATATGACATCCTTTTATATATTTGAACATGGCTATCATATCACCCCTTAACCTCCTCTTCTCCAGGCTAAACATGCCCAGCTCCCTTAGCCGTTCCTCATAAGGCATCGTTTCCAGGCCTTTGACCATTTTGGTTGCCCTCCTCTGGACACGTTCCAGTTTGTCAGTGTCGTTCTTGAACTGATAATAGTGAGCAGAGCCCTAGCTCAGTAGTGCCTATGCTTTGCCTGCAAAAGATCCCCAGTTCAGTCCCTAGCTGTAAAAGACACCTGTCTGAAATGCTGCTGCCACGATCATTGTGCCCTGTAAACACAGCAGAGCTAGATGGATATCTGACTGGATTTCAGACCATTTTCTACGTTTCTAATACTGCCCACCGTGCAGGTTTGTTGTAAGGATCCTAACACAACTCCTGGGTTCCTCCAGATCTACGGAGGAATAACAGCAGCATGAGAAGGAACTGCAGCAGAGGCTTCTCCTACATGGCCTCAGATTTCCACAGGAAGCAACTTTTATATAGGAACTGCTCCTGCACTGCTAAACGTAATGTTGAAAAGAGCTCTATAAACAGTTACCGTATGTTAATTTAAAGTCACCTTTTCATAAGTATGTCACAAATGAAAGAAACCAGCTTTTTATCAACTGATGGATTCCAAACCCTACCAGCTAGTTCACGCAGACCTGGTTGGTCCACTTGCGCCCTCTTTGGGTGGAGCAAGGTACTTCATGGTTCTGATTGATTCTTTTTCCAGGTACATTCATGTGTTTATGCTCGAGCAGAAATCGCAAGCGTTTCCTAAGTTCAAGGCATTCTGTGCTTGGTTGGAGGATGTTCACGGTAAACGTATTGGCTGTCTCTTTACTGATCGGGGCGGGGAGTTCACTTCTCAGCAGTTTGAAGCTTTCCTGACTGAGAAGGGAATCCAGCATGACTTGTCAACGCCTAGATCACCATGGCTGAATGGACTTGCGGAGCGAGCAAATCAAACGTTGCTGCAAGGACTGAAAACCTTGTTGCATGATGCCAATCTCCCTGATAAGTATTGGGGGGAGGCTCTGTTGAATTTTGTTTACACTTTTAATCGCAGATTGTCATCACCTATTGGTTGTACCCCCTATGAGAAGATGTTTGATAAGAAACCCAACATCAAGCACATGAGAATCTTTGGTTCTGACATGTGGGTACACACCCCACAAAGCAACAAGCTTGGGAAGCGTGGGGCACATGGTTTGTTCATGGGGTACGAAAAAGGAGCATACAGGGTATGGATGACTGATTCTAAGTCCATTAAGTTCACAAAGAGTGTTGAGTACAATCCTAAGTGGGGGGGGGGGGAATGTGGGAATTTTCCAGAGTTACCCAGAGGAGGATGAAGGTGATGTCAAGGAAGCAGCTAAAGCTGAGGAAGCTGCTGAGGATGATGATGTTGATTATCAGAGTTCGGATTCCAGCTCAGTGGGCGGCGCTGCTGCTGATGTCAGTGACAGTGATGACACAGCAGACTACAAGAGCGCAAAGGCCTCAGTCAGACCATCTGATGCGTCTGACAATGAACTGGAAGAACCACTGTTCACCATTGGTCACTTTTCTCCTAAGAAAGAGGAGATGAGTCCAGAAGACTTGCGTCTAGTACGCAGATCTGAGAGGGCCACAAAGGGCAGACCTCCAAAGAGATTTGCTGATGAGTTTGCTAAGACAGTAACTGCTGTTCTTAGTAGCTCAGAGAAGGTCTGGGAAGCTTCAAAGAGGTTCAGGAGTTAACCTCTAAAGATGCTGAGCCTTGGCTAAATGCCATGAAGGCTGAAGTTGATTCCTTGAACAGGAACCAAACTTGGGAACTGGTACCGGTAGTCCCAGGAATGAGACTGGTTGGCAGCAAATGGGTCTTCAAGGCCAAGACAGACCAGAATGGCAAGGTTGTCAGACACAAAGCCAGATTGGTTGCCAGAGGTTTTTCACAGGTACCAGGACAGGATTACCACGAGACCTACTCTCCTACCGTCAAATATGAGAGCATTCGGCTAATGCTCAAGATCGCTGCGGAGGAGAAACTGCATGTTTCCCATCATGACATTAATACAGCTTTTTTGTACGGGATTTTGGGGGAGGAGCTGTACATGCTTCCACCTGATGGAATGCAGATACAGAAGGGAATGGTCTGTAAACTGCGGAAATCCTTATATGGTCTCAAGCAGAGTGTCAGGTGTTGGAACACAAAACTCACTGAGACATTGTGTCAGGGGTTCAGGAGCAGAGACGCAGAGAAGGGAGGAGACAGAGAGCGAGGGGGAGGAATACGAAGGAAGGATGAGTGGGGATGACGACCCGAGATCACCGAGCCTGTCTAGCGAGTCCGAGGATTCCCAGAAGGGAGCGCCAGCAGCCAGAGCAAGGGGGGAGAGCAGGGGGACACCCCAGGAAGAAGGGTCCAGAGAGGGATCAGAAAGCAGCAGTTGGAGATCGGGACCCACGTTCCCAGCCGGGAGCAGCGGGGAGAAAGGGGACCAGATATCGGGCTCCGGAGACTTTCAGAAGGAGGGAGGGCATGAGTCAGGAGTAGTCACGCCCACCTCGGGGAGCGAGGAAACGATCAAGAGGAAAGTGGAGAGTTGGGCGCGCGCGCCAAGTTCAAATGTAACGGAAGCTGGCGCAGCCAGCAGCCCAGAGAGTGAACCGAGTCCCAAAGCCCGCCGCAAGGAGGCGGAAGGGTCAGGGGGGTCCGCGCCAGAAGAGAGTAGGAAAGGAGAGACCCAGGGGGGCAGGAGGACCCAGAGACGGAAGGAAAGGCGCAGGAGGTGGAGCAAGGCTAGGGTATTAAGCTGGTGCGCTAGAGGCGGAGACTCAGACGGGTCTTCGTCGTTCTGACCTAGAAGAAGTAGGGCCGCACGTTGCAGTTTGGAAATGGAACCTGTAATCCAATAAAGACTCTTTGAAACTGAACGCTGGCTGACTTGGTCCTATGTGAGCTGGGACTGGGCGGCAGCCCTGACAGTAAGACCCGTCTCTCAAGCTTCTGACACCTGATACCTCGCAGCGGAGACAGAAGCAGCTGGAGGAGGGGATCGGTGTGTGGGAGCAAGCTCACGACGGTTGGCAAAGATGACGGAAGCAGAGAAAGTTTCAGCGCTGCAACAGGCAGTTACCCAATTGAATGCGGAGGTACTGGCATCCAAGAAAAGGGAGGAGGATGCGGCAGCCGCCTACCGAGATCTCCACGCCAGGTTTGAAGCATGGGTTAAGCATGGGCAGCCAGGACCCAGACCGGAGGGGGTTGGGTTGGCACGGAGAGCAGGAGGGCTGGTGGCTCACTTCGATGGGAATTTACAACAGTACCCCAACTTTCGAGCAGATGTGATGTGCGCACTGCAACTGCTGGCAAAAGACTTTAGAGATGAGCAAGAGAAAGTGGGGTTTATACTGTCCCATTTGCATGGGGATGCGAAGGCGTGGCTGCGCAATTTGTGGAGGGATAAAGATCCGGCGCTTCAGAGTGCAGATGCCTTTATCAAAGCGATGGATGCATGTTTTTTGTCTACCATTGATGTGGATCTTGCCCGACGGGAGATTCATGGACTGAAACAAGGGAGGGCGAGCGTCCGACAGTACCACGCCCGCTTTTTTGCGCTGGTCAGTGCATTGGAATGGGACCGGGACTCGCCCCCAGTCAGGGACCTGTTCTGGGAGGGTCTCAGCTCTGCTGTGAAGGATGAAATTGCGAGGGGGGAGAGGCCCCGAAGCACGCAGGAGGTGGTCCAAAGGGCGCTGACTGTGGGGGTGAGGCTGGAAGAACGTCCATGGTGCAGAGATGAAGGACGTGGAGGGCGCGAAGCAGCGAGAAGTTTCTCTTTCGTTCCAAGGGAAGCAGCGCGTGCGCAATCCACACCTCCGCCAGGAGGGGGAGTGGAACCTATGGAAGTGGGAGGCGCCAGGGCTCAGTCAGCTAGCAGAGCCTCTGCACCGACAGCAGTCAAGACTAAACCTCCTAGAGGGACCAGGAAGTGTTACATATGCGAGAGCCCTCAACACTTGGCGAAAGAGTGTCCCCAGAGGAGCTCCAAGCACACTGCAGCCTCCGCAACGGTGAAAGTGGCCACACAATGCAGCGAAGCCCAGCAGGGAAACGACGATGTCTGGCTGGAGACGGAGGCACTGGGGCCCAGCCAGACGCATCAGTGAAGCAGTCCCCAGCGATATTGCAACCCACGGACCCCCTCCCACCCAAACCAGTAGTGCAACTCACAGCGTCTCTCCAGCTACCCAATGGAGTCACCATCGAAGTGCCGCTTTCTGTGGATTCTGGAAGCAACGCAGACTTTATAGCACAGGATTTTGTGGAGCAGCACGCTATAAAGCTGCTGCCTGCCACTCTGCCCCTGCAAGTCGTCACAGTGGATGGCAGAGAGTTGCTAGGGGGGCAGGTGGTGAAGCAGACGCCACCAATGGTGATGCAACTTGGTAACCACAGGGAAGTCATCAGTTTTAATGTCACCCGACTGTCGGACACGCCCATTGTGTTGGGCATGAGTTGGCTGGACAGGCACAGTCCAACGCTGGCTTGGTACCAGAGACAGCTGATCTTCGGCTCCTCTTACTGCGCAGAACACTGCATCCTGCCCAGGCAGGAGGGGGAGGAGGAGGACTCACAACTGCAGTTGGGAACGTTGCAAGCAGTTCCCCACAAATACGCGGACTTTCTGGAGGTCTTCTGCGAGAAAGAGGCAGACAAGCTACCACCGCACAGGCAATATGACTGCAAGATTGACCTCCTGCCAGGGGCGACGCTGCCGAAGGGGAAGCTATATTCCATGTCTGAGGACGAACTACAGGAACTCAAACAGTTCATCGATCACAATTTGCAGCGCGGTTTCATCCGGGAGTCCAGCGCAGTAGGGGGCAGTCCTGTTTTCTTCGTGAAGAAAAAGGACACGCCCCAAAAAAGATTGGTCGTGGATTACCGCCTCTTAAACAGAATGACCAAGCCCTCCGATTTCCCTATGCCCAGGATTGACGATCTGCTGGCGACGGTGCGCAAGGGACGCGTGTTCACCAAGTTGGACCTGCGAGGAGCGTACAATCTCATCCGTATGAGGGAGGGCGATGAGTGGAAGACAGCCATGTTCACGCCTCTGGGCACCTACGAATATAGAGTTATGCCTTTTGGATTGCAAAATGGCTCCCACGTTTTTCAAGCTTTTATGCATCACGTGTTGGCGGGACTCCTCTACAAGAAGTGCGTCTGCTTTCTGGATGACATCCTGATATTCTCTGACTCGCAGCAAGCACACGACCAGGACGTTCGGGAGGTGCTGAAGAGGCTGCAGCAGCATAGACTGTACGCCAAACTGGAGAAGTGCCAGTTCGACACGACGGAGGTGGATTTCTTGGGTTACAAGCTGTCGGACAAGGGGCTAGCCATGGACAGCGCCAAGGTTCGTGCGGTGTTGGATTGGAAGAGCCCGCGCAACCGGAAAGAGGTCCAGAGGTTTGTCGGATTCGCCAATTTCTATCGCAAGTTCATCAAGGGGTTCGCGATGCAGACGGCAGCTATTACGGACACGCTAAGCTCCAAGAAAAAGAAATTCATCTGGACGGAGCAGGCGGAGCGGTCCTTTCAGACACTCAAGCGTCTCTTCGCGTCGGAAGAGCAACTGCTGCATATCGACCCCAGCAGACCGCTGAGGGTGGAGACAGACGCGTCCGATAGAGCAGTGGGAGCGGTACTGCTGCAGAAGGACCCGCAGGGGGTCTGGAGGCCGGGGGCGTTCTACTCCAGAAAGCTCAGCAAGTCGGAGCAGAACTACACCATCTGGGATAGGGAGCTGCTTGCCATTCATGCAGCTTTCAAGGCGTGGAGGCACTTCCTGATCGGCGCCAAGCACACGGTGCAGGTCTGCACGGACCACAAGAATCTGGAGCACTGGCGCACGGCTCGGTTCCTGAACCAGAGGCAGATCCGTTGGGCGGAGTTCTTTGCTGACTTCAATTTCCGAATTGAGTACGTCCCGGGCGACACCAACATCATGGCGGATGCCCTGTCCCGAAAACCGCAGTACCTCGAAGAGGCGACGCCAGCGGCGGCCATGCACATCTTCGCGCCAACAGCGTGGGCGTGCGCTTCAGCCACAGTAGACCTGGATGCGGTGCGAAGGGCGTTGACGGACGACTCATTCGCGCAGGCGAAGATGGCAGAGGTGCACAAGGGCACGGCGAAGGGCGACGAGTTCCAGATACGAGACGGCTTGCTCTTACGTAAAGGGGCCGTCTACGTGCCGGGAGACGAACTTCGCGCCCGGGTACTGCAGCAGCTGCACGACGCACCCACGGCCGGGCACTTTGGCACAGAAAAAACGGTGGAATTGGTCGCAAGAGACTTTTGGTGGCCCAGACTGAGGGGGGAAGTCGCGGACTACGTCGCGAGGTGCGACACCTGCCAGAGGGCCAAGCCGGTGCACAAACCACCGGCGGGACTGCTGGAACCGCTGCAAACGCCGTTTGAACCATGGGAGAGGGTGGCCCTGGACTTTGTCACGGATCTACCCAGCTCGAGAGGCAAGACAGCTGTACTAGTGGTGGTGGACTTGTTCACCAAGATGGCACATTTCATACCGTGTGCGAAGGTGGCCACGGCAGAACAAACAGCCAAATTGTTCATAGATCACGTGTTCAAAGTGCACGGGCTGCCACGGTCTATACTGTCCGACCGCGGACGCCAGTTCATCTCGAATTTCTGGCAAAAGCTGATGGGCTTCCTGAACGTCAAGATCAACCTGACATCGGCAAGGCACCCGCAGACCAACGGGCAAGCGGAGAGGGTCAATGCCATCATGCAGCAGTACCTGAGATGCTATGCCAATCAACAGCCGGCGACGTGGGTGGATTACCTGCCGCTCGCCGAATTCGCCTACAACAACACGAAACACGTATCCACAGGGGTGACGCCGTTCTTCGCCAACAATGGGAGGAATCCCAGAACCTTCCCGGGACTGGACAGAGTGGGGGAAGGGGAACCACAGACGGCGGACGCTTTCGCATCTGAGTTGCAAGAGGTCCACGATCAACTCAGACGGCAGCTGGAGCTGGCGAAGCACGCATACAAGGTCCAAGCTGACAAGCACAGGCGAGTTGGCGAGGAGATCCGAGTGGGAGACTGGGTCTGGTTGGCAGCCCACGCGGTGCCGACCCGATCGTTAGCCAAGAGGAAGCTAGGGCACAAGCAACTCGGTCCGTACCGAGTCGAAGCGCAGATCAACCCGGTGGCTTTCCGGCTGGTGCTACCAGAGGGTTCCAGGATGCATCCGGTGTTCCACAGGTCGGTGCTCACTCCCTACAGGGCACCGCACAGGTTCCAGGAACCAGGAACGGCACCGAGTCAGTCTCCGGAGAGGACGGAGGTGGGAAGATTGCCACAGCAGGACCCCATCAACGAAGTCACGGAGATTTTGGACTCCAGATGGGGGGAAGACGGAGTAGAATATCTACTAGCAAGGGAGGGCACCCGGGCCAGTACTAATAGCTGGGTGCCGGACTACGCCTTGGAGGAACCCCTGCTCAAGGATGAGTTTCATGCCCTTTTCCCACACAGACCTATGCCAGCGGGCTTCTTCGACGACTGGTTGTTCACGCCCACGCTTTCCTCCAGCACGTTCCATGGCTTCGACTCGGAAGGGGAACCCGCACCGCGCACACGTTCCCCAGAGGGGTCACCGGAGGGTTCGGCGTCCGACAACTCGTATTGGTGGGACAATCGGCCAGAGGAGCAGTGGCGCCGGAAGTGGCAGGAGACACCAGGTCCAGCGACAGACGCAGAGACGGACATGGACGTTTGCGGGGAGGACCTTGGTTTCGAGCACGGCGGCACCGAGATGGAGGCGGAGGAGACCACCGTTGACGAACGCGGGGAGGAAGACTCGGAGGTCTTCAGTTGGCGGCCAGCAACGGGGAGCGAACTGTATCCGACATTCACTCCCGTGATGACGGAGCACCCACCAACCACCCTTGAAAGCGGGGAGGGGGGAAGGGGGGGCTTCGAGGGGGGGATGGATGTCAGGGGTTCAGGAGCAGAGACGCAGAGAAGGGAGGAGACAGAGAGCGAGGGGGAGGAATACGAAGGAAGGATGAGTGGGGATGACGACCCGAGATCACCGAGCCTGTCTAGCGAGTCCGAGGATTCCCAGAAGGGAGCGCCAGCAGCCAGAGCAAGGGGGGAGAGCAGGGGGACACCCCAGGAAGAAGGGTCCAGAGAGGGATCAGAAAGCAGCAGTTGGAGATCGGGACCCACGTTCCCAGCCGGGAGCAGCGGGGAGAAAGGGGACCAGATATCGGGCTCCGGAGACTTTCAGAAGGAGGGAGGGCATGAGTCAGGAGTAGTCACGCCCACCTCGGGGAGCGAGGAAACGATCAAGAGGAAAGTGGAGAGTTGGGCGCGCGCGCCAAGTTCAAATGTAACGGAAGCTGGCGCAGCCAGCAGCCCAGAGAGTGAACCGAGTCCCAAAGCCCGCCGCAAGGAGGCGGAAGGGTCAGGGGGGTCCGCGCCAGAAGAGAGTAGGAAAGGAGAGACCCAGGGGGGCAGGAGGACCCAGAGACGGAAGGAAAGGCGCAGGAGGTGGAGCAAGGCTAGGGTATTAAGCTGGTGCGCTAGAGGCGGAGACTCAGACGGGTCTTCGTCGTTCTGACCTAGAAGAAGTAGGGCCGCACGTTGCAGTTTGGAAATGGAACCTGTAATCCAATAAAGACTCTTTGAAACTGAACGCTGGCTGACTTGGTCCTATGTGAGCTGGGACTGGGCGGCAGCCCTGACACATTGCTTTCTCTAGGTTTTCACCAGGGCAAAGCTGATCCATGTGTGTTTGTCAAGGAGGAGGGGCAAAACAAACTGTATTGTTTATGTTTTGTTGATGATCTTCTGATGTTTTGGAAGAATCAGGCTTTCTATCAAAGCACCCTAGCTCAGCTGAAGGAGCACTTTGACATGAAGGATCTTGGTGAGGTATCCAACTATCTTTCTCTGCAGGTGGAGAGGGACCAAGCAGGTAATTTTCTGGTACACCAAACACAGAAAATTGCTGATGTATTAACCAGGTTGAATTTGGTTGATGCAAACCCAGCAGACACACCGATGGCGACAGGTTACCAGGTAGACGGTACTGCTGAAGCGTTTTCTGACACTACACTGTACAGATGCATTCTAGGCAAGCTGAATTTCATTGCTAGATGCTCAAGACCTGACATAGCTGTAAGCTGTAATCTGCTTAGCAGACATGCCAGCAATCCTACTGTTCAGGATTGGAAAGCTCTGAAGCGCATAGCCCGCTATTTGAAAGGGACTTTGCACTACAGGCTGAGGTTCACCAGTCAGAAGACTGGAGGTCTTGAAATCTTTGCAGATGCAAGTTTTGGAAGTGACACCACGGATGGTACAAGCACTTCTGGAGTATGCTACATGTACAACCACTGCCTGTTCGACTGGTTGTGCAGGAAGCAGACGACAGTGAGCTTAAGTTCCTGTGAAGCAGAACTCAATGCTCTGTCATTTTCACTCATGGATTGTGAATGGTTGATGCAACTGTTTAAGGACATCAGAGTCTCTGTGAAATGTCCTGTACAAGTGTATCAAGACAATAGATCGTGTTTGGCTTTGCTTGCAACTCTCTGAGTTCAGCAAAGCCAAACACGATCTATTGGCTTGGGGCCATGATGGACTTTATCTCCCTGGCAGTATCCCAACAGCTGTTTTATTTCAGTGTGTTATAAAAATATACTTCATAATGGGTGTGAACTTCTGTATATTTTTGAATAAGTATCAATAAATAAATTCTAAAAGGGGGATCGCCTTTTCAGTCTTCTGCAATTTAGCCCTCCTCCATTGCACTGATAGACTTACTTAGATGTATGGATTTCATTTGGACAATTGGAGTTTAACCCATATTTTCATACTTCTGAGAGTCCATGGCCCAAATAATTTGAGCCCAGAACCTTCTGGTTATTAATTCATTCTATTTGTATAATTTAAGTTCTTTTGTAAGTATACAGATAAAATTCAAAACTGTAGATAATAAAACACTAAAACTTGGATAAGCACAGCAGCTAAAACAATTTAAAATGAATATAAAAACGGGATGTGCAAGGTTTTGATATTCCAGATAGATGTATGTATTAAAATTAAGGTATCTGGGGGAACAAAGGCTACATACATAACATGCATTTAAAGCTCCTCTCTCCTCTCCTCCTAAGCTTGGGAACTAGTTTGGTAAGATACTGGGAATGGTAGCTCTGTGATGGGTAAACCATAGAGGAGCTTTAAATGCATGGTGTATATGCAGCCAAAGGCTTTACCTGGCACAAAGAAAACCACCTCCAAGGTGCCAGGTGAGCCTCTCTGAAGCCTGCATTCCCTAAGTGGGAGGCCAGCAAGGAAGGGCTCACTCTGGTCATGACTCAGTTCACTTCTATCAGGTGGGAAAACCCAGAGAAGTGCATCTGATAAAGATCTCAAGACCTAGGCATGTATGCATGACAAAAAAAAACATCTTTCATTCAGAGCGTTCTCTGTTAAAACGAGCAGGGCAAATGAGGCTGAGAAACAGACCCAGAACTATGAAAAGTTAGAAGCAAAGAGGAACGGGAGCTGAGTGAAGCTCGTACCTTTCTTCCCCACTGTCTGTATCGTGGAGCATCCGAGCAATCTGCTTCATTTGTTGCTTGCGGACATAATCACGCACACGATACATGGCAGCATCCCGGCATAATTCCCGCAGGTCACTTCCTGAGTAACCTTTTGTTTTCTCAGCCAGCTCTTTCAAGTTCACAGCATTGCTCATCTGTTTCAAAGGCAAAGGATCCCCTCTGGGTTAAATATGGAGAGTCACACATGCTCCCTAGGCAACTCTGTGGTAGTACTGACAGCTGCACAGCCTTGAATCTGTCTGGGTAAACATCTATGACTTGGCTGATCTTAATAAATTTAGTGTTATGCTGTGCTGCTGATTTGGGGCGGGGCATGTTTGCATACATGTGTAAATAGGAATTAACTGAGCTGCTTGCATATTTGGACTTTCCAAGAGCATATCTGTGGGGTTCATCACAATGAGCTCCTGCACTTAAAAATTATCCCACCTTCCCCTAATCACTGTGGGTTAAACCACAGAGCCTAGGACTTGCCGATCAGAAGGTCGGCGGTTCGAATCCCCACGACGGAGTGAGCTCCAGTTGCTCGGTCCCTGCTCCTGCCAACCTAGCAGTTCAAAAGCATGTCATAGTGCAAGTAGATAAATAGGTACCGCTCCGGCGGGAAGGTAAACAGTGTTTCCGTGCGCTGCTCTGGTTCGCCAGAAGCGGCTTGTTCATGCTGGCCACATGACCCAGAAGCTATACGCCGGCTCCCTTGGCCAATAAAGCGAGATGAGCGTCGCATTCCCAGAGGCGGCCACAACTGGACCTAATGGTCAGGGGTCCCTTTAACTTTACCTTTTACCCATAATCAGGCTGCAATTGGGGGGGGGGTATGGCAGGGAGAGAGGGAAACTTACATTTTCTCCAGCAAGGATGAGCTTCAGAATATCCTGCCGCTGCCTTTGTGTCTAACAGAAGAAACAGCAGAAGAGAATGAGACCAGTATGCTTTGATCTGGAGGTGGACCTAAGAACTGGCCAAGGCACGTGATACAGCAACCTTACTGAAGCTAAACAGATCTGGGTCTGGTCTGTGCCTGGATGGAAAACTCCATGGAAGCCCAGGTGTGCCACAGTGGGTTTCATGAAAGGCAGGGTAGGAATTAAGAGGGAGGTCTTTGGGGACAAACCAAATTACATCTCCAGAAATGTACTGTCGCTGACGAGAGTGATCTGTACTTGTATAGTGCTTCCAGGTGTTCAGAGCACTTTACAGGGCTTACCTAGTTGTAACCTGTGGCCCCAGATCTCGGACTCCAGCTCCATCAGCCCCAGCCAACATGGTCAGTAATTCAGCCGCATCTGGGGAGGCCACACTTTCTCCACCCCCTGAATTAAATCAATCCTAATTGATGATATTTTGATTGAATATTGGAGTAAATAGCCTCATTTTGCATAGGAATAGTTTTTAAGAAGGAAGTGTACTGGTATGTATTGCAGCAGATATGATCCCAGAAACGGCATTTCCTCCTGGGTGTCAGAGAAGGAGGCAATGCCAATGGACTTAACACCCTGGCTTCTTTCTGAGCCATTAATCATATTCCTGAGTTTGCACATAATGGGCAGCTTTGGTGAACAGCTGAGTCATGGCTTGTGAAGGAAAAGGTACATGAACCTCATGCATATCCTGCCTTATGAAGCAGGAACTAGATTTAGGGGAGCTAGTCTCAAACGTTTGTTGGGGGAGACTTAGGTTTTTTTGTGGGGGGAGTTATTTGTCCTGTCTTCACGCTTTTTATGATGGAGGACCACTGTAGCCACCCCCAACGACACATTCTCAACATGGAGGGGGAGGGAACAGCTGCAGTCGCCTGCGGTTCCTGCGCAATGTTTGCCATCTTGCCAAAGGTTGCAGGCAGCTTTACCTGCAGCAATTGCATGTTGATTGCCCTCTTAAAAGACAAAGTCCAGCAACTGGAGGAACGTGTAGCTACGCTCCAAAGAATTAGAGAGCTGGAGCTCTTCTTGGAAGCAACAGAGCACACCGTCTCCACCAAGGAGGAGACAGGGGACTCCCCTGAGAAGGAGGCTAGTTCACCAACACAGGAGCCAGATATATGGAGAAACGTGACTCAAAGAAGTAGGAGGCCCAGGGTTCGCTCTGATTGTTTAGAAATACACAATCGCTTTGAGGTCCTCTCCCCTAGCATGGAAGACGAAGAGCAGACTCCATTTGAGGATCTCTCCCTCATTACAGTCGATCAGGTATATGAAGACGAGCAGCAAAGTCAGTCCTCAGGGAATGTGCAGGCGACCTTGGAATGGACAGCTCATGGAAGAACCCCGACCAAACCTAAGAGGAGGTGTGTAGTGGTGATAGGGGATTCCCTACTGAGGGAAACAGAAGCAGTGATCTGTGGGCCTGACAAGATGTCTTGGGAAGTGTGCTGTCTCCCCGGGGCTAAGATCCAAGATGTAACTGAACGACTGCAAGGAATCATAAAACCCACTGACAAATACCCCTTCCTCTTGGTTCATGTGGGAACCAATGACACTGCAAGCAATAGCCTCAAGAAGATCAAAAGAGACTACGAGGCTCTCGGCAGGAAATTGAAGCAACTAAATGCACAAATTGTCATCTCATCTGTCCTCCCAGATGAACGACGTGGCCCAGGGAGAGAGGGAAAAATAGTGGAAGTGAACACCTGGCTTCGCAAATGGTGTAAACAGGAACGGTTTGGATTCTTAGATCACGGACTGCAGTTTCTTGAAGATGGACTTCTGGCAAGTGATGGGCTGCACCTCACAACGGTTGGGAGAAATGTTTTTGCCAAAAATCTCAGAAACCTCATCAGGAGGGCTTTAAACTGACTAATGTGGGGGAGGGAGACAGTGCTCCTGAAGGTAGGAGTCTATCAATTGATGAAGATGATCATCCAAATGTCATAGACCAAATGGAGCAAAGAGCACGCAGACCTAGTGGTGGGAGGAAAAAATCCTTAAATAAGAGACACGGAGGAATGATTAATGGACTTCAATGTCTGTACACTAATGCGCAAAGCATGGGAAATAAACAAGATGAGCTTGAGCTCTTGGTACAGCAAACTAAATATGACATAATAGGCATCACTGAAACCTGGTGGGATAAGTCCCACGATTGGAATGTAATAATGGGGGGATACAATCTATTTCAGAGAAACAGACCAGACAAGAAAGGAGGAGGAGTGGCATTATATGTCAGGGATGTGTATACCTGTGAAGAGATCCAAGATTTAGAACCTCAAAGCCAAAGTGAGAGCATTTGGGTCAAAATTAAGGGCGAGAAGAATAACAGAGACCTCATTGTGGGAGTTTACTATAGATCCCCAAGCCAAACGGAGGACATAGATGATGCCTTCCTGGAACAGATGGCCAAGCATGCAAAAGGAAGGGAGATAGTAGTAATGGGGGACTTCAATTACCCGGATATTTTGATGGATGTCAAACTCAGCCAAGAGCATAAGGTCAAACAGATTCCTCATTGGCCTTGCAGACAACTTCATTGTCCAGAAAGTGGGAGAAGCAACAAGAGGAACAGCCATTTTAGATCTGGTCCTAACCAATGTTGATGACCTGGTTAGTGGGGTAGAAGTGGAAGGATCATTAGGCGCGAGTGATCATGCTCTTCTGAAGTTTACTATACAGCGGAAAGGAGCAGCCAAACATACTAGGACTCAATTTCTTGACTTTAAGAAAGCCGACTTCATAAAACTTAGGGAAGTGCTGGGTGAGATCCCATGGACAGTAATACTAAAAGGAAAGGGAGTTCATGATGGCTGGGAGTTTGTTAAGAGGGAGATAGTAAAAGCACAACGTCAGGCAATACCAATGAGACGGAAACATGGAAGGTGCCTAAAGAAGCCAGGGTGGCTATCTAAAGAACTTTTAACTGAGTTAAGATTAAAAAAGGATGTGTACAAAAAATGGAAAAGGGGGGAAACCACCAAAGAGGAATTCAAACAAATAGCCAGCACCTGTAGACACAAAGTCAGAAAAGCTAAAGCACAGAATGAACTCAGGCTTGCTAGAGAGGTTAAAAGCAACAAAAAAGGCTTTTATTGGTATGTTCGTAGCAAAAGGAAGAACAAAGAAACAGTGGGGTCACTCAGAGGAGAAGATGGGGAAATGCAAACAGGGGACACAGAAAGGGCTGAACTCCTCAATGCCTTCTTTGCCTCAGTCTTCTCCGATAAAGAAAACAATGCCCGACCTGAAGAATTTGGAGCAAATGATTCAGCAGAGGAAACACAGCCCAGAATAACAAAGGAGATAGTACAAGAATACTTGGCTAGTTTAGATGTATTCAAGTCTCCAGGGCCAGATGAACTGCATCCAAGAGTATTAAAAGAACTGGCAGATGTGATCTCAGAACGACTGGCAGTCATCTTTGAGAATTCCTGGAGAACAGGTAAAGTCCCGGCAGACTGGAGGAGGGCAAATGTTGTCCCTATTTTCAAAAAGGGGAAAAGAGAGGACCCAAATAATTACCGCCCAGTCAGTCTGACATCAATACCAGGGAAGATTCTGGAGCAGATCATTAAGCAAACAGTCTGTGAGCACCTAGAAAGGAATGCTGTGATCACCAATAGTCAGCATGGATTTCTGAAAAATAAGTCATGTCAGACTAACCTGATCTCGTTTTTTGACAGAATTACAAGCCTGGTAGATGAAGGGAACGCAGTGGATGTAGCCTACCTTGATTTCAGCAAGGCATTTGACAAGGTGCCCCATGATATTCTTGTAAAGAAGCTGGTAAAATGCGGACTTGACTATGCTACCACTCAGTGGATTTGTAACTGGCTGACTGACCGAACCCAAAGGGTGCTCATCAATGGTTCCTCTTCATCCTGGAGAAGAGTAACTAGTGGGGTGCCACAGGGTTCTGTCTTGGGCCCGGTCTTATTCAACATCTTTATCAACGACTTGGATGATGGACTCAAGGGCATCCTGATCAAATTTGCAGATGACACCTGTCAGAGCTGCTTGAAGATCCTAGCTCACAGAGGATCACGCTAGCCAGCGATCATTAAGTAAAAGTCTTTATTGAATTACAGTTTCCATTCTCACGCTGCTGCGCGCAACTCTACGCCTAGTAGCTAGGTCGGCGAAGCTCCGTCTGAGTCTCCGCCCTGTGTGCACCAACTTAATATCCTAGCCTTGCTCCACCTTTTCCTCCTGACTGTCCTCCTCTGGGTCCCTCTACCCCCCGGGGCTTCTTCCTTCCGGGATTCTTCTGACGCTGACCCAGACCCTCCTGCCTCCTTGCGCCGGGCTTTAGGACCTGGCTCTCTTTCGGGGCTGCTTACTGCGCCGCCTTCCTCTGCATTTGAACTTGGCGCGCGCGCCCAACCTTCCACTTTCCTCTCAACCGTTTCTTCGCTCCCCGATGGAGGTGTGGCCATCCCCGACTCATGTCCTCCCTCCTGTGGAGGTGTGGCCACTCCTGACTCATGTCCTCCCTCCTGTGGTGAGCTGCCAGCGCTTCCCCCCTGGCTCCCTTCCTCTTCCCTGCTTCCTGGCGGTGACGCTGGTCCCGATTTCCAGCTGCTCCCCCCTGAGTCCTCTCTGGCTCTGTCTTCCTGGGGTGCCCCCCTAGACTCCCCCCTTGCCCTCGCCACTGGTGCTCCTTTCTGTGAATCCTCTGATTCACTGGAAAGACTAGGAGATCTCGGGTCGTCGTCGTCACTCATCTTTTCTTCTGCCTCCTCCCCTTCGCTCTCTGTTTCCTCCCTTGCCCGTGCTTCTGCTCCTAAACCCCTGACATCCATCCCCCCCTCGAAGCCCCCCATTCCCCCCTCCCCTCCTTCCGGTGCTGGAGCTGGGGGCTGCTGTTGCAAAGGGACGAACGTCGGGTATCGGTCGCTTCCCGTGGCAGGCCTCCATCTGAAGTCTCCCGGGTCTTCCTCCCCGCTCTCGTCGACGACAGTCACCTCCGCTTCCATCTCTGTGCCGCCGTGCTCGAAACCAGGGTCGTCCCCGAAAACGTCCATGTCCGTCTCTCCCTCACTTCCTCCTGTCGGTGTTGCTCGTCCTGGGCCTTCCAGCCACCGTCTGCGCCACTGCTCCTCTGGCCTATCGTCCCACCAATACGAGGGTTCTGATGCAGATCCCGAGGGTGACCCCTCCGGGGAACGGACGTCTTGTGTCGGGTCCTCGTCCGAGTCGAACCCCCGGAAAGTGCTGGCCGAAAGTGTGGGCGTGAAAAGCCAGTCGTCAAAATATTCTGCTGGCATAGGTCTATGGGGAAAGAGGGCATGAAACTCGTCTTTGAGGAGAGGTTCGTCCAAGGCGTAGCCCGGCACCCAGCTGTTCGCACTGGCCGGGGTGCCCTCCTTGGCGAGAAAGTATTCTACCCCCTCTTCCCCCCATCTGGAGTCCAAAATCTCAGTGACTTCGTTGATGCGCTCCTTCTGTGCCACTTCCGCGTGCCCTGTTCTGTCTCTGACCGGGCTCGGCGCTGTTCCGGGTTCCTGGAACCTGTGCGGTGCCTTGTAGGGAGTGAGCACCGATCTGTGGAATACCGGATGCATTCTGGAACCCTCCGGAAGTGCCAGTCTGAAAGCTACCGGGTTGACCTGCTCTTCGACTTGGTAGGGCCCCAGTTGCTTATGCCCTAGTTTCTTCTTGGCCAACGACCTGGCCGGCACTGCGTGGGCTGCTAACCAAACCCAGTCTCCCACGTGGAGCTCTTCTCCAACCCTTCTGTGCTTGTCTGCTTGTACCTTGTATGCGTGCTTGGCCAGCTCCAGGTGGCGCCTCAGCTGATCGTGGACCTCCTGCAGCTCCGACGCGAACGCATCTGCTGTCTGCGGCTCCCCCTCCCCCATTCTTTCCAGTCCCGGGAAGGTTCTGGGGTGCCTCCCGTTGTTGGCGAAGAACGGCGTGACCCCCGTGGACACGTGCTTCGTGTTGTTGTAGGCGAACTCGGCAAGCGGTAGGTAATCCACCCACATCGCAGGCTGTTGATTTGCATAACATCTCAGGTACTGCTGCATGATGGCATTGACCCGCTCCGCTTGCCCGTTGGTCTGCGGGTGTCTCGCCGACGCCAGGTTGATCTTGACGTTCAGGAAGCCCATCAGCTTCTGCCAGAAATTCGAGATGAACTGCCGCCCCCGGTCGGACAGAATAGACCGTGGCAGACCATGAACCTTGAACACGTGGTCTATGAACAGTTTGGCGGTTTGCTCCGCCGTGGCCACCTTCGCACACGGAATGAAATGCGCCATCTTGGAAAACAGGTCCACCACCACCAGCACTGCCGTCTTGCCCCTTGAGCTGGGCAGATCCGTGACAAAGTCCAGAGCCACCCTTTCCCAAGGTTCGACCGGAGTTTGCAGCGGTTCCAACAGTCCGGCCGGCGGTTTGTGCACTGGTTTGGCCCTCTGGCAGGTGTCGCACCTCGCCACGTAGTCTGCGACCTCCCCTCTCATTCCAGGCCACCAGAAATCCCTGGCTACTAATTCCACCGTCTTCTCCTTGCCAAAGTGCCCGGCCGTGGGCGCGTCGTGCAGCTGCTGCAGCACCTTGGCTCGAAGTTCGTCTCCCGGCACGTAGATGGCCCCTTTTCGGATGAGCAATCCATCTCGTAGCCGGAAACCGTCGGCCGCTGCCTTGCCCCTCTGCACCTCTGCCATCTTTGCTTGTGCGAAGGAGTCCTCCTGCAACGCACGTCGCACCGCCTCTAGGTCCACTGTCGCCGCGGCGCACGCCCACACTGCTGGTGCGAAGATGTGCATGGCGGCCGCTGGCGTTGCGTCCTCCAGATACTGTGGCTTACGGGAGAGAGCGTCTGCCATGATGTTGGTGTCCCCCGGGACATACTCTATTCGGAAGTCGAAGTTTGCAAAGAACTCAGCCCAACGTATCTGCCTCTGGTTCAGGAACTGTGCCGTGCGCCAGTGCTCTAGATTCTTGTGGTCCGTGCAAACCTGCACCGTGTGCTTGGCGCCGATCAGAAAGTGCCTCCACGCCTTGAACGCTGCGTGAATGGCCAGCAACTCCCTGTCCCAGATGGTGTAGTTCTGTTCGGACTTGCTGAGCTTCCTGGAGTAAAACGCTCCCGGTCGCCACACCCCCTGCGGGTCTTTCTGCAACAGGACCGCCCCCACGGCTCTGTCCGAGGCGTCTGTCTCCACCCTCATCGGCTTGCTGGGGTTGACATGAAGCAGCTGCTCTTCCGACGCGAAGAGACGCTTGAGTGCCTGAAAGGACTGCTCCGCCTGCGCTGTCCAAACGAACTTCTTCTTCTTGGAGCTAAGCGTGTCAGTGATGGCCGCTGTCTGCATCGCGAAGCCCTTGATAAACTTGCGATAGAAGTTCGCAAAGCCGACAAACCGTTGGACCTCCTTCCGGTTGCGCGGACTCTTCCAATCCAACACCGCTCGAACCTTGGCGCTGTCCATGGCGAGCCCCTTGTCAGACAGCTTGTAGCCCAGAAAATCCACCTCCGGCACGTCAAATTGGCACTTCTCCAGCTTGGCGTAGAGCCTATGTTGCTTTAGCCTGCTCAGCACTTCCTTGACGTGTCCGTCATGCTCCTGCTGCGACTCCGAAAAGATCAGGATGTCATCTAAGAAACAGACGCACGTCTTGTAGAGAAGTCCCGCCAACACGTGATGCATAAACGCTTGAAAAACGTGGGAGCCATTTTGCAATCCAAAAGGCATAACTCTATATTCGTAGGTCCCCAGTGGCGTGAACATGGCTGTCTTCCACTCATCTCCTTCCCGCATGCGAATGAGGTTGTACGCCCCCCGCAGGTCCAACTTGGTGAACACTCTGCCCTTCCGTACCTTTGCGAGGAGGTCGTCAATACGGGGCATGGGGAAGTCCGATGGCCTAGTCAGACTGTTCAAAATCCTGTAATCCACTACCAGTCTTTTCTGGGGCGTGTCCCGCTTCTTAACAAAGAATACGGGACTGCCCCCCACTGCCCTGGACTCCCGGATGAAGCCGCGTTGCAAATTATGGTCAATGAACTCTTTGAGTTCCTGCAGTTCGTCCTCTGACATGGAATACAGTTTCCCTTTAGGCAGCGCCGCCCCCGGCAGCATGTCAATTTTGCAGTCATATGGTCTGTGAGGGGGTAGCCTGTCTGCCTCCTTCTCGCAGAAAACTTCCAAAAATTCAGCGTACTTGTGTGGAATCGCTTGCAGCGTGCCTAGCAGCAGCTGTGACTCCTCTTCCTCTCCTTCCTGCCTGGGCACGATGCAGTGTTCAGCACAAAAGGAAGAGCCGAAGGTCAGCTGCCTCTGGTACCAAGCCATCGCTGGGCTGTGCTTGTCCAGCCAACTCATGCCCAATACAATGGGCGTGTCAGATAGTCGAGTGACGTTGAAGCTGATGATTTCTCTGTGATTCCCAAGTCGCATCACCATTGGTGGCGTCTGCTTCACCACTTGCCCCCCGAGCAGCTCCCTGCCATCCACCGTGACAACCTGCAGGGGCAGTGTGGCCGGCAGCAACTGCACAGCGTGCCTGTCGACAAAGTCCTGCCCTATAAAGTCCGCATTGCTGCCTGAGTCAATGGTGATTGGCACGTCCATGGTGATTCCATTGGGCAGTTGGAGAGACGCTGTGAGCCTCACTACTGGTTTGGGCGGGAGGGGGTTCACGGGCTGTAAAATCGCTGGGGACTGCGTCACTAACACGTCTGGCTGGGCCCCAGTGCCTCTTCCTCCAGCCAGACAGCCTCGTTTCCCTGCTGTGGTCCTCCTTGCTGTGTTGCTGCAGTCACCATTGCTGAGGCTGCAGTGAGCTTGTGGGGCCTCTGGGGACACTCTTTCGCCATATGCCCTGGCTCCTCACAGACGTAACACTTCCTGTTCCCTCTAGGAGGCTTCGCTTTCACTGCTGCTGGTGCTAGGGCTCTGGTTGCTGACTGAGCCCTTGCACCTCCCACCTCCATAGGTTCGGCTCCTCCTCCTGGCGGAGGCGTGGATTGCGCCCGCGCTGCTTCCCTGGGAAAGAAGGAGGGGCCCCCGGCTGGTTCGCGCCCTCCACGCCCTTCGTCCCTGTTCCACGGACGTCCTTCCAGCCTCACCCCCACTGCCAGTGCCCTCTGAACGACCTCCTGGGTGGTTCGGGGTCTCTCCCCCCTGGCGATCTCATCTTTAATCGAGTTATGCAGCCCCTCCCAAAAGAGGTCTCTTACAGGAGCCGAATCTCTGTCCCATTCCAGGGCACTGACCAAGGCGAAAAAGCGGGCATGGTACTGCCTGACGCTGGCCCTCCCTTGTCTCAGCCCATGCACCTCCTTCCGTGCAAGATCCACGTCAATACTTGATAAAAAACACCCATCCATTGCTTTAATAAAGGCATCTGCATTCTGTAGCGCCGGATCCTTATCTCTCCATAAATTGCGTAGCCATGCTCTCGCATCCCCATGCAGATGGGACATGATGAACCCCACTCTCTCTTGTTCATCTCTAAAGTCTTTATGCAGCAGTTGCAGTGCGCACAGTACGTCGGCTCTAAAGTTGGGATACTGTTGCAGGTTCCCATCGAAGTGAGAGACCAGCCCGCCTGTCCGTCTCGCCAACCCAATGCCCTCCTGCCGGGGTGTCTGCTTTGTCAGCACGTCTAACCTGACCTGGAGATCCCTGCAGGCTGCGGCTGCTTCCTCCTCCCTCTTCCTGGATGCTAGAGCCTCGGCGTTCAGTTGTGCCACCGCGTTTCTGAGTTCCTCTATCTGCTGCTCAGCCGTCATGTCGTCTGCCGTTCGTGAGCTTGCTAGTAGGCACCTGTGTCTCTCCCCTCCTCGAGGCTGTAGATGCCCACAATCGTGAGACGGAGCTTACTGTCAGAGCTGCTTGAAGATCCTAGCTCACAGAGGATCACGCTAGCCAGCGATCATTAAGTAAAAGTCTTTATTGAATTACAGTTTCCATTCTCACGCTGCTGCGCGCAACTCTACGCCTAGTAGCTAGGTCGGCGAAGCTCCGTCTGAGTCTCCGCCCTGTGTGCACCAACTTAATATCCTAGCCTTGCTCCACCTTTTCCTCCTGACTGTCCTCCTCTGGGTCCCTCTACCCCCCGGGGCTTCTTCCTTCCGGGATTCTTCTGACGCTGACCCAGACCCTCCTGCCTCCTTGCGCCGGGCTTTAGGACCTGGCTCTCTTTCGGGGCTGCTTACTGCGCCGCCTTCCTCTGCATTTGAACTTGGCGCGCGCGCCCAACCTTCCACTTTCCTCTCAACCGTTTCTTCGCTCCCCGATGGAGGTGTGGCCATCCCCGACTCATGTCCTCCCTCCTGTGGAGGTGTGGCCACTCCTGACTCATGTCCTCCCTCCTGTGGTGAGCTGCCAGCGCTTCCCCCCTGGCTCCCTTCCTCTTCCCTGCTTCCTGGCGGTGACGCTGGTCCCGATTTCCAGCTGCTCCCCCCTGAGTCCTCTCTGGCTCTGTCTTCCTGGGGTGCCCCCCTAGACCCCCTTGCCCTCGCCACTGGTGCTCCTTTCTGTGAATCCTCTGATTCACTGGAAAGACTAGGAGATCTCGGGTCGTCGTCGTCACTCATCTTTTCTTCTGCCTCCTCCCCTTCGCTCTCTGTTTCCTCCCTTGCCCGTGCTTCTGCTCCTAAACCCCTGACAACACCAAACTGGGAGGGGTGGCTAACACCCCAGAGGACAGGATCACACTTCAAAACGACCTTGACAGATTAGAGAACTGGGCCAAAACAAACAAGATGAATTTTAACAGGGAGAAATGTAAAGTATTGCACTTGGGCAAAAAAAATGAGAGGCACAAATACAAGATGGGTGACACCTGGCTTGAGAGCAGTACATGTGAAAAGGATCTAGGAGTCTTGGTTGACCACAAACGTGACATGAGCCAACAGTGTGACGCGGCAGCTAAAAAAGCCAATGCAATTCTGGGCTGCATCAATAGGAGTATAACATCTAGATCAAGGGAAGTAATAGTGCCACTGTATTCTGCTCTGGTCAGACCTCACCTGGAGTACTGTGTCCAGTTCTGGGCACCACAGTTCAAGAAGGACACTGACAAACTGGAACGTGTCCAGAGGAGGGCAACCAAAATGGTCAAAGGCCTGGAAACGATGCCTTATGAGGAACGGCTAAGGGAGCTGGGCATGTTTAGCCTGGAGAAGAGGAAGTTAAGGGGTGATATGATAGCCATGTTCAAATATATAAAAGGATGTCATATAGAGGAGGGAGAAAGGTTGTTTTCTGCTGCTCCAGAGAAGCGGACACGGAGCAATGGATCCAAACTACAAGAAAGAAGATTCCGCCTAAACATTAGGAAGAACTTCCTGACAGTAAGAGCTGTTCGACAGTGGAATTTGCTGCCAAGGAGTGTGGTGGAGTCTCCTACTTTGGAGGTCTTTAAGCAGAGGCTTGACAACCATATGTCAGGAGTGCTCTGATGGTGTTTCCTGCTTGGCAGGGGGTTGGACTCGATGGCCCCTGTGGTCTCTTCCAACTCTATGATTCTATGATTCTATGAATAGAATGCTGAGCTGATATTTGAAGTATATTCAGAAAGGCCATGCAGATTTGTAAGAATCTGAAAGGGTGTGTGTCAGGAAGAAGTCAAGATCACAATGGGTGAGGTGGGAGATAGTCAGATATTCAAAAACTAGGATAAAGATCATGGCTTTGTCAGTGGCAGACCTTGGGGTCTCAAATTTCAGTGGCATCCTGCATGATGCCAAAATTCAGTGCCCCCCATGCTCCATTCTAAATAATAGCTTCAGCGAACACAGTGACACCCCTGAGGCTCTGTGCCCAGTGCACTCCCCATAATCTGCATCCAGGGCCATCTTTACCTGGGGGTGCAAGGGGTGTGGGGCACCTGGGCTCCAAATTCTGGGGGCACCAGGCACTCACTGCTGAAGCCGCCCAAGCTCTTAACTAGCTACGTGTTATGAAATAATTCATAATTTTGATCAAGATAGAAAAACAAAATACAGTGGTGCCTCGCAAGACGAAATTAATTCGTTCCGCAAGTTTTTTCTTCTTGCGAGTTTTTCGTCTTGCGATGCACGGTTTCCCATAGGAATGCATTGAAAATCAATTAATGCGTTCCTAGGGAAACCGCCTTCAGACCAGGTCCGGGGACAGTTTGTCCCCCGACCTCTTCTGAAGGCTGGGGGGGGGGACAAGGGCTTTTCTTCCACCCCCACCATTTTAAAAAACCCCGGGACAGCGGAGGACTTCTCCGCTGTCCGGGGCGATCTTAAAATGCTGGCGGGCGGCATTTTAAAATCGCCCGGGACAGCGGAGGACTTCTCCGCTGTCCGGGGCAATGTAAAAGCCCCTGGGAAGGCAGGCAGGGGGGACAAAGACTTTTGCCCCCCGCCTGCCTTCAGAAGAGGTCCTGGACCTCTTCTGAAGGCGAGCGGGGGGCGAAAGTCTTTGCCCCCCCGCCTGCCTTCAAAAGCCGTCCGGAACAGCGGAGAAAGGCGCTGCCTTTCTCCGCTCTCCCGAGAAGGCAGGCAGGGGGGAGCAAAGTCTTTCGCCCCCCGCCCGCCTTCAGAAGAGGTCCTGGACCTCTTCTGAAGGCGAGCGGGGGGCGAAAGTCTTTGCCCCCCCCCCCGCCTGCCTTCAAAAGCCGTCCGGCCTGCGACCCTCTCCCGGCTGGAGAGGTGACACGCGCCTATGGCAGGAGCCTCCATAGGCGCGCGTCACCTCTCCAGCTGGGAGAGCGCGCGCGGGGCTAAAGCAGCCCCCTGCGACCCTCTCCCGGCTGGAGAGGTGACGCGCGCCTATGGAGGCTCCTGCCATAGGCGCACGTCACCTCTCCAGCCGGGAGAGGGTCGCAGGGGGCTGCTTCTCTGCTGTCCCGGGGAGATTTTAAAATGCTGGGGGTCGGCAGCGAACGCTTCGCTCCCGCCCGCCAGCATTTTAAGATCGCCCGGGGCAGCGGAGAAGTCTCCACTGTCCCGGGAAGGCAGGCGGGGGGAGCAAAGACTTTTGCCCCCCGCCGGCCTTCAGAAGAGGTCCAGGACCTCTTCTGAAGGCCGGCTGTGGGCGAAAGTCTTTGCTCCCGACCGCCAGCAATTTAAAACAGGTCCCCGGAGATTTCCCTATGGGCTTTCGTCTTGCGAAGCAAGCCCATAGGGAAATTCGTCTTGCGAAGCGCCTCCAAAACAGAAAACCCTTTCGTCTTGCGGGTTTTCCGTCTTGCGAGGCATTCGTCTTGCGGGGTACCACTGTACATATATACCTAGGTATTACCAAAATGTATACCTACTGTTTCACTAAAGGACTTTGACTTGTGCGCCGGTGCTTGTCATTCACAATGGCGGTGCTTGTCAGACGAGCCAGCGGCAACACTTGTCATTCTCAACAGCGCCGTGCACGCGACATTAACTCTTACAAAATATTATGTTACGTATTGCACCGAGCTGCTATGCAGCACCTTTGACACGACTGATCTCGCGCTGCCTGCCTGCCGGCTGCAATAAACACACAAGACGTAACCGGCTGTACATTTGAAAAAATAATATATACTATTCATTGTATTGAATTGTAGATTTCAACAGAAGTGACTCAAAGTTCAATGAGAAAAGTAGAAGACCCAGTGGGTCAGTTCATTCTCTAATCCGTTTATGCACCATATACAGTGGTGCCCCGCAAGACGAATGCCTCGCAAGACAAAAAACCCGCTAGACGAAAGGGTTTTGCGTTTTTTGAGCTGCTTCGCAAGACGCATTTCCCTATGGGCTTGCTTCGCAAGACGAAAAACAAAAACGTCTTGCAAGTTTGTTTCCTTTTTCTTAACACCATTAATACAGTTGCGACTTGACTTCAAGGAGCAACTCACAGAACGCGGTGTGGTAGCCTTTTTTGAGGTTTTTGAAGACTTTGGTGATTTTTGAAGCTTTTCCAAAACTTCTTTTGCAGCCATTTGGTAAGTTAAGCTTTTAAAACTTTTTTTGGGGGGGTTGGATTTTGGGTTGGGGTGTTTGGAATTCAAGGACTTGGTGTTGGGGAGGGGTTTGCAAGAATCTGGAAGCTTGTGTGTTTTCTTTCTGCATTTTTATGATTTTCTGTGACCATTGGGCCACTCTGCTGTTTTTTTAAAAAAATTCTGGATTTGAATTTCTGTGTGGTGGGCGGCTGGGGGAACAGTTGAGGAGGGGGTTCTTCAGCAAGAAGCAAAGAGTGGAAGAGGAACCTTCTTCGAGTTGTCCCCCAGAGTCTTAGAAAATGTACTGTACACTTTGTTGATTTTTAAATGTTTTTCTGTCATGTTTAGAAACTTAATTTATTGTTCCTTCAGTTTTTGAAATGCTCTTTACAGTATGTGTGACTTTAAAGAGCACTTAATAAACTCTTGTTGTACCAAATTTGGCTTTGTTTGGACTTTTTTTTGACCATGGGAACGCATTAATTGAATTTCAATGCATTCCTATGGGATTTCGTGCTTCGCAAGACGAAAAATTCGCTAGACGAAAAAACTCGTGGAACGAATTAATTTCGTCTTGTGAGGCACCACTGTATGTGAAAGTGTCTCTTCCACCTGCCTGTTCATAGAGTCCAACAATCCACACGAAAGGTTGTTGCAGTTCCACAGAATCCTTTCACAGAGTCTAAGACAAGGATTTCTGGAATATTTGGACAGTGGATCTTATAGCATAGTCCTGTATAGCACAGCTGCTGTCCTGTGATATCATATATGAGTGAGTATATTATATGAATAGTATATATTATTTTTTCAAACGTACAGCCGGTTACGTCTTTTGTGTTTATTGAGTATGTTTCACGTAACCAGAGGTTTGTTGCTGTTTTGTGCCTGCCGGCTGCAGGCAACCCGCACGAGATCAGTCGTGTCAAAGGTGCCGCTGACCCTGAGTGCAACTTTTCAAATTGCATTTTAATTTCATCACTTACAGTTCAAATTCGTTTGGAGAAATTGTTTTTAAAAAGTGTGGCGTCTGGCATTAGCATAATAAAAGTTAATTTGGGGGCGCTGGGTGAATCTTTGCACCCTGGTGGCGCATATGCTAAAGACGGCCCCGTCTGCATCTGGCTTTGTTTCGTCTTTTGGGGGAGACTTCCTTTTATACAAGGGCATTTTATTCAGACATCATACCAGCTGGGTAGCTGCTATGATGAGCTAAATAAATAATGCAAGTATATCAGCCAGTTTTTGCAAGCACAAGAAGATTCTAGCATAAGAAGACAAGAAGATCTATAGAAGATAAGACTTTGAAGATCTGCCTGCACTGCAAAATTGTCTGCCTGCTTCAGCGGTCAAGCATTGCCTTGGACTGGTCAGAAAAGACTCACTTCTGCCTGAATATGGGAGGATCAGCCACTCCCCTTTCCTGAAGGTGTACTTTAGGTTGCAATGAGCCATCTTTGAACACGAATTGTATCCTCTGTTGTGGATGAAGTAAAATGGAGCTGCACCTTTCCCTCCTTTTGCAGTCTGGATTTCACTTCCTGAACTCTTATAAAGCCTCATATTGATCTATGTTGATGCTTACATAAAATTGCAGTCTTAAGTGATCTTTTGTGGGGCTGTTGCATCTCCCGGTGGGGACACTGATCATTTGGAAAAGTTAATTTATTTTTTTCCATTTTTTATTTTTTACTGGAGGGACTTCTACTCTGTCCTTCAATACCATTCCTAGACCAGCTGGACACATGTTTAATTGCCTTGTTTTCTAGCACTTGGACCAGGAAGCAATTCTTAATTGTGTTCTGGCTGTTATGCAGTGATTTCTCTGGCATCTTCCTCAATTGAACTGGAAACCTCACTGTGCAATAGCAGAGGTGGACATGGAGCAGGTGTGAGCTGGATTTATTAGAAGGGAAGGTTTGCTTACAGGCAGGCCAATCTGGAAGGTAGTTGGCATTCTCCTCAGGATGGCTGGATCTACATCTTGTGGTCTGTTGGTTGCTCCTAGCACCATTACCTGAAACACAATTGGACCGTGATCGTCATTGATTGATCTTGTGTTTTAACTGATCAGTTAAATTTGCGTATGATTGCATATGAATAAAACTATATGAATAAAACAATGTTACTCATACCCAGAGTAGACCTATTGAGGTTAAGTCACAGGTCCATTTATTTCAGCGGGTCTACTTCAAGTTAAACTTACTGCAGGTGCCCCCCACTTTCCCGTGATTGACTCATGTGCAAACATGTATTCACACGGTGCCCCCAAATAAAGAAATAAATAAGTAATTTGATTCAAACCTGGAAATGGCTAGAGAGAGCTGGAGAGTCTTCGTGACTTGTAAGAAGTCTCCCCTCAGAGCCTGAAGAGGACTTCAGTGAGGGTGGGGGAAGCCCCAAAGAGACCGGAGGTGCAGTGCGGCTTTGTTTAGGCTGCTCAGCCTCTGTGGCTAGCAGCTGACATGCGGGGTAGCACAGCAGCCACTGCAGCCACCACTTTCCCCTGCATCCTCCAGGCTCCGAGCTTCAACTCTAGTTGTGGCTATTTTTAGATACAGTATTTTTTGTCTGGATTGGAGAGAGTGTGGCAGAGAGGGCGTTTAAAGGGTGTTTAAGGGTGTTCCCCACTTATGCAATTTTTGCTTATGCACACAGGGGCCCAGAATGTAACCCCAGTGTAAGTGGAAGGAACACCTGTACTCTTTTTTTTAAATAAGAGAGCATACTTTTTAGGTGACCCATGCATGGAGCAGGCATCACCTTAGAAGAGGCAAATGTATAACAGGAGGGAAGGAGCACTGGTTGCCCCTGGCTTTTTTGCATCAACTGAGCTAGGTGGTGGTACCTGGCAATTGGTTCCAGTCTCCAGACCATCCCAAAGGCTCATAAACTCTGCTTTCATCATGGCAGTGGCTTCATGGTCAGCTTCGGAGCGGTTCCTCAAGAAGGCATCTGACAGGAGGGAGAAAAAGAACAGTTTAGCAAAAGGACTGGGCTTCTGTCCTTTTCCCTGTGCTGGTGTCTGTTTTGACATCCATCTCTTAAATTGATATCTTGGCAACATTTTCATTCATATTATAAAGAATGCTGAAATGCAGTGGAATTCTGGTTCTTTCTAGGAGGTCATCAGTGATTTCATTTGGAAGGTCCTACATGTTTGCAGATCTCTCTGCCCTCTTATGAATGGTTGCTGGCAAGAGCAAGAGGGAGAAGAACATGGTCAATTGAATCGGGAACCTGCTACCAGTGGCTGCTAGGTACGATGGCTATGCTGTACCTCTGCTGCAATATGTCTTAAAATACTAGCTGCTAGGAACTGCAGGTGGGGCGGGTGTGTTGCACTCAGAATCCACATGCAGGCCTCACATGGGCATCTGGTGAACCACTGTGAGAACAGAGCGCTGGAACAGATGAGCCTTTGGCCTGAGCAAGAAGGGCTCTTCTTACGTCCTTATGCCACCTTTAATCTTGGGCAGAATTGCCCCAATGCCTCTTCCTTCTAGGAACCACAGAGAGGAAGCCCACTCTGTCCTGGTTTAGGGGAGTGATTAGTGCTTTTGTGAAATCAACAGCCATTACACCAATTGTGAGGGTTTGATTAGCTGCTTGTGCGTGAAAACGTGCTCCCTCAGAGTTTGTGCGACCCCACAAACCTCCGTGTGTGACGGAGCTCCTCAGACATGTCTGCTCTAGTCACTAGTAGAGTCCGACAGTGGCTGTCTGCGGAAGCGTTTCCAGCAAAGAAGTTCCTTAACGGAAACGCGTCTCCTGGACTCACGGCGTGACAGTTTCCTGCGAGGTGTGGGTCTGCCTATGGGAGACTCCGATACCTCCCCACTGTTCTCGCTGGAAGCCTCCCTGAGCCCTCCCTCCTGCTCGCATTCCCTCAGAGACCCACTCCTCCCCCTGCTGGTCCCTGCTTCAGCAGTTGAGTCTCTTTCATCCTGCCTGAGTCCCTCCACCACCTGATGCTCTGATGGCAGTTCCCTGACATCCACCTCCCCTCCAGGGCCCCCCTCACCCCCTCCCAATTCCTCCCCCCTGGGAGGTGAAGGGCTAAAACCCCGAAACGAATCTTCCTCATCTTCTGACGTCTCGAACAATTCTCTCCATCGATCGTCGTCCTGGCCAGCTGAATCCTCTTCCTCTTCAGAATCTGGGAACCCCTCCAACTCCTCTTCCTCGTCGGTGGTGGCAAAGTATTCCCTTCGGAACCTCGCTACCGGCTGAGGTTTACGTGGGAACCTCTGATGAAAAGTCTCTATTAAAACCTCGTCATTGACATCCTCTGCCCTAACCCAGGTGTTTTCCGACTCCGGTTCCCCTTCCCACATTACCAAATACTCTACTTGATCTCCCTTCCACCTGGAATCGAGGATCTCCGCTACATGGTAGCTGTGTTCCTTCTCCTCCATTGCTGGTCCCCTAGTGACCCTCCCCTCACTGTCTCCTCTATACGGTGACAGCAACGACCTGTGAAAAACTGGGTGCAGCTTCATGTGGTTCGGTAACCGGAGCCTGAAAGCCACTGGATTGACCTGCTGTATGACTTCAAACGGACCCAGCCTTTTGGGTCTTAATTTCTTACAACCTCCTTTGAATGGCAACCCTTGGGTTGACAGCCACACCTGGTCCCCCACCCTGATGCTTTCACCTTCCCTTCTGTTTTTGTCTGCCTGCCTCTTATATTCCTCCTTAGCCCTGTTTAAATTGAGTTGGAGCTGGCGATGGATCGCTTCCATTTCTTCCACGAACTGTTCTGCAGCTGGAACGCTCCAGTTCTCCCCCTCCCCCCCTGGGAAGGCTCTGGGATGGCACCCGTGATTAGCCAAAAAGGGGCTCATCCCCGTGGACACGTTCTCTGCATTGTTGTAGGCAAATTCTGCCAACGCCAACTTCTCCACCCAATCATTCTCTCTGTCATTAACATAACACCTCAAATATTGTTGGAGAACCCCATTTGCTCTTTCCGCCTGCCCGTTGGTTTCAGGATGACGGGCCGTCGAGAAATTAACCTCTACATGCAGTAAGCTCATGAGCTTCCTCCAGAACCTGGAAGTAAATTGTTTCCCTCGGTCTGAAACCACCCTCAAGGGGGCACCATGCAACCTAAACACATTCTCTACAAACAATTTGGCGGTTTCTTCTGCTGTAACCGCATGTGAGCAGGCTATGAAGTGGGCCATTTTAGTTAACAGGTCTACTACAACCATGATGGCTGTTTTCCCTCTAGACCTTGGCAGATCAGTCATGAAATCTATTGCCACTGCTTCCCACGGTCTCTCAGGTGTGGGCAGTGGTTCTAATAAACCAGCCGGCGCCCGCCTCTCCCCCTTGGCTCTTTGGCATTGTTCACACCCTCTCACATACTCCCGCACATCTTCCCTGACCTTGGGCCACCAAAATTCCCTGGTAACCAGCCACATGGTTTTGTGTTGCCCAAAGTGCCCTGCTGTGGGGCTATCGTGCAGCTGCTTGAGTACCTTCTCCCTCAATTCCCCTTCAGGTATATATAACGCTCCCTTATAATACAATGCCCCATTTCTCTCCTCAAAACCACCGGATTTGTCTTCCTCCCCTCTGAGATCCCTGAGTTTCCCCTGGGCGTATGCATCCTGCACCGTACCCTCTATCAATTCCCTTTGCCCCACCAAAGTCGCCCCACACACCCAGCGGTCCTCTGGAATGATATGGGTTTCTTCGGGTGCTCCCTCCCCCTCCAAATATTCAGGTTTGCGTGAGAGAGCGTCCGCCCTAACATTCTCTGGGCCTGGCACATAACAAATCTCAAAGTTAAATTTGGAGAACTCTTGGGCCCATCTCAACTGCCTTTGGTTGAGCACTCGCGCCGTTCTCCAGTACTCTAGATTTTTATGGTCCGTGCACACTTGCACTTTATGTTGTGCACCAACTAGCAGATGCCTCCATCTCCGGAACGCCTCATGAATAGCAAGCAGTTCTCGGTCGTACACCGTGTAGTTCCTCTCGGATTTGTTCAGCTTCCGCGAGAAGAAGGCACACGGACGCCACTCTGACTCCTCCTTCCCCGGCTGCAGAAGAAGCACCGCCCCTATGGCTCTGTCAGATGCGTCTGTTTCAACCCTTAGCTTCTTTCGTAAATCCACATGCAGAAGTTGTTCTTCAGAGGCGAAGGCCCTTTTCAGTTCCTCAAACGCTCGCTCCGCCTCCGCCGTCCATACAAACTTCTTTTTACTGCTGAGACAGTCAGTGATGGGCGCCGTCAGATGGGCGAAGTTGCGGATGAACTTACGATAAAAGTTTCCAAACCCTAGGAACCTCTGCACATCCTTCTTGGTTTTGGGTGTTTTCCATTCCAGCACTGCCTGTACCTTGCCGGGATCCATGGCCAATCCCTTGTCTGACAGGCGGTACCCCAGGAATTCCACCTCCTTGGTATGGAACCGACACTTCTCCAGTTTGACCCACAGCCTGTTGGCTTGCAGTCTGCTCAACACTTCTCTGACGTCTCTCACATGTTGCTCCTCATTCTCAGAATACACCAACACATCATCTAGAAAGGCAACGCAATTCTTGTAGAGCAAAGGGCCCAGCACGTGGTTCATAAAAGATTGAAAACACGCGGAGCCTGCTTGTAATCCAAATGGCATAACGAGGTATTCAAACGCCCCCAAAGGGGTAAACATGGTGGTTTTCCATTCATCCCCTTTCCTTATGCGTATCAGGTTGTACGCCCCCCTTAGATCCAGCTTTGTGAAAATCTTTCCCTTCCTCACCCTGGTCAAAATATCATCAATTCTGGGCATAGGGAACGCCACCGGTTCAGTCACTGCATTCAGCCGCCTAAAATCACATACAAGTCTCGGCTTGTCCGCATTTTTTTTGTCCACAAAGAACACTGGGCTCCCCCCTGCTGCTTTGGACTCTCTGATGAAGCCTCTCTTCAGGTTCTTGTCAATGAACCCTCGCAACTCCTGCATTTCCCTGTCTGACATGGCATACAACTTGCCCACGGGAAGCTGTGCTCCTGGGAGTAAATTGATCTGACAATCAAAGGGTCTATGAGGTGGTAGTTGGTCAGCTTCCTTCTCGCTGAACACGTCGCTGAGATCTGCATACTGTGGTGGTACCTTCACCTTCCCCATTACTTCAGTCCCTGCTAGGGTGGCTTGGGCCCCTGCTGAACCCTTCTCCCCTTTGCAGTGTTCTAGGCAATGTGCTGAACCAAAGGACACCACTCTTTGATGCCAGCCAACCAGCGGATCATGTAGAGCTAGCCAGCTCATTCCCAAAATAATGGGAGCGCCTCCCAGGGTGGCCACATTAAACGCTATCAGTTCTGTGTGCCTTGCCACCCTCATTATCATTGGGACAGTCTGCAAGCGGACTCCTCCTCCCAACAACTCCCTGCCATCAATCGTGGTCACCTGCAGGGGGTTGCTTAAAGGGATGGTCTGTATCTGGTGTTCAGCAGCAAACTCCTTGCTCATAAAATTGCAGGAGCTGCCTGAGTCCAATAGCGCCTTTATTTTTAGGGGGTGCCCATTCTGCAGCTCTAGGGACACTTCAATCACTAGAGCAGGTCGAGGAGCTTCTGGCACGGGCACTTTCACTGCTCTTTGGCCTGGCTGCAGTGCCCCAATTGTGGCAACCAGGCGTTGGCTTTTACCTGCTCCGCTCCCCCTTCTTCTCCCCCCTCAACAGCTCCCACCATCCCTTGCCATTCCTTCCTCTGGGGGCAGACTCTGGCAAAGTGGCCTGGCTGTTGGCAGAGATAGCATTTCCGGGGGCCCTTTCCCTCCTTCTTAGCTCCCTCGCTGGTTTTTGAAAATGCGCGCGCGCGCGCTGTTCCGATTTCCATCGGCTCTGCCGGCGGGAAAGCGGGCTCAGGAATGTCTGGAATGCGGAACTCCTTCCAACGTTCCCCTCTCCCTTCCCGCCTCTCCAAGGCTCTTGCCTCCTGCCGCGCTCCTATGGTCAGCGCAGATTTGGTCAGCTGATCCATAGACTCCGCCCTGGGGCCCCGTGCCAGCTCGTCTTTCACCCCCGAAGAAAGACCTTCTTCAAATAGCATTTGAACGGGTGCCGCCGATAAATCCCAACTCAGTCTGTGAATCAGCATGGTAAACTCAGTCCAATATTCACGGACAGATCGACTTCCCTGCTTACAAGCCATTAGCTGTCTGCGCACCACCCCTTCCTCAATATCGCTGGAAAACATGAGATCCATTGCACGAAAGAACTTCATTGTGTCCTTTAGTATGTCATTGTGCGTTGCCATTAGGGGTCGAACCCAGTCTCTAGCCCCTTTCTCAAGATGCCCAATTACAAAAGCAACTCGCGATTCCTCATCAGGGAACTCATCGAACTGCACATTAAGGGCATATTGCATCTCTGTCCTAAAAGCATGGTAGTCCTTGGGGTCCCCCCCAAATTTTTGCACCAATCCTGGTACCTTTCTGGGGAATTGCGTGGCTCTCCCCTTCTTGTCTGCATCCTGAGCCCTTCTCTCCTCCAACCTCGCCGTCTGCAGGGCCAGTTGAACCTCCAACGCTCGGTATCTATCTTCCAAGCTTGGACCAGCTCCAGCCCCTGCTCCTCCGGTTCCGGTTGGTTCGCTCATGATGCCTTCTCTTGCACAGGCAGCGTACAAAGACTGTCGGACTGCTGTGAGGGTTTGATTAGCTGCTTGTGCGTGAAAACGTGCTCCCTCAGAGTTTGTGCGACCCCACAAACCTCCGTGTGTGACGGAGCTCCTCAGACATGTCTGCTCTAGTCACTAGTAGAGTCCGACAGTGGCTGTCTGCGGAAGCGTTTCCAGCAAAGAAGTTCCTTAACGGAAACGCGTCTCCTGGACTCACGGCGTGACAGTTTCCTGCGAGGTGTGGGTCTGCCTATGGGAGACTCCGATACCTCCCCACTGTTCTCGCTGGAAGCCTCCCTGAGCCCTCCCTCCTGCTCGCATTCCCTCAGAGACCCACTCCTCCCCCTGCTGGTCCCTGCTTCAGCAGTTGAGTCTCTTTCATCCTGCCTGAGTCCCTCCACCACCTGATGCTCTGATGGCAGTTCCCTGACACCAATATTCACCAGCCTCCATTCTGACCAGTTTCCATACCTAGCAACCAACATACTTCACCATAAGGAAAGTGGCAAAGACTGGCATGTTTAAGAGATGTACAACTGGGTGATCAAGTATGGATGCGAGTCTGGAGAGGTGAGCAATAAGCAGCCCTTGTTCACTGCTGCAGCCCATATTAATCCTTAGCATTTGGTGGACATTTTGATAGTTTTTCAGAAGTTCTTGCTAATATTTCCAGTTGCAATTAAGGAGATGGGAGATACAGATTTCTGTCTTGTTTTTGTCTTCTGCTTCAATGGGTATCTTGCTTCCTTACACCATCAGTTGTCCCAACTATGTAAGCAGGACACTTGGAACCATGGATGAGTTTTCCTAAAGCCTGATGAAATCTGAGGTTTACAAGCAGTGGTATCTGCTGGTTTTAGCTACATTGGGTACATTTATTTAGAAGAAGTGTTTGTGCTAGAAAAATCACAGCCTCCTACCACTGAGCTACACTCCTTCATCCTTCTAGATCACTGGTAGGCAAACTAAGGCCCGAGGCTTGGATCCGGCCCAATCACCTTCTAAATTCGGCCTGTGTATTTTTACATGAGTAGAATGTGTGCTTTTATTTAAAATGCATCTCTGGGTTATTTGTGGGGCCTAGGAATTCATTCACCACCACCCCCGAAATATATTCTGCCCCCCACAAGGTCTGAGGGACAGTGGACCGGCCCCCTGCTGAAAAAGTTGACCCCTGTTCTAGACTGTACAGCGCAGACTTCCGGTCTGTTGCAGACCAAGAAGGAGAGTGGATTTAGGTCTCCGGGGAAAGTCCGATTTCGTAGAGAAATTGGGGTCACGCAAAGGTGCTGTGGACTCCTAACAACCCCAAAAGCTTCGTTTCAGGTGTTGGGGACCCAGCTGCGCTCAGGAGCGTTCTCTCCACCATCCGAATCGCTCCTTAAAGGAGTGGAGAAGACTGGTGAGATTGAGATGCGAGCACTAAGGAGTCATCTTCTAACTCTGAAACGAAGCCTCAGGCTCCTATGGGATAGAGTGACAGATTTTCCGTGATATTTACAATTGAATCTAAAATTGAATGAAGAGTGAAAGTAGTGGACTAAATTAGTGGAAGATTCAGCAAAGTGGTGAGGTGAAAATAAGGAGGTCAATGTCTGGATAAGATATAAGGACTTGTTAGAAAATAAAACCCCAAGATGGCTGTTACCAATGGAAGCAAAGGCTCAGAAAAAACTCAGTATGGAGGCCAAATGGCCGAAGTATTGGGAAATTCTGGAACAAGAGGGAGATAGATTAAAACTGCAGAGTTTTGAAAAACTAAAAAACAGAGTGAGAGACTGGCTCCATTATTATCAAATAATGGAGGCATATAATTTGGACAAAAAACTAGGTTTCCAGGTGGAAAAATCAAAATTGGAAACAGAATTGTTAGACCCCAAAGTTAAGAATTTGTCAATAATGTATAACTTGCTGTTGAAATGGAATACTCAGGATGAAACGGTGAAATCTGCTATGATTAAATGGGCACAAGTTGTTGGACATAACATTATGATGGCTGACTGGGAACAGTTATGGACCACAGGTATGAAGTTTACGGCATGTAATGCCTTAAAAGAGAATTTAATGAAAATGATTTATAGGTGGTACATAACACCAGTCAAGCTCGCAAAAATCTATCATTTGCCCGATAATAAATGTTGGAAATGTAATGAGACTGAAGGTACATTATTTCACCTTTGGTGGACATTCCCAAGGATTAAGACATTCTGGGAGATGATTTATAACGAAATGAAAAAGGTATTCAAATATACCTTCCTGAAGAAACCAGAGGCCTTTCTCCTGGGCATGGTCGGCCAATTGGTGCCAAAGAAGGATAGAACTTTTTTTATGTGTGCTACAACAGCAGCAATAATACTTATCACAAAGCATTGGAAGACACAAGATCTACCCACCCGGGAAGAATGGCAGATGAAGCTGGTGGACTACATGGAATTGGCGGAAATGACTGGCAGAATCCGAGACCAGGGAGAAGAGTCAGTGGAAGAAGATTGGAAAAAATTCAAAGTATATTTACAGAAATATTGCAAAATTAATGAATGTTAGAAGGATGCTGGAACGAAGTTATATGGCTTTAGCAGAAATGTTATAAAGAATAAAGTAAAAATAGATTGTTAATGGACCAAAGTGGGAAATTTATTTATTTTTTTAAAATTTTTTATTGGTTTTACAAAAAAAAATTATAGACAAAACAAACAAATAAAGAAACAAACAAACATGTATAATTTCATATCCTTTTTTTTTATAAACCTTACTTCGTCGACTCCCCCAAACCTCCCTTTTCTACATCCCAATTCTCAAAATTATTTCAGCAAATCCTAACGCTTAATTTTATCAGATTTATCCCTTATTCTTTTCTTTTACTTAATCTTTTACACCTGTCAACCCCTTTTTTCCCCCCCTAGAACCTCGACATTTTAACTTTCATTCATATTACAATGTTTCTTAAGATAAATTTTAAATTTCTTCCAGTCTTCTTCCGCTGTCTCTTTCCCCTGGTCACGGATTCTGCCAGTCATTTCGGCCAGTCCCATATAATCTATCACCTTCATTCGCCATTCTTCCAGAGTAGGTAGATCTTGAGTCTTCCAATGCTTTGCAATGAGTACTCTTGCTGCTGTAGTAGCATACATTAAAAAAATTCTATCTTTCTTTGGCACCAATTGGCCAACAATACCCAAGAGGAAGGCCTCTGGTTTCTTAGAGCCAAAGTGAAAAATTTAAGGTTAGACTGTCTTAAGATAAATTTTAGAACGAAAATTGAGAAAGATGGAATGGACTTGCTGAAATAGCTAATTGAATTAGAATACAAAAAAGGGAGGTGTGAGGAGGTCGATGAAACAAGTATATGAAAGGTAAAGATATGGAAAGGTTGGATGTGTTTTTAAATGTTTTTGTTTTCTTTTTGCTGTTTTACTGTATTGTTTTTTTTTGTTGTTTTTTTAATGTATTGTAAGGTATTGTTTTGTTTTGTTTAATTTTCTATTGTTCTTTTTTCTTTTTCTGTAACTTTTAAACCCCTAAGAAATATCATTAAAATAAAATAAAAAGAAAATAAGGAGGTCAATCCTGCCTTAGAGAGACTTTAAAGTGAATGACTTTACTTCCAAAGTGTAACGTTTGTATAAATTTCCCTACAGCGAGTCCTGATCGTATTGGGATTTAATACGGACGTCCTGCCTATCTGACACTTTTTCTATTAGGTATAGTAGATAGGGAAACACACAAGCAGGATAAAATATTGTTTTCATATGCAACAACCGCAGCAAGAATATTAGTAGCCCAAAGATGGAAGCAAGAAGAGTTACCGATGAAAGAAGAGTGGCAGATGAAGCTATTAGACTTTGCAGAAACGGCAAAGCTGATGGGGAAAATCCAAAATCAGCAGGACCAGGCATTTCAGAAAGATTGGAAGAAATTTATGATATATTTGGAAGACAACTGTAAACAGTTAACATTGCTAGTAGGGTTATAAGAAATTCTGTAAGGATGAAATTATCATTTATTGTTAAATACAGTTAATTAAGTAATTTTAAAAGGATATAATTTAATAACAAGCAGAAATACAGGAAAATGCAGTATATTGAGATTAAATTTGAAAAGCAGTTGTCGGGGAGGAGGGAAATCACAGGCTCATTAAGCCAAATGTTTTATTTGTGCAAAATATAGTGTCATGCAAGAAAATATTTGTAAAAACCAATAAAAAATGTTTTATAAAAAATAAATTGTACAGTGCAATCCTATATAAGTATGTCTACTCAGAATTCAGAAGTCCTACTGAATTCAATGCTGTTAACTCTAAGAAAAGTGGGTATATCATTGCAGCCTTAGCCTGCTGTAGCAAAAACAGCAATGTTGCAACACTTTAAAGATTAATCTGCTCATTTATATATCTCTTTTCCTCCCAAAGGAGCCCAGGGTTCCAAACACACAAGGGATAAAATAAAGAATCTAAAAATAATTCCATTACAGACGTAGACTGGGAAAGAGTTCTACTTAAAAGGCTTGTGAAAGAGCAGGGTCTTTAGTAGGCACACAGTAGGCAAGCACATTCTTTATTACAGTCCAGAGACCTGCAGAAACAGCTCTTAAAGCAGGAATACATAGAAAATATTCCAGGAGAGTCACTGTGTTTTATCCGCAGCATGTTTATTTCTAATTCTTATTACCTCCGAGAGAAATTTTGCCACAGCCAGGGTAATAATTTGTCATATCTTTGAGAAGATACTTGAGATAGTAGGTTTCAGAATTCCCAGGTAAATTTGCCATTAACATTTTAATTAATTGATCCCTGGCTTGTTTATACAGCCCGCAGTGTAGTAAGATAAGCTTCATACAATCTACAGCTTCTTGGCCTTTTGGCTAAAATCAAGTGTAGTCTTCAGTAGGCATTGAAAACATGGGTAGTCTGTGCCTAATATTGAACAGGAGGGAATTCCAGAGGGTAGGAGCCGCAACACTAGAGGCCTGATTCCTATATTCTGCAGACTGAACCACTGGAGAAGGTGGTATCTGCAGGAGGCCCTCACCTGCAGAGCACAGTGACTGACTGGGTAGAGAAGGAGCAAGAGGGTCTTTTACTCCTTTTCCTTACCTTCGCAGGATGTTTGAGCATTATTAGAGCCATCTAGCCAGTGGTTGTTAGAAGAAACACAACACTGGCCCAGGGGGCTCTTTAGCCTGATATGACAGAGCAATTCTTACCTTTATATGTTCAAGAAAGGAAGGGAAGGAGGAATTGGCTGGGAGACTGAGAGTGAAAAAAAGATCTAGGAGTGACTTAAGAGTAAGGAGAGGCAACCATGGCAGAGGACGCTGATGTTGGGATATGGGAGGAAGGGATACAAACATTACCTATTTCATCTATGAAAATGATGCAGGGCTGAAGCTTGGTTGCCAGTGAGAAGACGGCAGCTGTGAGCTTCTGTGACTCTCCATACCATTTGTCCGTCAGCGTAGATGCTTGCAGGTTGATGAACCTGCATCCAGAAGCCTGGGCTGTTGCTTTGGCAAGAAGGGTTTTCCCACAACCCGGAGGGCCATAAAGTAAGACACCTGGTAGCAAGGAAAAACCCATCAGCACAGGTTCACAGTCTACCTCCTTTTTTATGTGAGAAGTTCATCCCCACTTTCTGATTGTATTATAAAGCCCACCAGGAACAATTTTCTAATTCAAAGATTGCCAGCCCTCTGGGGCTCATGGGCAGATGTGCAGATCAGAGAAACTTGTGGGCATTCTACATACCACAATCATGCACACATGCACTGCAGCCACACGCATATGTCTACACAGCAAATACTTGCACACTCCCCCAACCATTAGGCTTGGAAAATGTGCTTCTCTCCCCACCCCACCCCAGCCTAGTTAGAGAGTGGTCTTCTTGCAGAGGGCAGCTGGGGAGGCAAAAGATAAGCATTCCTCCCCGGCTGCCATCTCCAGGAAGATCTCTCACTCCACACACAACAATTAGGCTTGACCCTCCCATCAGGCAAGGTGAGGTGACCATCTCAGGGCAGCAGATCCCGATGTAGATCTTCATTCACCCTTTCTTCCCTAGCAGGGAGGGGGACACTATTTTGTGGTTTGTCTCAGGTGCCAAAATCTGTTTTGTGAGGTGGGCGTTTCAGAACAGGAGAAGGGAGAGTTGACACCTCCCTTGGAAAAAGGCTTCTATTGTCTATAACAGAATGCTTCTTTCAAGCCTAACTCCAGCATTGCAAGGAAAGGGACCCTGCAGGCTTCAGGGAAACCTCTGCAGGCACATTTGTGCCCATGTGCACGGCACCAACAACTCATATTCTAACTACAGTAACCATTTTAGGAAAGGGACAATGGGCACAACTTGTTTGCCAGTGTCTCAGAGGTGTGTCCATATAAGTTCTACTCAGAGTGCAGCCATTGAAAATGATGGACATAATTTACTCTTCTTCATTATATTCAGTTGGTCTTCTCTGAGTAGGAGAAGCAGTGGATACAACCCTCTGTTTCACCATCTCAGACAAGCAGCAGAAACAGAGGTGTCGTGTTTCTGTCCTTCTTGCTGAGCACTCGCACCCCTTACAGCTTTTGGCTCAGGATATCCAGAATGTCATTTTATTTGGAGTGCTGACTGACACAATTTGAAGGAAGAATATTGGAGTGTGGTGGGCAGTCTTTTTAAAAAACAGAATCACATGAGACTTAGAGTTGTAAGGTACCTTAGAGGCAATTTAGTCCACCTATTGGTGTAATTGACTGTGAATGTGTGCACTAATCGGAACTTTAATTAAAGTAGCTTTGATTTGGAGGGATTTGTTAAATTTAAACTGAGTAGAGCATTTAATTTAATTCTGTTGGAATAACGCTTTCAAGCTGGGGGAAATGTTGTTTTTGTTGTCGACGGAAAAATGCTAATGGAAATATTAATGTTTAATACCTAATGCTGCTCCTGCTGCTGCCCAACTGACTGAGGCAATTCCGCGTTGATGTACGTTCTGTTTGTGTGCATGTGTGGTGCCAGGTCCCCAGAAGTGGTCCCTGGAAACGGGGAGCAGCTCTTAGCCGAGCCCCGCCATCCCTCCCTGCATGTGTCAGCTGTGGAAGCTCCACCCCCCGGTTTGCGGGAGATGAAGGAATGGCAGGCCGTTTTACGCAATCGTGATTTGGGGGGGGCAGAACAGAACCCCTGGGTAAATGGGGAGTCACTTGTACATACCAGCAAGTTTCTTAAGTGGACAACAGGTAAGCAAACTAACCCTCTGACCATAATCACTTATTTGATATGTAGGGTTTGGCTAAATAATGCAGATTTTAAAAGGAAGGAAACACTTTCCTTAAGTCTCAAAAATGATATTGAGTAACTAGTCAATTGCCCCTTGTTCCAAAGTGATACCTCTTGGGGGCTGGCAGAGCCTGGAGTGCTGCAACAAGTGTCGCCGCTGGAATGGGAGGATCACAGTGTCCTGGAGTTCGCTGACCATCTCATCCAGGCCTGCAATGTCCTTCCAAGTTACCTGTAGGTGGGACAAGCTGTGAGCAGTTGGCAGATAACAAAGGGACTAACAAAGGTTAGAAATTTGAATCTAAATGCAACTGCACTATTTTCCTGTTATCCTTGGCTTTTCTATTCATTCTGTCACTGTTTTTCCTCCATTATAACCATTCAGACTAAGCTCTTTGGGGTAGGGACCTTTTCTATCTATTCTTGGTTTAAAGGGTTGTCTACATCAGCAATTTTCATCCTTTTTAAAGAACTGACCCAAACAGACATATGGGGCCCATATCTTAATTGTTTGCCATTTGTAGAGTGATATTTGGACTGGTGGTTGTGCTGCTGTTGTGACCCATCTTAGATCAGGTCATGACCTGAGAGTGGGTCCCAACCCACCAGTCAAAGACCCAACAGTCTATATTGATGTGCTGCAAAGTGCTAAAGTTCCAGATCTGAATTACTAATTCTGGTGTGAACCCACACAATCTCATTTCAGAACTAAGATATGTGCAACCTTTTTTTTCCTGTCCGTTTTTCTTCAGCAGATTAGAGAGCCTCAAAACTCTCTTGCGTTTTGTCAAAAGGAGCAGCAGCCTGGACACCTACCTTGATATCCTTTGGAACCACCAGGTGAGCGGCAATGATCATCTCATGCTCTGCCAGCTTCACTCCTTCCACCCCAATCTGCTTCATCAAGCGTTCTGCCTGCCGACAAAACAAAGAGGCCCAGAGTTGCAGTCCTCCCTTTATCTCAGAGATTTAATATCAGACTCTGCTATTGTCATGACTTGCTATTGTCATGACTACACACAGTGACTTGCACCTGGCACTTTTAGAAGAAGAATTTCATTTATAAAAGATAGAGTGAGGAAAAGGAATAAAGGAAAAAGTGAGTGAGAATGGGGGGAAAATACTGTTTATTAATAATAATAATAATAATAATAATAATTTATACACCACCCATCTGGCTGTATTTTTCTTATCCTAATACACATATAACTGTCAATAACCTAATATATTATGGTTACAGCTGGGAAGCCGTGTTGGTCTGCCATAGTCAAAACAAAACAAAAAATTCCTTCCAGTAGAACCTTAGAGACCAACTAAGTTTGTTATTGTTATTGGTATAGCTTATACCAATAACAAACTCAGTTGGTCACTAAGGTGCTACTGGAAGGATTTTGTTTGTTTGTTTTGACTAATTTATTCTGTGTAAACTCATTCAAAATATCATTATATTTATTCAAAGAAAGTGTGTGTCTGTTCATACATTGCCAATGTTGTCGTGTTTTCAAGCCATTGATTAAGGGGAATTGTATCGCTATTCTTCCAGTTCATCTCTCTCTTGGCCACCATTAGGGCATGTAGAATCTTGGAGGAACATCTCACTCTTTGTCACTCCAAATACCCCAATATACCCAATGTTATAGCAGGGGACTTCAATGCTCGCATTGCAACAAACTGGGAGTCTTTAATCAAAGCCAAATGGTGGATAACCCCAGAATTCATTAATGACCTCTCCCTCCATAATCAAAGACTTTCTAAAGACAAAAGGGTAAATGAAGCAGGAACCCTTCTTTACCAATTGGTACTACGTCTAAACTTAGTGATTCTAAACGGGAACTGCCCGCCAGACGTACCGGGTGAGTTTACACACATAAGCTCCTCTGCAAACTGTCCTGGATTATATGTTGGTATCTCATGACATATTCCCCAAATTTTCCCATTTTAAAGTCGAAAACATTCAACTGAGCGACCACTTACCGTTGGTCGCCACAATGACTATAGACTGGACCCCAGATGGAGACAAGCACCCAACACATCTGACTACGAACTCAGCATTGCAAATCAAAAGTGTAAAATGGTCCGAACTACAGGCCCAAAAATACTCAGCATATTTCCAACAAGGGCTAAAACAAGCATATTCAGGCTTAATCGAGAATTATTATGATTATGACCAAACTCTAAGACTATTCTCGAATCTGTCAGAAGATCTAACGTCTTTTTTCTCTGTCCCGACGCATAAAATAAATCGAACACAAAGGAAGATAGGTGCATTGTGGTTCAATAGTGCTTGTAAACAGGCTAGACAACTTCTTGGTAACATCTATAAAGAGTATAAAGCCTCCAGGGCAACGGTCTTGCCAAAAGAATATTTCCAAGCAAAATCGGCCTACAAGCAAATTCAAAAGGGACCTAGACAGGAATGGCAAGTGAATCAATGGCGGGCAATCATAGAAGCCTCATCATCACGGAACTCCAGACAATTTTGGCTCCTGGTAAATAAAAGAACTAAAAGATACCCTTTGACTATTATTCCTGCCCCGGTTTGGGAATCCTACTTAAAAAACTACTTTGCCACAACTGACTGTATTGCTAACACAAGAGATGAATTTCAAGATCAGCTTCCCCTCTGGCCCCCCACCGATCCGGAAGACATCCATGACTTGATCGTTAAACTCAAAACAGGGAAAGCGCCTGGGCCAGACCTGATCCCGGCAAAAGCTATAAAATACCATGCGGACTGGTGGGCCAAAGTCCTGGCGACCATCTTCGATGCCGTTAACAACTCTGGAATGATCCCGGAAGTATGGAAGGACGCGATCATCGTTCCAATCCACAAAAAGGGCTCACCAGATGACCCGGGGAATTACAGAAATATCAGTCTGCTCTCAATAGTGGGGAAACTGTATGCCCGCTTCCTGCTGAACAGACTTAACCAATGGGCCGAAGAGAAAAAATTAATTGGGCCCGAACAAGCTGGATTCCGCCCAAAACAGTCAACAATTAACCATATTCTAATTTTACAGCATCTTGCCTGGAAATATTCCACCCCAAAGGGTGGCCAACTCTGTGTGGCATTCATTGACCTAAAGGCAGCATTCGATAGTATCCCCAGGAGCATCCTCTGGGAAAAACTCTCCCGCTGGGGCATCGACAGAAGGCTTCTCTTGCTAATAATCAAACTCCATGAGAACTCAGCGGCTAGAGTGAGACTCACCCCGGAGGGTGATCTCACCAATTCAATTCCCATTAACAGAGGTGTCCGACAGGTTGTATATTGGCTCCATTCCTGTTCAACTTGTTCATAAGCGATATGAGGACTCCCCTAATAGAGGCTCAAGAAAGGATTCATGCAACCCGCCTAGCACTTTATCGCTGCCCTTTGTTACTATATGCAGATGATGCAGTCATCCTTTCCTTTTCTAGAGTAGGTCTCAGGAGGGCCTTAAAATTTTTTGGATCATACTGTAACGCAAATTCCCTTACAATTAATTATGGAAAATCTAAGATCCTAATTTTCTCAAAGAGCCGGAAACTCCATAATTGGAGAATTGATGGGAGAGTCATCGAACAAGTCTATAGATTCCAATACTTGGGAGTTTGGTTACAACATAACCTTAGATGGAAGGCCCATGTAGCCTATGTTACAAATAGAGCCAAAGCTATCTCCTTGGCGATCTTGCGATTCTTCTTCACCGATGGGGCCCTTCATATCCCATCGGCGTTGAAAGTCTTCAAGGCCAAGGTGATCCCGACAATTGCCTATGCCATCTCAATTTGGGGGACTTTTGTCAATCTATCTCACCTAGAGGTTATTCAAAATCAGTTTTTAAGAGGGATATTGAAACTGCCCAACTGTGTAAGTAATACAGCGTTACGCATGGAACTTAATACTGTATCCCTGGAAAACGCTCTGTGGAAGCACATACTTTGTCACTGGTTATCTCCATGGCACAATCTCCCAAACTTGTACTTGATACAATGTATGTGGAGAGGTGATTTCCAGAGCCCATGGGTAAAAAATTTACAGCTGAAAATTACGGCAATGGGAATCTCCCCATCCAAATTACTAGAGCAGGACATAGTTCCAGCTAAAAGAACAGTAACCTGTAAACTAGAGGAGATGGACTTGCAGCAGAAAATGGTCTTGGGCAATGGTACCTGCTCACCTCTAAACCTTGGTTTACCACCCCTCTTAAGGCTCCCAAACTATTTGAATTCCTTAACTTCTTCGGCTCATAGATATGCCTTTCTAAAGGCAAGATTCAACACCTTCCCATCGAACGTGCTGAGAAATAGATTCTCCAATGGACAGATATCGCTCTTATGTGATTGTAATTGTGGGGCACCGGAATTGTTGCATCACATAATTTTTGACTGTGCTTTTCACTCATCGGCCAGGAGCAAGTTTCTTGCCCAATATCTAAAGGGAATTGCCGATGATATGAATGAAGCCAAACTGAGATATCTATTAAATGATGATGACCCCCTAAGATCACTCACGGTTGCCAGATTCTTGATCAGCGTCCTATCCCTAAAGAAGAGAAACGGACTCCTGTGTGGCTCGGAAAATCCCTTTAAACCATGATCTATGTTTCAGGATGTAACTAGGTGAATCACCATTGATGTCTTCTATTGATTTGTGGGCAGAGGGTGATGGTTATGTTACAAATTTATTGTAATGTATGATGTTGGTCTTTTGTTTTTGTTCTGCTTTGGTTCTTGTCTGTTTTTTGTAAGTTTTGGCGGTTTTAAATTTGGAGGTTCAAGTACATTATGTTGGTACGGGAAACTGTTGTGTGACGGGCCAATGGCCGTAATAAAGATCAATCCAATCCAATCCCATGACACCTTTGGTCAAGGCTGTTCTCCAACTGAAGTGCTCGCAGGCCAGTGTTTCCCAGTTGTCAGTGTTTTTACTACATTTTTTAGATTTGTCTTGAGACAGTCTTTAAAGTTCCATTTTTAAGTTTGGAATAGAGTAGTTGCTTTGGAAGACATTCATCAGGCATGTGCACAACATGACTAGTCCAATGAATTTGATGTTGAAGAATCATTGCTTTGACATTGGTTATCTTTGCTTCTTCCAGTACACTGATATTAGTTCTCCTGTCTTCCCAAGTGATGTGTAAAATTTTTCAGAAACACCATTGATGGAATCTTCCAAGCAGCTGGAGATGGCTTTTATAAGTGGCCCATGTTTCACAAGCATATAGTAAGGTTGGTAGTACAATAGCTTTGTAAACAAGCATTTTGGTTTCCCTGTGAATGTCCCAGTCCTCAAACACTCTGCACTTCAATAGGGAGAAAGCCGCACTCGCAGAGCTCAGGCAATGCTGGATTTCGGCATCAATGTTGGCCCTTGTGGAAAGATAACTGCCTAGGTAGGAAAAGTGATCGACATTTTCCAATGTTAACACCATTGAGTTGGATTTGTGGTGCTGCAGAGGGGTTGTTTTGTACTTGTTAGTGCAGCACTTTGGTTTTTTGGATGTTGAGTGATATGCCAAGCTTTTTGTAAGCTTCTGCAAAGATATTTAGGATGGTTTGGAGGTCATCCTCTGAGCGTGCGCACACTACCTTGTCATCAGCATACTGGAGCTCTATGACAGAAGTCTTTGCTTTCAGCCTGCTCAGATTGAAGAGCTTTCCATCTGTTTGATATATGGTTTCTACTACAGTGGGGAGTTTCCCTTTGACAAAGTGTAGGATCATGGCAATGAAAATAATCAATAGAGTTGGGGCAATAACACAACCCTGTTTAACACCTGATCCCACTGTGAATGGTTCACTTTGAGAGCCATTGTTATCTATGATTGTTGCTGTCATATTATCATGGAGTAGAACCGAAACATGAGTGTAGAATTTCACTGCATCTTCTCAAATTTGGAAATTTCTGCATAGGCACAAACTCCCAAAATTATTCTTCTTCTGCACGGGCCCTCATAAAAATGTCATTTTTCAGAGTTAATATATCATTTTCAAGAGATATTTTGCACAATGAGTAATTTGTACTGATAATGACTGCAATTTTTTAAAAGTCCAAATCAGATTTGAATGGAAATGACATGTACTCTACAATTAATTCAATTTTTTGGAAGTCACCTAATCTTTTTTAACTGCAGAATAACAGAACCAATTTTGGCCACATACTTCTCTGTTTGAAAAACAAAGTCAGGATTTTTTTTCCAGATGGTCCTGCATATTAGGAAAGTGATCAAAAATTTTGATTGTAAAGTCAGCCGTCATTAGCTTAAATTTTGTTTTGTAGGATGAAACTATGATAATCATCTTGCCAATGCATTTACCTTTACCTTGTAACTCTAGGTTCATATCACTAAGTTTACCTGTGAAATCAGCAAGGAAAGCCAGATCAAATAACCACTCATCATCTTCTAACTGAGCGTACTCATCTCCCCTCTCCTTCATAAAGGATATTATTTCTTCCTACAAACTACGAAATCTTACCAAAAATTTGTGCCTACTGAGCCACCTTACATCTGTGTGTAAAATTAATTCTAGCTGCCCTTCCTCAAGAGTGAGATTGAAAAGCCGCCTTTGAAGTGCTTTTCCACAAATTGAATTTACAATTTTAAAAGTCCATGACATGCTTTGTGTTCAGTTTCTTGCTTGCCAAAACTTGCTGGTGAATGATACAGTGGTACGCAAGGAAGTCAGGGAAATCACCATGTTGTCGAAAAAGGGCAATAAATCCATTAACCCGACCTGTCATGGCTTTTGCTTCATCTGTAGTGATGGCAACAAGCTTGTGTAATGGAACATTAAGCTTGTTTATAAAGGAATAGAAGGAATTAAATATTTCTTCACTGGTGGTTTTCTCTTTTAAAGAAACTATCCCAAGTAGTTCTTCTTTTGTGCTGTAATATTTAAAAACCATACAAATAAAAACTAGTAGCTGAGCTGTGTCACTGATGTCTGTAGATTTGTCTAGCTAGAGTGAGAAAGCAACACAACTGGACACATCTTTCAACAGCTGTTCATCAATATTTTTACACATGTTTTCCATTCACTGTATGGCTGTGTTTCTTGATAATTGAAGATCTTGGATAGCAGCTATGGTCTCTATTTAATTTTTAAACCCTACAAAAAGATGTTCAGCTGCTGCAAGAAAACACTCTTTTACAAACTCCCCTTCTGTGAAAGGTTTGCACTTTTTAGCAATCAGGTTGAAGGATGAAATGGTTGCATTGTTAGAATGTGAGTTGGATTTTACCAGTAATTGCTGCTGAGAAGCTAATTTTGCTTTGAGTCCTTTGAGCTTAAGTTTACGAATTCCACTTTTGACTGGAAAATTGACATCAAATTTACTACGGTGGAAAGCATTATAATGGGGTTCCAAGTTACCCTTTTTTGGGAAGGACACAGAGGTGTTACAAATTAAACAACAACACTTCTCTTTCACCATCACAAAGAAATACTCAATTTCCCATTCCTTATGAAAATGATAGGTTTTGGACTTCTTTGGAGCACTCATTTTTTTACAATAGGGACTAGACCTTCTGAAAGAATTGATTTAAAAACTAACTCAGCAAGACAGAAGACTGCCTGCTTTCTAAAGCGTGACAACCTTTAAGATACAAATCACCCAGACAAGGAAAACCAACTCAGCTAAGTAGTTTACACAGATCTGAGGAGCCAGTAGATGCAAACAACTGTACCCACACCACACAACCTCCAAAGCAAACCCAAAAGCTAAAAGCAAATGCAGCAGCAAACCTCAGAACTGAACTTAAAACAAAAGCTGTATTGCCCTGCAACCGCACAGCCGAAGCTGCACACAAACCACCTCAAAATCAAACCTTGCTGCAAAACAATGCCACCCCAATGGAGGCTGGGACCTGCCCCACATAAGGAGCCTGGGACAATGGCTCAGGTACCCTGTTTGTTAACTTAAAATGCACAATGATTATTTTAAAAAATTATTTATTTATTCCTTTTAATTAATTTTCATTTATTATATAAAGCAGTAGCACTGGAAACTTTAGCAAGAGCACGCCCACCTGGAAGGCACAGGAAAATAACAACCCAACCAGCGCCCGGCCCCTGGCCCCACCTGGCTTCAGTAAGACCCCAACAGTGCTGGTATCCAATTCCTGAATTCTTTGATTACTGAAGACCACGTTATGTAAGCAGGAAACAAACCAGCCTCAAAAAACAGCTTTTTAGCCAACAGAAAAACTTTTCCCCAAACACGGAAAGCCCCAAATGGCTGGAAAACTCAGTTTCCCAGGATCCTCAGCCCTCGCAAAGGAACTACTCACTATGCAAGGGAACTCAGTTTCCCAAGCTCCCTTGCAACGATGAATCCTGGCAAATGCAGAAACCGGGACAGACGTCTGTTCCTCTCTTGCCTGCATGATGCAGCGTGGATACAAAAAGCAGGCGGGCAAAGAAGGATGAGATCCCAGGCGAGGTCTAAGACTTTCCTAGTCACAATGCAGGAGACCTACAGAGATCCACACTGGAAACCGGCAAGGGAAGGAAGAGGGAGTGTCCCAGGTGTGGGCTGCTTAAATGGGCAAGGGAAGCCCATGGTCAGCCCTTGGATTTGCCCCCTGGCACTGCCCAAGTCTCAGCCTGCATCCCCCTTTGACCAAGCAGGGTGCAGGCTAGGATCCAGCATCCCTGTGACATCCTCGAGGGAAGGGGAGCCACCCCACGCACACATGCAAACTTACACACATACTTTGTCGGCATGAAGGAGGGGGAGCCATCCCGCACAACACACTCACACACATACTGGTGAGCTCTCTATCAGCAAGAGGGAAGGAGCTCTCCGTGCAATTGCCCATGGTTATTGAGCTTTTTTTGGGGGGGGGGAGAAGAGTTGTTGAGCTTTTTTTACGGCAAGCTTTTTTTCCCTTTTAGGCTGGCGATCACTAAAGAACACACGATCTACTGGCGATTGACCAGAAACTTCCTGGCTATCAACCAGTAGATCGCAATCGACCTATTGGACATGCCTGGTCTAGGTAATCGTGAACATTCCAACTCTTTATTCCAATCATTTCTTAAACTCTGTATATCAAACTTACTTGTTGATAATAAATACCTATAAAAAGTAATTGCTGGCTTTTTTGTTTCAAATGAATTATCCAATTGCTCCAAATTTTGGGTGTCTCAGATGCTGAGCAGGCCACCAGACCAAACAAAGTTACTAAAAGATGTAGCTGCAAGTATTGCCATAGGGCCACCTCTGGCAGATGGTATTTTTCTCTCAGAGCATCATGCCTATTGTGGGAACATTCAGGGATGCAGCAGAGGATATATTGTTTGATTATATCCTTTCCAACTTGTGTTAACAAGTTCTACAATTTAGTAGAGTAACATTCCCCTTTTTAAACTTTCGCAGAGGATGTGTTTGCCTAGGCTCGCTAAAGCCTCTAAAATAAGTTTCCTTGGTAATTTCCCCTTTAGTCCGTCATAAAAAGATAGATGCAACACAGTCTTCTATAAAAGTATAAAAAGAGTTTACTCACACATTCTGTTCACAAATGGATCCCAGAAGGGAGACTTAAGTTACGAAAGTAATATACACCTGGAAACTATCCCATAAGGAGATAGCTCCTTTGTCCTCTCACACAGATATTTTTAAATGTTAGCTATCTAGTATTTAGTTAGTTCATTTTATATTTATCTACTGTAAACTCATATAAAAATATATCTACGTTGTGTACAAAATCTCAGTTAAAACCAAAACAACAAAAAATAAAACCAGGAGGGAGGTTGGTTGGGGGCCTTGCCTTCTTTTGCTTGTGTTTCATTTGCTTTGCATGTGGGTATCAATGTGAAATGTGTGGTTTTTTGGTGCCTGCAACAGTTCCTTACATTCTAAAAGTGACCCCGGGCCCCAAAAGACTGGAGGCTACTGTCCATTTGTTGTTGAAAGATGAGCAGAGACAAAGAAACAAGAAAAAAATAGAAAGATAGACCAGCCTGCCATCGAATGCTACAGTGGTGCTAAATTGTGCTAAAGCCATGCATAGGACCCAACCCCCCCCCCCCCCGATTATTGGCATGTGGATGTGCCTCATATGGAAGGACATATGAGGTATTCACCACAGCAGAATATCAGTGATCAAGATCTGTGACCATTTTAGGATTCCAAAATTATAGCCTGTGATGGGATGATGAGCTGCTTGTGCGTAAAATAGTAGTCCCTCAGAGTTTGTTCAAGCCCACAAACTTCTGTCTGTGACAGAGCCCCTCAGACATGGCTGCTCTAGTCACTTGCAGATTCCGACAGTGGTTGCTTTCGGAATCGTTTCCAGCATAAAAGCTCCTTAACGGAAACACGTCTTCTGGACTCGCGGCGTGACAGTTTCCGGCGAGGAGTGGGTCTCCCTATGGGAGCTTCAGATACCCCCCCACTGTTCTCGCTGGACGTGTCCCTGAGCCCTCCCTCCTGCTCGCTTTCCCTCAGAGATCCACCTCTCCCCCTGCTGGTTCCTGCTTCAGCTGATAAGTCTCTACCAGCCTCCGTGAGCCCTTCCACCACCTGTTCCTCCGATGGCAGTTCCCTGACATAGCCCAATTGGTGCACACACACAGTGGACTTTGTGGGTAAGTTCCATGTATATACCTTTTTCTTTAGCTGTATCCTTTGCTTACGGGTTGGGTCCAAGGCATCTGATACCCACTTGATGCTGAAGTAGGTGGCAGCCCCAAAGACGGTCAGGCGAAGGAGAACAGCAAACACTTCATTCCGGGTCAGTGGCCGAGTCAGAAGGTCTTTGGAGACTTCCCCTAGCAACATCTCTTCTGTGTTTCAGGCAGCCAGACTACAAGCTGAACTACATTAAAAAAGTAAAAAAAGGGGGGAGGCGACAAGGGATATAAATGAATTAGAAAGGAAAAACTGCAGCCATTGTATCAGCATTTTGGATTGTCACAAGAAAGCCAGTGTGGTGTAGTGGTTAAGAGCGGTAGTCTCGTAATCTGGGGAACCGGTTTCGCTTCCCTGCTCCTCCACCTGCAGCTGCTGGGTGACCTTGGGCCAGTCACACTTCTGTGAAGTCTCTCAGCCCCACTCACCTCACAGAGTGTTTGTTGTGGGGGAGGAAGGAAAGGATAATGTTAGCCGCTTTGAGACTCCTGAAGGGGAGTGAAAAGCGGGATATCAAATCCAAATCCAAACTCTTCAAGTTCACAAAGCCAAGTAATGAAGTCACATTTCAGCCAAGGAGAGACAATGCTGGTGCTGTGTAGTGACTAAAGAGCTATGAATCAGGAAGACCTCCTATTACAGTCCCACCTCTGCTATGAACTTTCTGATCTCTATAGGGGAGCAATTCTTACTCATCCTCAACCTCCCACCTCCAGTATGGGGAAAGACTGTAGCTCAGTGGAAATATCACTCCCCCCCCCGGTCATAGCAGTTCAAAAGCATACCAGCATGAGTAGATAAATAGATGAAGGTAAATGGTGTTTCTGTGTGCCAGAAGCAGTTTAGTCCTGCTGGCCACATGACCCGGAAAGCTGTATGTGGATAAACACCAGCTCCCTCGGCCTGAAGTGAGATGAGTGCCACACCCCATAGCTGTCTTTGACTGGACCTAACCGTCCAGGGGCCTTTTACCTTGGTGGGACTGTGCAAGGGGCTAAGTAAATATCCAGGGGTTGAAAGAGGGTCAAAAAAGGCCTGGGGTGGAGTAAAGAGGTTAAATCAGTAAAGATACAATGGGCAAGAGATTTTGGATGCAATATTCAAATATGCTTATAAGACATTAGGCAAAAGCATTAATTCAGAACAATGAGCCTTACGAATAAAGGGCATTGAGAAACTTCTGTATGGCAACAGCTACTGAGAGTGTGTGGGTCCTGCTCCTGCCCTCTCACCAGGCCTAGGACCCCTGACAGACTACAAAAGGACTCCTGCAGCCCAGCAGAGAGTTCTGTTTGCATTCTTTTAAACTGCTTTTTGATTGTAGTTTTTTTAAAAAATTGTTTTAACTGTTCTTAAGTGTTTTGGGGGGTTATTCAGCTGTTTCTGTTTATATTTTGATTATGTATTTTGTGTTTTTATATTGTAATTTTATCTTGTGAACTGGTCTGACCTGCGGGCATACGGGGAAGAATATCGGTTATAAAAATGAATGCATTGCCAATCATGTTGTTTTTATTCCAATCAATACCTGTTATCAGTGGGACAGGTCACTTTAAAGAATGGCAGAAATATATTTCTAAATTTATCTGGCAGGGGAAGAAACCAAGAATAAAATATGTAATTAACAGATGTTAAAGAAAGACGTGGCTTCTCCCTGCCAGATCTGAGGTTATGCTATGAGGCGCCCTGCCTCTGCTGGCTTCGAGAATGGATAGCATTGGAAAATACGGATGTTCTAGATTTGGAAGGTCTTGAAAACCGATTTGGTTGGCATGCATATCTATGGTATGAAAAGGTAAACTAATTGAAACTAACAAATTTTGAAGATATAAGAGAGTCATTAACAGATTGGTTACAATACCATTAATTAAATGATGAACTGTATTTAAAAAGGATAAAAGAAATGGATTCAGTAATGAAATCACAAGCTTTGAAAATGAATTGTTGCAAAATAAAGTAAAAGCACTATCTAAAATGTATAAGAGGTTGTTAGAATGAAGAGGTAAGTTCCGGGGTGGCGCCACCGGCAATGGCGGACTCCCTCTGAAACGGAGGGACAAGCTCCGCGAGAAACGGGTCTTTCCCGCTATGGCGAAGCGGGGACCCTTTAGAAATCACAGGCGGATGAAGCCTGTGACCTTGGGACTCGGCGGGCACCCTTAGCGCCCCCCCAACCCGCAAAGGAACCCAATAACGGGCTCCGAAGCAAAGAGGGGGAAGTGGCGCGGTGCTGAGAGTCTACCGCTATTTCCGTGGAGCGAAGCCGCACAGCCGCTGCCGGGGAGCGCTGCCTTCTTCCTGGACAATTTGGATTCTAAAAAAACAACCATCGTGAGCACCTAAACCTTGGGAAATCGATTCACAATTTAAGGAATTGGGAAAGAAAGGAATCGGGCTCAAAATCTATTACAATTTGGCACTGAAATGGAAGGTCTAATAGGAAGTCAACCTTCCGTTTTTTTGTAGTCGGAACAAAGCAAAGACAAAGTAAACGAGTCTTGAAAATCATTTTAAAGGAGTGGATTTCATCGCCTAAAATAGCTGAACCCCCCCTTCGGCAGCAGGAGGAGAAGGGGGTGCTTTCTTTGAACTGTTTTAACCTGCAGAAGTAAGTTTAAAATAAAGTAATTTTCCACCGTCCTGACCCAGGGAGCAGGGTGTCAGGATTGAAGTTTGAAGCTCATTGACCGGGACAGAAGCTGTTTGACAGATAGTTAAAAGAAGGGGGAAAACTGGAATTCCATTGTCGTTTCTTGCAATTTAAAAATAACAACGATAGACAAAGTATCTAAAAGTAAAAGAAACTTTGGGGCTGGATTTGTAATTTGTAACAGAAGTTTTCCCTCTAGGGGGAGATAGTGAAACTGTAACTAGGGAATTTCCAGTCGCTACAGTATAACCCGTGGGAATTGAGTGGTGACCTTGAAGGACAATGTGTTCAGAAATGTTGTTGTGCGCTTTTCTCAAAACAAATGCTTTACTGGAAGAATTTCATGAGGGAATGAATTTGATGACTGATTTGGTTGGAAATCTTAAGCAGACTGTGGGAAATTTTGGACAGGCAGTAGAAAAAAGTATGGAGTTTACCCAGGAATTATACCAGGACTGTGCCCTGCCAGAACAGAGGAAAGAAGAAGATTCTGCTGAACTTTGGGAGTCAGAAATGGAGCCACAGATGGAGGTTGCGGCCCTGCAGGAATATGAACCTTTGGAATTGGCAATTGACTTTCGCAAAAATCAGACTCGGAAGGATGAAGTTTGGACTGGACTGGAAATGGGGGGTTGGATTGACCCCCCCTGAACAGGGACATATGGACTTTTCCGAGTCTGGTAGTGGATTGTGAGAGGCTTGAAGATATGGGGATCCCAAAGTCTGGAGGGACTTTGGAACATGCATTTAAGTACTATATGGAGCTCAGTTTGGACTGTGGAAAAGGGACCTTTTGGTTGGAAGGAGGCAAAAGCATTATTAAATTGGAGACCACACGCGTGAAAAGAAAACATGAAGAAAAACAGTGGAAGGGACATGGAAGGGATTTAAGAGCCTCGGATATAAGATCACCAGGTTAATGTGCCAGTTTAATGGGATAAATGGACTGACAAACCCGGGACCTGGGGGAAGGGACGTTGGATGAAGACTTTCTTTTTTTCTTTTTTCTTTTTTATCTTTCGTTATTAGGACTATCTTATATAATTGATGAATATTAGAAGGATGCATGAAATGAAATTGCTTGGCTCTGGTATACAAGTTTAAGGGATTAGGAAAGAATATAACGGTTAAGAGAAGTTATCAAAAATAAGATTTAGGTTAAGGTTTCTTATAAGACAATGAGGAGAATAGAGTAAGGTAATGTAATGAAAGATTAGAATAGGGTAAAAACTTGATGGTAAGGATTTGCTGAACTAACAAAATGAACTGGAATACAAAGAAGGGAGGGATGAGGAGGTCTGGTCTGGGGAAATAAGTGTATGAAGATATGTTACGAAAATTAAGGTGTTTTTAACTGTTTTTATTTTCTATGTTTTTATTTTTTCACTTTTCTTGTTATAATTTGGAAACTTTAATAAAATATCTTTAAAAAAAATGAAGAGGTTAAATCAGTAAAGATACAATGGGCAAGAGATTTTGGATACAATATTCAACTCTTCATGGGAAAAGCTGTGGAGAGAGGATTTAAAATTTACGGCATGCAGTACATTGAAAGAAAATTATATGAAGATGATGTACAGATGGTATTTGACTCCTAGTATGCTAGCAAATTTGTACATGACTAGTTCAAATATATGTTGGAAATGTAAAGTAAAAGAGGGCACCTTTATAATATGTGGTGGACTTGTAAGGTAATAAAAACATATTGGGAAATGATATACAATGAGTTAAAAAAATGTTTAAAATAACCTTTGTTAAAAAACCAGAAGCCTTTTTATTGGGAATTTTAGGTGCAGAGATACCAAGGAATTATAAAAGACTATTCATGTACGCGATGATGGCAGCCCAGATACGGAAGAAAGACAAAACACCTTCAAGAGAAGAGTGGACAACAAAATTGATGGACTATGCTGAGATGGCTAAAATGACTGAAAAATCAGGAACCAGGATGATAACAAATTTAACAAGGACTGGGAAAATTTTGTAACATACTTAAGAGAACACTGTAAACATTAGCAGGACTGAAGTAACATTTGCAATGTGAAAAGAACCATGGATATAAATAGAGTTTTAAGGCTAAATAGAGGACGATATGATATGCAGTGGAAAATGGTTATTAGCAGACTCCACAGAGGGAAGGGAGGAAGTCCGAGAATTTGGAGAATTTTACACTTTTTGATTCTATTTAATGTGTGAATGTGAAATTAAATTATAAAACCAATAACAATTTATTTTTTTAAAAAAGAGACCTGCGGGCCTAGGACAGTATATGAATTTAATAAATAAATAAATAATAGTTTTTGCTTGTTTTACTTCCTTATTTTTTCACATTTTTAGATCCCTAGCAATGGTGATTGATAATTAATAAACATTTAATATATATTGATATTTCTGGACTTTCTGTGATGGCCTGGGAATCTGATTCAGAGGCTGAACTGGAGGAATCCCAGCCTGCACAGGAGTCCCCGCCTCCAGGGCCGGCTGAGCTGGGGCAAGGCCTTGAATCTGAAGGGCCCCCACCTGTGCCGGATCCTCAGGAGCAGACACCAGATGAATCCACTCTGGCTCCAGGGGTGATTAAGGACCCATTGCCTGCAGGTGCTCCTCTCCCAGCCCTGTCAGAGGAAGCTGAGGTTGCCTATGGGTCCAGTAACCCTCCAGCCTCTCCTGAGCTGCAGAGGCTCAGGGCAGAAAGGCGGAGGGAACGAAGTTCTCTCAGGAGGAGTGCTCGTCTTAAGGCCAGGAGAGGCGAGTCACCTGTGGGCTGGGACCGCCCTAGGCCCCAGAGGAGATAAGGCCAGTCAGCCCAGTCCCAGGTTACAGGAGCAACGTCGTTGGAAACCTGTTTCTGCCAGCACCCAGACCTGTTCTTTTGGAGTTCCCGTCCACGCCCAGCTTCTTGCTTTGGACCCCGCTTCCCCCTTGGTGGATAGTCTCCAGACCCTCAACCCAGGACCAGACACTGACCACGCCTCACGGTAACCCCCCCCCCCCGGATCAGCACACTTTCTTTCATTTACTTTTCTAAGAATATGGGTCAGGGTCAATGGCAACTTTGGACGTTCAGGGGTGTGCATGTGTGAACGAACTCAGATATTTGGGAAACCCTAGATAATACTTTAGAATGTACTGTAGTACTACTTTAAACTTCAAAATGCCTCAAATTAAATCCCTTCCACCTCTTTATAGTCACTTGCAAGCAATATAAATTTTCCAGAAACATTAAAGCCATGAGGAAGACCCTTCTTTTCTCGGCCCTGTATACCTGAAGGAGCATCTCCACCCCATCTCTCAGCCTGGACATGGAGGTCCACCTCTGAGGGCCTTCTGGTGGTTCCCTCACTGTGAGAAGTGAAGTTACAGGGAACCAGGAAGAGGGCCTTCTTGGCAGCGGTGCCCTCCCTGTGGAACACCCTCTGTTCAGATGTCAAGAAAATAAACAACTATCTGACTTTGGCAGCCCTGTAACAGGAGGTTTTAAATATTTGATGTTCTATCATGTTTTTACTATTCTGCTGGGAACCACCCAGAATGGCTGGGAAAACCCAGCCAGATGGGCAGGGTATGAATAATAAAATTATTATTAAAATAATAATAATTTTCTTGCACAAAATGAGAATTTTGGGGTGTGGGCAAATGGAATACATGTAATACTTATTTACTTCTTAAACTGCAGCTTATTTTACTGCAGTGATAACATAAAATACCCTATTTCAAATTTAGCATATAATTCAGGAGTGTTAAAAAGATCAAGAAGAGGTTTGTTTTCATATTCCTGGGTGGCAATGGGAGTTTTATATACTTCAGTTTCTAACAGTAAGGTTTTCTCAGCTGGTGTTCCTTCAGCTGGTTTCTCCTGTTCAGAAACACCCTTTTCTGTTTTTACAGAAGAGTTCTCTGGTACTGTTTGTAATATTTAAGAAATTTACAATGCACTTGTATGCGTGTTTATGCAGAAGAGAGACCCGCTCTTGTTTAGCAGGTCCTGTCTAAGCTATTATTTCTCATGCAACATCTATTCCCGGTGTCCGCACCTCTTGTGCAGATAACAGAGTTGAGGATGGGAGGCAGCTTCAATCAGGAAATTGGTGCAAAGAGCTTCCTCCACTAGTGGTCAAGTCCAAAGTCAAACTGGGTTCCCTGCAGCTGTTCTTAACCCTTTGAAAACTGGGATATCTATCCATGGATCTCCCTGCACCAGGGGAGAAGATTCTGTGGCCCTCCAGATACAGTACTGCAGAACTTGTAAGAAGCCCTGTTGGATCGGACTAAGGACCTATCTAGTCCAGGACTCTGTTCTACCATTGGAAAGCCTGCCAGCAGAACTTGAATGCAACACCACACTCCCCATGTGACAATTGCACTTCCCCCATGTGTGCTTCCCAGCAACTGGCATTCAGAGGCATCATGCCTCTGACAGTGGGGATAGAAGATAGTCGTTGTGGCTACGACCTGCTCAGTCTCTGACCATTGGCCATGATGACTGTAGCTGTTGGAAATTGGAGTCCAGGAACATCTGGAGAGCCAAAGGTTAGGCACTTCTGCTTTAAGCAATCCAGCCTGAGCTTCCTATTGGCTCTAAGGGGATGACAGCACTGGTCTGCAATGTCAGGTTGTAAGAATTTTAATAAGCTCAGGGAGGGCAGTTGCAAACATCGGGAAGGTGCTGCAGAAATGCTAATTGTTGTCCTGGTTGTTACTATTCCACGGTTGAGCCCCAGAGGCCTGTCGGCGCTCTCCAGATGCCTGGGAATGAGCCAGCACGGCCAATGGGCAGAGAGGCTGGAAGCTCAGGGGTCGGTCCTCCGGCGAGGGAGATGGACCAGGGCTCCAAGGCCACGTGGTCCAGCCTTGCCTAGCAGCGGCTCAGCTTCTCTCTCGGGGCCGGAGGAGCCCTTGCAATCGGCCCCTGATCTGGGAGTCTCCTCCTCCTCCTCCTCCTCCTCCTCCTCCTCGTCCTCGGGGCTCGGCTGGGGGGACCCGAAGGAGAGGCCTCCCGGTCTCCTTTCGGGCCGCGTCGCTGGCCGTGGTGCTGAAGGCGGCCTCGCCAGCCGAGCCCAGGGAGGGAGACAGACGCGGCAGCCCCGCCCCCCCAACTCGCCGCCGGGGAACTAGCCCTTTCCTACCTGGGCCGGCGAGAGTCGCATGATGCCGGCGAGAGTCGGGCAATGCGCTTGCTGTGCTCGCCTTCTGCTTCCGCGTCCTGGCACCGAAAAGAGTCACGTGTGCAAAGGACAGCCCACTAGGGCCGGAGCAGGACTCCTGGGCTCCTTGCGGGCGCAGGTATCCAAGCAAGCTGCTTGTCTCTCCATTGGAGGTAGGCGCAGATTTGTTAATGAACAGCGCAATGCTGTCCATGTTTAAAAAGGTAAACTTACCCAGAAGTAATTCCTATGAAGTTTAATGCTACTTCCGCCCAGGTAAATAGGTCTCATGGGAGTCGGAAGAACTTATCTCTTAGTAAACGTGTATTGGCTTTTGGAGTAAGAGTAGGTAAAGGTAAAGGGACCGCTGACCATTAGGTCCAGTTGGGGACGACTCGGGTTGCGCCGCTCATCTCGCTTTACTGACTGAGGGAGCCGGCGTACAGCTTCCGGGTCATGTGGCCAGCATGACTAAGCCGCTTCTGTCGAACCAGAGCAGCGCACGGAAACGCCGTTTACCTTCCCACCGGAGCGGTACCTATTTATCTACTTGCACTTTGACGTGCTTTCGAACTGCTAGGTGGGCAGGACCTGGGACGCCCCGTCGTGGGGATTCGAACTGCTGACCTTCTGATTGGCAAGCCCAAGGGGCTCAGTGGTTCAGACCACAGTGCCACCCATATCCCAAGAGTAGATATGTTGCTGCATTAATCAATTAAAAGTTGCATTAGTAAATTCTTAATAATATTTAAAAAAGAAAAAAGAAAGAAGAAGCATTGCCTTAGCACTAGGGGAAAATTTAAACAAGATGTTTTATAGATGGTACTTAACACCTGCCAAAATAGCTAAAATGTATAAAACAAAAGCAAACCTGTGTTGGAGGTGCAGTACAGCAGAAGGGACACTTATACATATCTGGTGGACCTGTGAAAAAATCAAAAGCTTCGGGGATATAGGATATGATGAACTTAAAAAAATGTTTAAATATAATTTCGTAAAAATACAGAAGCTTTCCTATTAGGAATAACAGACACAGGTATAGCAAAAGAGGATCAGAAAATATTCCTGTATGCAACAGGCACACGAGGACCTTAATTGCCAGAAATTGGAAAAAAGAATTTGTGCCAACAAAAAAAGAATGGCAGGATAAGTTATTAGATTATACTGAATTGGCCAGATTAACAGAGACAATTAGGGGACAAGCTAGACAAGAATTCCAAAAAGAATGGGGAAAATGCAGAGAATACTTTACCAACCAGTGCCCCAAAATATACACCTGGACTTGTTTCGTTTGATTTCTATAGGAGACTTTGCGGTTTTTAAAGTCATAATTAGGAAAAATTGTAATAATCACATATAAAAAACAGTACAAGAAGTAAATAAGGAGGCCATTTACAGGATAAAGGAAGTCTTTTATTTTTATGTTATGTTTTCTTTGTGTAAGGGGATAGGAGTTTAATTTTGATAATTAAATTGTCAATGGTGGTGGGTTTGTTTGTATGTATGAGTTGTTGTAGACTATGTTGTAAATAAAATAATAATAATAATTTTTTAAAGAAGCTTTGGAGCAAAAAGCACAAGGCTTAAAAACACATGTGACACAGGTTGTGATGTTGCAGAAAGCTTTTGAAATATAGGCTATCACCCTTCTAACATATATATGAGAGAATTAGAGAATCATAGAATTGTAGAGTTGGAAGGAACCCAAAAGGTCATCTAGTCCAACCCCCTGTAATGCAGGAATCTCAGCTAGGGCATCTATGACAGATGGCCATTCAACCTCTAATTTAAAAACTATAAGAAAGGAGAGCCCACCTCCTGAGGGAGTCTGTTCCACTGCTGAACAGGTCTTACTGTCAGAAAGCTTTTCCTGATGCTTAGTCCTTTCTTGTAATTTGAAGCCATTGGCTTGACTCCTACACTCCAGAGCAGCAGGGGGGAAAACTTGTTCCCTCTTCCATGTGACAGCCCTTTACATAGTTGAACATCATGATCCTATCTCCTCTCAGTCTCCTCTTTTCCAGGCAAAACATACCCAGCTCCCTCAACTGTTCCTCATAGGGCTTTGTTTCCAGACCCTTGATCATCCTGGTTGCCCTTCTCTGCACACGTTCCAGCTTGTCAACATCCTTCTTAAACTGTGGTGCCCAGAATTGGACACAGTATTCCTGGTGTGGTCTGACCAAGGCAGGATAGAGTGGGACTTCAACTTCCCTTGATCTGGACGCTAGACTTCTGTTGATGCAGCCTAGAATAGCATTAACCTTTTTGCAGCTGCCTCACCCTGTTGACTTATGTTAAGCATGTGGTCCACTAAGACCCCTAGAGCTTTTTCACATGTATTGCTAGTAAGCCAGGTATCCCCCACCTTATATTTGTGCATCTGGTTCTTCCTGCCTAAGTGCAGAACCTTATATTTGTCCCAGTTCTCCAATCTGTGAAGGTCATTTTGAATTCTGCAGCATTACCCCCCCCCCCCCCGTTTGGTGTCATCTGCAAATTTTATGAGCATCCCCTCAATTCCTTCATCCAAGTCGTTTATGAAGATGTTGAACAACAATGGGCCCAGGACAGAAACATGTGGCACCCCGCTTGTCACTTTTCCCCAGGATGATAAGGAACTATTAATGAGTACTCTTTGGGTTCAATCAGTCAACCAGCTACAAATCCACCTAACAGTCACCTCGTTCACCCCACATTTTACCAGCTTCCTCACAAGAACATCAAAAGCTTTACTGAAATCAAGATATACTACGTCCACAGCATTCCCCTGATCCATGTAACTCCATGGAAAAAAGAAATGAGATTTGTCTGACATGACTTATTTTTGAGAAACCCATGCTGGGTTTTAGTAATCACAGCATCCTTTTCTAAGTGCTCACAGACCAACTGTTGAATTATCTGTTCTAGGACCTTTCCTGGTATCGATGTGAAGCTCACTGGTTGGTAACTTACCTGGGTCTTCTTTTTTCACATTTTTGAAGATGGGGACATTTGCCTGCCTCCATTCTGCAGGGACCTCACCTGTTCTCTAAGAATTCCCAAGGATCACAAACAAAGGCTCTGAGATTACATCCACAAGCTCCTTCACTGAAATGCATTCCTGTTTGATTTAAGCCGCTTTGAGCATGATTTTTTGTGGAAAAGCAGCATACAAATCAAATGAATTTACAAAACAAAGACAAACAAAGATGTAGCGTGGGTGTAGCCAGGATTTTTGTTGGCAGGTCATGCTTTTGGGGGGGGGGGTCAGAACCTCAGATTTTGATTGATTCTGGTTGATCTAAGGGGGCAGCTGCCCTTGGCAATGGCCCATGAACAGTCACATAACCTCACAGGACATTATTTCAAGATTGTTAGGAGGAATATATTTCGGTCATCAAATGCTTTGGTGAATAGGAATGCTTAAAATGTATTTCTGTATATAAATAATGAAGAAGCCAGATACAACTCACAAGGGGGGCATTCTATAACAGAGAATTATTACCCCAAATGCCCCATTGCAGGTCAGTGCCTATTGGACAGCACCTGGAGGCAGCAGCACCAGCAGTTCCTCCCTTGCTGATTTTAGGGCCCAAGACGGTCAGTATTGAGAGAGGTGCTCTTTTAGGTATAGTACTTGTGTCTAAAGCAGTTTATGGCTTTGTATTGTAGTGATAAGACCCAGTAGTTCACTGACAGCCAGGGCAGTGCTTTCAGGATGACAAATGGTGCTACACACACATACTGGGGAAAACAAAACATATACAGCATGGGTAGGCAAAGTAAGCCCTGGGGGCCAAATTCTGGCCCAATTGCCTTTTAAATCAGGCCTGTGGATGGTCCGGAAATCAGTGTGTTTTTACATGAGTAGAATGTGTCCTTTTATTTAAAATGCATCGCTGGGTTATTTGTGGGGCATAGGAATTTGTTCAGGTTTTTTTCTTCAAAATAAAGTCCGGCCCCCCACAAGGTCTGAGGGACAGTGGACCGGCCCCTTGCTGAAAAAGTTTGCTGACCCAGTGCAGTATAATGTAAAAGCTGCAAAAGTGACTCCAATCAAGGTCACAGAAGCGCTGAATTATTGCTTTGTTAACTTAGTCTTGTCTGCCTGAGAAGACTGGGCAAGAGTTGGTCTGTCTGTTTTGTTGCCTGAGAACATGGGAGTGTGAAGACGTCAAGCAGACTCTGTTCTGAGGAACGGATGAAGACAGGAAGCGATGCACTCATGATTTATGCATTGTCTCTTGGGCTCGAAGGAGAGAAACAAATTCTATTGCACCTGATCTATCAACACAGCTTGTTCCATTACTGCCAGGGCGAGAGGCAGAGCAGAGGCCCCGCCCAGAGAGGCGGGGCTGCAGTTCAAAATCAAACCCCAACGGCCGCTTGGAGCCTTATGAGGAAGTCGCCCTTGAAATTGACCACGCCCTACGGACGCGCTCCCGATTTCCCCCCTCCTTTCCCAATGGTACAGTTATAGACTGTACCATTAAACGGTGGCGGGTGAAAGCCAGACTGAGGCAGGGATATACTCCTAATAACCATTCATTGGCGAGATGTCCTAATGAACTACTTGACGTATTTCTTAATGAGTAAGTTCAAGCTCGCGCCGGACGTGATGGGCCTTTCTTCTTCCTTCTGGCCCACCCTTTGCTTTGGGAACTTGGGCTGCTCCTAACCCCCTGGGCCAGGGCGGGGCGAGGGGCGGGGCGGCCACGTGCTCTAAAGGCGCGAGGGCGGGGCTGGCGAGGGCGCTGGGCGGAGTGCGCGTGCGTGAGGTTTCGGCGGCGCGAGGAGGGCGCGTTGGTCTCGCTGCCGCCGCCGCCGCCTCGCCAACCGCCTCGCTGGGCTGCGCTGCTCGGCCGGCGCCCTGAGGGGACAGGCGGGTAAGAGGCGGGCGCGGCCAGGGGCGGTTTTCTGAGGGGAGCGCCGTCGCCCCGGGCCAGCTCGCTTTCCGAGGCCGCCTCTCGGGCGGGCTTGGCTGGGTCGCCTTGCCCTCGCGGAGGGCGGAACGAGGGGCGCTGCTCGCCGGCTGCCCCGAGCAGGGCGGCCCCGCTCCCCGAGGCGTGTCCTCCCCGCTGGCCGCTCCCAGGTCGGAGGGTCGGGGGACCCCAGGCTCCACGGCCCGCAGCCGCAGCTCGGCTGGTAGCGTTCCTTGGGAGGCGGCGCCGGGTCCTGTGGGCCTTGGGCGACGGTGGGTTGGTGCGGATAGCCTTGGCTGCTATTGTGTTTTTGCTCGATTTTTGTGTGTGTGTCGGTTTTACTTAGTCTTTATTGAACTGTCAGCATCGGCACATGGGTGTGTGTGTAAGAGAGAGAGGTAGTAAACTGATCCAGCGTGTTCACCTACTGCTGGATAAATAACGCCCATTCACAAGGCAAGCAGATGGTGTACAGGTGGCAGTTTAGGAATTGCAAGATTGCCATGGGTGTGAATTGTGAATATACAATATTGCACAGGTATGTGGACAATCACTGCCGTGAACTGTACACATGGTTTTAAAAGAGGGAATCTGCACTGGACAATGTTAATCTGATCTTGAAGGAAACAGTTAAGAAATAACTTCAGGGCTGGATGGACAGCAGTTAAGTCTTCTGAGAAGACCCTGGATTCATGAGACTTGGAACACTGTTTCAAAATGGAAGCAGATCCATTGATTTTCCATTACAGGTTCTCATTTGGTTGTATAGTTTAATAAGTATCAAACTTGCTTTCTGCAAAGTTACAGAAGAGCACCCAAGGTTGTTTTGGTCCAGCAGGTTCAGATAAGGTAATGGAAGAACAAGGGTCATTCTTGGGCCCATAATAATTCAAAAAGTGGCCTTGCTGGAGTCCTGTAAATAAGATTCATGTTGATAATAGGAATAGAAATGGCCTTACAGGGTTACAGCTATTGGTTCACACTTAAGCTGTTAGATAAGGTTGATTTGAAACACACACACCCCATCGCCATTTCTTGCTGATGTAGATTTCACTCCCTCCTTCCCTGGAAGAGGAGGTGGCACCATTTTGTGGTTCATGTCAGGTGCCAAAATGTTTTGGGTCACCCAAATTAATATAGCTTATTAGCTGTCAATTTGTAGCACTTGTTAAACTAGCTGATGGTTTTTACTACACCTGTTCCTGGAAAACTGGTGGAAAGTATTGTAAAGAACATAGAAGAACAAACCCCTACTAAAGCAGAGCAAGCATGGCTTCTGCAAGGAAAGTCCTGTCTCTCAAACCTTTTAGAATTCTTTGAGAGTGTCAGTAAGCTTATAGGTAGAGGTAGTCCAGTTGACATCGTGTACTTGGACCAAAGACTCCTACATAAGCTTGACAGTCAAGGAAAAAGAGGAGATCAGGAACTGGTTAAGTTGCAGGAAGCAAAGAATAGGAATAAATAGACCCTTTTCCAGTTGTTGCCACCTCCACCAGAGCAAAGTGGGACTGCGCTGAGCTGCTTGCCTGCCTGCCTGCCTCCTCAGGCAAGCCCAGCTGGCCAGCATGGCCCTTGCGCGGAGAGGAGCACCAGGCCACACTGGGATTGCCTATGTGTGGGTGCTTGGTTCACCCCCCCTCAAAAATCTTGTGCCCGGAGCCACGGCCCCTGTGGCACCCCCTGCTGTGCAGTTCAAAAAGGTTCAGGAAAGGGCAACTAAAAAGGGATATACAGTAGTGACTCCCCTATGAGAAAAGGTTGTACGGTAGTGTTTGGACTTTTTAGTTTAGAGAAAAGGTGAGTAAGAGGTGACATGATAGAAGTTTGCAAAATTATGCATGTCACTGAGAAAGTGGAACGAAGAAAGTTTGTCTTCCTCTGTCAGAACACTAGAACTTGTGGATATCCAGTGAAGCTGAATGTAGTACTTAATTGAAAAGCCTGAATTCAGTATGCATTGCTTACTGATTCTTTAAAGATGTCTAACTCCTGGCACTCCCTTCATGGATCACTGCCTTGTCGTGGCTCAAGTAACTCAGACATCCATGGGTTCACGAAGAGTCGGACATGACTAATCGACTAAACAACAACTCCTGATGCATCTCTTTACCATTCTTACTGTGAAATATATCCTTTCTCTTTAACTTCCATAAGACTCAGAGTGGCAGTTTAAAAGGGACAGGGATGATATTAAATAAAGGCACATTCTGCATCTGTTCCTGAGCAGAGTTATATACCCAAAAGACAATATTTTTGGGAAGGTGGGAGAGTACAGTATTTTAAACCAAGCCTAAGAAATACACACACTACCACAAGGCTACCTCAGTCTTGGGGTGCGGCAGGACATCCAAGTCACCATTGCTTCAGGTTTTCTGGTTCCCTTGTATTGGCAATAAAATCTGCCTCAGGTAGGAGGAAAGGTGTAGAGTCCACCTCAGCCACCAACTTGGATGGCTTTAAAGGAGGATTTGTTGCCCACCTATCATCTAACATTGGTGCTCCCAAGTCCCAAAGCTAGGTGCTGCTGAAACAAAGGAGAGGGACGTTGTTTCAGCAGAAGTTTCAGTGCAACCCCCTTCATTATCAGAAGTCGATATGTGCAGCCATGAGGATGATGATCTGGTCTGTGTTGCTGAAAAGGTTCCTCAACCCTGGCATATGCACTGATACAACTCATTCAAGGAATCACCCCATAACCAACAGTTTCCCTGAATTTGTGGAAAAGTACAAACATTTTATTTCCTCTCAAAATCCTCTCTAATTGGTTATATAAAAGTTTCACTTTCATGCCTTCCCCCCCTCCCCACCCAAAAAAGTTGGAATTTTAGTTTGGTGAATATGCAGAGGGTTCTCTTAGAATAGTGTCTTTGAACACATTAGCTAGTCACTGAACTGTATCCCAAAGCTCTATGGGGAGAGGGAATGGTTGTTTAACCAGTTTTAAGTCAGGTGTATCTGTGCTCATTAAGGTCTACCATTGTTGGTGCTTAGGCTGTTGTTGGTCTGTGTGGGCCATTTTGTTCTGCATTATTCTCTGAGGGAGGGAGGTGTTCATGGGGGCGGGGAGTTGGAAGTACATTGTAGAATGATGAGAACCTAATTCTTGCGAAGGTCTTTCTTCACTAAGGAGAGTGATAGGAGACCTAGGGTTGGGGGGTGGCAATAAAATGAGATGTTGATGGTGGTAGAGGTGGATTGTGCTAGTCTTGGTAGATGGTTCAAGGGCATCTTTGTAGTCTTGTTTCAGACTTAATTTGGCATGGTGAACTGGGATCACTATAGAGAGCCCCTTGCTGTATGCTTCTGAAATGTGTTTTTCCCCCTCAAACAGTATCATGTATCCCACAAGACCCCCATTTCGGGGTGGTGCATCTTTCCACATGCCTCAGAGTGGCCGTGTGCCTGAATTTCCACCACAGCTGCTTACGATTGAAGATAATGTATACAGTAGAGAAAGGTCTATTCCTTCAGCTGGTAGGATGCAAAGAGTATGCGAGATGGTACAGAAACAACCAGGACATTTGCAGCAGGTAAATATACAACTTTTATAATCTCCAGCAGTGATACTTTGCTGGAAAGTGGTTGGCCAGTACCTGCAGGTTCATGCTAAAACTAGATCCCTTGTTCTTTTGGTACACAATGCTGTACAGGGAGATGTTACATGGCATACTTGGGTTCACTATACAGTGGTGTCTCGCAAGACGAAATTAATTCGTTCTGCGAGTTTTTTCGTCTAGCGAATTTTTTGTCTTGCAAAGCACGGTTTCCCATAGGAATGCATTGGAAATCAATGTGTTCCTATTGTCAAAAAAAGTCGAAACAAAGCCAAATTTGGTACAACAAGAGTTTATTAACTGCTCTTTAAAGTCACACATACTGTAAAGAGCATTTGAAAAACTGAAGGAACAATAAATTAAGTTTCTAAAAACATTTAAAAATCAACAAAGTGTACAGTACATTTTCTAAGACTCTGGGGGACAACTCGAAGAAGGTTTCTCTTCCACTCTTTGCTTCTTGCTGAGGAACCTGTCCATGGTCTGCTGCTTCATCCGCCTTTTCAGCAGCTCCCTGAAAGGCGACATGACCGTCGTATCAAAAGTGTTCGCATGGTCATGTGCCACGTGCTTGTTAGGGTGGTACCGCTCTGCAAAAGCCTGCACCTCCTTCCACTTCTGGCAAATGTCCCTCAGTTCTTTGGAGGACAGCTGTTCCTCAGTTGCTTCCTCCTCTTCCAGCAAGGCCTGCTCCTGCGCAACCTCTGCCTGCAGTTCGACCAGCTCCTGGGTGGTCAGCTCATGGTCGTGCTCCTCCACCAGCTCGTTGATGTCCTCCTCTGTGACCTCCAGGCCCATGGTCCTCCCCGAGGCAACAATGTCCTGCACCACTGTTGACTCTGGTGCATCAGAGTCACTTGGTGCCACACAGGCTGCGCCAAGCGCAATTCAAATTTCTCTGGCTGATCCCGTTCCAGGCCGTGGTGATCATCTTCAAGCAGGTGACGATGTCGAAGTGGTCCTTCCAGAATTCCCGCAGGGTGATGGTGGTGCAATCAGTCACCTCGAAGCATCGCCTGAAAAGCTCCTTGGTGTAGAGTTTTTTGAAATTGGCGATGACCTGCTGATCCATCGGCTGGAGCAGTGGCGTGGTGTTAGGTGGCAGGAACATGATTCTGATGAAGCTGAACTCCTCCAACAAGTCCTCCTCAAGGCCTTTAGGATGAGCAGGAGTATTGTCCATCAGAAGCAAAGCCTTCAGCGGCAGGTCGTTGTCCAGCAGGTACTGTTTGACAGCAGGGCCAAAAGCAAGATTGACCCAGTCCACAAACGGCACACGTGTGACCCAAGCCTTACTGTTGGATCGCCACATGACACTCAGCTGCTCCTTGTCGACCTTGTGTTTCTTGAAGGCCCGTGGGTTCTCCGAGTGGTACACCAGCAGGGGCTTGATCTTCAGGTCGCCACTTGCGTTGGCACAGAAGAGCAGGGTCAGACGGTCCTTCATGGGCTTGTGGCCAGGCAACTTGGCCTCCTCCTGTGTGATGAAAGTCCTTTTGGGCATCCTCTTCCAAAACAGCCCGGTCTCGTCGCAGTTGAAGACCTGCTGTGGAACGTAGCCCTCCTTCTTCACAACCTCCAGGAACTCCGCTGCAAAGTCTTCAGCCGCAGGAACATCAGAACTGGCAGCCTCTCCATGCCTGACCACGCTGTGGATTCCAGATCTTGTCTTGAACCGGTCAAACCAGCCTCTGCTTGCCTTGAAGACCTCTGGCTCGCCTGAGGTTCCTGGCTGTTGCCGGACGAGGTCTGCGTGCAAGACCTTGGCCTTCTCACAAATCACGGCCTCAGTCACTGTCTCCCCTGCACGCTGCTTCTCTTCTAACCAGATGAGCAGCAACTTCTCGACCTCCTCCAGAACAGCTGGGTGGTTCTTCACGATCCTGGTGACTCCCTTGGCTGCATCAGTCGCAAGGATCTTCTCCCTCATCTTCAGGATGGTGTCGATGGGTTCCTGCCATATTCCCTGGCGAGGTCTGTCACACGCATTCCACTGTCGTGCTTCCGGATGATCTCCTTCTTCATTTCCAGCGTCACCTTCTCCTTCTTCCTCTTGCCGGCCTCCGCAGCAGCAGTCTTCTTGGGTCCCATGGCAGCACAGCTCCTACCTTCGTAAACTCAGAAAAAGAAATAATCAGCAATTCAAACCCAGAACCAAGTCCTTGAATTCCAAACACCCAACCCAAAATCCAAAACCCCCCAAAAAAGTTTTTAAAGTTTAACTTACGAAATGGCTGCAAATCACCAAAGTCTTCAAAATCCTCAAATGGCTGCAAAAGAAGTTTTGGAAAAGCTTTAAAAATCACCAAAGTCTTCAAAAACCTCACCTGTTCCCCCAGCCACCCACTCACCACACAGAAATTGCAAACCCCTCCCCAACTGTTGCAAACCCCTCCCCCAACTGTTGCAAACCCCTCCCCAACTGCTCCCCCAGCCACCCACCACACAGAAATTCAAACTCAGAATTTTTTTTTGAAAAGCAACATGGCCCAATGGTCACAGAAAATCATAAAAATTTTTAAAAAAACCACACAAGCTCCCAGATTCTTGCAAACCCCTCCCCAACTGCTCCCCCAGCCACCCAGCACACAGAAATTCAAACTCAGAATTTTTTTTTGAAAAACAACAACATGGCCCAATGGTCACAGAAAATCATAAAAATTGAAAAAAACACACACAAGCTCCCAGATTCTTGCAAACCCCTCCCCAACTGTTCCCCCAGCCGCCCACCACACAGAAATTCAAACCCAGAATTTTTTTTTACAAAAACAGCAGAGTGCCCCAATGGTCACAAAAAATCATAAAAATGCAGAAAAAAACCACACAAGCTCCCAGATTCTTGCAAACCTCTCCCCAACACCAAGTCCTTGAATTCCAAACACCCCAACCCAAAATCCAAAAACCCCCCAAAAAGTTTCAAAAGTTTAACTTACCAAATGGCTGCAAAAGAAGTTTTGGAAAGCTTCAAAAATTCAGCAAAGTCTTTAAAAAGCTCAAAAAGGCTACCACACCGCGTGCTATGTGTTGCTCCTCAAAGTCAAGTCGCAACTGCACCTCTTCAAGCAATGCACCCTGGGTATTAACGGTTTTACGAAAAAGGAAACAAACTTGCAAGACGTTTTCGTCTTGCGAAGCAAGCCCATAGGGAAATTCGTCTTGCTAAGCAACTCAAAAACGGAAAACTCTTTCGTCTAGCGAGTTTTTCTTTTTGCAAGGCATTCGTCTTGCGGGGCACCACTGTAACTGATAGGAGGAATGTTTCTTCTCTGTAGCGAATTCTGCTGTGTGTCCTGCATATTAATAGCTGTTGCTCAGTCATCACTTAGAACACGAGAAAAGGAAAATGATTTTAAAAGATAGGACTTTTCTGTTAAGTTAGCTTCCCACTACCCCTTTACTCTGGAATTGCCATACTTTGATTTTGATTGTTCACTACTTTTTTATCTTTTAAATATATTTTATTGAAAATATTGCAATTAAAATAAAGTGGAGGAATATCTGGATGACATGGTTGCTAGCTAATTGCAGCCTTTGCTGTCCTGTTCCCCCACTTTTGGTAATAAAATGCAATTGTAGTACAGTGATACCTCAGGTTACAGACGCTTCAGGTTACAGACTCCGCTAACTCAGAAATAGTACCTTGAGTTAAGAACTTTGCTTCAGGATGAGAACAGAAACCAAGTGGCGGCGGCAGTGGGAGGCCCCATTAGCTGAAGTGGTACCTTGGGTTAAGAATGGACCTCCAGAACGAATTAAGTTCTTAACCCAAGGTACCACTAGTTATACCTCATGTTGCGCCCGCTTCATGTTACGTGTTTTCGTGTTGCGTCCTGTGGCAACCCGGAAGTACCAGAACGGGTTACTTCCGGGTTTCGCCGCTCATGCATTTGCAGAAGTGGCATTTCGGCTTGCATCAGTTCCATGTTACAGACGGGCCTCCAGAACGGATCCCATCTGTAACATGAGGTTCCACTGTATCTTTTTGCTTGTTTTCTTACCCTCCCTCCCTTTAATAAAAAGGGAGAGATTGGTGAGATGAGGGCTTTGTTGGGGTGGGGGGAATGGAGGGGAGAAGATTTAGCTGGCTGCCTTAGGCTGAAATAGGAGGTTGGGTACCATGTGAGAATGATGGGGAGGGTGTTTTTCAGTAAGCAGTGGAAGCAAATGCGTGTCAACTCACAAGCAAGCCGTACTGAACTCAATGGAGCTTACTCCCAGGAAAGTAGAAGTAAGTTTAGTTGAACTCAGTGGGGCTTGTGCATGCACAGATTCCACTTAGACCTCTGAGTGGGGAAGCAGATGCAACTTGAAGAGTAAATCACTTAAACTACTCGTAAATTAGTTGAAAATGTATTAAATATAACGGATGGAAGTTTGTTTATTTTTATAAAATCTACTACTTCCTTACATTTTAAGGCCCTCCTTAAATGAAAAGCGCGGCATACCCTCCACCACTGCAGGGAGGTACAGCGGCATCCTCTGCCTCCACAGGGAGGCGCAGCAAGGCCCTCTGCTACTGCTGCGAAGCGCGGCGCACCCACTACTGCCACTGGGAGGCACGGCAAGACCCTCTGCTTCTGCAGGGAAGCACGACACACCCTCTGCCACCACAGGGATATATATTGTGATATATCATGATATCATGATATTTCGCTCATGATAAATTGTGATGTTGAAACCCAGATATTGCCCATCACTACTTGTGAGTCATGTTCTAGGAGGATCTCACTACAGCCTAGGTCATTACTGAATAGTGTGGCGCTATTAGGGCTGGATGATGCCAGCTTTTCAACATTGCGATGTCTCACCAGCTAAGCATAGCGATGTAGTGATACAGTGTGATGTTGAAAAATGGAGGGAGAAACAAGCAGCACCAGCCCTGGCCCTGCAAGGTTCCTGGGTAAAGCCAATGCCACTCCTGCCAGTACCTGGCACAGGGAGGAAGGAGGCAGTGGAGAAGGCAAGTAAGGTGCAGGCAAGCCCCACCCGCTGAGGGAAGGCGGCATTGTGCTCTAGCCCAGAACGATGTTTCAATACATTGCCCAGGCCTACATGTTATATTAAATTGCAGTTTGGAACATTCTAGAGAAATGTGGAAAAGCAAGGTTTCAGTAAAACTAAAGGGTTCTAGTGTAGAAACATTGTTCAAGGATACATTGTCAAGTGTAAAAGTGAATCTTTTAAAACTGGCTAGATTTTCCTACCTCATTCAGAAAGGGAGATTTATTTTTATTTTATTTTTTAGAATAATGGGCGTTCTCTTTTGTATTTGTATTTTGTGTGTGTAAAAATTAATTAATTAAAATTTGTATTTTGAAAAGACACTCAAGAAGAACCTTAAATAAAACATGGCTAGAAAACTAGTTGTTTTCTGAATACTATAGTTAGATGCTTGTGGAACTAATTTGTATTGGGCAGAGAGCTTATCATGCTGCTGCTTGGGCCTGTTTGAGGGAGGGTTTTGATGTTTAATGTTTTATTGTGTTTTTACTATTCCTCTGGGCTAGGGCAACATATAGGCAGCATACAAATAACAAAATTATTGTTGTTGTTGAAAAACTTCTAGCTTAGTTTTAGGTTTGCAACTTAGATGCAGAAATTTCCTTCGTTTGCAAAACTCTCAAGAGTTATCATTGGCAGTTGTTCTAGTTGGCCTTATGCTTAACCAGTAGGTATAATGGGTAGAGTCTCTCTGTCCTCCATTCTATTTTAGGAGCATTCCACATCTACCTCGACCTTGGGTTCCATGTTCCGGGGACTTGGTTTTGAGACTGCTCCACAGCCTGCTTTGGGTAAGTTAGACCTATCACATAGGAGCTTCTTTCTTGTACTTCAGTAATGTGTGTCCTTAGGTAGTACCTACACCTGTAACAATAATGTTGCATGACGCTCCAATCCCTGAGCAGTGTGAGATGCTCAAGGTTCGTGTGTTCCTTTGGAATGAGGGACAGCAGAGAATCTGGTGTCTTTATGATATATGGTTTATTTACACAAATACAGTGGTACCCCGCAAGACGAACGCCTCGGAAGACGAAAAACTCGCTAGACGAAGGAGTTTTTCATTTTCTTAGCCGCTTCGCAAGACGCATTTCCCTATGGGCTTGCTTCGCAAAACGAAGCTTGCCCTGCAAGCTCCGGGGATAGCGGGGAAGTGCAGCGCGTCTTCCCCGCTGTCCCCGGACCTCTTTTGAAACAAGGGGCGGCGGGGAGAAGATCACTTCTCCCCGTTGCCAGCCCCGCAATCTCCGGGGACAGAGGGAAAGGCGTGTGCGCCTTCCCCTCTCTCCCCGGACCCCTTTTGAACCAAGGGGCGGCAACGGGGAGAAGCGATCTTTTCCCCTCTGCCCCTTGCTTCAAAAGAGGGGACAGAGGGGAAGGCGCGCGCGCCTTCCCCTCTGTCCCCGGAGATTGCGGGGCAGGCAACGGGGAGAAGCAATCTTCTCCCGCCGCCCCTTGCTTTAAACAGGTCCGGGGACAGAGGGGAAGGCGCGCGGCGCTTCCCCTCTGTCCCCGGACGGTCTCCATAGGAACGCATTGATTGATTTTCAATGCATTCCTATGGGAAACCGTGCTTCGCAAGACGAAAAACTCACAAGAAGAAAAAACTTGCGGAACGAATTAATTTCGTCTTGCGAGGCACCACTGTATACAATCTGAGCCTATGATGGAGGGGTTCACAGCATTAACTTCCCAAGAAGGCCTTGCTTCTCTCATAGCCACAACCTTGGATCCAAGCAGAAATCAGACAGGGCTCTGGATCTCTGCATTCCCAGCGTTCTTCATTGCTTCCAGCTTCTGACTCACATAACTGCAACTCTCTACTCCAGTCTTTGTCTTTCTAACTAACTGTGAGTTGAGGGAGGGAGCCCCACCAATTTGTCATCTGGCACAGAGCCCTTTGTTACCGTAATGGCTGATTACTTCACCAGGAAGCCAGCCTGGCTATTCCAGCAACTTTTCTTAGATTTTAACATTTGCTGGTTCCAGGGACTAGAGGGGTCTCTGCATACAACCTACCCCTCCTCAAAGCTCATAATGGTTCTAGGGACTTGGTTTTGAGACTGCCCCAAAGCCTACTTTGGGGCAGTTAACCTTATCACATAGGAGCTTCTCTCTTATACTTCAGTAATATTTGTCCTTGGGTAGTATCTAAACCTGTAAAAATAACTTTTCTATCTTGTTTTTTATACTCTATTTAGGCCGAGGCATTTTGGGTGACATCAGGATCAAACCCAAAGTGGACTGGCCAGCACAGCATGGAGAGTTTAGAGGAGGGCCAGTTGGAGACAACAAGGTGGAAAGGCAGCTTCTGGGACGTGGCAGGTGAGTAAAGTGATCCTGAGGTGAATATAGTAATTTATTAAAATTATTTATATACCCCTCTCCATTATAAAAATCTTAGGGTGGTACAGAGGGATACACATGCACGTGCACACACATATCCAAACTTAGATTAAAACACAAAATTACAGTAACAATCCACAGCAGAAAAGAAATCAATAGAACAATCAGCACTGAAAGCCTGGATTTAAAAGTTGGCAAATGTTGATGAACAAATGTGTCTTTATTTATTTTAAGTAAATATTATAAAGTTTAAATTTCATAGTTTGTAAAGAGAAATACAAAACTTAATATCATTTATCTTTTTTATCCACCTTTAATCTAAGTAAGATTAAAACATGATGCAAAAAGAAAGAAAAAGAGATGGCGACAAGAAAAAACAGATAGAAAAAGGCTTTCAAGAGGAAATAGAAAATCTATAGTTCAGAGATTGAAGAATTTTCAATTCTTCATCTCTCTGCTACTTATAAACAATAATCACTTCATCCACTCCAATATAACACCCAACAAAACCATTTTATATAAACAAACATTATTTTCAATCCCCAGATCCTAAGGTCATTTCATTTTCTTTTTCACACAAAAAGTCTGAGAGATTTCCAATCTTTAGTACATGTTAACAAGGACTTTCCTCTGATTAAACATGTCAGTTTTGCCATCTCAGCTAATTTCATTAATTTTAACAAGCATTGTTGGTAATGATGAATCTTTGTGCATATAGTCTCGCTGCTGTAATGTGAGGATGTGAGGGCGATCTGGCTGCGACATCTGTCACCCCATTGATCACCAGGGTTGATTTGGCTGATCTGGCTGGCTAGGCGGGTGTCCCCCTTCCTCCCTCACTGCTCCATGTGCGTCCCTCCCGAAGCTGCGCGCTTGGTGGAAGAGGACGACCATTCCAGATAGAAGGAGAGTACCGTTCTTTGGTCAAGGGTGTCAGGCCTGGTCGTTGTCCTCTTCCGATCACCACACAAACGCTTCTTGTTCTTTTATAACTTTTTATTGTGTATTAACAAAAAAACTTTTAAACGCTCCTTATCTTTAACTATTCTTCCTCAGAGCCACTTCTTTCAGCTACCTTCTGAGCTCTGCTTCTCGGTGACCAGCCACCCTCAAAATGGCGAAGGCGCCCTTCCCTTCGCTTTCCCGCTCTTTTCCTACCCTCCTGGCTAGAGCTGGCATGGATCTCCCCTCCTCCGAATCTGAGCTAGAACTGAACCCTTGCCTTTCCTGGGAACAGCCGGTCCCTCCCTGTTGTTCCTCTTGCTCCCTTCTATTAGATTCACTGCTCTCCTTCCCCCTTGGGGAATGCTTTCTCCCTCTGATAAACTGAAAACTTCTAACTCTTCCCTGACATCACCCCCTCCCCTCAGCCCCCCTTCCTCCTTCTCGCTCTCCTCTGTTTCTGAATGACCGAACCCTATGAACTCTTCTTCCTCGCTATCTGTCTCTTCAAAAATTTCATGAAGATGCCAGTTATGGGGTTTTGGCTTGTGGGGATATTTTCTATGAAATTCTCTCTGCAATTCTGGAACGTTAATTTTTTCTGCTGGTTCCCATGAGTTCTCAGACTCATCTAACCCTTTCCATGCAACCAAATACAATTTCCTCCTACTTATTCTTGAGTCTAATATCTCTTCCACTTCGGTCTCCTCTTCCCCCATCATGGTGGGAAAAGGAGGTGGTTCCCTTGAACTTTGATACTTATGCGCTGGTACAAACACTGACAATAAAGATCTATGAAATACAGGGTGTATTCTCATATTTTCAGGCAAATGAAGCTTGAAAGCGACTGGGTTAATTTGAGCCTTTACTTGGAAAGGTCCCAATCTCCTTGGTTCTAGCTTTTTACACTTCCCTCGTATTGGTAGTCCCTTGGTAGACAGCCATACCCAGCTCCCTACTTGGATTTCTTCCCCAACTCGCCGGTGCCTGTCTGCAGCTTTCTTGTAAGCCTCTTTAGCTTCTTCCAAATCCTCTTTCAATATCTCATGAATGCACCTCAACTCCTCTATCATTTGTTCTGCTGCTGGTACTGCTAACTGCTCCTCTTGACCTGGGAATGCCCTTGGGTGCAAGCCATAGTTTGCCACAAATGGGGCTCTGCCCGTAGACACATGCAGTGCATTATTATACGCAAACTCTGCTAGACTCAACTTCTCTAACCACCCGCTTTGCTGACAACCAGCATAACACCTCAGATATTGTTGTAGTGTTGCATTCGTTCTTTCAGCTTCCCCATTGGTTTGCGGGTGTCTCGCCGATGTGAGGCTTAGCTCCACATCTAGTAACTGCATTAACCTCTTCCAAAATTGTGATGTAAATTGGGCCCCTCTATCTGAAATGATTTGTGATGGCATACCATGCAACCTAAAAATATTATCTAAAAATATCTTTGCAGTTTCCTGTGCGGTCGGAATTTTGGTACATGGTATGAAATGTGTCATCTTGGTTAGCATGTCAACCACCACAAAGATCACTGTTTGCCTATGCGATGACGGTAGATCCGTTATAAAATCCATAGACACCACATCCCAAGGCCTTCCCGGCGTGGGCATAGGTTGCAACAACCCTGCGGGAGCTGCTCTGGGTGCCTTGGCTCGTTGACATACTTCACAACCTCTTACATATTGTGTTACTTCCTCCCTCAACTTTGGCCGCCAGAACTGCCGTGTGATCTGATACAGGGTCTTTTCTCTACCAAAATGTCCTGCAGTCGGGTTATCATGATGTTGCCTCAACACTTTACCTCTTAATTCACCTGCAGGTACATACAGCACCCCTCTCCTGTACAACAATCCATCTTTTTCTTTGAAACCTTCCTCTTCCCCTCTACCTGTTCTCAGTTCCTCCATTTTCTTTTGTGCAAACTCATCTGTTACTGTCAATCGCTGGAATTCCCTGCCGTCCACTACTACGGCTGCACACCCCCACTGATCCGATCTCATGATTTCTCGCAACTTGGGAGGTGCTTCCCCTTCCATATACTCAGGTTTGCGCGATAATGCGTCTGCACGAACGTTTTGATGCCCAGGTATGTACTCAATCCTAAAATTAAACCCAGCAAAAAACTCTGCCCACCTAATTTGCCTTTGGTTTAGCTGTCTAGCAGTTCTCCAATACTCTAAATTCTTATGATCTGTTTGTACCACCACCTGATGTGACGCCCCTTCCAAAAAATGTCTCCACACTTTAAAGGCAGCATGCACAGCTAAAAGTTCCTTATCAAATATGGTGTAGTTTTGTTCTGATTGATTTAATTTTCTAGAGTAGAATGCACAGGGTCTCCAGTCCCCTTCCTTGTCCTGTTGCAGCAGAATGGCCCCAGTAGCCCTATCAGAGGCGTCAGTTTCTACCTTTATACGCTTACTTGGATCTAGGTGCATAAGATATTTTTCTGAAGCAAACACCACCTTTAATTTATCAAAGGCCTTCTGTGCTTCCTCAGACCATCTGAATGGCCCCTTGCCTCTTAGACAATCAAGTCAGTGGCGTTGTGATTTTGAAGTAATTACCTATGAATTTAAGATAGAAATTAGCAAATCCTAAAAACCTCTGTAGATCTTTCTTAGTTTTAGGTGCCTCCCATTCCACCACTGCCTGAACTTTACTGGGGTCCATGTGCACCCCTTTGTGGGAAATGCAATATCCCAGAAACTCCACCTTTTGTGTGTGGAACTTACACTTCTCTAACTTCACATATAACCTGTTGGTCCTCAATCTCTCTAACACCTGTGTGACATGTTTTACGTGTTCCTCCATACTTTCACTATATATTAAGAGGTCATCTAAATAAGAGACACAGAACTGATCCAGTATACCTGCTAAGACGTGATTGATGAAGGTTTGAAATACCCCTGAGCCATTATGCAAGCCAAAAGGCATTACCAAGAATTCAAATGCACCATACTTAGTACAAAAACTGGTTTTCCACTCATCCCCTTCTCTGACCCTTATCAGATTATATGTTCCTCGTAGATCAAGCTTGGTAAAGACTTTGGCTGACCTTACTCTCTCTAAGAGGTCATCTATACGTGGCAGTGGGCACACGCGAGGCTTCATCTGACTGTTAAGGATTCTGAAGTCACATACTAATCTTGGTGCCCCTTCCTCACCTTTCTTTTTGACAAAAAAGACAGGAGCACCCCCAGAGGCCGTAGACTCTCTAATAAAACCTCTCTGCAAATTCTTTTGCAGGAACTCCCTCAATGCTGCAGATTCTACTTCCGACATGGCATATATCTTGCTTGGTGGCAACTGTGCCCCAGGGACTAGATCTATCTTGCAATCATAGGGCCTATGTGGTGGAAGTTTATCCGCTTCTTTTTCACAAAAAACATCCTGATAAGCCATATATTTCATTCCCCATCAACTTCCCTTCTACCTCTGTTCCCATTACTTCCACCGAGATTTGCCCCAAACAATGTGTCATACAATATATCGAACCAAAAACCAAAGACCTTTGATGCCAGGCAATCACCGGATTATGACGATTGAGCCAACTCATGCCCAGCACCATTGGGTGCCCAGCTAGTTTGGTCACATGAAATGCCCTGGTCTCTGAGTGATGACCCATATCCATTCTCATTGGTGGAGTCTCATAAGTCACTTCTCCTGAAAGTAGTGGTCTGCCGTTGATTGTTTTCACTCGCAGTGGGAAACTCAAAGGTAACAAAGCGATTTTGTGTTCCTGTACCAATTTCTGGTCTATGAAATCTGCTGATGCGCCTGAGTCTAACAACGCCTCTACCTGGACGCTGTGTCCATTGGGTAGTTGTAGTTGCACCTTCACCGTTAGCCCTGGGATAGGTGGTTCCGCGTGAGAGCCTTCTATTGCTTCTCCACCCGGCTGCAAGCTCCCATTTCCAGCCGGGGACATTTGTTTCCCTGATGCAGTTCCTTCGGGCAATTGTCTTCTCTCATGTTTGCTCCAGATAGAGACTCCCATCCTTTACGATTGTGACATTGTCGTGCTAGATGCCCTGGTTTTCCACAGACAAAGCAACGCCTTGCGTCTCTTCCTTTCCCTGCATTTCCTCTTACCATGGAAGAGGTAGTAACTGGGAGGGGTCTGGCTGCGCCTAATTCCATGGGCTCTGGCCACTCTCGTCCTGGCACGTTACCCGCTCTGCTTTCTGTACTTTCGATAATATTATTTTCCCGCCACCGTGGTCGCCATTGTTCCTTCTTTTCACTAGCCCTCCGTTCCACGCATAGGCTCAATTGCAGGCACGTTCGGACCAGAGAGTCCAAGGAACTAGGTTCTGGCATTAGGGCCAATTGGTCTAAAATCTCATTATTCAGTCCTTCCCTAAAAAGGGCTGCAACTGTTGGGGAATTCAGGTCCCATTTTAATTTCTGCACCAGCAAACTAAAGTTGGACCAATAAACTCCCACAGTGTCCTTTCCTTGTCTCATTCTCAACAGCTGCCTAGCTGTGGTTGTTTCATGCGCAGGGTCTAAGAAAATCGTGTCTAGATACTGCAGAAAAATTTGTAGATTTCCTAGGGCAGCATCCCTCCGAGATATTAGGGGTATAACAATCCTTAGCCCTCCCTTCCAAGAAATTAATCACATAAGCAACCTTCTCTTGCTCAGATTGAAATTCTTTATCCTTTATCTCAATTATGTAAGAAATTTCTGTCTTGAAAGCCACGTATTCAGAGCTTTCTCCCTTGAAGCTACGCGGACGTACAGTAAATGTTTTACTCACTCTGTTTCCCTGCGTCGCTTGCAACATGGCTCTATGTTCTCCCAGTGCTGCCGATAGTATATCGACTTGACTTTTCAACTGTAAGTTCTGTTGCCATAAGTCCTGTAATGTTAGCTGGAGCCCTGGGGTTTCTCCTTGCCCAACTGGCGCCACAGCTCCCTCCATTTTGGCTTCTCCTTCTTTACTTACAGTGAAGAGGCACAGAGCAGAAGGTATTCTGTCAGGCCTGGTCGTTGTCCTCTTCAGATCACCACACAAACGCTTCTTGTTCTTTTATAAAACTTTTTATTGCGTATTAACAAAACATTCTTATAAACAGTTCTTAACTATTCTTCCTCAGAGTCACTTCTTTCAGATACCTTCTGAGCTCTGCTTCTCCATGACCAGCCACTCTCAAAATGGCGAAGGCGCCTTTCCCTTCGCTTTCCCGCTCTTTTTCCTACCCTCCTGGCTAGAGCTGGCCTGTATCTCCCCTCCTCCGAATCTGAGCTAGAACTGAACCCTGGCCTTTCCTGGGAACAGCCGGTCCCTCCCTCTTGTTCCTCTTGCTCTCTTCTGTTAGATTCACTGCTCTCCTTCCCCCCCTGGCGAATGCTTTCTCCCTCTGAGAAACTGGAAACTTCTAACTCTGACAAAAGGGTATACGATAGCTGCACTCCCCTGCTAGAACCTCCAAACAAGCTGTAATCATATATTGAAACAAAGTTCCATAGTCCTTTTCTAATTGTACATCCATAAGTCCAAGCAGGAAGGGTTCTGATTTCAGTTCAAAGTAAATTTCAAAATTCTCCGTATCTATGTATGTGTATCCAATATTGTTTAGCTTTTTAAGATGTCCACTACAAATGTGTTTCTAAAAGGGATACATGATACCAGAAATGCCACTTGTCCTACCTTGGGCAAAAATGACATGCTTCATTTAGTCAGCCAGTAATTATTCAATGATGATCCATTAGATTTGTATATCTTTCTGGCTCAAGTGAAATGAGCTCAAAGATCTAGGTATCAGTTTTCAAGTAAAAGTTTAAAGCCATTAGTTTCTTTCATTAGTTTCAGTTGAAAGATGCTGTGGATCTGATCAGTCCCTCTTTTATATAGATGTGAAATTTCACAGATTTTATTATGAGAACCATTGATCACAAATCATACTGCTTTTTTGTAAGTTTTTATTCACTTTCATCTTTAAACTGTTTAACATAGTTGCATTGAGATATATATTTACATTAGGGCATATAACTGCAACACTTACATAAAAATAAAAAAGTAAACACTGACATTTCTGAATAAATTAACAAGTTGTGTCGGCACGTATGTGTCATAATTATTCCAGTTATTACAAATATGAAATGATGTATGTATTGTTTAGATTAGTAACCATAAGTAAAAGGTATTATGTATCAATAATAGAATTTATAGGAAGCAGGGAAAGGGGAAAAATTAAGATACAGTGGTATTTTGGTTCCCGTACAGCTTAGTTGTCAAACAAATCATCTCCCGAACGCCGCAAACCCGGGAGTGTTCTGGTTTGCGAACGTTTTTCGGAAGCCAAACGTCCGATGTGGCTTCCATGGTTTCCAGTTGAGTGCAATAAGCTCCTGCAGCCAATTGGTTTTCCTGCAGCCTTGGTTTTCAAACCGTTTCAGGAGTCGAACAGGCTCCCGGAATGGATTAAGTTTGAGAACAAGGTACCACTGTACGTACTTCATGCATGCCAGAAAATCATATTTTTTTCCTGTAGCCTTGGAGGATGCTGCTTTGAGGGACTAATGGGCAGAGTATAACAATTCCAGATTATTGGAGACTCACTATTTCTATTCTACTTCTGTACAGAATGTGTTGTACAATTCCTACCTCATTTGTCCATAGAACAGCTCTGTGTGGTAGCCAGACTGAGTGCGACTTGCCCAAACTGAACTCTGGGTGATGGGAATTGGAACACAAGTCTTGTGCATCTAAACAATGTACTGCACTTCACTGGTGTTGAGTCTGGGGAATTTCCATTGTAAAATATGTTGGGTTCTGAGCTTTATTTAAAGCCATCTCGCATGCTGTTTGAAAGCTGATAAGGAAATCATTGTGCTATGTATTTCTTTTTATTCTCTTAAGTTTATTCAGGGTACCTGGTCTTGTGGAAAGTGAAATTCCTTTTGTTGGTCTTGGAAGAGCAGGTTTGGGACTTGGTAGGGCCTGTGGAGACTCATCTGCTGTAAGTGCAGGAGTTCTGCAGAAAGCACCAGTAGAACCTCCTAGATCAGAGATTTCTTCCGAAGTTTCTAACAAGCTTGTGGAGAAAAAGTAAGTGAAAGCTGAGACTAAAAATCTATGATGGCTGATCCTATCAATAGAATCTTCCTTGTCTACCTCCCCTCCCTCTTTCATCATCAGTCTGCTACTGGGGGCATTCAAAGTTCTTGCTGGAAATGCAGTGTCTAAATGTTTGTCTACAGATGTGTGTCTCTTCAGAAGAAGTGAGTTTTATGCAGAAGATATCAAAGTTTGTTTCTTGTGTTGGCTGCAGAACCTCTTTTATTGTACAGAAGCATGTTCTATCTTCAGTTTAGATTCTGCTAGGTGTTCCAGAAATGTAGTGCTGCATATTCATTTGTCTTAGTGGTTAATTAAATCAGTCAAATAAATAATGAAAATCTGACTTTAAAATTTTAACAATATTACCTGTCTTTCTGGCTTTTAACATTTCAGTTGTTACTACAGTAAGCCCACAATTTATGTGGGGAAAATAAAAATAAAGGGGCAGAAAGTGGGCGATTGTCGGAGAAAAAAGACTTTGGCAGTCCCACCCACCATTGAACCCAGTGTGTTTTGACCATACGTGATTTTGGCTTTAGGCGTGATCCTTGGAACATAACCCCTGCATAAGTTAGGAGTGTACTGTCCTCTGTACAGTTCCTTGAGAGAAAGTTGAACTGAACTTGTGCAATTTACTTCTTAGCTCTTAGGAATGTTTGCTAAGTGGACACTTATTTTATCATATGGGCTGTGTTTATACATTACACGAAACCCTGGTGTGTAGCATGATAAGTGTGAGCGGGAAGCAGTTGCCATGAGCCTTGGACTCATTCACTTCCCCTTCTGCTGTGATGAGGATGTCAGCCGCTTTCCCCTTAAAGTAAGCATACGTTGTCCTCCAAACCAGGGATTTTGCTTTATCACTAGTCAGTTTCAGAACAAGCGAACTGCTCATATCTCTTAAATTAGGCATGTAAATTATTTCAAGTATGCTTTCTTCCTTCTAGAGAACCGCTAATGAAGCAAGGCTCAAAAGGAGTACCTGTTCCCTTGGCTTTAAACCTGATAAAAATCCATTGTCAAAATGAAGCTGTGTATCAATATCATGTGACATTCAGGTAGTAATTTTTCACCATTCATCTGAGCTGTTGAAGGATTGTTGGTTTTATTTGTCTACAGACAAGGTACTTGGAAGTAGCCATAAATCTCTCTCCCCCCCCTCCCCCTCTCCCCCTTCCCCCCCACTTTTTATATGCCTATAATGCCGCTGTTCTCAAAAAGTAGGCCATGTGACATTTATTGATTGGTTCTCAGGATTCTGTTACAATTCTAAACTGGATTTGAATTTTCAAATCTTTCTACTTGTGTTCCTACCCCCATCAACACATGGAAGCTTTAAAAGATGAAAGTGGTTTGTCCGTGAAGGGAGAGTTACGAGCCATGTAAGCTTGTAGTAGAATTTGTGATGCCCCTCTGTCTTAAATTTATGAGTGTGTGACTGTTCTGTAAACTGTAACTGTTAACCAGCATCCCATTCACTTATTTTTTATATGGCAGCAGGTTTTTGTTGCAAATGCTGTTGCTATTCATCCAAAGTTGTGAGTGAGGAGCAGATTAACCCCCCTTCACACCATGTGAAAGATGAAACTAGAGGTGTAAAAATTCAGGAAATTTCAAAGCTATAGGACTGTGTTTGTGTTTCCCATGGGCTTCTGGAGGATGTGGGATGAGGAACAGAAGTTTTGGGATAAATGGAAATAAATGTGATACTTAGCAAACCTGTATATATTCTGCTGCTTAACGACATAATGTGTAACTTAGTTAGTATATAAAAATATACTATTGGAGACATGAAATATACAGAGCAATTCTATGCATGTTTACCGTATTTTTCGCTCTATAGGATGCAGCGGATACAAGACGCACCTAGTTTTTAGAGAAAAATTTTTTATTCCCCCCTCCCCCAGCACCAAAGAGCAGTGGACAGGCCCGGGTTTTGCCCCCAGCCCCAAAGAGCAAAGAAGCCAAGACAGCGAGCGGGATCCATCCCGCTGGCTGTCTTGGCTTCTGCCATAGCCGCGCAACCTCTCCAGCGCGGCTAAAGAAGCGTGGCTAAAGAAGCCAAGGCAGCGAGCGTGATCCATCCCGCTCTGGAGAGGCTGTGGAAGGCTAAAGAGGAAGCCAAGACAGCCAGCGAGATGGATCCCGCTGGCTGTCTTGGCTTCTTTAGCCTTGCGCAGCCTCTCCCGGCTGGAGAGGCTGCACGCGGCTATGGCAATTCCGCCACCTCTCGCAAAAGCCCACAGGAGCCGTGCACCCTTTAAGGAGGGCACGGCTCCTGCGGGCTTTTCTACGAGGAGGGAGAAGGGACTGACTGGCGAAGCTTGTGTGCGGCTCTTGGTGGCTTTTCCTGCCTGCCTCCCCCTTGCATTTGCTCCATAGGACGCACAGACACCCCCCCTAGTTTTTAGGATGGAAAAAGTGTGTCCTATGGAGCGAAAAATACGGTACTTGGAAGTGAGGCTCTGCTTAGTGATGCTTACTCCCAGGTTAGCATGTTTAGAATTGCAGACTGAAAAGTAGAAACCAGCTTAAGTTATACTAGGGTGAGGGTTTTTCCACTGACTCATTAATCAGCATCTTTCCCACCCTTATTTGCCTTATGTTTAACCCCCCCCCCCCCAAATGAATATACTGACTGGAGAATATACGGCATTTAAACTGAACTATTCCTTCTGTAACAGAATATTTTTGAAATCAAATCAAACACTGTCTTTGAACAGAAGTGTATAAATAAATTACTGATCTGAAGAATTCACTAGACAGCATAACAGTAAAGATTGTTGCTCTGCTTGTGGAATAGAATTGTGTCTGTCATCTCAGTGACATTGGGTAGTTTTCCCCCCAGTACATGATTTATTAAACTTTACTGGACTCTTTTCTACTTACTTTCATGTGTTCAGATGTTCTTCAGACTTGATTGATCATTCTGTGAGTTCTGGTTTTTGAATGTCTTGGCCAGGAGGAATGGAAATACAAATGCCTCTCCCTAGTGAGGAAATTTTGTGAGCTCCATATACTGTGACTCCTCGTTTCTCTTCTACATGCTTGTCTTCCAGCCCCAGTGTAGAATGTAAGAGTATCCGTTTTGGGATGTTGAAGGAGCATAAATCAGTGACGGGAGAGGTTACAGCATTTGATGGCTCTATTCTCTACTTGCCTATAAAGTTGCCTGAGGTAAGGCCTGATACAGGAGCCAAAGATGTTTTATGTTCTGATGTACCACCACCTACATTTCCATTTTCCCTCTTGTGGGTTTTTCTGTGTGGGACAATAGTCAATAAAAATCCTCTTCCTTTAGGATATAGAAGCTGCCATATGATGCAGAAATGAGAAAACGTATGACCAGTGTTAAGCTTAAGGTGCAGTGTGTTTCCATGAGAGTTATAATGAAAAGCTGTTGGGGGGAGTACTTGGAGTACTTGAGTGTATGCTAGGGATGTAGCTCACAGGTAAAACATACAGAAAGGATTTTGTATAAATCGTCTCCGGAACAGGGGACTGTCTGGCACTTTTTCTTTTCTTTTCTTTTTAATGATATTTATTAAAGTTTCAGAAAAGGTTACAAAAATAAGAAAAAGAAAAAAAAGAAAAAAGAAAGTACAAAATACAGAAAAATAAAAACAGTTAAATACAAATCAATCTTTCCATGTCTTGTCTTTCATTTACTTGTTTCCCTGACCTCCTCACACCTCCCTTTTTCGTATTCCGGTTCAGTTAGTTAATTCAGCAAATCCTTTCCCTCTTTGCTTTTATCTTAATCCTTTATCTTAATATATTATAACTTTAGATTCTCACCTGTTAACAATCCATTTTTACATACTCCTTTGTAACATTGCTGCTAAAACCACTTAACTTCATTCCGACATCATTCTAACATTCATACAATTTACAATACTTTTGCAAATAGTCTTTAAATTTCTTCCAATCTTCTTCCACCGACTCTTCTCCCTGGTCTCGGATTCTGCCAGTCATTTCCGCCAGTTCCATATAGTACATCACCTTCATCTGCCATTCTTCCAGGGTGGGTAGATCTTGTGTCTTCCAATACTTTGCAATAAGTATTCTTGCTGCTGTTGTAGCATACATAAAGAAAGTTCTATCCTTCTTTGGCCCCGATTGGCCAACCATGCCCAGGAGAAAGGCCTCTGGTTTCTTCAGAAAGGTATATTTAAATACCTTTTTCATTTCATTATAGATCATCTCCCAGAAAGCCTTAATCCTTGGGCACGTCCACCAAAGGTGAAAGAATGCACCTTCAGTTTCTTTACATTTCCAACATTTATTATCGGGCAAATGATAGATTTTTGCAAGCTTGACTGGTGTCATGTACCACCTGTATATCATTTTCATAATATTCTCTCTTAAGGCATTACATGCCATGAACTTCATACCTGTGGTCCATAACTGTTCCCAGTCAGCCATCATAATGTTATGTCCAACATCTTGTGCCCATTTAATCATAGCAGATTTCACCGTTTCATCCTGAGTATTCCATTTCAACAGCAAGTTATACATCTTTGACAGAGTCTTAGTTTTGGGATCTAACAGTTCTGTTTCCAATTTTGATTTTTCCACCTGGAAACCAATTTTCTTATCCAAATTGTATGCCTCCATTATTTGATAATAATGAAGCCAATCTCGCACTTTGTTTTTTAGTTTTTCAAAGCTCTGCAATTTCAATTTGTCTCCTCTTGTTCCAGAATTTCCCAATATTTCGGCCATTTGGCCTCCATATTGAGCTTTTTCTGAGCCTTCGCTTCCATCGGTGACAACCACCTTGGAGTTTTATTTTCAAGTAGATCCTTTTATCTTGTCCAGACATTAAACAATGCTTTCCTGACAATGTGGTTTTTAAATGCTTTATGTGCTTTAACCTTATCATACCACAAATATGCATGCCACCCAAATACATTGTTGAAACCTTCTAGATCCAAAATGTCTGTGTTTTCAAGAAGCAGCCATTCTCTCAGCCAGCAGAATGTGGCTGATTCATAGTAAAGTTTAAGGTCTGGCAGGGCAAATCCACCTCTTTCTTTAGCATCTGTTAATATCTTAAATTTTATACGGGGCTTCTTGCCCTGCCAGACAAATCTAGAAATATCTCTCTGCCACTTCTTGAAACAGTCCATTTTGTCCAAAATTTGCAATGTTTGAAACAAAAACATTCTTGGCAATACATTCATTTTTATCGCAGCGATACGGCCTAGCAATGAAAGCTTCAAATTTGACCATATTTCTAAATCTTTTTTCACTTCCGTCCAGCATTTTTCGTAGTTATCTTTAAATAAATTCACATTCTTAGCTGTCATATTAACCCCCAGGTATTTCACTTTCTTAGCCAATGTTAAACCTGTCTCCTTCTGAAACCTCTCTCTTTCAATCACTGTTAGATTTTTCTCTAAAACCTTGGTTTTTTACTTATTCAGCTTAAATCCTGCGACCTGACCAAATTCTTTAATCAGTTCCAATACTCTTTTAGTACTAGATTCTGGCTCCTGTAATGTCAATACTAAGTCATCTGCAAATGCTTTCAATTTGTACTGTTTGGCTCCGACTTGTATACCCTTAACCAATTGGTCCTTTCTAATTATATTTAAGAGGACCTCCAGGACCGATATAAAAAGCAATGGGGAAATTGGGCAACCTTGTCGTGTCCCTTTCTCTATCTTAAATTCTTCCGTCACCACATTGTTAACAATTAGTTTGGCCTTGGCACTTTTTCTTTTTAGAGCACCTTCTGCATCTTTCAAACCATCTATCAGTTTAGAGGTGAATGGTGAAGTTTCCATTTACTACTTGAACTAAAATACATGCAGTGAAACTAAAATACACTTAAGGACTAGACCATTTTTCCAAAATAAAGCAAGGCTAGATTTTTTACTTGGTATGATTGCCATCTTGAGTAATGATCATCCAATTTTTATATATATTTTTTTGAAAATAATATTTATTACTTTTCCAACAATTTAAACACTACAAAAAAACCAAATACAATACAAAAACACTACATAACACTAACACATTAAACTAACAAAACCAAACAAAAACAGTTTAAAACACATCAAAAAATTTCAGTATCTTATCTTTCATTCACTTATTTCAACAACCTCCTCACACCTCCCTTTTTGTATTCCACTTCTATTAATTGTTTCAGCAATTCCTTTCCATCTTCCTCTGTTTTCTATCCTATAATTATCTTAACACATTCTAACCTTATTTTTTCCTTTAATATTCTATTAATCTATACTTAATTCCTTATAACATTTCTACTAAAGCCATATAACTTCATTCCAACATTCTTCTAACATTCATTAATTTTACAGTATTTCTGTAAATAGTCTTTAAACTTTTTCCAGTCTTCTTCCACCGACTCTTCTCCCTGGTCTCGGATTCTGCCAGTCATTTCCGCCAGTTCCATATAGTCCATCAACTTCATCTGCCATTCTTCCCGGGTGGGTAAATCTTGTGTCTTCTAATACTTTGCGATGAGTATTCTTGTTGCTGTTGTTGCATACATAAAAAAAGTTCTATCCTTCTTTAACACCAATTGGCCGACCATGCCCAGGAGAAAGTCCTCTGGTTTCTTCAGGAAGGTATATTTGAATACCTTTTTCATTTCGTTATAAATCATCTCCCAGAATGTCTTAATCCTTGGGCATGTCCACCAAAGGTGAAATAATGTACCTTCAGTCTTATTACATTTCCAACATCTATTGTCGGGCAAATGGTAAATTTTTTTAAGCTTGACTGGTGTCATGTACCACCTATAAATCATTTTCATTAAATTTTCTCTTAGGGCATTACATGCTGTGAATTTCTTTTCTTTTTTTAATTAATATTTATTAGTAATTTTCAGAATTATAAGAAGAAGAAAACATTAAAAAGCAACAGTGTAATAGACAAGAAAAAAAGGAAAAAACACAAAAACCAATACAACAATACAGCAAAAAGATAAAAAGAAAAAAGAAAACAACACAAATCCCAGATTACATATCTAAAACTTCCATTTGCTTGTTTCATTGACTTCCTCACACCTCCCTTTTTGTATTCTAGTTTAATTAGTTATTTCAGCAAATTCTTTCCATCTTTCTCAATTTTTGTTCAAAAATTTATCCTAACCTAATTTAATCTAATAATTAACTCAACCAATCCTTTCCATCTTTCCCCATATTCTATTATTCACATTACCTTAATTAATTTAACCTTATCTTACCCTAAAACACCTTAAAGCTTAAATCCTAGTTATCAAATATACATTACTCCTGATATCATTTCTGCTAAAGTTATATAGTTTCATTCCAACATTTTCCCTAGTGTTCATTAATTTTTAGCCAATTCCCCAAATAGAAAATTTTCTTTATAAATTTTCTTCCAATCTTCACCCAACGTCCCTTCTTCCTGGTCTCGGATCGTGTCAGTCCTTACTGCCCATTCCATCTAGTCCATCAACCTGGAAGCCTTATGTCCGAGGCCCTTAAGTCTCTTCCATGTCCCTTCTGCAATTCTTCTTCTTCTTGTTTATACTTGCCCTTTTCCTTGTCTTTTGTTGGTCTCTTTCTTAGTTTCTTTCCTTTCTCATTGAGGGGTAGGCCTCTGGGCGATTCCAAGCCAAAATTGTCTCCATCTCCCTTCATCAAACCCGCCCATTCCCCACAGTCCCACTCCCCACAATCCTCAATATAGTCCAAAAAGTATTTAAAAGCATATTCCAAGGTCTCTCCAACGTTGGGAACCTCCTCAATTCCAGACGCCCCCTGGCCCACTCCAACTTCAACCTTCAATGACAACGGCTCATACTCCTGTAGGGCCCCGGGACTCTCCATTTGTATTATTTGGGGTGCAACCGCATCCTCCTCCATTATCTTCTGCATTTGCCCAGTCAGTACAGATTGATGAGTTGGTCCCTGGATAATTTCTGTATCAATATTCCCTATTTGCCCACAGTTATTAACTGCAACAGTCAAATCCATTTTCTCATTCATCAAGTCCATCTTCTCATGCATCTGTTCCAGCAGGGCACTTGTCTTGCATAAGGCAAGCACCCATTCTTTCCAACTCATCTTTAGTCAAGGTCAGAAAAGCCTGTTCCCACGGTCTTAATCTCACATCTGTTGAGCCCTCAAATGTACTGCAGCAACAATTTGACAAGCTCCCTCTAGAGGAGGCAATTTCTATTTGTATCCATTTTTTTTAGGCAAGTCCAACAAAGGAAAATTACTTTCGTTTTTCAGATATTTTTCAGATATTTTGTTTCTTTAAAATGCAAAAGGCAACATTGGAATCGGCTTGTTTCTCTTCTTTAGCTATCTATCAAAATATTCCATTGACAGTCAGTGAACCTCTCCAACAATTTCTGTCTCTGACACCCCGTTCCCAGGTTAGAGACGGTGGAAACTTATCCTTCTTCACTCCCTCTCCTGCTAAGGTTGAACAAAGTTCCCCCCCTTTTCTCCTGCTTCCAAGGAGGTTTCAGTAATTCTACATGAAGGAAATTTAGACTTTTTTGACAGCTTTCCAGGCTTTAGCTTACAAAGTTTTTGCTTTAGTCTATATACAAAAAGCGGAAGGCAGACTTCCTGTTTTGAACCTTCCTGCTTCGTTACCAAATTAAGAAATTTCTTGATCCAATTTTCCGTTTCTACTCATGGGTACTTGTTTTAAATCCAATTGTCCACAGGAAAAAGTCAGCGCTCTCCGGCAATGGCTGTGCGGCTTCACTCCGTGAAAGTAGCAGTCAGTTCGCAGCACCGCGCTTCTCACCCCACTTCGCTCCGGAGTCCCTAAATGGGATTCCCTGCAAGTACGGGGGCGCTCCTGGTGCCCTGCCGAACCCCACGTTCCCAGGCTTCCTCCACCTGTGATTTCTAGCGGGTCCCCACCTTCGCCGCGACGGGAAGACCCAGTTTCCACGGAGCCCGTTCCTCCGAACGGAGGAACTCCGCCATTCACCGATGGCGCTGACCCGGAAGTCCGACATGCTGTGAATTTCATGCCTGTGGTCCATAACTGTTCCCAGTCAGCCCTCATTATGTTATGTCCAACATCTTGTGCCCATTTAGTCATAGCTGATTTCACCATTTCATCCTGAGTGTTCCATTTCAACAGCAAGTTATACATTCTTGACAAATTCTTGATTTTTGGGTCTAACAATTGTTAGACCGATTTTTATATTTTTAGTTGCCATCTTCAGCATTAAACCTATCAAGATTTTTTAATGTCAGATATTTTGTACTCAATACTTAAAGTACCTTATTGGCCCCAAAATAAGCCACACTCCCCCCCCATTCTGACAGTGAAAAGTTAAAGTGTGGCTTATATTTGTGACCTTTCCTTTCCCCTGATGCCTTCAGGGAGGCTTGGGAGTGGCTGGTAGGTTGTGAGCCGCGCTCCCAGGCTGCTCTGCAACACCGTGCAGCCCGCCTGCCACTCCCAACAGCACAGCTCCCCCGCAGAGTAGCCCAGGAGCTGCCGGGGGGGAGGGCAAAAGGGAAGGCCATCGGCAAAAGGCAAGAGCAGCCCAGTAGCATGGGGCAATGGCTCACACCCCACCCGCTGCTCCAACACCTCCCCTGAGCTGCCAGAAATAAGGGGTAAGGGAGGGGAGGCCACTGGCAAAGTGGCATAGAAGGAGTGCAGGGGAATGTCTTTTTTTCTTTTCCCCCCTCGAATTTTGCAGGTGTGGCTTATATTTGGGCTAGTACAGTACTACCTCTCCCATATGAACCAATCCATACCCTGCAATCGCAATGTATGTCCCTTCTTTGTGTGTGGCCTCCTTGGGAGGTTTGGAGGGCAGCAACACAAGAATAGGCCAGTTTTAGTGGTGGCTCCTCGCTTGTGACATGCTCTCTCCAGGTAGACTTATGTGGCCCCATCATTACATGCTTTAAGCACTAGGGGAAAATAACTTCCTTTTAGTCAGGCTAAAGTGCGCTGCTTTCCCCGGAGTGCTTTTAAACGTGGGCGGCTGGGAAGGAATCCCTTGGACCCCCGCTGGACTTCAAAAGAGCTTCGGGAAGTCCAGCGGGGGGCCAAGGGATTCCCTCCCAGCCGCCCGCATTTAAAAGCACTCTGGGCAAAGCAGCGAAGTGCGCTGCTTTCCCGAGCGCTTCTAAATGCGCTGCGCTTCCCCGCTGTCCCAGAGATTTCCCTATGGGCTTTCGTCTTGCGAAGCAAGCCCATAGGGAAATTCGTTTTGCGAAGCGCCTCCAAAACGGAAAACCCTTTCGTCTAGCGGGTTTTCCGTCTTGCGAGGCGTTCGTCTTGCGGGGTACCACTGTAGTTTAAAGAAGAGTAACATTGTGATTCCACTGTTTCCTTTCGCATTTTAAAGGAACAAATATTGACAAAATATCCAAAAAGAAACTGTGTTGCTATTGTCCTTAAAAGAAAGAACAACCAGAAGTTTTCCCTCTAGAGCGGGACTGTGAAACTGTAACAAGTTCTAGGGAGCTTACAGCTGCCACAGATTACGACCGTGGGAAAGGACTTGTGACCTTGTAGGACAATCTTTTCAGAAGCACTGTCGGGTGCTTTCTGTAAAATAAATGCCCTATTGGATCAGTTAAGTCAGAAGACGGATTTGATGACTAATGCGGCCAGAACATTTGAACAGGTAGTGGGAAACTATTTGGAGCCCACCCAGGAACTTAAACAGGAGTGTGTCCTGACAGAGCAGATGAGAGAAGAGGATGTTGCAGAATCTCGGGCGCCAGAGATGGAGGGACTTTTGGCCCAGCAGGAAAATAAGCTTTTGGATTTGACAAATGAACTTGGAAAAAAACAGATTTGGAAAGACAAAGTTTGGATTGATTTGGAAATGGGGGGTTGGACTGACCCCCCTATGCAGGGATGTTTGGACTTTCTGAGTCTGGCAATGGGCCGTCAGAGGTTTGGAGTTGTTGGGGCTTCCAATTTTGGAGGGAATTTGAAAAAATACCACATGGAGTTTAGTCTGGACTATGGGAAAGGGGCTGATTTGTTGAAAAGGGTCAAAAACACTACCAAGCTGGAGTTCCCACGAGTGAAAGGAAAATATGAAGAAGAGCCACGGAAGGGACATGGAAGAGATTTGAAGGCCTTGGGTATAAGGTTAATGTGCCAGGTTAATGTGCCAGACTAATGGGATAAAAAGGACTGACAATCCCGGGACCGGGGGGAGGGGACACTGGAAGAAGATTGGATTGTTTTTATTTCTTTTTTCTATCATTAGGAATGTTTTATAAAATTGATGAACGTTGGAGAAATGTTGAAATGAAATTACTTAGCTCTTGTAAAAATGTTTAAAGAATTAGGTAAAAAGGTAATGGTTATGAGAAGTTGGTAATAAGATTTAAGTCTTAAGCTTTAAGGTTTTTTATAAGATAAGATGAAAATAGAGTAAGGTAATGTAATGACAGAATATTATGAATTATTGAAAGGATTTGCTGTGATAATTATTAATTAAGATACAAGAGGTGGGAGGAGGAGGAGGTCATGGAAAGAAGGTAATGAAAGTGGAGAATTTGAAAAGGATGGTTTTATTTTTTATTTTTCTGTTTTTGTCTTTTTTCCTTGTAATTAAAAAATCTTTTTTTCAATAAATATCATTAAAAAAACACAAAAAGAGGTTTCAGACCCCCTCCTCATCTGGAGGCAGCACCTTCCTTCCTCCACCCCCCCCTATTTAGATCCCTAAATTTACCTACCTCCCCCCTCCCGCCAGAAGATTAAAAAATGCCCCTTTCCAGGAGGAGGAGGAGCAAGAGGTGCTCCCCACCCCGAAAGAGCCCCCTCTCCTAATCAAGCCCCCTCCCTCCCTGTCCTCTCCCCTTCCCTCCTCCCCTCGGGGATTATCTCATCCCTCCTTCGCCTCCTTCCCCGATGCAGCTCTGAGGGGGCGGAGTCCAAGGGAGGGGGGAGGAGGAGGAAATGGGGGGGGAGAAGAAGAAGAAACCGGGGGAGGGAGAAGTGGAGGCAGCGCCTGCGGAGGAGGCCGGTCTCCGCGCTGCGCCACAGCAGCAGCAGCAACAGCAGCAGCCGCCTTCCCGCTCGCCTTCCCTCCTCACCTGTCAGCGCCAGTCCCAGGCGCCGCCGCCTCCTCCTCTGTCCCCTCCTTCCACTCAGCGCCCCCAGAGGCTTCGCCCGCCCCTGCTGCCTTCCCCTCAGGCCCGCCGCGTGCGGGACAGCAGCCGCCTCAGCCTCCTCCTTCTCCCGTCCTCCTTGTGGCGGCGGCGTCTTCCCCTCAGGCAACAACATGGAGTCGGGAAGGAGAGCCTCGCGCCGGGCGGGGGGGGGGTTGCACTGTGCGCGCCCACCCAACCCGTTCCTGCCTGCCTGAGCGGTAAACAACGGGGCGTGGCATGCAGGCAACTCTCCGCAAGCCGCGGGAGCCCAGCGCCGCACTGACCCCTCTCGCTCTCCAGGCTTCAGCGAAAGCCTGCATTCGCCCCATAGGATGCAAACACATTTCCCCTTCATTTTTGGAGGGGAAAAATTGCGTCCTATGGGGTGAAAAATACGGTAAAGAAAATGTTTAAAATCCCATTCACTAAAAGACCCAAGGCATTTTTATTAGGACTCATGACATCAGAAATCAAGAATGAAATTAGACCATTATTCATGTATTCAACAACTGCAGCAAGGATTCTAATAGCAAGAAATTGGAAAAGTGATACCATCCCTTCAAAGATTGAATGGCTAGCCAAATTAATAGAGTATTTACAGCTAGCAAGGAGAACTGGGACAGTGAGAGGAACCTCAACACAAGATGTTAATAAGGAATGGATAATAATTAAGGAATATCTCAAAGGATACTGTGATAATAAATGTTTCCTGGCAGATATGGAATGAGTCTTGTGATATAAGGAAGTGTTAGAAAAAGTTTAAACTAAGATATAGAAAAATATGAATAAGAAACTTGTAAAATATTTGAATGCAAAATAGTACAGTGGGTTTAGTTGGAAGTTTCTTTTACTATTTTTTATTCTATATGTAAGTTCTTTTCTTTTTTCTTGTAGAATGTTTGTACTGTATGTTTTGTGTGTATTTGAAGATATTTTCTCGTTTAATAAAGTTTATTAAAACAAAACATGGTTTTGCATATTGGCATGCAGCAGGATGAAGCCAGTAGCTTTGAAAAGTGGCATGATAACAGGGATGAAGATTCAACATTTTAAAGGGATTTAGCATCTTCCACAATTGGGTCAAACTTTACTTGTAGAGCATTGTAATAGGACCAGGCCTCATTGAACACCCAAGATTTAGTGAATTTGAGGTAGCATATAGAACATGCTGGGGCAAATGTAAAAATAGCAAAAAAAGCAAAATGTCATGTATCATGAATTGTAGATATTACTTTGGAGATGGCAGATGTGCAGTGTTTGCTGATCATAATTTTAGAAGTAGCAAAATGTATTCATATGTTGGCAGTAATAGTATTATGTCCAATTTTATAATTGTTATCAAATCTTTACTCCTGTTATGTACTGGTACCTTAGCAGTGTTTGGATAAGCCAGATAAAGGCTTGCAGGTAACATGTGTCTAATGGGAAAAGGCTTGTAGTTCAATGGCAGAGCAGCTGTTCTGCATGCAAAAGGTCCTGGGATTTATCTCTGGAATCTCCAGGTAGGGCTGGGAGAGAGCCCTGTCTGAAACCCTGGTGAGCTGCTGCCAGTCACTACCAGATACTGAGGTAGATGGGACCAATGGTCTGACTCATTATAAGACAGTTTTCTGTGCAACTTTGTGCAACTGGTATATGTGAGACACTGCATGCTTTCTGAGTGGGCTTTCAAAGATTTTGGGAATTTTGTAGGTAACTTTGCAATAACAAACAGGCTATTTTTGCTGGAAAATGATCATTTTTTAAAGAAGGCAGTGAAATTAGGTAGAAGGAAATTTGGCTGTGTACATTTTCAGGTGCAGTGTTTTTTTTTTAAAAAAAAGCAAACTTCAGTTTGCCACTGGCTACTCAGATGTTGGCAGCAAGTTTTTTTTTTTCTGGAGGCTTTTCGGGATTTTGAATCTGAAAATAATAAAAGGTACACTCCAGATTTACTTGTGATATGTCCCTAAATGTACGAGAGGGAATGACCTGATTTAGCTTCTTACTTCTGGATTTTGTAAAAGTATTGCATTAGAGACACTAACGTACCATGCTGCCCTCTGCACAGTCCATGCAGACATTGGGAAGACAGTGCAAAAGATGAAGCAAAGTAATGTGTGTCTTCAAAAGACGGTTACATTGGGACATCATTTTAAATGGCAGTTAGTTTAATATGTCTGCCTTTACTTTGCATTCATTTACAACAGCATGGAAATGAGCTGTTTGGAAGAGCAAAGCAAGAGAAGGGCTGTGGTTGAGACGTAACTTAAGATTGCCACATCATACATCTTTTGCTGAAAGTACTTTTTAATAAGCAATTTGGAAGCGTTGAAAACTGTCATTTGGATATTTTCTTTAAAGCTTTTGAAGATCTTCTAGCAGACAAGATACAAAGTCATGACTTAGTGATCTCATCTGTATATATGATCTCATCAATATATTTATTTCTTATGTAGGATGTAAATCTGAAGTGTCAGAGAAGAACAGATGGTGTGGAGGTTAGTGTGACAATTCAGATGACCAAAATTCTGGAGCCCAGTTCAGATCTGTGCATACCATTTTACAACGTTGTTTTCAGGAGGTAAGTGGCTTTTTAAGCTAGGAATTCTCATCATTCTTTCAGTCCTTGAATTGAATGTGATGCAAAGGTAATGTTATGTACGGGTAATTGTTATGGTAGTTGACTGGTATCCATACATGAATTGGAAATCCATCTGCCTCAGGAGACAATGGAAGATTGTACCTTCAGAGGTGAAGCCAAACTGTTGGAAGACTTACAGGGCCTGCTGTGGCTGTAGAGACCAATACTGTAGCAGCTTGTCAAGGGAGGGAGGGACATCCAGCTCTTGCAAGACGGAGTCTGGACGCTATCAACTGTTGTGTCTGTCACCATGTTTTCCCATGAGTAGTGGTATCTGATCAGTGAGACAAAATGATCTCTCCCACCAGCATAGGCAACCTGCAGCACTGGTAACTTACGCCAATCAAGTTGAGCATATATAACTATTAACTACTGCTGCCTGCATAATATAGCCTGGTCTTAAATGACAGATTGCATTTCCCATGGGGAAGGGTACCCTGGTGGGGGACACATCATGCTCCTTCTGGGGTAGTTTGTCCACCTTTGGTCCCCACCTTGTACTTTGCTCTCACCTGTGGCTCCTATAAGTTATCAGCATGTAACCGCAGCCACACTCCAGGAAGTGGCTTCGACTGACTGGCTAAACCAAGTGAGGGTAGCCAATAGGTCTCAAACCCTCAGTGAGTTAGGGATTTCCCCTGCATGCGAAGACAGACTCTGGCGGATAGAGTGGACGAGACCAATAGTGGGTTCAATGGTTAAGAAGATGGTTTCTGCATGTACTGTAGAGGGAGGTGGCAGGCAGATCAGGCTCGTCAATCTGGGAAGGTAACCCATCTAGGACAGCCTTCCTCAATTTCGGCCCTCCAGATGTTTTGAGACTACAATTCCCATCATCCCTGACTATTGGTTCTGCTAGCTAGGGATCATGGGAGTTGTGGGCCAAAATCATCTGGAGGGCCAAGGTTGAGGAAGCCTGCATCTAGGAGAAGGAAAAACTGCCTTGCAGGACATCTTCAGGAGAATCTGGAACGGAGTCCCTAAGATTGTTGGATGTCACCTTGTGCGCCTCCTTCCAGCAACTCCTGCAGCCAAGCTGGTGCCAAACGTCTTGCTCTGCTTTCCTTTGGACCCCATCATCAAGGCCGAGAGGCGGGTCTTGTTGTCTGGGCAGCCCAGGACCTCCAGACACACTGCCCAAGCTTCTGTTCCAGGAGGTCACTTAGATGCTGCTAATGCAGTGATTTGACTTCACCTCTGGAGGTGCATTCCATTGTCTTCCACGACAAATGGATGCCAACAACAACAACAACCTTTTCTATATAATTTTTTGCAATTTACTACTTTGGCTTTCCATTTTAGGGTGATGAGAATTTTAGATATGAAACTTGTTGGGAGGAATTTCTTTGACCCTACCAGTGCTACTGTGCTGCAGCAGTATAGGTTGGTATACTTAAGTGTTTTTCCTGTTTTTTACCTGGGCACCCTATCATTTGTAGTAGCCATAGGAGAATTATTATTATTGTTTGAACTAAACTTTTATCTTGCCTTCCTCCAGCTACTGTACATATTGTAATCCTTAGGGATAAAAGATCTCCCTTGTTTTACTATAAGGGAGGAAGGTATCCTCAGATGGTTTTCTCTTGTTTGGCAAGGCCGTTCAAATCAGACTTGAAGTGCCTTCGTTTTATGGGAGAGAACCTCCTCCCAGTTCAAGTCATGCCTCACTCCAAGGGACAGGGGGTTGGTAGAGCTTTGCAGAACTCTTCAGTTTGCCTGGCAGCCTTGGCTACACAGCCACAGTGCTAATTCTTCTTCATCTAAGTTGGAGATTTACTAGTCAGGTCTTGGAGAACATGAAAGGCCTTACTCCACTGGTGTAGACATAAGTGAGTATCTTAGGTGTATGGAAGCATTGGTTAAGTCCTGTTTTTCCTGTGCATTAACTTTGCTCAGGAACTTTAGTCTTACATGCTAAAGCATAATTGTTTATTACTATTATTTACTCAGCTTATATGCCACCCTTTATTAACACATTTTACAGAGCATCGGTAATAAAGACATAATAAAAAACATAATTATAAAATAATAATAACAGTCTCTCTCTCCCCCCCCCCATCTTTAACAGGCCACAGATCATTTAATGGTTAAAGGCCTGGGTAAGGAGGACTGTTTTTGCTTGGTGCCTAAAGACATGTAATGATAGCGCCAGGTGAGCTTCTCTGGGGAAGAGCATTCCACAGGTGGGGAGCCAGGACAGATCAGGCCCACTCTCCTGCTGCCTCCTTCCGAACCTCTCTGGAAGGAGGTACATAGAGAAGGGCATCAGATGGCAAGCTCAGGGTCTGGCCCGGTTTGTATGGGGAGAGGCAGTTCTTAAGGCCCTGAGGTCTTGAGCTGTGTAAGGATTTATAGGTCAACACCAGCACCTTGAATTGGGACCGGAAACTAATTGGCAGCCAGTGCAGTGCTGCAGCCCCTTCTACTGTTTTTACAAGGTTTTTTAGCCACACGTTTGCAGAAATGTTTACAAGCAAAAAGTACATTTATGGTGGAATGTCCTTTGGCCTTATTCGGGACAGTATTGTTAAAGAGATGGTGAAGATTATTGGACAAAATATTGTCGAAACCTCAAAGGTTGTTTCTTTTCAGTGGCATTGACATGGGTATCCAGTGCAGCTCTAAGTAACCATCCCATCAGCACAAGGATTTATACTTAAACAATGAGATGTTCCTCTCTTTCTTCCCTGCTATGCTCCCTAAATCTGTTTTGGGGTCCTCCTCAACCCTCAGGAGCAGATTTGGGAAAGTGCATGTGGAAATGAGTGGGAAATGTCCCATTGTAGAGTCATAAATCCTTGCATTGATAGGATAGTTACTTAGCACTGCTTTGGATACAAGACTATTTTTATGCATGTGTGTTTGTGTCAGACCCCTCTAATCACTGCCTCATTGGCAGCCCCCCCCCATGGAACGCCCTCCCATCAGATGTCAAGGAGATAAACAACTACATAACTTTTAGAAGATATCTCAAGGCAGCCCTGTATCAGGAAGGGTTTTTTTTTAATGTTTGATGATTTATTATGTTTTTATATGTGCTTGAAGCCACCCAGAGTGGCTGGGGGATAATAGTAATAATAATAATCATCATCATCATCATCCTTGGATCCAGTAAGTGTTAAAAGCTGTTCAAGCATTCTGATTCTGGGAAATAGCCATGCTAAATTCCTGGTGTGGTGATGGGGGATTAAGGGGCTCAGTTTGAGACAACAAATGGGTGAGGCCTTCTCCCTCAACAGAAAAAGCCAGAATTGAGAGCAGAGCTTGCAGTGATGTGACCTAGAGCAAGCTAGAGAGAGAGCGCGTGCAACGTTAGATTTCTGTTTGAATCCAAGGCTACAGCTATGGGAAAAACAAGACTCAATTGTGAATCCCTCAGTTGCAGGATCAGGTTGTATATCTACAAGTAAATCATATATCATAAAGATACCAGTGTCTTCACTGTGCCTCATTTCCTAAAGAAAACATGGTAAGTGCCTGGAACTACTGGAATCTCGCACCGCTAGAAGATTGTGGTGGCGTGCAACGCCAAATATTGCACTATTGCTAGCAAATATCTGCAAAAGTAGTAACTATTAAGTCTAAAATGTCATGTATGTTACTGGCTGACATTGGATTTTTGACAACGCATTCTGCTTACTACCTCGGTCTTGTATACTTTTAGTGCATTTCTAATACAAGTGCTGATGTCATAGCTGGAACTGAACTTTACAAATAAGCGTCCTGTTTTGTGTAAAACTTATTTCCCTAAAGGTTGCAGATATGGCCTGGCTATGCAGCCAGTATCCGGAGAACAGACGGGGGACTATTCCTGTTGGCTGATGTTGTACACAAGGTTATTCGGAATGATTCTGTCCTGGATTTCATGTGAGTTAGAACTCTGAATGACATTTTGAATATTGGGAAGCATTGCATGAAATTGGGCTACTCAGTATCTCAAAGCGAAGCAGTCAAAATATTCCTGAAATAAGTCCATGAGAGAAACTCTCAATGTGTATACTTGCACTGGTTTGGTTCCAATGGAACTACGACAATGAGATAACCGGATTTCAGTCTCTGTTTCATGAATCTTCTTCTGGTCAGCCCAAAAAGGGACTCTAAATTATATATAATATGCTTATAAGAACCTCATTCAATATAAGCCTCATACAATGACAACAATTCTTAACATAATAAAAACTCAATGCATTACACTTGTATACAGTGGTACCTTGCAAGTCGAATGCCTCGCAAGACGAAAAACGCGCAAGACGAAAGAGTTTTCCGTTTTTCGAGTCGTTCCACAAGACAAATTTCCCTACGGGCTTGCTTCGCAAGACGAAACGTCTTGCGAGTTCTTACGAGTTTGTTTCCTTTTTCTTAAAGCCGCTAAGCCATTAATAGCCGCTAATAGCCGCTAAGCCGCTAATAACCGTGCTTCGCAAGACGAAAAAACCGCAAGACAAAGAGACACGCGGAACGGATTAATTTTGTCTTGCGAGGCACCACTGTACATATGTTAGTGTTATGGATTGTAATCTGCCAACCAGTAGTGTAAGGTGAGATGTCGGATGCAGCTGCCAGGAGCTGGATTCTAGACCTACTATGCTGCTTTTTCACCTACATGCATATATACATACATGAATAGGCTCTCCTCCAATCAAGAATTCCATTTCAGATGTCACACCAAACAGTCCTACTCTATCTGTGAGATAACGTATGTGTGAGATTATGTATCTGCAACAAACCTCTTTGGAGAGGTTGATTATTACAAATGTGTAAGAACATCATAGTATGAATATGCTTTGCTACTATAAGGAACTGGTTTCAGTCACGTCTGTAAAATATATAAAGTTCTCATCTAATAATTATACTTGTCTATAGCAGTTTCAAGTTTTCAGAGAATTTCACATGTGTTATCCAGTTGTAAACCTTACAATACTGTAAGGTAAATCATCGTTATGGTCTCATAATGCACTTGGGGGGATTCGGAAAGAACACAGTAGCTTGCTGAAGGCCACCTCACAGGTTTGTGATAGAAGTGAGACTCAAGCTCAGTACAGTAGGCTCACAACTTGTGCACATTCAGCTTTACATGTGTGGCACAAACAATTTTTTAATGGAAAGGGTCTGGGATTCCAGGGAAAATAACTTTGGCAGTCCCACTCCATTGAACCCAATGCATTTTGGCTATATGCAGTTTTGGCTTTAGGTGCAATCCCCGGAACATAACCTTTATGTAAGTTGCGGGCTTACCATACTTCAGCTGCAGTTCTTCACCAGCTCCAGATATGTCAGCTCAAAGTGCATTCCTTTTCCCAAAGGCATGCAATTTACCTACAGAGTCGAGAGAACTTCCAAGATGAATGTACAAAACAGCTAATTGGCAACATTATAATTACCCGTTACAACAACAACACTTACCGTATTGATGACATTGACTGGAACAAGACACCAAAGGACAGTTTTACCATGTCTGATGGAAAGGAGATCACCTTCATAGACTATTACAGGTAAGAGGTGCTGCTTAAACACTTGAAGTGTTAGCAGGAAACGACAAACATCTGTTGTCTTCATTTTACATGATTCGTGTTCCTTTCCTCTGGCTTAATGACAATTATTTTTAGTTTGTTATTTTTGTAACTTACATTTGGTAGCTACAAATGAACCTATTGCTCTTTAATCTGCATAATATTCCTCTTCCAGTAAAAACTATGGAATAACCATCAGGGAAGTCGACCAGCCACTTCTGATTCACAGACCCAATGAAAGAAAGAATCCTTCAGGGAAGGTGAGTTGTTGACCTTGCACTAATGGCAGTTCAAGTGCCAATGTCATGGGACAACAAAGTTTTCTATCTGCAGTTCTCAGAAGTAGGTCATGTGATAACTAGCTTATACAGGGAAGGACTTTCAGTAGTTTGAGAGGTGTTTAGACTCCGCTCAGGTTGTCAAAGGGAAGTAAACCCAACCCTTACTAACATATTACCTGGTTGTTACTATACCATTTCTGATAATGCTTGTCATTTGTAACCTAAATCAAATTCTCCCCTGAGCCATTAAATTTAACTGTTGCTTTGGGAGCTATCAAATTCTTTGAGAATTAAAATAGGGAAATAGTGATTTAGCTCTGTATGTATAAGATACCTAATCTGCCATTCACCATAAAGCCCAGGGCAGTTATACCAGTTTAATCATACAATTAAAAAGAGGTAAAACTGATTATACATTTTTAAAAAGAAATCAATTTCAACAGAAAGCAACACAGTATGTTAAACCTATCCTGTAACCAGCAGCCTTATCTTCACAACTTTACAATCTGACTGGGTTTTGGCCCTGCATGCTGTACTAATATTCATTGTCTCTAATTATCCTGCAGCTGCAAAAGGGTGAAATCCTCCTGCTGCCAGAGGTCACCTTCCTGACTGGAATTCCTGAGAAAATGAAGAAAGACTTCAGAGTCATGAAGGTGGTTTGAGATTATTTGCTGCAATTGAATAGAATTGAATTTTTTTGCAAGTCTCCAATTTCTTACTTCAAAAAGCTTACCCAGAAACCAAGTTTTAGGGCATAATCTGATATTTTGTTCAGTGTCCCAAAGCATAGTGTTCAGAGCTCTTCTATTCTGCATTAGCAGAAGCCAGAGTTCTGTGTGCCTACTTTTTCATTTGATGATGGATAGAGATTGGACTCTAGCAAGATCATAGAATCATAGAGTTGGAAGAGACCACAAGGGCCATTGAGTCCAACCCCCTGCCAAGCAGGAAACACCATCAGAGCACTCCTGACATATGGTTGTCAAGCCTCTGCTTAAAGGCCTCCAAAGTAGGAGACTCCACCACACTCCTTGGCAGCAAATTCCACTGTCGAACAGCTCTTACTGTCAGGAAGTTCTTCCTAATGTTTAGGTGGAATCTTCTTTCTTGTAGTTTGGATCCATTGCTCCGTGTCCGCTTCTCTGGAGCAGCAGAAAACAACCTTTCTCCCTCCTCTATGTGAGATCCTTTTCTATATTTGAACATGGCTATCATATCACCCCTTAACCTCCTCTTCTCCAGGCTAAACATGCCCAGCTCCCTTAGCCGTTCCTCATAAGGCATCGTTTCCAGGCCTTTGACCATTTTGGTTGCCCTCCTCTGGACACGTTCCAGTTTGTCAGTGTCCTTCTTGAATTGTGGTGCCCAGAACTGGACACAGTACTCCAGGTGAGGTCTGACCAGAGCAGAATACAGTGGCACTATTACTTGATCTAGATGCTATACTCCTATTGATGCAGCCCAGAAGATGGCAGGAGGTTGGGCATTTGATGACCAGAATTTTTGGCTTGGCTAACAGAGCCAAAACAATTGTAGATCACTTTGCTAAGTTAACCAATTGGTGGTGGTTATTTTCTCTGCAGATACATTATTTGATTATTTTTATTTATTTAACAAAATTTATATAACACTTGATTGTAATAAAACCTCTAAGTCAGAGCTTTCCAAACTTTTTTTGTTGGTGACACACTTTTTAGACACGCATTATTTCACAACACAGTAATTCAGTTTTACGAGCAAGCCAGAGGTTTAACTAACCCCTTTCTAGCCCCGGGACGAACATGGGGAGCGTTCGAACGACACATCTACACACTGCAACTGACACACTAACGTGTTGCAACAAACAGTTTGGAAAGCTCTGCTCCTTTTATTTTATTTTTTATTTTGACAAAGTAATAATAATAAATAAAATGTAAATAAAAATGCGCACCCAACCGCTGAGACCATTCCATTGTAACTATCCAGCCTCCCAAAATTTCAACACCTCTTGCGATGGTTTGACCCCTTTCCATTTTAACAGTGCAAATTATACAAATACCTTCCATATTTCCTCAAAATAATTTCTCCTGCATATTCCCCGTCTTACCTTAATAGCACATGTTAATTTATCATTAATGGCTATATCCCACACCTCTTTATACCATTCTTCCATTTTCTATTCTGCTTGCCCCTTCTATTTCCTAGCTATAATAAATCGTGCAGCTGTCAATAAATTTGTGAGCATGCCATTCATAGCCTGTGAACCTTCCACCCCATTGTAAATTTATAATAATGCTACCTCTGGACTTTTGGTCAGCTTTAAAAGCTCTGCTTTAAGTGGTTTGAAACTACCCATCTTGGTGTCACAATAGTTTATGACATGGTCAGCCATGGTATTCTTAAGGGGTGTCTCACTAAGATAAATTGCAACTGAGCGCTGTACTTATATGGCTCTCACCAGTCATTCCTGAAAGGGAGGTATTTGGAGGTGGTGCTACTCATCCATGTTACTAGTGTACTTCCACAATAATATATTAAAACTTGACTTTCAACTGATCCTAGCGAGATGATGGAGCCCATGAATCTGATGGAATGGGATTAGGTGGGGTGAATAAACTTAATTTACAAGATAGAATTATTGATTGAATGTGGGAGCAAGTTTACAAGGGAAGTAGATGTATATGGGCTGCTACAGTTGGGGTTGCACCTTTAAACTTCAGTTTGTCAGCTTGAGTGCAGTTCTGAATAAAGCACTGCTTTTGGGTGCCTCTTGGCAGCAATGGCCAAGAGTGCATTTTACCACTTGTTCTTTTGGCTCAGCTATGCCCTTTTTGTGGAGAAAGCAGACATGGTCATGTTGGTGGCCTGGAGGCTGCATGCAGACCTCATTTTACATGCCCCGCCCCCAAAGCTGCCTCTTTCATTTCATCACAGTTCATTCCTTTGTTCCTTCTTTACAATCTGATTTTTCTTTATTTTTTTAGTGTCTCCCCATCTTTCTATGTAGCCTCAGAAAGCTATATTTGAAAGGGTAGCATTAAAAAGGGGGGGAATGTATGGATTGTTTGCTTTTTCCTGTTTGTATGGTTCTAGGGACGCGGGTGGCGCTGTGGGTAAAACCTCAGCGCCTAGGACTTGCCAATCGCATGGTCGGCGGTTCGAATCCCCGCAGCGGGGTGCGCTCCCGACGTTTGGTCCCAGTGCCTGCCAACCTAGCAGTTCGAAAGCACCCCCGGGTGCAAGTAGATAAATAGGGACCGCTTACCAGCGGGAAGGTAAACGGCGTTCCGTGTGCTGCGCTGGCTCGCCAGATGCAGCTTGTCACACTGGCCACGTGACCCGGAAGTGTCTGCGCACAGCGCTGTCTCCCGGCCTATAGAGTGAGATGAGCGCACAACCCTAGAGTCTGTCAAGACTGGCCTGTATGGGCAGGGGTACCTTTACCTTACCTTATGGTTTGGGGAGGAAGAGAATTTCCCCCTGCAATCTGTCTGAGAACAAGTTTAATAGGCTTGCTCTACGTATGTGGTGCACACTAAAGTCAGAAAGGAATTACATTCATCTGCTCTCTAGAACAGAGCAATATTAGATTTGTACTAAAAAAATAATAATTCTCTGTACACTTACTTGAGAGTAACCCCACCAGACTTGACAGAGCTTACATCTTTATAGACCTGCATAGGATTGGGAATTCTAATCTAATAAAATTATGGTGAAAATTGAAGCAAGGCAGTTTGTGTTCCTGATTTAGTTAACCCACAGCACTTTTTTCCTGTGGCTTGGCCCCTCATTGGCTCCAGCTCTGCCCACTACCAGCTTGTCTGCCAACAGATTATTGCCCACGAGAATACAACTCTCAACAGAAAACAGGTTGCCCACTTTTTCTTTTAACTGATAAAAGTTGCTGGCTTGCTGGATAGTGTAATAGCTTCTCTTGACATTCCTTCACAAGCTGCTTCGTCCTCCTGCTACAGGATAGTGTCCCAGTCTGTCCTAGGTTCTGTTCCTGGCACTCATCTGCTATAAATCTTCATCTTCATGAATAAAATAATTTTGTAGTTAAGGGCATGCGAAAAAAGACTGTGTATGATTTACTTGTCTTACAAGGTATTCCCCCCCCCCCCGCATTATTTGAACCTTTTTGTTGAATCAGAACTTTCAGTGCAGGTGGGTTGTGACTTCTAATCTGAATATAGCTTCATTAAATGGTTCAAAATTACTTACATGAGGTACGTCTTGTACTGATGAAAAAAAGTAACGCAAAAGCTCAGAAGGCGAAGAACCACCATCTTCCAAGCAGTTGATTTGCCTAAATCTCTTTAAAATACATGGTGAAGCACATGCAGATACAAATTTCATTTTTCCCCTCCCCACCTACCACTTTGGTCCCTCTTATTAGGACCTTAGCCAGCAGATCAACCTGAGCCCTGAACAACACTACCTAAGTTTGAGACAACTTCTGAGCAGAATTGAGAAGAATGAGGCTGCCCACAATGAATTGTCAAGATGGGGACTTCATTTGGACAATGATGTGCATAAGGTATTTGAATCAAGGAGGAGCCTCTGTCTTTACGTTAGTCTTGTCTGATGACGTCATTCTGAATTCTGATTCAAACATGACCTCCATAGCAACTGATCTGCTTTTAGAAGAAATATAATTATGTGTTAAATATATTTAACAATTGGATACCCTTTTCAGGTTATCAGTAACTTCAGCCTTGATATGGTTTAGAAAAGCGTAGAACATTTTTTCTACAGGTTCCAATAAACAATAAGTTTGACATTTATTTACTATTTATTTCATAAAATTTATACACTGCTTGAGTGTAAAAAACAGCAACCTAAAAATAGTTTACAAAATGATAAAACAAATAAAATCAAGACAAATTTACAGCCATATTTTAAAAACATATAGTAGTTAAAATACCAATGGATTAAAATTACCTGAACTTTCTAAGCATCTGGGTAGGCTTGTCTAAATTCAAATGTTTTTAGCAAATGCTGAGAAGAGTACAGTGAAGGCCCCTGCTTGATCTCAATAGGCAGGGAGTTCCAAAGTGGAGGTGCTGCCACACTAAATGACCGACCTCTGACATAGGCGCAATGGATATTACATGGTACTTGTAGTAGTGCCTCTTCTCCCAATCAAATCAACTGAGTGGGCACATGTGGGGTAAGGGGATCTTGTAGGTAAACTGGTCCTAAGCTGTTAAGGGCTTCATATACTAATAGTAGCACCTTGAACTTGGTCCTGTAGCAAATGGGCAACCAGTGCCGATCTCTGAACACAGGCGTTAGATGCTGACAAGGCCTCCCTCCTGTCAGCATTTGTGCTGCAGCATTCTGCACCAACTGCAGCCTCCAGATCCAAGCCCAAGGGAAGCCCCACATAGAGCGCATTGCAGTAATCCAGTCTTGCAGTAACCAACACAGGAACTTCCTTGGCAGAGCTTTCCCAGTCCAGGAATGGCCATAGCTGTCAAACCAGTTGGTAAAAGGCTATCTGAGCTTCCAGTGACAGAGCTGGATCCCCAAACTTCACCCCCAAACTGTGAATCTGCTCCCGCAGGGGGAGTGCTGTCTCATCCAGGGTAGGCAGCTGACCAGTAGACATAGGAGCTACTCACCCCACGGTGCTTCCGTCTTGCCAGGATTCAAGCTTGGCTTGCTTTTCCTCATCCATTTCACCACTGCATCCATGCAGTGGCTTGGGGAATTGCACTGCCTCTCCTGATTCACATGTTATGGAGAAATGGAGCTGAATATCATCAGCATACTGGTGGCACTTCACCTCCAAACGCCTAATGATCACTCCCAATGGCTTCACGTAGATATTAAATAGCACTGGGCATAAGCAAGTCCCCCGCAGCACCCATAATGTAGCCATTCTCCCAATGCTACTCCCTGGACTCACTTTTGAAGGTAGGATTGGAACCACTGTAAAACAGTGCCCCGAATCTTCATTCCCCAGAGCCAGTCCAGGACAATTATCATGGCTGATGGTATCAAAAGCTGACAAGAGTTCAAAAGCAGGAGTAAAGTTGCACTCCCCCTGTCCCACTCCTCAAAGGTCATCCATCAGAGCAACCACGGCTGACTCAGCTCCATGGCCAGGCTTGAACTCAGATTGAATGGTTTTAAATAATCTCTGTTCTCCAAGAATGCCTGCAGCTGCCCCGCCATGACCTACCCCAGAAAGCCTCTCAGTGCAGTAGGAACCGCTACCTCACCCAGCGAAGTGTTAAGCAACCTCTGGACCCAGTAGGGGTCAAGGGAGCACATGGTCAGATGGGAGCAATTGTGTCAATCACCTGCTTCATCTTGCCATTGCATAGGGAGACCAAGGCTTCAACAGGATCACCGGTTTTCTCCACTGGGAAATCCCCTGGAGCATTCAGGGACACATCAAGTTCCTTAAGTGTTTGAGGGCAGGCTATCCAAATGGGTCCACACCTCTTAAACAGGGGATGTTCCACTATCAGTCAGGCTTAACCAGATAATGGTCTGACCATGATCTTCAGTCTGTCCCTCATGTTACTTGCCCATGAAACATTTTCTCTTTATGCATATTGCTGCAGATGGTGTATTCATACTTCTAGAGAAAGTTATCCTAGTTACAGATGCATTCTTCAGGTTGCAAAACTCCATTGGTTGCAATCTTTAAAACACAATAAAAAGAAAACATTTAAGTTGTAGCATAGTTCTTAATTATCAGCTGGATAGCTTGGTTGGTTAGAGCTTGGTGCTGATAACACCAAGGTTGCAGGTTCCATCCCCGTGTGACGGGACAGCGGCCTATTCCTGCATTGCAGGGGGCTGGACTAGAGGGCCCTCAGGGTCCCTTTCTATTCTATGATAAAGAAGAACAAGCCAGTTAACACACAAATAGTTTAATGGTAATTAGAGTTCAAATAATAGTTACAGCATAAAATATTCTGCAAAAAAGTTTACAAATGCTGTATTGTTCACTATGGAGTTAACCCTATGCTTCTGGAAGCCGTCAAGAGTGGTGGTAATTAGGAACTTCCGGGTTAGCGCCATCGACTAATGGCGGATTCCCTCCGAGCTCCGCAGGATTTGGGTCTAGCCGCTGCAGCGACATGGGGACCCTTAAAAATCACAGGCGGTGAAGCCTGTGAACCTGGTGACTCGGCGGGCACCATTTGCGCCCCCCGACCCGCGAAGGAGCCTTTTTAAAGGCTTCGGAACGGGGGACGGGGTGAGTGGCGCGGTGCTGAGAGTCGACTGCTTCTCCTGCAGAGTGAAGCCGCATGCCATGGTCGGAGAGCGCTGACTTCTTGTGAACAATTGGATTTTAAAGCAGCAACCCGTGAGTAGTACGGAAATTGGATTTGTAAAGGAATTTTTTTTTTTTTTTAATTAGGCACGATCGGGGAAGGCGCAAACAGGAAGTCCGTCTCCCCGTCTTGTAAATAATCTAAAGCAAGGACCAGCTAACTAAGGTTGAGAGGATTTTTTCTTTTTTATTGGGTAAAGACATTAATTTCACGATTTGGCAGTTTAAGTAATCTTACTGGAGGATAAGAGCTAATTTTGGGAGCTAAAGTGTCACACACACACACCCGGACCCGGGAGTGATCCGCGAGAGAGTCTGTTGAAGAGATATTGAAGAGTTTGACAGCTGTCAAATTAGCTGTCAAGACGGGAAAAGAGAACTTTATTTTTTATTGTCTCTGCTGGTCATATTCGTTACAATTTGGCTATATTTTGTTGAAAACAAGGAAAAACTGATACAAACTAACTTGATTTTTAGATTTGAACTGGAAGGAATACTAAGTAACCAAAATCCGTCTAGAGGGGTTTTTGGGACATTACAAGAATGGCTGAAGGAGGGAAAATTCAAGCTAAATTGGATAGTTTTTTTTCTCTTGGGAAAGTTACAAGGCCAAATTGATGTTTTGGCTACCAACGTTGCAACTCTGGACTTAACAGTAAACAAATTCATTGAATTTGATAAGGACTTGATTCAGGAAGTTCATGCAGCTGGACAAGAGGAGAAATTTGAGAACTTTGAGAGTGTGGAGAAAGAGATATATGTTGTTTCTGAGGAAAAGGAAGGAGGAGATGTAATGTTGCAGATGACGAAGGAGAGCCAGAGGCCTGACATATAAAGGAAAATAAGAACTTGATGATGAAATTCTGGTCCGAACTGGAGATTGAAGAATGGAGAGATCTCCTTATGTGGAGATCTGAAGACCCAAGGATTACAAATTTGATTAAGGTGAAAGTTGGAGCTTTGGGGACATTTGGACTTGAAAGGAGTAAGAAACAAGATTTGGGCTCCACTTTTAAGTATGGAGGTCTGGCTGGAAGAAACATTGTCCCTATCGGGCCAGAGCGTCTCCGAGATCTGGTGTTTAATACTAAGGACTATCAAAAAAACCGGCAGAGAGGAACTGAGAGAGAATTAAGAGCCTCGGATGTGAGATCTCCAGGCTGATAGCAGATTAAGACTGATGGACATTTGTTGGGCATTGAAACCGGGAAAGGGGACGGGGTGGGGTTTGGGGATCCAAAGGGTGCATAATTATAATCCGTCTTTTTCTTTTTATTCTGTGTTGTTATTAGTATGAAAAGTGGGGAATTCGTGGAAGGGAATTTGGTTCGACTTTAGAAAAAGGATTTAAGAATGAGCACTGATGTATAAATTTTGACGTTGTAAAACTGGTTTTTTAAAATTGAACTAAATAAAAAAAGGTTAAAAATTGGGGATAAGAACTTGTTGAACTAACAATTTGAATTGGAATATAAGAAGGGGAGGTGTGGGGAAGTCAGGGAAATATGTTATAGAAAAATAAGGATTGTAAACTGTATATGTTTTTTTTTTTAATTTTCTTTTTTTTTTGGAAAATTCTCAATAAATATCTATTTAAAAAAAGAGTGGTGGTAATTAGAAGGCCCCTAGTTTCAGTAGCCATTTTGCTCACAGGCCACCAATCCTGGTGGAAGGCATCATAGGCAGCTCATAAAAATCTCTGGCTAGTGATCTGTCTCTGCACTTGCATCACCACCATGACACAATTTAGGGGAGAAGCTACCCTGGGCATCATTTTCTACCTAGACAAATGGCTGACCATTAGCTGAAGCAAAATTTAAAAATTCCTTCCAGTAGCACCTTAGAGACCAACTAAGTTTGTTATTGGTATGAGCTTTCGTGTGCATGCACACTTCTTCAGTGTGTGTGTACACACTTAAACTTAGCTGTTTAAGTGTATGGGGAATCTAATATTTTGGGGTTGTTGTTCATTGTTGAAGAGATTCAAGCTTTTGTGTGACTGACCTAAGCAGAAATATGCTATCCTTCAACCTATTTGTTTCCCTGGTCCTGCTTCCCTCTTATGGAATCTTCTGTACTAGACAAAAGGACGTATTCTCCCCATGGAAAGAATCAACCTGAAGAATACCTCCTTCAATACATCAGAAGACCTAAACTGGTCCAAAGAAGTAGTCAGAGAGGCCTGCATCTCTGCAGTAAGTTTGATCTCAGACACTGACAAAATTCCACACTGATATAGTAGATCCCACATTCTTCTCTGTTTCCCAGATTTCCTTCTAGAATATTTGAAAGAACACCTTCCTCTGGACCAGAGATGATTTTGGGTTAATGAACTAGAACAGAAGTTTTCAACCTTTTTCAGTCCACAGCTCCCTTGACCAACTACATTCTTTCTGCAGCTCCCATAAGGAGAAACGTGTTCTGAGCCTCAGAAGCCCACACCCCTTTTTGAACACCCTCCCTTGTGTAGTGTTCTCTCAGCCTCCTCTTCCCTCCCCCCTCTCCTTGGGAGTCCTCTGGGCAGCTGCTACAGCTGCCCCTGGTCTGTGAGGCCCCTCCCCCCACCCCCAATAGAGGTGCCACCTCATACTGCCCAACAGGGGCCTGGGAAGAAGATGCCCCAGCATTAGTGGCCTAATGGAGACTGCCAAAGGTGAATGTGAGGCCTTGGAAGTACTCACTTTGGTAGGAAGCAGGGCAGCAGCAGGTACCTCTGGGCTTGCATGGCGGAAAGGCTTCCTGTCAGTGCCGGATACTCAGCTCCCAGGAAGGCATTGCACACAGCAAGCACAAGAAAGGCTAGCACGGTGCCTGCCTGCCCAGCCTCCCACTTGTCCGTCCGTTCCCAACAGCAAGGGTTGGTGGACTAGCTGGCTGGGCTCCCTCATCCACTTGCTTCTTTACATCAAGGCCACCTCAGCTCCTGGCAACCAGTACCCCTGGCCAGCCCCAGAGGCACCATTCGCCTGGGGAGCTTGTAGCCAGGGCCACTGCAACAAACAGCTGCACCAGTCTTTGGAATGCAGAGACGTGAGAGGGCATCAGAGGAGGGAGGGAAGGAAAGAGGGACCCCTGAGCATCATTCAAGGTGCCCCAGGGTGCCATGGCACACTGGTTGAAAACCACTGATCTAGAAGGATTACCAGTGGCCTGAAAATGCCCTCTTCAACTGACATTCAGAGGAAAGACTAGCTCATGTTCACCCCAAGGAGCTGTGAATCCACATACAGTGGTACCTCTGGTTGCGAACGGGATCCGTTCTGCAGGCCCGTTCGCAACACGAAAAGAGCGCAACCTGAAGCGCCATATCTGTGCAGGTGCTCGGCGCAATTTGGCACTTGTGTGCATGCACGAAGCACGATTTAGTGCTTCTGTGTGAGCGGTGAAACCCGGAAGTAACCCTTTCCAGTACTTCCAGGTCGCCGCGGGACGTAACATGAAAGAATGTAACATGAAGCAAACGTAGCGTGAGGTATGACTGCCCTAGTGAGACGGTTAACACAGCTATCTTTATTTTTACATGACAGATCTGAAATGGTTGGCATCCTTCTGTCTCAGGAGATAATGGAGGAGTGCGTTTTTGGTGATGAAGTCAAACTGTTGGAAGGTTACAGTGCCTACTGTGGCTGTAGAAACCAATATGGGATAGACGTGTTTTGTTGCATCTGGGGCCGATGAAGGCATCTGGTTATGCGGTTGCAGATGCACCATGGCATTTTTTCTTCTCCGCATTCCTCCCTGCAGTCATTCCCATTGCTTCTGCCACTGGAAGAATGTCCCCCTCACTGGTGAGAGGGAGGCATTGTGGCACATGGCATTATTGCTTGGCTTTCCTGACCCCTGCTGGAGAAGCCAAGCAGCAACGCTTTGTGGAATGCCTGACTCCCACCGAGTTTGGGGAGAGCCAGTGTTTTCCAGTGGTGGAAGTGTGTGGAGAGGGGCATGGTATGACAGTGGAAATGGTGGGGATGTAGGAGGGGGGCAGGAGGCAGCAATTGCCATTTTGCCTTGGGTGGCAAAATGGGGTCAGCCACCCTCTCTCCAAGCAGAAATCTACCAATTTTTCCACCTGTCTTTCTACTTATAGAGCAGGAAATATGGGTGGACTTCCTTGGCATGAGATGGAGAAGAAGATTCCTGCCTACCATTGTTTGGGGTCTGTTTAGAGATAGAAGTGAATAGTTGAATCTAGTAGTGATAAGATCATAAAGAGGTTTTGTGAGTAGTCTGTATCAATCCTTTTGAGTTGGAAGAGGCTGCACTACGTATGCTGACTTCAGTTCTCTTCTTAGATTCCAGTTCATTACTGGGCACTGTTTTATCCGAAGCGGACAATAGAGCAAGCACGTGAACTGGTCAGCATGATGCAGAAGATCTCTGGCTCACTTGGTATCCAGATAACTCCACCTGCTTGGAATGAATTGAAGGATGACCGAATAGAGACTTACGCCAGAGCTCTCAAATCACTACTAAGTAGTGAGGTATTTTCATAACGGAGTTTTGAGTATTGAAACTTTCTAGTTGGTATTGCTGAAATAGCAACAAAGGGCATTTTATTGTAGATATAGTAGTGGACATCTAATGAGTAGAAGTATTAATGGTTGTAGGTGCAGTTCTGTGCATCTCGTGTCTTCTACATTTCACTGAAGCCTTATGGGAAACAATAATTATTATTAATAACAAGGGCAGAATTATATATTATGAACACAGCAGTCTGCTGATGAAATCTTCATGTCAAGTTCTCTGCCTTCTTGTTGGAGTGATGCAAAACACTCCAGTGCCCAATGTTATGAGGTTTCCTGCCTGTCACCAGCAGCGGTAGCAGCCTGTGATGAGGCAAGCTGAAAGTGATCATAACATTGGGAAGAACTCTGCATGGAGAGGCTGTTTTTCTAGTAGTACCATGTTGGGTGTATTTATATTAATCCAAAATTGCCAGGTAAAATTGATACTGAGCCCCAACATGGGGGAAGCAAACTTATCAGTTTTTTTTGTGGGATTGGGCAACCACTTTCATCTCTTCGGAAAGAGGGGATAATTCATTGCTTTGCTTTAAATTGGCTTTTATAACTTCATTGCACAATCACATCTGGCTACATGGCATAGTAATGTCTTCACACTGATTTGGCTGGAAAGAAACAGTCCTGGTTGAGTAAAAGTGAAGCAGCTGATGAGAGGGTTAATGCATAGTTAAGCATTGTAGGTTTGGGGAAAATATTTAGAGCACCCTGAAAATCCATTTTTTAATATTGTAAACACTCAATTGTGAACATGATGTCAAAATCCTAGGTTAGACTATTATGGGTATTTTATTTGCCCATAGGGACGCGGGTGGCAGTGGGTTAAGCCACAGAGCCTAGAACTTGCTGATCAGAAGGTCGGCGGTTCAAATCCCCGCGACGGAGTGAGCTCCCGTTACTTGGTCCCTGCTTCTGCCAGCCTAGCAGTTCGAAAGCACGTCAAAGTGCAAGTAGATAAATAGGTACTGCTCCGGCGGGAAGGTAAAGGGCGTTTCCGTGCACTGCTCTGGTTCACCAGAATGCTGGCCACATGACCCAGAAGCTGTACGCCGGCTCCCTCGGCCAGTAAAGCGAGATGAGCGCCGCAACCCCAGAGTCGTCCACAACTGGTCAGGGGTCCCTTTATCTTTACCTTTATTTTCCATAAAGTCATAGCCAGCTTGAAAACTGTGAATGCTCATGTTCTTTGATGAAATTTTGTGCTGCATAAATACCATTAAACGTTGGTCAATATAGCCTGCTGTTTCACAGCTTGTACGGTTAGAACATGATTATGCAACTAGAGTATTTCCTGTAAACAATTTTAGCTCTTTCATTATTTATTTTATTTACTGCTTTTATATCCCACTTTTTTTCTCCAAGAAGCCCAATGTGGTGTGCATGGTTCTACCTCTCCTCATTTAACCCCTACAACAACTTTGTGAGAAAATTAGGCTGAGAGGCAAGGACTGGCCCAAGGTCACCCAGTGAACTTCATGGCCAAGTGGGGCTTTGAACCCTGAGCTCCCAGGTCCTAGTCCAACATACTAACCACTACACCATACTAGCTCTGATACAGTTCCCCATGATTATAGCATTTAATGTTCTAGTGTTTGATGTGGTAATATTATTCTTTTGTAAGTCTAACCAGTAGTCCCTCCCCCTCCCATTTTTTAAAGGAAACTCTACAGTTGGTAGTTTGCATTATCACTGGGACTAAAGATGACTTGTATGGGGCCATTAAAAAATTGTGCTGTATACAATCTCCGATACCTTCTCAGGTAAGTCAAATAGTTGACTGCATAATTCTTATGCTGATAATGCTTTGGGCACCCAAGCTTACCTGAAGGCTTGCATGAACATCAGATGTGCATCCAGAATCCACCCAACTCCTGGGTCTGCATATGCCTGGAAGGAGGGCAACTGTAGGGCCCCTTGTGGACTTTGTTTGCACAATCTGTGAAAGATTCTTGTATTCCCATATAGTACCTTTCTTTAGGAATATTCCTATCTTTCTTCATGCTGTACTGCTTTTTCATAAACGGGAAACTTTTTGTGCAGTACTGCCCCGGATTGGATACAAAGCGTTGCTCATTGAGACTGCTAAGCAACAACATTCACATAAAATAGGGTGCTTCTGTGTAGTTTTCCATCAAGTTTTATTTAATATTTTCCCCACTTAACCTGCAACAACTCTAAAAGGAGCAGAGGAAATAAGAAATATAAATGTTTTGGTTTAGAGTATGTTAAGGACTGCCTTCTTCCATATGTTTAGGGAGGTTTTTAATGTTTGATCTTTTATCATGTTTTTAGTGTTCTGTTGGGAGCTGCCCAGAGTAGCTGGGGAGGCCCAGCCAGATGGGTGGGGTTTTTAATCAAACATTAAAAGCTTCCCGAAACAGGGCTGCCTTCAGATGTCTTCTGAAAGCCTGGTAGTTGTTGTTCTCTTTGACATCTGGTGGGAGGGCGTTCCACAGGGAGGGCGCCACTACTGAGAAGGCCCTCTGCCTGGTTCCCTGTAACTTGGCTTCTCGCAGTGAGGGAACCGCCAGAAGGCCCTCGGTGCTGGACCTCAGTGTCCGGGTAGAACGATGGGGGTGGAGACGCTCCTTCAGATATACTGGACCAAGGCCGTTTAGGGCTTTAAAGGTCAGCACCAACACTTTGAATTGTGCTCGGAAACGTACTGGGAGCCAATGTAGGTCTTTCAAGACCGGTGTTATGTGGTCTCTGCGGCCGCTCCCAGTCACCAGTCTAGCTGCCGCGTTCTGGATTAGTTGTAGTTTCCGGGTCACCTTCAAAGGTAGCCCCACGTAGAGCGCATTGCAGTAATCCAAGCGGGAGATAACCAGAGCATGCACCACTCTTTTTGTATTCTAGTTGTTAATTATCTCAGCAAATCCTTTCCATCTTTCACAGTATTCTGTCATTTAAATTACCTTAATCTATTTTAACCTTATCTTACCTAAAAAACTCTAAAACTTAAAACTTATATATACCAAATTCTTTTAACCATAACATATTCTTTCATAATTCTTTTTGACATTTCTGCTAAGGCCAAATAATTTCATTCCAACATTTTTCTAATACTCATTAATTTTACAATACTTTTCTAAATAAATTTTGAAACTTTCTTCCACTCTTCATCCATTGTCTCTTCTTCCTGGTCTCGGGTTTTGTCAGTCCTTTCTCGTCTATCTAGTCCATCAACCTGGTGCTCTTATGTCCGAGGCTCTTAAATCTTTTCCATGTCCCTTCTGCAGGTCTTCTTCTTGTTTATACCTGCCCTTTACTTCATCTTTTGTTGATCTTCTTGTTTTCTTTCCTTTCTCATTGGAGGGTAGGTCTCGGGAGGACTCCAATCCAAAAGTATCTCCATCTCTCCTCAGCAGATCAGCCCATTCCCCACAGTCCCATTCCCCACAGTCAACACTGTAATCCAAAAAATATTTAAAAGCATGTTTCAAAGTCTTTCCAAAATTAAGAGCCCTCACAACTCCAGACCCCCCCTGGTCCACTCCAGATTCGAACTTCAAGAACAGCGGCTTATACTCCTGCAAGGCCTCGGATCTCTCCATTTGTGTTATTTGAGGTTCAACAACAACCTCCTCCATTTTCTTCTGCCCTTGCGCTTGCCCTATCAAAACAGATTCCTGAGCTGGTTCCTGAATGGTTTCTATATGGGTATTCGCCGTTTGTCCAAAGTTTTTAACTGCAACAGTCATCAAATTCATCTTCTCATGCATCTGCTCCAGCAAGGCACTTGTCTTGCAAAAAGCAAGCACCAAGACTTCTTGTAAACACATTTCCCCCCCCAAGGTTAGAGTCTGGTCTCACGATCCTAATCATACAGCTGTGAGGTGCCCAGATCAGCTCTGGCAACAAATTAACAAGCTCCCTCTAGAGGAGACAATTTCTATTTGTATCCATCTTTTAAAAGCAGGACCAACAAGGAAAAATTACTTTCACTTTTCAAATACTTTGTTTCTTTTGATTGCAAGAAGCAGCATTGGAATCAATATATTTCTCTTTTTGTTTTTTTACTATCTGTCAAAAGACGTTCCGTTCACAGTCGATGAGCTTTCCCCATAAATTTCTGTCTCTGACACCCCGTTCCCAGGTTTGAGACGGTGGAAAATTTATCTTTCTTTACTCTCTCTCCTGCAGGTTTAAACAGTCAAAAATCCCCCTCTTTTCTCCTGCTTCCAAGAGGGGTTTTGGTGGTGATGAATGAAGGAAATTTAGAACTTTATATACGACTTTCCAGACTTTAGCTTACAAAGTTTTTGCTTCAATCTATTTACAAAAAACGGGAGGCGGACTTCCTGTTTAGAACCTTCCTGTTTCGGTGCCAAATTGAAATATTTCTTAATACTTAATCCAATTTTCCGTTCTACTCACGGGTACTTGTTTAGAGTCCAATTGTCCACAGGAAAAAGTCAGCGCTCTCTGGCAATGGCTGTGCGGCTTCACTCCATAATAGTAGCGGTTGATTCAAAACACTGCACCACTCACCCCACGTCGCTTTGGACCCCCCCCCAAAGGGTTTCCCTGCGAGTAGGGGAGGCGCTCCTGGTGTCAGCCGAATCCCACGTTCCTAGGCTTCCTCCGCCTGGGATTTTTAAAGGGTCTCCGCCTTCGCCGCGGCGGCAAGACCCAATTTTCACAGAGTGGGTTCCTCTCTGTCAGAGGAACTCCGCCATTGCCGATGGCGCTGTCCCGGAAGTCCGAAGAACAGACATTGTATATCTTCAGACTGGTGTATATTGTTGAAAACCGGTTTGAAATCACATTGTGATAACCAGTTCAAAATATCTGCCCTGATGATAAACTGCATGAAGCCAACTTTGCTGACTCAGCTCTCCCCTGTCCCCTGCAGGGGACAGCAAACCACCGAGCAGGCACAGACTGGGAACTTTGCTCTGGTGCCGTGGCCATAAGCTTCTTTTCCAGGCAGGCTGAAAGGTGCTGGGAGCCGAGTTTAAAAAATAAATAAATAAACCTTGCCACCTTCAAGCCTCTTCTTTCCTCCCTTCCTATTTCCCTTCTCCCCTTCTATCTCTCACACACCCAAGCACAGAAGGAGGGTTAGAGATCATACTAAGAATAATCTGAAGGTAAGTAAGATGATAGAGAGGAGCTTATTGTAGGTGGTCGTTCCTTGGATAGCTCAATTGGTGGAACATGAGACTCTTAAGGATTAAGAGCTCAGGAGTCTTTGGGCAAAAGATTCCTGCACTGCTGGGAGTTGGACTAGATGACTCTTATGGGCCTTTCCAACTCTACACAATAGGCTGGTTAGCATGCAAATGGAAGGTGGATGAAGGGTGATTGGTTAATGTCTTGCTTGGTGTTAATGGTCCTCAATATGTTCTTCTTCCATCAGGTTATTAATGTTCGAACAATTACAACCAATCCTAGCAAATTTAGGAGCATAGCGCAGAAAATTCTGCTGCAGATAAATTGTAAGCTAGGTGGCGAACTCTGGGGTGTGGACATCCCTCTGGTAAGTTATATAAAAACTTACTTTTACTTGGGGAAAACTTAATTGGTAAGCATACCATAGTGAGACTTGCAGATCATGCAACAAGGTTGCAATTTTGTCCCTTTTAATTCCAGTGCTTTCTCCAGTGCAGTGTTGTTGTTGTTTTTTAAAAAAATGTCTGTATTGATTGCAGTTTTGAATTATGGACACACTACTGCACTGCAACGGGATTTTTTTTTTAAAATTATTTTGTTGCTTTCCAGAAAAAGTTGATGGCAATTGGCATGGATGTGTATCATGACCCCAGTAGGGGAAAGCGTTCTGTGGTTGGCTTTGTGGCAAGCATCAATCAGTAAGTACAGTTTGTTTGGAAATACCTTTAACTTTTTGGTGTCTGGGAATGAAAGTCTGTTCCAGAACTGTGCTCACTGTTGTGTCCCGAGCAGCCATTGTTAACAGCTGTGGATGAAGATTTGAGTTCCATGTATCCTTTGACCAGTGTTTCAGAAAAGTTCAGATATAGCACAACTACTTTCTCAGAAATCAGGAAATAGCTTCACTCATTTCCAAGCCAGGGTGAATTCATACCTCTTATGCAGGACTTTTTTTTCAACCAGCACTCAGGTGGGCATCATTGCCATTCTAAGAGAATGAGGGAGGTGTTCATGGTGAGTTACAGCCTCTTTTTCTAGAAAAATAGCACTGCTCTTAAGGCTCCAGTCTCCCTCTTCATGTCTCCACTCCCCTTGCCTGTATTACACTAGAGTATAATAAGTGCCATGGCAGTGTTAGCAGGCTGGAAAGGAAAAGAAATTTCATTCTCCACTCCCTCCCTGTTTTGGATGCAGTGTGGGAAGCATAGTACCCTCTGGTAAATGTAGGTTTGCCATATTTCAAAAAGTGGAAATCTGGACAGTTTTTGAACTGTTTTTAAGGAAAATTGTCAAAAATGACACTGCAGACACGGGTTGCCATATGTCCAGATTTTCTGGGATGCTTCATCGATTTCCACCCAGACACAGCTTCTGACCGTCGATTGCCAACAATTTCCAGGAAATTTTGGACGGATGGCAATCCTAGGTAAATGTCTTTTCCTCAAAGGCTATTGATGTCATTTCTGGTAGGTGAGAAGGGAACCACCCTTCCTTCTCTCTGGCACTCCAGCCCAAAAAGTAGGTGGGAGTTAAAAGGAGGTTGGGGCTGGGTAGAGGGGGATCTGGGGGTGCAGAATTGAAGCTAGATAAGAGTCTGGAGGTTGTCATGGTCACCTTGCATTTAAGGCAAGCTCTATGAACGCTTGGGACTTTCAGGACATGGCACTAAATTCATTTTTGAATCTGATACCTGGGATTCTTTTTTTCTTCCCTTTTTTTTGCAAGCCCAATATACTGTATTTTTTGCTCTATAAGACGCACTTTCCCCCTCCTAAAAAGCAAGGGGAAATGTGTGTGCACTTTCGCTGAAGCCAGGAGAGCAAGAGGGATCGATACACACCAATCCCTCTTGCTCTCCTGGCTTCAGGGATAGCCGCCCGAAGCCTCCCGAGCGCAGCAGGAGCGCTCCCGCTACGCTCTGGAGGCTTTGCGATGCTTTCGCTGGAGAGGTGCTGCGCAGCTTTCCCTCTCTGCGCAGCGCCCTGTTTCTCCTCCCGCTTTGATGGAGAGGTGCTGAGCAGAGGGGGAGGGAATATTTTTTTTTCTTGTTCTCTTCTAAAACTAGGTGCGTCTTATGGTCGGGTGTGTCTTATAGAGTGAGAAATATGGTAGATTGATACTGGAGTGTGGAAGGGATTTGTTTAGCTCTTCATTCTCAAAATTGTCTTCCGGCTTTGTGATGCAGTTTTCAACAGGAAAAGGGCTAATCTCTCGTCTCCCTCATCCCATGCTGCAGTCTGGATCCAGGTTGCATGTCTCCCCTCCTGTAGCTGCTGCTTTTTTCTTTTCTTTTTAAAAGGAACAGCTTTTATGCCTCCGAATACCAATTGCTGGGAATTGCAGATAGGGACTGTTCTGTTGTGCTTAGGTTCTGCTTGCGGGCTTCCCCTAGGCCTCTGGTTGGCCACCATGAGAAGAGAGTTCTGGATTAAACAGACCTTTGACCTGATCTACTAGGCTCTTATGCTTTCATGGGATTCAAAGATTCAGCTTCACAGGTTGCTTGTATTTTAATAATCTTTGTGATAGGGTTTCCAGATGTCCTCTATTTCCCGGACATGCACTCTTTTCCCTGATTAAAATTTCCATCTGGGCAGATTTTTTAAATTGGGCAAAATGTCGGGGGGGGGGTTGCTTGTTGTTGTTTGTTTGTTTACAGTAACCCCAGAAAAAAATCCTAGTGCATTAGACTCAGATCTAAGCTAGTCTTCAACAGAGAATCACAAAACAGAGCAGCATCTTAAACTAGCTACATACTGTATAAATCCATTCTCTTGTGGCTGACTCACTGGCTCAGCTACGGGATCTTGGAGAAGGAGTCTGAGAAGGCAAGAGTTAACATCTCCCTGCCCTTCACGAGAGTCCATATGTACATGTTCAGCAGTTTAATAAATTGAGATGTGCACACTGATGTTCCAAAAGATGGGAACATGAGTCCCAATACTTTCATGTGGCAAGTAAGAAAGCAAAATGTCGTATGATTATTTGGTTGTGGAAAGTTAAGAACATTGCTACTAGCAATATATAATAGCTTCTATAGCCTACATATAGTAGGGATATTTAAAATGAAAGTCGTCATAGCGATCCGTCGTTAAAAGTAGAAGTCCAAAAAGGTGTCCTCTTATTGGCTCTTCAAAATATGGTAAACCTACCTATGACATCACTGCTTTTTAACTGCATGCCTGACATCTGACAGTGGCTTGTTCCAATTGCATTGATCGCTGATTTGTTTCTAATTCATTGTGCTTATGAGCAGTGTGAACATGTTTATTCGGGAAAGCTTTGGGTGTGAATTTGCATTTGACTGCTGATAGTAGTTGCAGGTGGCGCTGTGGGTTAAACCACGGAGCCTAGGACTTGCCAATTAGAAGGTCGGCGGTTCGAATCCCCGCGATGGGGTGAGCTCCCATTGCTCGGTCCGTGCTCCTGCCCACCTAGCAGTTCGAAAGCACGTCAAAGTGCAAGTAGATAAAAAGGTACCGCTCCGGCGGGAAGGTAAACGGTGTTTCCATGTGCTGCTCTGGTTCGCCAGAAGCGGCTTAGTCATGCTGGCCACATGACCTGGAAGCTGTACACCGGCTCCCTCAGCCAGTAAAGCGAGATGAGCGCCGCAGCCCCAGTTGTCCGTGACTGGACCTAACGGTCAGGGGTCCCTTTACCCTTTACTAGTTGCAGTTAGTATTTTGTCAGTAGTGCTTTAGATGACTGTGTGTTGTTCATTTTTCATTATGTTTAAACTTCTGAAGCGAGGTGTCTCTTTGTGATGCATTTCCTTTGGGGTAGGTATTACAAGATAATAAAGATAATAAATGACAATTATTGCCTGCCTATATCGGAGTACAGGAGGGCAGCTTGGACAATGAGTGTACAACTGATGGCTGATACAGTAACTCAGGGCATTTGAATACTTTAATTAGTTTTTCTTGGTGTAATAGGATTCATGCTTTGTAACCCTGTCTTGTTTAACCATTAGTCAGTCAGTCAGTTTTATTGCAAATAGCCATAGGATCATTCAACAATTAAAATAAAATATGCTGAATTAATACAAAAAACTTAAAATATTTATATTATCTAGACATTACCTACTCCAAACAGAGCTATAAAAGTACCTTAATATACACGTTAAGACATTAAACAATAAAATTTATTTGCTAAAATCACCACATGGCCACTAATATATTTAAAAATAATGTTAATTAATACAATGTGTAATTATATTCAGAGTTTGGTGATAAAGATAGAATATAGCTTGATGTAGATAGGGTCAAATAAATTCATCTCCTTTACAGTTGGTGGCTATCTTGGCTATATAATTTGCTCTAGTTTTCCTAGTGGCAGTTGCAAAGAGTGCTATATGCCAGGTCACATATTTATCTGTGTCTGTGAGGAGATATAAAATCATGTCAGAGGCATTCTGGCCAGGGGACCTTGTCATTATAGGTGCTAAAAATTGTTCTCTTGCTTCATTATATAAGGGGCAGCGCGAGATATAATGCATAAGGTCCTCTAATTCAGGGCATCCCCTAATGCAAACACATTCGTTTGTTGGTATGCCTCTGTGTCTCCCATCTCTATAAGCAGAGTTTATTGTATTTAATCGTAACTCTGTAAAAGCTTTCCCAAGTTGTACAAAAGTCAGTTCATTGAAATAAGGTGTATGTTCGTGGACCTCTCTAAGTTTAAAATATAATGGGGTGCATGTGGATGTGTACATAGAGTTTAGGTCATTTTTAGTTGCCACTGCCCTTATGGTTCATTTGAAAATATTTTTCTGGGAATATAAGGAAAGTTACTTGATCTCGGTCACTGAGAGGTCATATTTGCCCATCAGTTGGGCAGCGTGATGTGCCCAGTTTTTAAGGGGTAATCCATTCGAGAGTTCAATCAGGCATTTTTTTTGGTAGCTTAGTGTTGTCCATCTGTTGAATTCTAAACCAGTAGCAGAGGATTCTTTTATCTATTTGGCTCTCTGTGCTCAACATACAAGTTTCCAACCTAACCATGGCAGATTGCATGTCTTTGGGTAAACCTAAAAGGATTCTTAAAAAATAATTCTGTGGGGATTCCAAACCAGAGACATTTGAGGTACCCCAAACCTCTGCACCATATAAAAGCTGGGCCATTGATTTTGCTTTATAGATAGAGCTGGGTTAACCAGATTTCCACCTGTTAGACTTCTTATAGTCTACTCATGGGAATTGATTCATAAAGGTCTAACAGGAATTGGGAAAACAAATCAGTCTTCTCTTTTACACGTCATTTTAAATTCTAAGTTTGGATTTTTGCAATGAGCTTTCTGGGGCTGCCCTTCGGGATGATCTAGAGGTTGTAGCTAGTGAAAAATGTGGTAGCTTTTACTGTTCACTGGGCATAATATCAGCATTATATTAACCTGCTGCTGTACTGGCTGCCAACTAGCTGCTGTTATGTTCAAGGTGCTGTTATTAGTGTACAGAGCCCTATCAAACTAGGGACCAGAATACCGAAAAGGTTGTCTCTCTTGGCTGATCACTCCATTCTTCAAGAAAGGGCATTCATAAGATACCATCCTATCAGGAGGTCCGTTCTGCTATAGGGCAGAACAGTAATTCTATATTAGAATTACGCCTAGCCTTTGGAACTCCAAATACACACCCACACCCACACACCCCAGTTGGAATCTGTGGTAGATTTGAATTTATTTTATTAATGTATTGTATACATGTATGTGTTTATTTGCTTGTTTGCTAATGTATTGAAACTTTTTAATTGCTTGTCACCCAAAGGGTCTCCAAGTAACTTACAATGAAAACACATGTATACTGTACATTATACCATAGAAGGAGAGGGGGAGGGCCATATAACACATCAATATTCCATGCAATGTATTGGGGAAACAAACAAACAAACAAACAAACAAACCCACCACCCCCAGAACAGTGTTTTTGTTTTTTGTAAAAAAGCAGTACACACACAATAAACAAAAGAATATTCCCACCCACTAGCAGATAAAAATAAAGCCTCAACACCCAACATCCTATTCCCTAGCCCAGAAATCATTCACATCACTCTTCCATTGTCTCCTGAGACAAATGGATGCCAGCGACGTCTGGCATCAAGGTCAGTAGGTGGGTCCTCCAGGGATGGTCTGGTGTCTCCTCTCCTTCCAGGGAGGACCAGAAGCAAAAGCAAAACAGAAATGTGGTAAAACTGTTTTCTGCTACCTGCTCTGCAGTTGTTCCATCTGCTGCTGCTCTCTTGCTGCTGGTGGCAGGGCGTAAGCCTGGTGTGTCTGTCTGGGAATTTATCCTCCCACCCAGCTGTCTGGTGTCAAGGCCAGTTGCTGTAAATCGGGGTGAGGCAGGGGGAAGGGTAGGTCCTGCAGGGATAGTCTGGCATATTGTTTGTGTGTTTTAATTGTTTTTATATATGCAGTTGTTCCTGTCCTTGTGTATACAACTGATTTTTATGTTTTGATCATCTTCTAAATCACTTCAGGATCCCTCATGGAAAGAGATTTGATTTGAAATGAAATAATAATTGTAAACCACCATAAAGAGCAATTATGGTTTAAAGGTGAATGTGTAAAATGTTAGTGGACAAAAAGAAAATTGTAGCTGATTTACTCCACCACCACTGCAGCTATAACTAAGGTTTGTTCTTTGCTAACCACTCATGGTTTAGAGAGAGACAAATCATGAGCCCCTGTTGGATAGCACTAAGTCAAACCAATGCTTATTTCTGGATAGTGCTTTGAGAGCAGGGGAGGAGCAAAGCAGCTAAACTTTTCTTCCTGTGCATTAGCAATGCTTTTAAAGCCCTAGTTCAGCATAACTGTGTCTTAAAGCGATGTGCAAGCTGTGCTACTCAGATTGTAAATTTAGGTTGTTTCTTGTACTATTGAATCATATAATTGCAGGAATATTAAACTACTAAAAAATAAGGAGAGAGGACTTGAGTATTGTTAGGGCACTGATAATTCTGAGAAATTACCAGAGTTTGGCCTAATTATTCATAATTAGGCTTTGTGTCTTGAATTAAACATTAGCATTTACTCCTTTTTTTCTTTCTACCACCAGCACTTTGACAAGATGGTACTCTAGAGTAGTATTCCAGCTGCCTCATCAAGAAATTGTAGATAGCCTGAAGGTCTGCTTAGTGGGTGCCCTGCAGAAGTTCCATGAGGTGAGGAAAACACAAGTTCTTTTCTGGCAGGGATGAACTACTGAGGAAAGCCTGACCAGCCTAATAACTTCCTGTACTGAAAAGAAAAAAGATTTATTTGTGCTGGTCCTGAGATACCAATATGGTTGTCCTGCACACTGGTATCAATTGCAGTATCTTACCAGTAGGAAAAGCCATCTACCCTTGTTTAGTGGGCTCCTGGCCCATTGCAGCGCTGCTTCTGTAGAATCCCACTTGTACATGAGGGGCAGAGGGTGGGGTAGCAGCCGGTCTTCGCCGCACACCCATATGGTCTTATCTGATTGCAGTGCTGTAGGGTGTTCACCTGGCTCCCCACCCCACTGCAGTACCCCTGCTGCTAGGATACGCCCACTAGCAAAGGGAAGGTTGCCGGATGCCCCTTGTGTGACCCCACCCCCCACCTCACTGCTTCAGGGCAAGCATGATTACATGTGAGGCTGAGAGTGCCACAGCTGGGTGGAGCAAGTGGCGGAATGCATGTTGGGGGGACCGACCACTGAGGGTAGCCTGCCTAGGCCCTTCAAAAATTAGAGGTGCAGCTTTGCTTTTGCTACTCCTTGCTGAAATATAGATTGCAAATTTTGGGCAGGGACCTGTTTATATTGCTAATATTCTCTAGAATGTTGGTAGTGCCCTATAAACTCAAGTAACAAGTGGTGTTCTTTTTAATGGAGAGGTATAGTCACAGGAGTAACTTTCCGCAGTCTCCATACAACCTACTCTTTTTGAGTTTTTTGCAGTCAGCCATGGCACTAATTATCTTGATTGAGACCTGAAAGGGTTACAAATAAAGACAGTGCATTTGTGTCTGTATACTGGAGGTATCTAGAGTGCCCAGAGGAGATGTTTGCCTGAGTTACCCAGGTCTCTCTGCATATATTACAACATCTTAACCTACATGTTTGGTCTCTTGAAGGTGAACCACGATCTCCCTGAAAAGATTGTAGTTTACAGAGATGGTGTATCGGATAGCCAGCTGAAAATGGTGGAGAGCTATGAAATCCCCCAGCTAGAGAAATGCTTTGAAGCTTTTGAAAATTATGAGCCTAAAATGGTGGTGATGGTTGTACAGAAGAAAATCAGTGCCAACATGTATTTGGCAGCCACTGATCACTTCTCCACTCCGTCTCCGGGTACAGTGATAGACCACACAATCACCAGCCGAGATTGGTGAGTGAAAAGCAGTCACACAGCCCTTTCTCTCCGTATTTTCACAGGCTACTCTGCTCTTTTTGTAAGAAGAATTTGTTGCTTATAGTTGATTGATTTAGATATTTGCCACAGTTTAGTGCAACATGAATAAATTGGAATGAACATTGAGTTTTGCATGCTTCCTCCTTCCATGTGGGTGGGGAAGGATCTTGAAAGTTTCTGCTTCTAGCCTTCGTTATACATACATCATGCAGACCAGGAACTGTGTTTAATCTTAAATGTGGTTCATGTCAAACAGACTAACTTCAGTAACTGGTTTGAAGTTGGCTTGTTTGAAACTAGACAGTTAATGTCAAATAGAGTTGGTTGGTCCATATGACACAACAGTCCATTACTAAGTCAAAGCTTTCAAGCTTCTTGTCCCAGCCACTTGTGAAGAGGGGAAAGAGGAACATGTGTTTATTCTTGCTCATTGACATTGTGTATAACATGTTTGTGTGTAGGTTCCTTTGCTGAAATGATCTGTCTGTTTTCTCAAACTGTTAAACCAAAATGTACTCTCCTGTAACTTAAGTCCATTAAATGAGTCTGTCCTTTGGGGCATCCGAGAAGTCTTTACTATCTTCTGTGTGACAGCCCTTGGAGTATTTGAAAGATGCTTTGGTTTCCCCCCTCAGTCTTCTCTTCCCTCCAGTGCTCTTAAGCTTTCCTCATAGGGTTTGTTTTCCAAACCAACACTTGAAAGTCTTTGTTTGTTGTTTTTTTATAAAATATTTATTAAAGGTTTTAGACAATATAACACCATACACATACACAACCCAAAAACAATAAAAAACACCATCACCAAAATGAAAAAGATACATACAACAAAAAAGAGCAACAGACAAAAAATCATATAAAAAACATTAAAAATAGTTCGATTTCATAAATCAAATTTCCATGACCCTCTTTTCTGACTCCCTCACATCTCCCTTTTCTGTGTTCCCATTTATAAAATCTTGTTCAGCAATACTTCACCTTCTCTCAAAACTTGTTTTAAATTGTATGTTTCAATTATTATGCCTCCAATTTTACCCTTTGTTAACAAATATTTAAGTATTTAAGCTTGACATAATATTTATTCAAATTTCACCTTTGTTCTTATAGTTCAGTTATTTTCATGCTCCTTTCAGCTAAGTCACTAATGCCATGTTATCTTTGTATCCTGCATCATTCTAGCATTCATACAATTTACAATACTTTTGCAAATAGTCCTTGAATTTCTTCCAGTCCTCTTCCACTGTCTCTTCTCCCAGGTCTCGGATTCTGCCAGTCATTTCTGCCAGCTCCATATAGTCTATCAGTTGCATCTGCCATTCTTCCAGAGTGGGCAAATCTTGTGTCTTCCAATGTTTTGCGATGAGTATTCTTGCTGCTGTTACTTCATACATAAAAAATGTTCTGTCCTTCTTTAACACCATTTGGCCAACAATGCCCAAAAGAAAGGCCTCTGGTTTCTTAGGGAAGGTATATTTAAATACCTTTTTCAGTTCATTATAGATCATTTCCCAGAAAGCCTTAACCTTGGGGCACGTCCACCAAAGGTGAAAGAAAGTTCCCTCAGTTTCTTTACATTTCCAACACTTATTGTCTGGCGAATGGTATATTTTTGCAAGCTTGACTGGGGTCATGTACCACCTGTATATCATTTTCATAATATTTTCTTTCAAGGCATTACATGCCGTAAATTTCACACCAGTGGTCCACAACCATTCCCAGTCAGCAAACATAATATTATACCCAATGTCTTGCGCCCATTTTATCATTGCTGATTTAACCGTTTCATCCTGAGTGTTCCATTTCAACAGCAAGTTATACATTCTTGAAAGTACCTTAGTTTTTGCTTCTAACAGATCTGTTTCTAGTTTCGATTTTTCCACCTGGAAGCCTATTTTTTTATCAACCTTAAAGGCCTCCCTGATCTGACCATAATGTAACCAGTCTCGCACCTTGCCCTTTAATTTCTCAAAACTCTGCAATCTCCAAGTGTCTCCATCTTCTTCTACCATCTCCCAATACTTTGGCCAGTTGGCCTCCATATTGAGTCTTTTCTGAGCCTTAGCTTCCATTGGTGACAACCACCTTGGGGTCTTACTCTCTAATAAATCTTTATATCTTGTCCAGACATTAAACAGTGTCTTCCTGACTATATGGTTCTTGAATGCTTTATGAGCTTTAACCTTGTCATACCACAAGTATGCATGCCACCCAAACACATTGTTAAAACCTTCCAAATCCAAGGTGTCAGTATCTTCAAGAAGTAGCCAGTCTTTCAGCCAGCAGAAGGCTGCTGATTCATAATACAGTTTCATGTCTGGCAGGGCAAACCCCCCTCTTTCTTTAGCATCAGTTAGTATTTTAAATTTTATTCTGGCCTTTTTGCCCTGCCAGACAAACCTGGAAATATCTCTCTGCCACCTCTTGAAACAGTCCATCTTGTCCACAATCTGCAAGGTCTGAAACAAAAACAACATTTTTGGCAATACATTCATCTTTATAACAGCTATTCGACCCAACAAGGAAAGCTTCAGTTTTGACCAAATTTCTAGATCCTTTTTGATTTCTGACCAACATTTTTCATAGTTATCTTTAAACAAATTCAAATTTTTAGCCATCATATTAACCCCTAAGTATTGCACCTTTTTAACCATATTTAAAAACCATCTCCTTCTGAAACCTTTCTTTTTCCAAAGTTGTCAAATTTCCCCCCAAAACCTTAGTTTTCTGCTTGTTTAATTTGAATCCTGCCACTCGACCAAATTCTTGGATCAATTCTAACACCCTTTTCGTACTAGATTCTGGCTCCTGTAGTGTCAAAACAAGGTCATCTGCAAATGCCTTGAGTTTAGCTCCGACCTGACACTTGAAAGTCTTTGTTGCCCTCCTCTGAACCCAATTCCATCTTCCCAACACCATAGAATAAATCAGGTGAAATGTGGCATGCTAGAACTATGTAGTCAGGTTACATAATGTACCTCAATATCAACTTTTACTCTTTAATCCAGAGGTTTCCAGTCTTTGGCAATAACCCTTCTGGAGTTCTTCATTGAACATCTTAAAGATTTGTGTATGAAACTTCTCACTAGGTTGAAAATCTTTAGGTGGTCTCCTTGGCAGACTAGATACTATGACACCCTCTGTCTTCCTGGTATCTTTGCCAGTCAAACTGGTGTTCATCTCTGCACTCTTTCCCTTTTTGATAGAGGAAAGAGCCATAAATTTAACCTGATGGGAATAAAAAGCTGCTCATCGGCAGCTGTGACAACAAGTTGTAAATTACTATGCCTATGTGGCTAGATATCAAATTTTCTCTGGGGAAAAAATAATTTGGGTTTAACCAAGCTACCTGAAGAGCATAGTGCTTCTCAAGTTTACCTGAATGCCTCCAAGCCAACCAGACAACATGGCCAGGCACATGGGAAGTGGTGACCACTGGTCAGTGATTTCCCTCTCCCTTAAGGGCTGTACATGACAAATAACCAGTCTTGCAATGTGATCAACAGGTAAGGATCTTCTCTTTTGTTGGCAAGGGGCTTTTTAAAGTCAGCACTGACAGTGCCCTCAAGAAGGTGTTGGGGAAGGGCTGCTGCTCAGTAGCAGAGCACATGGTTTGCATGTGAAACCTCCCAGGTTCAGCTGCTGGCATTTCTTGGTAGGGCTGCAGAAAATCCTGTAAACACCAGGAGAAGTATTGCGAGTAAATGTAGACAGTTGTGATCTAGATGACCTAATGGTATTGAATAAGCCTCTCTGTTTCCCAAATTATTTTTGTTTCCCAAATTCTTTTTGAATTGAGTTGGTCCCTCGCTTGCTTGCTTGACTATCTTGCGTGCTGCTTGTAAATAAAAAATATATCTTTATTGATATATATATTGTGTGTGTGTGTGTGTGTGTGTGTGTGTACATACACACACACACAATATATATATATATATATATATATATATATATATATATATATATATATATATAATGTGTGTGTGTGTGTACACACACACACACACACACACATATATATTGATAGCATTTTTTAAAAAATTATTCTTAGGGTGGATTTTTACTTGATGGCTCATTATTCACGACAAGGTTGTGGCATTCCAACTCACTACGTCTGTGTAAGAAATACTGCCAACCTCAGTCCTGACCACCTGCAGAGGTGAGTGCATTTCATGTTTTAGATGTAATCTCTTAATTCCTCTTAGGGATTTGTGTGTGTGTGTGTGTGTGTGTGCTTTTAGTTCACATGTACATAAAGTAATATATAAATATTTATATCATTACTTTTTAAAACATTAGAAATTGGGTGTTTTCTCATGTCTTGCCATTGCAAGTATTATACTGCTGCTCTGATAGTGAGATGGTCCTTTGACCAGGGTGAACAGTTGAGTGTGCCGAATAATGGCTCTAAGGATAACCCATCTGGAGGCTTGGGCTTTGACTAGCTTGCTGTTGGTGAAGATATGCTTTGCCAAAGTGAAAGATCAGGGGCTCACCTTGTGCCAACTTTAATGTCTTTCAGCACCAGCCAAATTCTTTTGGTTGGTTTTCTGCTGTATTTTTTGTTATTTTAGATGCTCTAGGTCCATGGGGATGATTTGATTGCTCCCTTTATTATATTATTACATGATTTTGTCTGATTGCGAATCCCTACTCCAAATAGTTGTCCTATTTCTGGTTTTATTGGTTTTGTTCTTTTTATTTCTTTTAATTGTTTGTTGCTCAGATAACTCTAATCATAGGATGACTGATACATGTAGTAAATTTTATAAAACAAATGTCTAAGAAATTAGAGTTGACTTCTGAACCTTTACTCTGCTAAACTGAGGGTGGGGAATCTCTGATCTGTGGGTCAGGGTGTTCAAGTTGGCCCATGAGGCCATTTCCCCCAAACCACACCTAACCATCAGCTGGTGTCATTCATGATATCATTTGATAGGCAGGGTTAAATCCTACATTGACTGTGCAATCCTACACCCAGTAGCCAAACAGAGCAGGATTTAACTGTCATTGAACCCTGCTCAGTTTTGCAAGGGGTTTGTACAGAATCCCTTGCAAAATCAAAGGGGCAGAAACCATCTTGCACCTGCCATTGTAACATCAGGTGATTGATAGGTAGACAGCCCCACCCACCTGTCAAATAAGGCTGCTGAGGCTGATCCTGATAGGGGTCAGGCCTGTGGAGTCAGAAAGGTTCCCCACCCCTGTGCCGAGCTATCAGAGTAAAAGAGGTGGCTCAATAATGCTTAACACTGAAGCTCCTAAATTAATCATCCTGTCTGAACAGCAGCTCCCTTACCTGGCACTGCATTTTACTCTTTCACATCTGTCGGCCTCAGTTTGGTTGAGATCCTTGTAGAATCATTTCAAGAAATACTTTCCTTGCTTGGAATTGAACTGGAAGACAGCACTCTAGTTGCACATGCTTCTCTCGTCTTCCTCCCTGTACCTATGGATATTGGAATGCACATTGGATAGCAGTGGAGCAGTATATTCATAGAACTAACCGTGGCCATGATCCTGAAGTTCTTAACCCTATGATAAAGTGACTGGTGTTGCTCAGAACTGAATTGGATTAAGTATGGAGAAACTCTGATTTGAAGATCACCAGAATAATGTGAATAATGAAAATATTATATAAAGTGTCTTTCTGATGAAGCACTGTACAAATTAAACCAAACTACAGGTTCTTGCATCTAGGGGCTCCACATAGCGCCTAAAGTAGCTATCTGGTATAATTAATGGCACTTCTTAAGTCTGACAACTTCTCCTGTCACCTCTTAAATGGCCCCTAAAATATCCCCTCTTTCTCCCTTGCTTCTTCCCACTTTGCTCATCAGTACTGCTTTTGCCACCTTCTCCCTTGTCCTTTGTTTGGGTTACTCCCCCATTACTTTTTCCTTCCCATTTCCCTTTGTGTTTCTTGTTAATTGTAAGGAGATCTCTGCAGCTTTTAATTCCATGTGCAGGTATGCAGGTTGGGTTTGATTTAAATCACGATTTAAATCACTACTCAGTAAGACTTGATTTAAATCAATTTTTTACAGAAAGACTCATTCTTGCTGGTAAAATCTTAATATTTACAACCAGATGAAGGCTTCATTTTTGGAATAATGAATTTTCACAGTTATATCAAAAATTACTGATTTGGTTATACTATTAGAAATACATCGACAGATAATTATGAAATTATTGTGAGGTTTAATAAGTTAACTGTTTATATTTGGACAATTTTTCTGCTGTACTTTATTGGAAGGAGAAAAATAAATAAGGAGAAGGAGAAGGAGAAAAATAATCATTTTCTTAATAACAATTTAGACAATTCATTTAACTAAAACAGTAATATTATAGCATATTTATCCATGTTTGTTAACCAATGTGGTTAAACAATCTAAAAAAAAGCTTAGTCTGAGTTTTAGCACACATGTAAAACTTAAAACAAATCCTTATTTCCTGATGAATAGCCTTTGAACTATAATGTAACGTAAATAGAAAACTATCTTTAGCATTTTATTTTAAAAATCTGATTTAAATAAAAAAAATCTGATTAAACTAAAAAAAAATCTGATTTTTTAATTTTAAATCATTGTTTTTTATCCACCCTGCAGGTATATTTTCAGTACAGTCACTGTTAAAGGTCAATCCTTCCTTCTAGAACGGGGGGGAGGGGGGAGTTTCCAGAGAATAAGGTTGATATTCTGTTGGGGGGGGAATTATCCTCTCTCCCTCCCACCTTTTTTAACAGGCTGACCTTCAAGCTTTGCCACATATACTGGAATTGGCCAGGAACCATCAGAGTGCCAGCTCCTTGCAAGTATGCTCACAAGTTGGCCTTTCTCTCAGGTCAAATTCTACACCATGAACCAGCAATTGAGCTCAGTGAAAAGCTCTTCTTCCTATAGTTACTCCAGCCAGGAGCATGGAGAAGGCAGTCCCCCAAGGCAGAGATGAGGAGAAAATCTCTTCCTGAATCACCCTGTTGGACAGTACATACTGCCCTTGGACCACTAACACACCCGTGAGCTCTGCAGTAGCTGTTAGCGTCCTCAGTCCTATGCATGTTTACTTCAAAGTGAATACCCAACTATTCTTCAAATTTCAGCAGTTTGTAACAAGTAATAAATGGTAACCTAATTTCAGCAAAATAGCTAATAGCTGGCAACTATTTTAACTTTGTCAATATTGCCTGGAATTTTCATTTTTGTGTTATTGTGTATGTTCAGTTAATACATATCTTGCTTTAGTTTTAATAGGTGGTTATAATACTAGAAAACTTTTTTTTAAAAACAACAACAACCCATGGACATTCCCCAAGTATCTAAAGATTTTTCAGTTGGATTATTTAAAGGTTTTTTTCCTATAGTTATATACTTTAACCTTAATACTATCATGTTCTTTAAAAGGAAATGTGTCTTTTCTCTCTTTTTGTTAAAGGTAAAAATTCCTTTGTTAGGCTGGAATAAAAACAAAACTTTCTATATTTAACTGGCTGAACTAACTTTATGTAGTCTCCATACCACTAAATGCCTGTTTTTGCAAGTTGCTCTGTATTAACTATGTAGATTGTGAGTTGTTTAACATAGTTAAATCTCTGAAATGAAGAATATTTTCAACTGGATTTCAGATGCATTGCCAAAGATCAAGGCGGGTCGGGGCTGCTGATTCTTCTAGACCTGTTAGCAGCCTTCGACATGGTCGATCACGAACTCCTGGACCACCGCCTTGCCGACGTGGGGATCCAGGGCACAGTCCTTCAGTGGCTGCGCTCGTTTCTCTCTGGTTGGGGACAGAGGGTGGCGCTGGGGGGGGGGGAATTGTCATTGCGCCACTCCTTGGTGTGTGGAGTGCCTCAGGGTGCTATACTCTCCCCTATGCTTTCCAACATCTTTATGCGCCCCCTCGCCCAGCTTGTCCGGAGTTTGGGGTTGGGCTGCCATCAGTACGCTGATGACACCCAACTCTATCTGTTGATGGACGGCCACCCTGACTCGGCCCCAGACACACTGATCAGATGTTTGGAAGCTGTGGCTGGATGGTTACGTGGGAGCCGGTTGAAGTTAAATCCTTCGAAGACAGAGGTCCTCTGGCTGGGTCGGGACGATATGGGCTTGGGGGGGGGCAACTCCCGTCTCTTCCGGGGGCGCAATTAGTGCCAACACCGTCTGTTAAGAGTTTGGGTGTAATCTTCGACACCCCCCTTTCCATGGAGGCGCAGATTGCAGCAATAACAAAGGCGGCATTCTTTCATCTCTGCCAAGCTAAGCAGTTGGCTCCTTACCTCTCTCACCCTGACCTAGCCCCTGTGATCCATGCGATGGTCACCTCCAGACTGGATTATTGTAACTCACTCTATGTGGGGCTGCCCTTGAGACTGACCCAGAAACTCCAGCGGGTGCAGACTCCTTACGGGGTCCTCACTGCGAGATTACATTCACCCAGTGCTATACCAGCTGCACTGGCTCCCGGTGGAGTACAGGATCAGGTTTAAGGTGCTGGTTTTAACCTTCATAGCTCTATATGGCCTAGGACCCTCGTACCTACAGGACTGCCTCTCCTGGTATGTCCCACAGAGGAACTTACGGTCTTCAAACAAAAACATCTTGGAGGTCCCAGGCCACAGAGAGGTTAGGCTGGCCTCAACTAGAGCCAGGGCTTTTTCGGCTGTGGCTCCGATCTAGTGGTACGCACTGTCACAAGAAACTAGGGCCCTGCGGGATCTTTCTGCAGGGCCTGCAAGACAGTGCTGTTCCACCAGGTCTTTGGCCAGGGCACAGCCTGACTCCCTCCTTTGGCAATCCTCACAGAACTCTAGCCCAATGGTTGCCATTAATCTGATTGGAATTAATTTTATAATGAAATTATTTTAGAATGTTTTATCATTTTACTGTTGTTAGCCGCTCTGAGCCTGGCTTCGGCTGGGGAGGGCGGGATATGCTTTGGGGTTGAAGCAGGCTAAATATTCAAATAAAGAAATTACAAATCTACATTGGCTAGCTAGCTTTTCACAATTCATAAAGTGTTTTTTTACAGGAGGGGGCAGTGTAGTGCCAGAAACGTTGGGTAAGTTACTGGTTGGCATAGAATGTAGGCATCCACCCAAAAGCTAAGGCTCCCTAATTATTGCTAGGCAATAGTGCAAAGTTGTGCCTGCCTTCAGCCGATAGAAAGCAAGCTTTCAGTGGAAGCATGTGTGGCTACAGTTCTAACCCAACTCCCTAAGTATACTTTAAGGTGCCTGCTTTGCCTAATGTGCCTACTATCTAAATCATGTGGATGTGTGATATAAAACTTTCTTACTACCCTGTCTTCCAACCAGGTGTGGCAAGCAGGAGTCAGAGCAGCTTCATTATGAAGGGGTGACTTGAGCTAAGCTTCAGCTGGCCCCTTGTAAGCACAAGCCGATTATGCTTTGCTGTCGGCAAACAATTGTGTTTCTTTCTGTAAACTTTTAGCCCCGCTCCCCCCAAAACTGGGAGAAACAGCTTGACTATTCAATTTATTTTATTTGCTTATTTCATAAAATTTATACAATGCTTGAGTGACTTAAAAAGAAAACCTCAAAGCAGTTTACAATCCTTACATCCTTAAGAAGGAGCAAAGAATGGACAACTCCAACGGCTGGCCTGTGCATTCTCCTCATTGCGGTACTACTTGTTAACTCTGTTTGCCTTCAGAAAATGGGTATGGAGAATGGTAGTTTCCCTCAACACTTAAGGAAGGAGTGGCCCTGGGGGACCCTCGGGTCGAAGGGAATGAGGGAGCCACAATGCCAGGGGCAGTGGCAGCCGCAGGGGTCTCCACCTGAGGAATGCACCAGCCATGGAGCCTCCTGGGCAGGTCAGGGATCGCATCCTAGAGAACATCTCACTCTCCATCAAGAAGTTTCAAAGCTACGATACTTCGTTGTTTGCAAGGATGAAACTCCAGCCATTGGGAACCACATCAAGGTCCTGCAGCAGCTCTATGAGCACCTTGACCATGCGCTGCTGTATGGGCTCCAAGATCTCCCTTCAAGCTCCTAGGCCTTTCGAACTGTCTGGGCAGGAGAGGGCCCCTCGGAGTTGAGGGGGTTTCAGCCCCCATGGATTTCTCCTGCTTTTACATTGAGAGTCCAAATGCTCCTGCAGCAGGTGGGGACCACCATGGCACTGCAGGGAGTGGCCAACTGCCACATGTTCCTGGTGGCCTTCAAGCTGCTGGAAAAGAGGAGGAAGGAGGAAGAGCATAAGCAGAAGAAGAGAGAGGTGGACCACGCATAGCAGTGGACTTGCAGCAGGAGGAGGTAGAGGCGGTGAGTGTGGAGGCCCTCAGTAGGCTAAGGGGAGACAGGGCCAGCCCCTCTCCAAGCAGCGCCATGAGAAGACAACCAGGGAAGCCCTTCCGAGACAACCCACCCCTCCTGAGTTCAGGGTAGACAACAACTACTTTTTGCTTCTGATGTTCCATGTTTTGGAGAATGAGGGGAACTTCTAGCTTTTCTATGTGCTGCTGACCGACTGCTACATCTACCTCTGCCGCAAAGGAGCCACTGAAAAGCCGGACATGATAGAGGAGGCAGTTTCCTATAATGAGGAGGACTGGATCTCATTGGGCCTGGATCAACAGATGAGGAACTTGGTCTTCACCAACCGCAGGAAGCAATTCCTTATGGACATGGCTGACATCACCCTGACCAAGTTTTTCCTGGTGTACCTGCAAGTCATCCATGTTCAAAGGTTGCTTGCTGGGAGCCACCCTGTGCCAGCACCCTGCCGGAAACTGCCATGGAGAAGTTGTCATTGGCCAAGTTTGTGGCAAAGGAATCTAAGCAAGAGAGCTTGGGTGTGATAGTCTGCTTCTATGGCCTGATCCACTGGGAAGACCCCATGGACACGACTTTGGGACTGGTCCCCTTGGGCTACATGATGGCTGAGCACCCCATCACAAGGCGCCCTGAACTATAAGGCAGGCACCAACTACCTGGGCAAGGAGAAGTGGAATACTGCTACCTGGTCCTCAGCAACTTCATCTTGTATCAATTGCTGGCCACTGCTAAGTTGTCAGGCATGGTCTTTGTCTCTACAGAGGCTGGCCAGGAATACTGTATCTTGGAATTTGCCCAGGACTGCAAGCTGTACCTGCCCTCCTGCGTGCTCTATTTTAGCTGCACAGTGGAACTGGAGAAGTTCCTTCTGGTGTTGGACACTATGTGGAAAAGCACCTACCAGGTCAACCTTCTGCACAAGCCGATTCAGGACAGCTCTGTCTGGAAGAAGTACGAGGATGCCCTGAGTTTGATCCACAGCACCTGGCAGTGGATTGGCAGCCTGTGCTGTGGGTGGGCTTCCTGGGACCCCTGTTATTAGCCTACTGGCAGGCAAGGAACTGTCAGGCAAGAACTCTGCAGGAGCCTCTTGGTGTTGGCCTTCTTCACAAGCCAGAGGCTGCTTGAAGCTAGGGCTGCTTAGCTGCCAGCAGAACCCAGCTGGAGACAAAGGGGGCCGGGGTGGGGGCCGGGGCGCGTGCACGAACACACACACACACACACACACACACACACACACACAAAATAGGCCAACAAACAACTGTAATCCTCAAGCAGCTACCACCAGGGCCAGATCCTGTAGCATCTCGCCTTCTCTTGCTGCATCTTGGCTGGAGGTTACAGTGCAAGGGCTGCTAGCAGTGGTGAGCAGGATTGGCTTGTCGATGCTCAGCTGGCAGCCTCTCCCATGCCCTCTGCTCCTTTGGGGAGCAGGCTGCGGGTCCTTTTTGAAGATGGTAATCTCTTATTCATGCTCTGGGCAGGGAGGTCTGGAACTGTTCCACACTTAATATGTCAGACACCCTGCCAGGTCTTGCCCCACTTTCACCCCACCTTGAGGTGTACAGACAAACCTTCGCTTGCTGCTCTCCCACCTGTCCTTAGTCCCTCTCTCTGGATGTTGTCGTTTTGTGACAGGATCTCCACCTGTTTCTAGCCCCTCTGCCCTGGTCTCGGCAGGCTAATGGGCAAATCTGGCACAGTGGATTGAGCCTCTGCCATTTCCTTAACAAAGCTGAGAGATTAGGAGGAAGTTCCTGCAGCTGCTGCTTCCTCTGCTAGGCCAGCCGGTGACGCTCTGTCCCCAGGCTTCCCTGGGCGGAGTGGAGTTTCTGAGTAAAGGGCCTGTTGCAATGAATGGGCTTTGATGTGCTGAGGTCACCCACGTTTCTCCTCTCCTCTCCTCCCCTCCTAGCCCCACTGCAAACCAAAGAAGCTTCCTCGCCTGGGGGAGGGTCTGCCCTGGCCACTGCTGGTGCCCACAGAGTCTGTGCGGATCCTGCCTCTTCACATTCCTGTTCTATAGCAGGAGGGGAGTCCCTCTGTGCCTCCTCCTCCTGACTGGATTTAGATAAGAAGGTAATACAGTGGTACCTTGGGTTAAGTACTTAATTTGTTCCAAAGGTCCGTACTTAACCTGAAACTGTTCTTAACCTGAAGGATGCCGCCAGAGCCCGATTTCCGTTCTCATCCTGAAGCAAAGTTCTTAACCCGAGGTACTATTTCTGGGTTAGCGGAGTCTGTAACCTGAAGCATCTGTAACCCGAGGTACCACTGTACTGCTGGGGGACCTAGAGGCCATGGCAAGGAGGTGGGTGAGTGCTGCTAATCTGTTTATGCCCCCCTTTATGAGAACAAATCTGTATGAAGCAGGGGCCACATTGGTTATCCCAGCCATGATATGTTCTCCATACTATTACTAATTTGGAAGTGGAGGGGGAAAGCATTCAGAATCCAGTGAAAATTAGAAAATGCTTCCAGAGGTACTTTAAACAATTATATACACAAGGACCCCAGAAAGAGTTTGATATAGATCAGTTTTTGAAAACAAATGGATTGCAAAAAATCTCTCAAGAAAATAAGATAATGTTGAATCACAAAATTACGGAACTGGAGGTAGAAGGTGCCATTCAGAGTATGCAGTTGGGAAAATCTCCAGGGCCAGATGGATTAACCTCAAAATACTATAGAACCTTGAAAGACTGGGTAATTCAACCACTAAAGGAGGTTTGCAATGAAATTTTGGAGGGGAAAAAGGCGCCAGAGTCATGGAAAGAAGCATTTATTACACTTATACCGAAAATTGAGTCTGAAAAGACAGAACTTAAGAACTACAGACCCATATCCCTGCTAAATGTGGATTATAAAATATTTGCTGATATTTTGGCTAAAAGGCTAAAAAAAGTATTAGGGGAAGTGATACACAAGGACCAAGCTGGCTTTCTCCCAGGTAGACATTTGTCTGACAATACGAGGAATACAATTAATATTTTGGAGAAGTTGCAAGAAGATATTAATACTAAAGCAGTTTTAATCTTTGTGGACGCTGAGAAAGCCTTTGACAATATTTCTTGGAGTTTTATGAAGAAAAATCTTCAGGAGATGGGGGTTGGTCAAGAGTTTGAAAATGGTATAAGTGCAATTTACTCAGAACAAAAAGCTAAATTAATAGTGAATAATGTGGTGACAGAGGAATTTAAGATAGAGAAAGGGACACGACAAGGCTGCCCAATTTCCCCATTACTTTTTATTTCAGTCCTGGAGGTTCTGTTAAATATGATTAGAAGGGACCATTTGATTAAAGGCATAATGGTCAGAGCTAAACAATACAAACTGAAAGCCTTTGCAGATGATCTAGTATTGACATTACAGGAGCCAGAGTCTAGTACTGAAAGAGTATTAGAACTGATTCATGAATTTGGTCATGTGGCAGGATTTAAGCTGAATAAGTTAAAAACCAAAGTCCTTGAGAAAACTTTAACAACGATTGAGAAAGAGAGGTTTCAGATTGAAACAGGTTTAACAGTGGTCAAGAAGGTTAAATACTTGGGGATAAACATGACAGCTAAAAATGGGAACTTGTTTAAAGACAATTATGAAAAATGTTGGACGGACGTTAAAAAGGATTTAGAAATATGGTCAAATTTGAAGCTTTCCTTGTTGGGCCGAATTGCGGTTATAAAGATGAATGTACTGCCAAGAATGTTGTTTTTGTTCCAATCGTTACAAATTTTAGATAAGATGGATTGTTTCAAGAAGTGGCAGAGAGACATCTCTAGATTTGTCTGGCAGGGCAAAAAGCCCAGAATAAAATTTAAAATATTAACTGATGTAAAAGAAAGAGGGGGGTTTGCCCTGCCAGACCTTAAACTCTACTATGAATCAGCAGCTTTCTGCTGGTTGAAAGATTGGCTACTTCTTGAGAACACTGACGTTTTGGATCTAGAAGGCTTTAATAATGTTTTTGGGTGGCATGCATACTTGTGGTATGGCAAGGTTAAAGCGCATAAAGCATTTAAAAACCATATTGTCAGGAAAGCACTGTTTAATGTCTGGACAAGGTATAAGGACTTACTTGAAAATAAAACCCCAAGGTGGCTGTCACCAATAGAGGCAAAAGCTCAGAAAAGGCCCAATATGGAGGCCAAATGACCAAAATATTGGGAGATTTTGGAGCAAGAAGGAGATAAATTGAAATTGCAGAGTTTTGAGAAACTAAAAGATAGAGTGCAAGATTGGATTCATTATTACCAAATAAGAGAAACATACAATCTGGACAAAAAAAATGGCTTCCAGGTGGAAAAATCAAAGTTGGAAACAGAACTGTTAGAACCCAAAACTAAGATTTTGTCAAAGATGTATAACTTGCTGTTGAAATGGAATACTCAGGATGAAACGGTTAAATCTGCTATGATTAAATGGGCACAGGATGTTGGTCATAACATTATGTTTGCTGACTGGGAACAGTTGTGGACCACAGGTATGAAATTTACGGCATGTAATGCCTTAAGAGAGAATATTATGAAAATGATTTACAGGTGGTATATGAGACCAGTCAAGCTTGCAAAAATCTATCATTTGCCCGATAATAAATGTTGGAAATGTAGAGAAACTGAAGGTACATTCTTTCACCTTTGGTGGACGTGCCCAAAGATTAAGGCTTTCTGGGAGATGATCTATAATGAAATGAAAATGGTATTTAAATATACCTTCCTGAAGAAACCAGAGGCCTTTCTCCTGGGCATGGTCGGCCAATTGGTGCCAAAGAAGGACAGAACTTTTTTTATGTATGCGACAACAGCAGCAAGAATATTGATTGCAAAGTATTGGAAGACACAAGATTTACCCACACTGGAAGAATGGCAGATGAAGGTGATAGAGTACATGGAATTGGCAGAAATGACTGGCAGAATCCGAGATCAGGGAGAAGAGGCGGTGGAAGAAGAATGGAAAAAATTTAAAGACTAACTACAGAAATACTGTAAAATTAATGAATGTTAAAGGGATGTTGGATTGAAAACAAGCGATGTTGGTAAAAAGAATATGTAAATATGGATTGATAATGGTGGAAAATATATATTTATTATAGGTTAAGATGCTGAGTAAGGATAAATGATAGAGGGTAAGGATTTGCTGAATTAAATATCTGAACTGGAATACAAAAAGGGGGAGGTGTGAGGAGGTCAGGAAACTAGTAAATGAACTATAAGATATGAAATTATTGATTTCTTTTCTTTTTTTTCCATGTTAACTGTTTTCTATTTTGTATTTTTCATGTGTTTTGCTTTTGTTTTTTGCAACTCTTTTTTATCATATTGGGGTTATTCTCTGTCTTTATTTTTTAAGTTTAAACTTTGAAATTTTCTAACGTCTGTAAAACTTTAATAAATATTATTTAAATAATAATAATGATATGTTCTCCATGGATAGGCATAGTTCAAGCTTTATTTGGCTGACAAGTGTTTCTTTTTAAAAAAGCTGTTGGCATTTTAAGTTCCTTTATTTTAACAGAGATGAGACTATGATATGCGTTCATTCAGGGGTCTTCCCCGTCCCCCGGAGGTGGCCTGTGTGGCAGAATGTACCTGTAGATACATCTCCATCCCAGCCTGTAATAAATGCTCCTGGGTTAAAAAAACCAAACAGGAAAAAAGGAAGGAGTGTGAGTTGTGTTTTCTTGGTTGCTGGAGACCTCTGGTGTTTCAAGGTGCAGCAGTCGTCTTCTCTGTCCTCTCCTGTTTCTCAGAGGGGGGGGGTGTTGCAGTCCCTTGCTCTGATTCTAAGCTGGGCACACACATATTGGATGTATACATCCAAACAGTTGGGTGTCCCCCACCCCACTCCCACCCAGCCCCATTTGTTAAGTACAGCATGGGGAGCAGGGACATGTGAACACTCCTGGGGAAATATTGGCTAGAAGAATTTCATTTAAACTTTCTCAAGATGCTTCTGTTGAAGCAGTTCTCAATAAACTTTCTCATGTTGCATTTTGGCAAAATTTGGTGACCATCTAAACATGTTGACTCTGAAATTCTTCAGGTGCTAATGAGAGAACAGAAGGATAAATGTGTCTACTGTAGAACACACTTTTACACTATTACACTGTTGGCATAGTTGAAGCTTACAAAGCATTGGGGACTTTAAGAGATACAATGTTACCTTTAACTGAAAGGTTGCATTTGGACTTCGTGTTCATGGAGGTGGGATAATCAACCATTTCTTCTTCCAAAGCCTTGCAAAGGAGGCTTGCAGGGTTGCAGTGTAGCAGTTCTATACAAAATACCTCACTTCAAGAGGATCCATGATTGGCTTTTGGCTGAAGCCAGTTTTGATAGAGACTTTGTCATATAGAAAATGGAATATTGAGCTGTGAGTTTTGCTCATTCATCTAGATAGTTCTGCTGGGCAGCTCCTTTGCTATATGTTGCCTCAAAATACTTCTTGGCAAAGGGGTTTTGCTGCCCGGAATTACTGTACACTTTCCATCTGATTATTTGCTAAGCCAGTGCTTTAGGTGTTACTTTAAAAGAGGCTGGTTTCTAAGTGCTAAAAAACCCAGACAGGGAGTGTTTTGCTTAGAAAGTTTATGGTTTTTCCTGAACAATAATTTATTTATCTAATTTCCTTGATCCTAGTATCTAGAAAACAAAAATTTCTCATGCAGTTAAATTCCATAGTTTGGTTAATAATTTACCCTTTCTGCCTAGTTAAATCTAATATACTACTGATAGTGCCTTATCAAATTTTATTCTCCAATACTGCCCCTACCCATGAACTTTGATCAGGCTTACTTAAATATAATAAACAGCAGATACAGATGAGTATTTTTGCAGGAGAGAACCATGAAGATTTGGAAACTCTGATGATTCCTAGCTAGAAGAATAGAAAGAAGATCTAAGGGGGAAGTGATGGAAAGAGTGGTTTACACTAAAAATAATAATAAAAAGAAACAGGCAGAAATAACTGAGGTAGCTAAAGACATAGGGGTGCAGAGCCTCTCTTTGGAGATCTGATGGTTTGGTATCATGGAGCAGTGCCTGATATTTGCCTATATTTATACTCTGCTTGTAGATTTGTAAATAAAATAAGTATTACGAAGGCGTCATAAATCTCCAGTGTTCTGTCATCTATAGGAAACTAAACTCTGCAACATTGCCTAAAAGAGCTTCTGTTGGCTTTGATAAGTTGGGAGCACTGGTTCTGGAATGCATGGAGGGTTATTCTTAAATAAATCTTGTTATAGGAAGTACTAATTATCACTAGGTACAATCCTGGCTACAATCACTGGATTCCTGAGTATAATTCATCACAAAGCACTTCGTTGCAAACCCAGTTTAAATGAGTAGCAGCTGCATAAACACACAATGGTGGCTTTCAGTGTAAACTCTGCAAGAGATCTTACTGTCTCTCACTCTACTACCCTTAATGGGGGTCCAAAGGTGTTTTTACCTTGTTTCATGGGCCATTGCTGAATTTTAGAGAATTTTGCGTGCACAGAAGCCTGAATTCAGTCTCCAGTATCCCCGGTTAAAGCAACATTGGTCACAGTGCTGGAGAAGGAAGATTTCACCTGTGAGATTTTGAAGAACTACCAGTCAGAGTAGACCATAATAATATGCTGGTTAGACCAATGGTGTGAGTGGGGCAGCTTCATATTTTGGCCATCTCTGCCAGCATGAAAGCTTGGATACAGTACTTCAAGTTAAGTGTCTTTTTAAATCCCAAAGTTTTTAAACACTTCGAAACTGAACTGTATTCCATTCACAAAAGATTAGATTGTTCTTTGATTTATTTATTTGTTGTTGTTGTTTTAAGCTGTAATCCAATTCAGCTTTTGATGGATTTGATATTTATTGTCATTGATTGTACACCAAATTAACAATCTCAGAAAATTAGAATATTAAATATCAGCAAAACAAGGACTGCAAATAGAGCAATATTGGACCTCTGAGAAGTAGAAGCATGCATATGTACTCAGTACTTGGTTTGGGCCCCTTTTCCATCAATTACTGCCTCGATGCGGCGTGGCATGGATGCGATCAGCCTGTGGCACTGCTGAGGTATTACGGGAGACCAGGATGCTTCAATAGCAGCTTTCAGCTCTTCTGCATTGCTCGGTCTCATGTCTCTCATTTTTCTCTTGGCAATGCCCCATAGATTCTCTATGGGGTTCAGGTCAGGCAAATTTGCTGGCCAATCAAGCACAGTAATCCCATGGGCATTGAACCAGGTGTTGGTACTTTTGGCAGTGTGGGCAGGTGCCAAAGTCCTGCTGGAAAATGAAGTCAGCATCCCCATAAAGCTTGTCTGTGCTCCAAAATCTTCTGGTAGATGGCTGCGTTGACCCTGGACTGAATGAAGCACAGTGGACCAACACCAGCTGATGACATGGCTCCCCAAATCAACACAGACTGGAAACTTCACACTGGACTTCAAGCATCTGGCATTATGTGCCTCCCCATTGTTCTTCCTGACTCTGGGTCCTTGGTTTCCAAATGAGATGCAAAAGCTGCTCACCAGAAAGAGAATTGGGGAGCCATGTCATTCCCTACCCCTCATTTAGACAAATGTTTCCTAAACTTCTGTTCCTGTGATACACACTTC